>NW_028270147.1:35725642-36388048 GCF_037043375.1 Chiloscyllium plagiosum
AATTACCAGGGTTGTCTCTACTCCTCTTCTTGAACAGGGGAACCACATTTGCTATCCTCCAGTCTTCTGGCACTATTCCTGTAGACAATGACGATTTAAAGATCAATGCCAAAGGCATTGAAATCTCATCCCTGGCTTCCTAGAGGATCCTAGGATAAATCCCATCTGGCCCAGGGGACTTTCTATTTTCACACTCTGCAGGATTTCTAATACCTCTTCCTTGTGAACCTCAATCCCACCTAGTCTAGTAGCCTGTATCTCAGTATTCTCCTCAACAACATTGTCGTTTTCTAGAGTGAATACTGTCGAAAAATATTCATTTAGTGCTTCCCCCATCTCCTCTGACTCCACACACAACTCCCCACTACGATCCTTGATTGGCCCTAATCTTACTCTTGTCATTCTTTTATTCCTTAAATACCTATAGAAAGCCTTAGGGTTTACCCTGATCCTATCCGCCAACAACTTCTCATGTCTCCTCCTGGCTCTTCTGAGCTCTCTCTTTAGGTCTTTCCTGGCTACCTTGTAATCCTCAAGCGCCCTAACTGAGCCTTCACATCTCATCCTAACATAAGCCTTCTTCTTCCTCTTGACCAAAGATTCCACTTCCTTCGTAAACCACAGCTCCCGCACTCTACAGCTTCCTCCCTGCCTGACAGGTACATAATTATCTAGGACAGGAGCTTTTCCTTGAATAAGCTCCACATTTCTAATGTGCCCATCCCCTGCAGTTTCCTTCCCCATCCTATGCTTCCTAAATCTTGCCTAATCGCATTGTAATTGCCTTTCCCCCAGCTGTAACTCTTGCCCAGTGGTATACACCTATCCCTTTCTATCACTAAAGTAAATATAACAGAATTGTGATCGCTATCACCAAAGTGCTCACCTACTTTCAAGTCTAACACCTGGGTGGGCTCATTACCCAGTACCAAATCGAATGTGGCTTCGCCCCTTGTTGGCCTGTCTACATACTGTGTCAGGAAGCCCTCCTGCACACACTGGACAAAAATGGACCCATATATAGTACTCACACTATAGTGTTTCCAGTCAATATTTGGAAAGTTGAAGTCCCTCATGACAACTATCCTGTCTCTCTCACTCCTATCGAGAATCATCTTTGCTATCCTTTCCTCTACATCTCTGAAACTATTCAGAGGCCTATAGGAAACTCCCAACAGGGTGACCTCTCCTTTCCTGTTTCTAAGCTCAGCCCATACTACCTCAGTTGACAAGTCCCCAAACATCCTTTCTGCAACTATAATACTGTCCTTGACCAACAATGCCACACCTCCCCCTCTTTTACCATCTTCTCTGTTTTTACTGAAACATCTAAATCCTGGAACCTGCAACAACCATTCCTGTCCCGGCTCTACCCATGTCTCCGAAATGGCCACAACATCGAAATCCCAGGTACCAACCCATGCGGCAAGTTTACCCACCTTATTCCGGATGCTCCTGGCGTTGAAGTAGACTCACTTCAAACCAACTTCTTGCTTGCCGGTGCCATCTTGCGTCCCTGAAACCTGATTTCGGACCTCCCTCCTCTCAATCTTTTCTAAACTCGATCTACAATTTTGGTTTCCATCCCCCTGCTGGATTAGTTTAAACCCATGCCAATAGCCTTAGCGAATTTCCCCTCCAGGATATTGGTACCCCTCTGGTTCAGATGAAGACCATCCTGCTTGTAGAGGTCCCACCTACCCCAGAAAGAGCCCCAATTATCCCAGAATTCCAAACCCTCCCTCCTGCACCATCCCTGTAGCCATGTGTTCAACTCCTCTCTCTTCCTATTCCTCGCCTCACTAGCATGTGGCACGGGCAACAAACCAGAGACAACAACTCCATCCTAGCTCTAAGCTTCCATCCTAGCTCCCTGAATTTCTGCCTTAAATCCCCATCTCTCTTCCTACCTATGTCATTGGTGACTATGTGGACCATGACTTGGGTCTGCTCCCCCTCCCCCTTAAGGATCCCAAAAATACAATCAGAGACATTATGAACCCTGGCACCTGGGAGGCAACACACCAACCGTGAGTCTCTCTCATCCCCACAGAACCTCCTATCTGTCCCCCTGACTATGGAGTCCCCAATGACTACTGCTCTGCTCCTCTTCCCCCTTCCCTTCTGAGCAGCATGGACAGACTGTGTGCCAGAGTCCTGTGCCCCACTGCTTTCCCCTGCTAAGTCCCCCGCCCCCCAACAGTACCCAAAACAGTATACTTATTGTTGAGGGGAATGGCCACAGGGGATCCCTGCACTGCCAGCCGGTTCCCTTTCCGGCCCCTGACTGTAACCCATCTGCCTTCTTCTTGTACTGAGGAGTGACTACCTCCCTGTAACTCCTCTCAATAACCCCCCTGCCTCCCGAATGACCCAAAGTTCATCCAACTCTAGCTCCAGTTCCCTAACGCGGTTTTCGAGGAGCTGGAGTTGGGTGCACTTCCCACAGATGTAGTCAGCAGGGACACTAGTGGTAACCCTAACCTCCATTCCCACTATTCTAAATTCCCAAAGAGATTGTTGAAAAATAAGGAATAAAAAATAAACTTGTTACTTTACCAATCTGGCGCACAGAACCATTTGTTTTGGTTAGAGGAGGAGGATGGGTGGGAGACACTACCCGAGTAGTGTTTCGGGTAACGCAATGACCTCCCAACTCCTGTACGCAATACTCTGACCAATAAAGGAAAGCATACCAAATGCCTTCTTCACTATCCTATTTAACTGTGACTCCACATTCAGGGAGTTATGAACCTGGACTCCAAGGTCTCTTTGTTCAGCAACACTCCCTAGGACCTTACCATTAAGTGTATAAGTCCTGCTAAGATTTGCTTTCCCAAAATGCACACCTCACATTTATCTGCCACTTCTCAGCCCATTGGTCATGATCCTGTTGTAATCTGAGGTAACCTTCTTCGCTGTCCAATTTTGGTGTCATCTGCAAACTTACTAACTACACCTCTCTGCTTATATCCAAATCATTTATATAAATGACGAAACGTAGTGGACCCAGCAACGATCCTTGTGGCACTCCACTGGTCACAAGCCTCCAGTCTGAAAAACAACACTCCACCAGCACCCTCTGTCTTCTACCTTTGAGGTAAAAACAATGACTGCAGATGCTGAAAACCAGATTCTGGATTAATGGTGCTGGAAGAGCACAGCAGTTCAGGCAGCATCCGAGGAGCAGTAAAATCGACGTTTTGGGCAAAAGCCCTTCATCAGGATTCCTAAAGAAGGGCTATTGCCCGAAACGTCGATTTTATTGCTCCTCGGATGCTGCCTGAACTGCTTCTACCTTTGAGCCAAGTTCTCCCTGTATTCCATGAGATCTAACCTCGCTAACCAGTCTCCCATGGGGAACCTTGTCAAACGCCTCACTGAAGTCCATATAGATTATGTCTACCACTCTGCCCTCATCACTCCTCTTTGTTACTTCCTCAAAAAATTCAATCAAGTTTGTGAGACATGATTTCCCACGCACAAAACCATGCTGACCAACCCAAATCAGTCCTTGCCTTTCCAAATACATGTACATCCTGTCCCTCAGGATTCCCTCCAACAACTTGCCCACCACCGACATCAGACTCACCAGTCTATAGTTCCCTGGCTTGTCCTTAACACCTTTCCTAAATAGTGGCAGCATGTTAGCCAACCTCTAGTCTTCTGCCACCTCACCTGTGACTATCGCTGATACAAATATCTCTGCAAGGGGCCCAGCAATCACTTCTCTAGCTTCCCACATAGTTCTCGGGTACGCCTGATCAGGTCCTGGGGATTTATCCACTTTTATGATTTTCAAAACATCCAACACTTCCTTCTCTGTAATATGGACATTTTTCTAGATGTCACCATGTATTTCCCTACATTCTATGTCTTTCATGTCCTTTTCCACAGTAAACATTGATGCAAAATACTCATTTAGTATCTCCCCCATCTCCTGCAGCTCCACAGAATGGCCACCTTGCTGATCTTTGAGAGGCCCTATTCTCTACCTAGTTACCCTTTTGTCCTTAATGTATTTGTAAAAACCCTTTGGATTCTCCTTAATTCTATTCACCAAAACTATCTCATGTCCCCTTTTTTCATCCTGATTTCCCTCGTAAGTATACTCCAACGGCCTTTATACTCTTCTAAGGATTCACTCTATCTCTCCTGTTTATACCTAACATATGCTTTCTTCTTTTTCTTAACCAAACCCTAAATTTCTTTAGTCATCCAGCATTCCCTACACCTTCCAGCCTTTCCTTTCTTTTGTTCTACAATTCCAAATTGGGGTTAGGGTTGTTGGACTCAAAGGCAGCAAGTATCAGGTGTCAGTGTATTTTGTTCTGCGTGTTTATTTTGGTTGGTTTAAATTGTGCTTGGGATATCAATGGCTCTTTCAGTCTCTTAAGAGATTTCTGGGGATGGAAAAAATGATTTTGATGGTTTTACAAAAGGTGATTAAGGCCGAGATGCTGGAATTAGCAGACAAGTTGGCATTAGAGCTGCCTCTTTCCATAAGGAAAGGAGAGATAATTACAGCAATAGCTCTGCATTTATATTTGCTGGAAATGCCATCAGAATCTTTGGAGATAGCTAAAATCCAATTGAAAATGAAGCAGCTTGAGTTAGAGGCAAAAGATAAGGAAAAGGCAACAGAAATGAAAGTTTGAATTACAATTAAAAGTAGAGGAGGCAACAAAAACCAAGGACAACATAACCTTGTAAAGGAGCAGTATCATCACAGTAGCAACTCCACTTTACTTCACATTCCTGCAGCCCCTCAGCTGCTCCATTCCTGGCTAAACAACAATGATAGTGCAATCCTGGCCCTTGTCTATGTACATTAGCATTTTGGAATGCACCAGATGATTCCATAGGCAGATTAGTATACAGTTTATCAGAAGACATAGCCTACAAACAAACAAAATGTATTGAATGTCACTGATTGCTACAACATATATCAAAACAATAAAATGTGTTTTTCTATGCCCTATCAATGTCTACTGAAACAAAAAGTTCAGTCCTTCCATGATGAATCACTGCCAGAACCAAATGAGCTTGGTTTCAATTGGCCATATATTGACTGACTTTTACATTCTCCAGCCACACATTAAAAATCTGCAGGAGAAATATCCTGCCACAGAGCTGTCAATCAAGATGATAGACCCTATTTCATCTTTTTAGTTTCTGACTCAGCTATCAGTCAAAATCCATATTCTGGGCTGATTTTTTGATTCAAAAAGAGCTTTAATGGGCACATGCCATTAATTTCATTCATTGGATCCTTTCTTTGATGACAACTTAACCTTTTTTCTTCCTCCCATGTCCACCAAAGCTCAGGGAGCTCTTGTAGCACAGTGGTAGTGTCCCAACTCTGAGCCAGGGTACCTGGGTTCATGAGAACCAGGACACCTGCTGCAGAGATGTGTAGGTGATTTAAAATATCACCTGAATAGGTTGATTTAAAATATCACCAGCAAATCTGGAACATTGTATTAATTCTCCCTTCAAATTATTCCCAGGCACCATGATGGATGACCCACTGCTAAATGCAGCACTGTTCTCTTTTACCATACGTGTAAGTCAGAGTCTTTCCCATGGCCAGTTGTTGTTCACATCTCAAAACGTGTGCTGTGCACTTACTGCCATTTTACATTGCGTAATTATCATGGACAGCAGCAACTCCTTTTAAAGAAGATGTTTCTTTTTGACATGCAGCCAACATGCAGCCTGACCCTTAGATCTGTTTTCCAGGCAGTCCATTCAGATTAAGGGAAAAAGTCTCATGTCAACACTCGAACGGGACAACCTCCAATCTGCTGAAATGGTGAAGTTGAGGTTTGTGTATAGATATGTTATTGTGCTGTATGGTATTAGCGTGCAATTTGGCACAACTTCTCAACAGGAAAACAGTGGGCAGGAAAATACAAGGCTGATCTTGAGTATATCCTAGTGATTAGAGAAGAGACTGAGCAGCAGGTTTCTCTTAATTGTTTGACAAAGAACGTATGGCGGGGGAGTTTTGCTCTCTCAAGATATAGTAGGGAAGATGGAGGAAAGTGAAAATAATTGGCCGGATTGGCGGCAGTTGACAATTTAGTTCTGAGCTGAGAAGTACATTGTTAATCTTTCTGACAAAATACCAGTTAAAGCCTTTAAGTGGTTAATAAACAACCAATTAAAAGCCTCACCAACCATTGACTTGATTATCCGCCTTCCTGGTGGTTAAAAAAAATGACTGCTTTCCTGACCGGGAAAACTGGACAGCTGGATGCCTGTTGGATTGGTTGGGGTAGAACCCCATTTACCTCAATCTGGGAGCAGATGAGGCAGGGATTTGGCTGCTGAAAATCACCCTGAAATCCCTCTCCCATGACCCCTATCCCACAATAATCCCACCATCTCAAAAACATCACTTGCCTTTCCACTGACCCTGGTCCTGTTGTTTGCCCATTAGCCTAGGCCTTGGATGCATTGCTACAGCCCACAGTGGCTGCTCATTACCAATTGACCACTTCAAGCAGGGCAAAAAATCTTGGTCTAGGGACCTGGTTGATCAAGATGCCCACTAGTCAATGTTTAAGCACCTGATAGGCACTTGATCTGGCAGGTTTCCATGCTGATATGGGCAAGGGCTTACTCAACCTGAAAGACACCCGGCCCCACACGTAGCCTTGAAAATGGAAATTCCTAGCCAGGGAGGAAGCTGAGGAAACAATTAAAAAGATAAAACATATCTGACCACACTGATAATCATATTTTAGAAGTTCAGTACCAATCTGGTGAAAGTGTGAATACCAAAAGTACTCAAACTGTTACATTTTACCAGCTTTCTCAAACAGAACTTCACACATTTTCCATCTTTCTACATTCAGTTATTTATCACTACAATGTGAGGAGAAAGAAAAGATTCCACCAAATATCGGCACAAAGCTAATGGATGAAAATCAGAAGGCCGGTTCAGAATCACAAGCTAATTGTAAATCCAAGGTAAGGGTTAATCACAATGTGCCCTGGGTCTACATAAAATGCCATTTGAATGGATCCGTGAGGCATGATGTTACTCTCAGCATGGTTTAAATCAGGCCAGCAGGGAGAAAGGCAGCCTGGTCCCCAGCCATCACCATCCGTCTTGAATCCCTCACATCAAACCCATCAAAGGAGAGGGCACTGAGTCCCTTTAGTGTCCATTCTGGAATCAAGAGAAGCCTTGTGGAAATATTTGTAAATAGAACAATGATTGCAATTAATCAGGTTATATTTCTTGTTTAGGCTATGTCTACTGTATTTGCTGACTGCATGGAAAATTCTCAAACCTCTGAAAAACAGAATGAGGAAGTGAAGAACAAAGAAAGGTGACATGACAGTTACTCCTTATGACAGACTTGATTGTGTGAATGAAAACTGTCCTCAGTTCAATACTGTGGGAAGTTTAGACTTGAGCTTTGAATCTGCTGAATTGAGAATTAAAATATTGGCTCAAAATTTGCTGGAAAAAAAAGACAATTAAGTGTGCACGCTGCTATTGGTGTGTCAGTAAGTCAACAATTTATGGTGAGGAACAGACATCTTATTAATGGCATATCACCACAAAATGCTGAATAATTTGTGATACCTCTTTAACCTGTCAAAACAAAACAGAGCTTATTGACAACTGCTCCACAGGTTTCATAGAATTACTGCATTTATGAAATTGAAACATATTCATTGCTCCACAGACTGATGCTTAATATTGAAACATTCTCTTAATGCCTGATGTATACTCCTGCAATATCATTCAATCTCTTTGGCACAAAAACGGAAATAGAAGTTGTGGAGTATCATTCTTGCAGATTGTCAGTTATTCTTAAAGGCAATTAAAAATTAAGAAGGATGTTTTTTTGAAAAGCATTTAGCTTTCATTTCTTCCACATTTTGTCTTTTTCTTAATCAAGTCTGTTTATTCTTTTCCTTCCTTTTACTATACCTAATTGACTCTGACTCCTTCCCACTTGTTCTTCTGTTTAATGTTCTATTCTTTCATTTCATGAATTAAGAAACAGACCAAGAGTCCGTCCATTCACCAACATCCAAGTTATTTTACTGATCTTACTGTTGCCAGCTCACACTTCCTGAAATCTTTGCGCAGTTTTTGCAACATGGAACAGTACAGCACAGTACAGGCCCCTTGGCCCTCAATGTTGTGCCAGTCTTTTTATCCTACTCTAAGATCAAACTAATCTACATACCCTTCATTGCACTAACTTCCATGTGCCTATTTTGAGTTGCTCAAATGTCCCTAATGTACCTGAGTTTATTACCACTGCTGGCAGTGCATTCCACACACCCACCATTCTCTGAGTAAAGAACCTACCTCTAACATCTCCCCTAAACCTTCCTCCAATTATCTTAAAGTTGTGCTCTCTTGTGATACACATTTCTGCCATGGGAAAAAGTCTTTGGCTGTCCACTTTCTCTATGTCTCACAGGTCATAGAGTTCCAGGCTGAATACTTTCTATCTACCACCACCCTCTGTCTTCTATGGGCCAGTCAACTCTGTATCCAAACAGACAGGTTTCCAAGTATCCCATGCTTCCTTACTTTCTGAATAGTCTACCATGGGGATCCTTATCAAACACCTTACTAAAATCCATGTACATCACATGCACTGCTCTACCTTTGTCAACATGTTTTGTCACATCCTCAAAGAATTCAATAAGGTTTGTGAAGCATGATCTGCTCCTCACAAAACCATGCTGACTAATTCTAATCTATGGTTTTCTGTGTAATTACAAACCCTATGATTTATGATTAGATTACTTACAGGCCCTTCGGCCCAACAAGTCCACACCAACCCTCCGAAGAGCAACCCACCCAGACCCATTCCCCAACATTTACCCCTTCACCTAACACTACAGGCAATTTAGCATGGCCAATTCACCTAATCTGCACATCTTTGGACTGTGGGTGGAAACCCACGCAGACACGGGGAGAATGTGCAAATTCCACATAGACAGATGCCTGAAGCGGGAATTGAACCCGGGTCTCTGGTGGTGTGAGGCAGCAGTGCTAACCACTGTGCTACCATGCCACCCATAATCCTATGTTCAGCTAAAGTGTGAAATAGAAAGGTCTAATGATGCAATTTGATGAGATGTCATTTATTCAGCAAATTTCCTGGCTAGTAAGTTGTCAATATCACAATAGGGTGCACTTTTCAATGTTATTCATTAACTTGCAAGTTTATTTTTCATGTTACCTGTGTCTCACCCTTTCTCCATGCATTCATGTGTGGTATGAGGAGACTGAGGGTTACAGTGGTGACCAGTAAGTGGGAGCCATGTGAAGTATTCCTCCTCAAATCCACTCCAGAAGTTAGTTTAGTTATTGGTTGCAGGAAATTCCTCACACTCATTTTGGTGTTGCTGCAATGGTGTGGGCTGTCAAAGAGCAAACTAATTTTGGAAAGGAGACCTTGGTAGAAAATGCAAATACTTAATGCCAGTTTCAAAATGTGGGTAAAGAACATGGTTACCATTACTAAATATGGTGAGTGTTGTGTTTTCACCTTCAGATTAGTGTCTGTTTAAGAGCTCAACATGTGTAATAACCAAATACCCAAATGATATCATAGGCCACAGACTCTCTGCACTGTAGCACTCAAGACACAGGCTGTGTCTGGAGATTACTCTACAATGTCTATATTAGTTTAGCTGTTAATAAATCCAGAGATCTTCAAGAAAATGGAATACAGATACCTCACTTGTGTTATGTTTGAACAAGTGCTTTCTACCCAACAATTTGGGCCCTGAGATGTCCACATATGTCTTGTTTTTCAAGGACATGGAGTCAGGTGCTGTGTAGCACTGAGAATAATTCTGTAATATTTAAGACCAAAAACAAAATAATACAGGAAAAACCATGGACAGAGTTTACCAAGTCAGCCAAGTGTCAGTTTCAGGGAGTTTCATGATTTCGCTCATGAGCTCTCGCAAGCTATCTCACACAATGTTATATTGCTCACCTCCTTATGAACACACCATGTTTCAGTGGCCCTATGCTTGTGCTATCTTGCCTTCATGAGTGGCTGAAGCACTTGCCATTGCTGGAATCTTGTGGGATTTCTGCTGTTGGTGCCATATTTAAACTCCAACTGTACACCAGGTGAATCACTGCTCACCAGGAACTGCCATTCCCAGTTACAGTGAGGGAAGAATCGCTTCCGAGATGGCCAGCAGAGCAGGTTTTATTGACAGTGACCTTGAAGTCCTGGTGAATAGACCCAGCCAGCCAAATGTAAAGCTACTTTCAGAGTCAGTGTGGTGTCCTCAATTTGGAAGAATACCCAGCAGTGCAGGAAGAACATCTTCTTTCTGCTACTTCACTCTATCTCTACTACTGCAGCCATGTGCAACCAAGTCTTATAGCTTACTTGGTTCACTATTGCATGCAGCATCTAGCCTCAGTCACTCTGATCCACCCAACCACTCAGACTACTTATCCTGCATGCCCTCTGTGCTTTATACTTATTTACTCTGCACACCTCACCACTTTGCTCCTATTTGCACCAGCATTAAGAGCTGTGCGAGTCACTTTCATTTCACTCAATACCTCCCTTTGTCTCATTCCACAAGAAATTATTCCAGAATAAGGCAGAGAGAGCCAAGATGAGTGACAAGGTACCTGACATTCACCTCCTCTATGAGGGGACCAATCCTCACCCTGGCAGGAGAGGGCAATGCCAAGATCTCCATGACCCAGCACAGATAAAGTCCATTGTAACTGCTATGCAGCTTTCACATTCAGTATCATTGTCAGCATACACCATTGCCCATAAAGGTATTGGTGGAACTTCCGGTCTCCAATATGACCGCCAAACCTTTCTTCTCTATCTGGGCATTTGTATGCTCTGCATTAGCCAAAGTCCTGTATGCAGGGCTTCTGGGCCACCTATGAGCTAATACCACCCAATGCCATATGGGGAGGCATTGCAAGTCAATACCAGATCTGGCTTAGGATCATAGTGTGCCAGTGGCTTAGAAGATAATAGCTGTGTCTTTACTTCAGTGAAAGCTAGGTCTTGTCTATGTGACCATTTCCAATGTTGCCCCTTTTTTAGGTGTTGATGCAAAGGTGCCAGGTTATGTATGAACCTTCTGTAATAATTTACCAGCCCAAGAAATGAGCTCCTGTAGCTTAAAGCTCAAGTCAGTTTCCCGGCCGTGCCATTGGACATGGACAAATGGCACCATGGGATGTGAAAACAAAGGTTTTGGGGTGTTTTGAATATCAGTGAAGAGAGAAGTACTATGATTCCTGGGACTGAGTGGTTTTTATCAGGAATTCATATGGAATTTTAGCAGTGCGTTGCTCCATTGACTAACTTGTTGAAGTAGTGCAGAAAAGTTCAGTGAATGGCAGACTGTCTGAAAGCTGAGTTAACCATTGCCCCAGCGTTAGCCACACATAATTACTCAAAGACATTCAAGGTGGCTATCGATGCAAGTAGTGTGGGTTTCAGTGTTGTACTCTTGCAACAAGACGACAAGAAGATAGAAAGACCTATTGAGTATTTTTTTTAGAAAATTAAATGAGCATCAACAGAAACAATCCACAATTGAGAAGAAGACCTTGAGTTGGTGTTGAAACATTTCAACATTTATGTTGCCAGTAATGTGTCAGAGACAATTGTAGATACTGATCATAACCCCTTAAAGCTTTTGGAAAAATTTAGATGGAGCATGTTATTGCAGCCATTCAATTTGAAAATTATACATGTGGCAGGACGAGTGAATGTAATTGATGAAGGAATTCGAAAGCAATTGGTAGCAGGGAAAACAGACTGAAGTAGTGAATATTTGCATGCTTAGAGTCAATGTTATGTATGTATAGTAATGTTCTAAAAGCCTAAGGTTTTTAAAATGAAGCCATCTTTGTATATTGATGACTCATTTTTAAGGGGGGAGTGGTGACAATACTATGCCTTTAAGAGGTGTATTTTGTCCTTTTTTTAAATGAAGAAAGTTTGAGAAAGAGGTACCACGTGATCTGCTACAAAGCCAATAAAGTAAACAGCTTGTGAGGCCTTGGGTTTTTTAAAATTAGCTTAGATTCCTTACAGTGTGGAAACAGGCCCTTTGGCCCAACAAGTCCACACTGACCCTCGGAGAGCAACCCACCCATTTCCCTCTGACTAATACACCTAACACTATGGGCAATTTAGCATGGCCAATTCACCTGACCAGCACATCTTTGGACTGTGGGAGGAAATTGGAGCATCCAGAGGAAACCCAGGCAGAATGTGCAAACTCCACACAGACAGTCGCCCGAGGCTGGAATCAAATCTGGGACCCTGGTGCTGTGAGGCAGCAGTGCTAACCTCTGAGTCACCGTGCCTTCCTAAAACAATAGAAGCAGCTTGAATGGTTGGGATCAAACTCCCACAGAACCAGGATTTATTCTACCTTTTGCTTTCGGTAGCAGTTACTTGGGTCATGAAGCTGGATTTGGAAGCTCTTATTCCTCTCTCTGTTACAGGTAAAAACTAGGGTTCTCTTCATGCTGCTAGAATAGCATGTGACACAATCTATTTTACACACTTTGCTTTGCCAAGGCTGTATTTATGGAATATTACTATTCTGGAACAATTAATTATTAGTAGTTAATATATATATATATTACTTTGTTAAGTATTTTGAGAGAGTTCCAGATAAGTGTGGTTAGGCCACTGTTGGAATATTGTGTGCAGTTCTGGTCTCCTTCCTATCGGAAAGATGTTGTGAAACTTGAAAGGGTTCAGAAAAGATTTACAAAGATGTTGCCAGGGTTGGAGGATCTGAGCTACAGGAAGAGGCTGAACAGGCTGGGGTTGTTTTCCCTGGAGTGTCAGAGGCTGAGGGGTGACCTTATAGAGGTTTACAAAATTATGAGGGGTATGGATAGGATAAATAGACAAAGTCTTTTTCCTGAGGTCAGGGAATCCAGAACTAGAGGGCATAGATTTAGGGTGAGAAGGGAAAGATATAAAAAAGACCTAAGGGGCAACTTTTTCATGCAGAGGGTGGTACGTGTATGGTGTATGCATGAGCTGCCAGAGGATGTGTGTGGAAGCTGGTACAATTGCAACATTTAAGAGGCATTTGAATGGGTATATGAATAGGAAGGGTTTGGAGGGATATGGGCCAGGTGCTGGCAGGTGAGACTAGATTGGGTTGGGATATCTGGTCGGCATGGACGGGTTGGACCGAAAGGTCTGTTTCCATGCTGTACATCTCTATGACTCTATGACTCTAAGTCAATTCGTTTCTTTCATTTTTATTTTTGTCTTTGTTTTAATTATAAGATATGAATAAATAGTGTTTTGTCTCAAGCTTAGTAGTTTGACCAATTGAATTGCATCCGGAACACAACGCCTTACACTTATCTTTAAAATAAGAAAAAGTCAGAATCTAGACTATCTTCTTAATATATTTTGAGGGAGGTTGGTCTGGTCCATCGCGCATCTCTAAACAAAGGCTAACAGTACCGTCCCTTGCTCAGTTGTACAGCATTCCATGGAAATCCAGCTGCCACAGTTCTGCTACTTCACTATATTGTGAGGGCATTTATGGCTGAAGACTTTACATTAACAGGCTACTCCACACATGCTGCAGGTTCCTGATGGTCCTCGGCTTTCAGATGCACGTATTTCTCATCTGTTTGTGAGGATGCAAGGCAGATATGTTGTGAGCATCCAAAAAAACCAAGTGTGAGTGAATGCAATGAGGGCGAATGAAGTGCCTGGAAATACAGCCTGGTCCTGTCCATGAGCTGGGTGCATGTCCCTGAGCACAGTGTCCTTGTGGCAGCATACAATGATAGTTGGTGGTGCATTGAGAAGTGTAGCATTGAAGTGCAGAAGAGTCCAGTAAGTGGATTGGAGATACACCATGAGGTCTCCTACAGGCTTGCACATGTTAGATGTCAATAATTGTGGATATGCAGTGAGTACCCTAAGAGTGCCCCAAAAAGGTTGGTGCCTGGTGTTCAATATAGAGGTCTGGAGCAAGCTGTGAGTGGAGGTCTCCAAGAAGCTATTCTGGTTTCCATGTGGAGTTTTCCCAATGGTTAGTTAGCATGGTGATTTTGGTAAGACCACCCTGGAAAATTAAAGTGGTGAGTTGCTCTGTTAACAGGGCACTTAACAAGCAATAATAAGTGTCGGTTGACAACTTAACACTCCCTCATGAGAATCTTGTCACCCTGCTTGAGAAAAGCAAACTACATGTGGTATGCTGATCTTGAAATTGAGATGGACATTGCCGAACATTTCATCCAATCCTGCCACACATTTTACCATAGTCCACATCAGTCAGACCCTGGCAAGGTTCCATCCATTGAAACTGGAACTATATATGGATGGTCTAATGGGGAGGGTATTTCTTTGATATGTTAGTGTGTGTTGTGAATAGGAACATTTTGAAGTATATCACAGAGAACTGGTATAATGACCATTATGCTTTGTCTTCCCACAATAGCTTCAACCGGCCAGACAGTGTGTCATCCTATCAGGAGGAGTGTATCGAAGCATGGAAAAGCACCTCCCCAGAGACGTCTGAACATAGAGTAAAAAGTACAAAATCAGAAGTTTTTAAAGAATTTTTTTTTGTTGATGCTTCTGCAAAAAAGGTGTGCACCCATTCTCTCAATTCATTCCCCTTCCTCGCAGCTTCTTCAGGTAAACATGTCAAAACACATCCTTGATCCTATTATGAGTCTGAACCCACATTATAGGTTAAAAATATGATTTAGTTTTGTCCCTCCTTCAATCCATCGATCCCTATATCCTATTGTGCTACCTCCCCACCACTGTTTGTTGACTAGCTTCTGGTAACCATAACACTTTGATTCAAAAACTTTTATTTGCATTCTTTTTTACAAACCACACCATGACCGTAAGCAAGCACACTTCTGCAGTTTCTTGCACGGTCTCTCACCATCCCCATCTGCATGTTTTGATCTTTTGATCCGAGCTTGCTTATCTTTTCCAATCACGATGCATAACATACATTAACAGAGCCTCCCACCAATATGTAGTCTGAAATTCAGTTTCAAATTTTATTCTTCTTGTCATATATTTCTGCCACTTTGAAAACCACCTCACAGTTTACTCCTCCAACCAGGCTTTAACCAATAGCTCAATGCATGTTTCAACTTTATACATGATATTCCATGTCTAACCCACACTGGCATTTCAATCCCACTCCTACAACAACAGGGATTTACATTGTACTAACTGTGCATTTGTAAGAACTGAAGGATTTTGAATTTAAATAAGCTCACATATACACCCAAACTGGAAAATATTCCTTAACCAAGGCAGTGCACTAAGAAGTGTTCATTTTCATCAATAAAGGAGAAGCATAGGAAAGGAGCCTTGTGAGCAGAAATCCAAGACACAATAAGCCACTAATGTGACACTTTAAAAATGTCATTCAAGGAATGTGGGTGTGGCTGCCAAGACCAGCACATAATGCTGATCCCTAATTGCCCTTGAACTTACCATAAAAATAACACATAGAGGGATTCTGTTCTTAATGTGAAAATAACTCAGTACCAAAGGAAAGTGTTTATGTCTGGATGTTGCTATGGAGTTGTGGATTGGCAGCTCAAACTCAGTTCCCCAACTTCTTATTTCCTTAGCATATGTATAGTCACAGTGCCAGGCAATAGTCCTGTTTGTGGTTAAATGATGTTCTCTAAGACCACATTCACATTTTAATCAGCAGATGCTCCTCAATAATGTGACTTGTTGCTTGGATTGTATCATAACTGAAACCTGGCTGGTCCAGGCCATCCCAAAGATGTTAGACAGCTGCAGAAGCCATGGTCAGACCAAAAATGGTTTCGAAGAATTCAATGGTTTCATGGGAGATCACTGCACTTCAACCTGGCTCTGAAATCAATGCTTTATGGAAGAGTGGTTTCTGGGGATGATTTTCACACCAATCTTCCATCTAATCCTCCTGAGATTGGTCTTCGTCCGTAATTCCATGTCATAGTGCATTTAACTATATAGAGTGGTGTGAGGCAAGGGGGACTGATAGTGGATTGAGGAGGTCATTCAATAAGAGTAGGCTTGGACTGGAGTATATCTTCTCCAGTAACTTGCCTGTTGGGTAGTTTCTCGGTTCAAGGAGCTGGGGGTGTGGAGTTGAGAGTTGGGGGGTGGGGATGGAGATGGGGAGGAGATAGGTAGGTGCATTGATAAAAGAGTACCTGTAATGATACACAGTGTTGAGTTGAGTTGGGTTGGTATTGTGCTAGGAAGCAATATTCTGCAGATGAGAACATAATGTCAAGGAAAGAGGTCCTTAAGGATTTGGTTTAGGATCCCTTAAGATGTCAGTCAGTTTATTGAGGAGGTTGCTGAAGGTTTTTTTTACAGGTATACTGTATAGGGGATACAGGAGTTTACTGAAGAAGGAAATCAAGATGGCAAAAAGGGGGCATGAAATAACCTCGGCTGAGAAAATTATGATGAATCCAAAGAGGTTCTTTAAGTATATTAAAGGAAAAAGAATAAATAGAGAGTGAATAGGACCCCTCAAGTGGACTCGTATGTGTAGAACTGCAGCAGATGAGTGAGGTCCTCAATGAATATTTCTCCTGTGTTTTCGATGGAGAAAGACATGAAGACTTGGGAATTTGGGGAAGTTAGTGGTGATATCTTGGGGACAGTCCAGATCACAGTAGAGGAGGTGTTGGATGTATTAGAATGTATGAAGATGGATACATTTCCTGACCCTGACCAGATACATCCAAGAGGCTAGAGAAGGAATTGTGGGGGCCCTGGCTGAGACTTTTACATCATTGTTAGCCATGGGGGAGGTCCCGGAGGACTGGAGAATAGCAAAAGTTGTGCCCTTATTCAAAAAGGGCTGCAAAGAAAAACCTGAGAGCTAAAGACCAGAAAGCTTAACATCTGTGGTAGGTAAGTTACTTGAGAAGATTCTCAGAGATAAAATGTACATGTATTTGGAAAGACAGAGTTTGATTAGGAATAATCAGCATGACTTTGTGCATGGGTGATCACGCCTCACAAATTTGATGGAATTCGTTGATGAAGTGACCAGGAAGATTGACAAGGGCAAGGCTGTAGACATAGTCTGTATTGATTTAAGTAAGGCCTTTGATAAGGTTCCACATGGTAGGCTGCTCTGAAAGGTTAGACCTCATGGAATTCAAAGGGAGCTGGCAAATTGGTTACACAATTGGCTTGATGGTAGGAAGTAGAGGATAATAGTGGAAGAATGCTTGTCTGATTGAGGTTTGTGACTCACGGAATGCCTTAGGAGTCGGTGTTGGGCCCATTGCTGTTTGTCATCTGTATCAATGATTTGGATGAGAATGTGCAAGGCATGATTAGTAAGTTTACAGGTGACACTAAAATAGGAGGTTTCGTGGACAGTGAAGAAGGTTGTCAGAAATTGCAGCAGTACTTTGATCAGCTGGGGAAGTGGGCCAAGAAGTGGCAAATGGAGTTTAATATAGATAAGTGTGGATTTTGGAAAGTCAAATCAAGGTAGGAGTTTCATGGTGAATGGTAGGGCCTTAAGGAGTGTCGTAGAACAGAGCGACCTTGGAGTTCAGGCCACAGTTCTCTGAAAGTGGAGTCACAGGTAGATAGGGCAGTGCAGAACACTTTTGAAACAGTGGCCTTCATCAGTGAGGGCATTGACTCTTTTTTGACTCTGATCTCCAACATCTGCAGTCCTCACTTTCTCGTTGCTATAGGAAGGATGTTATTAAACTGGAAAGAGTGCAGTAGAAACTTGCAAGAATGTTGCCAGGGCTCATAGGGTCTGAGTTATAGGGAGAGGTTGGACAAACTAGGACTTTTTTCTTTAGAATGTAGGAGACTGAAGCAGGATCTTATAGAAGTGATTAAGATCATGAGAGGCATGGATAGAGTGAATACAATTGGTCTTTTCCCCACGGTTGGGGAATCAAGAACTAGAGGGCATCAGTTTAAGATTAGAGGGAAAAGAATAAAAGGGAACCTGAGGGACAACTCTTTTTTACACAGAGAGTGGTATTCAAATGGAATGAGCTGCCAGCCGAAGTGGTTGAGGCAGGTCCATTAACAACAGTTAAAAGGCATTTAGACAAATACATGAATAGGAAAGGTTTAGAAGCGTATGGGCCAAGTGCAGGGAAATGGGGTTAACATTGATGGACCTTTTGCTCGGCCTGGACCAGTTTGGGTCAAAGGGTCTGTCTCCATGCTGTAGGACTCTATGACTCTATGATTCCTGTTAAAGTGCTGTTCTATGTGAGTGTTCTGTCAAGGGTGATGCTTAGATAAACAGGTGGAGAACATGCTTCAGTCACTAACCATCCGGGATGATTTACAAGACCCTCACATTGCTGTCATTACAAAGGTGGAATGTGCTAGAGTCTGTTTGACTGGTGTTTGGTTGTAGGCTCCACATCTTTCAGTCATCAGTCAGCCATAACATTATGTAATGCATCTTCCAGCTCAGATGAAGTCTGAACCTGTAGTACACAGCAGATGTTTTCTGCATGGATAAACCGGGACCAGGTGGGGGGCAGTTTGTTGATGTACGAGTTGAATAGGGTTGGGGCTAAGACAGTCTCCTGAGGTAACTCATTCATCTATTTCCTCCAGGCACTAGTGTTGTCACCCATATGCCTCTTGACCCTGAACTGTCTGTGCTGGATTAGCAGTTCAATGGTTTCACTAACCCAGGGAGGGGAAACGCTTGATATTTTGATGAATATGTCCATATGTCAGACTGTAGTGAATGGTAGGAAGGTCACAGCAAATCATCCTGTTTTGAGATTCCTTTGAAATATATTTTCAATGAAAGTGAGAAATGTGACGACTTGCTCACATACACTTCTTCCTTGTTAAAAGCCTGCCTAGTCTATACTCGGGATGTTTTGCCACTTCTGCCTTAATGTACTGTAGGACCAATCATGCTACTACTTTGAAGCACACTGATAACAAGGATATTGGCCAGGAAGTTTATGGTAATTTTGAATCTTTGCTGTTGTATCTAATAAGCTCCGATAATGAACGTTAAATACCTAGTGACTGAAGGTAATAGGGTAACAAGGTGTCTGTTATATATTAGTTAATTATACATAAATGCATCAAAGGTGTCTTGCGGTGCAGTGGTAGTGATCCTAGCTCTGAGTCTGGAGGCCTGGGTAAAAACCTCACCTGCTCTAGATCTGTATAATAACATGTCTGAGCAGGTCAATTAGAAAAATATCTATTTGGACACATCATTGGGGGTTTTTGTGACACTGGATAGTGCCCCTAACTTTGATCGAGAGACCCTACTTTAATGCCCATCTGTTCCAGAGGTCCATCATAACATCACTGAACAGGATGATTAGAAAATATCAGATTGCAAAGTCAGACCAGCTCTTACTAACCTCTGAAAACACAAAGACTCAGGAATATTTAATCACATCTGTCATCTTCAAAAAAAAACTCTACTTAGATACATCATTGGGGCTCTTACGATGCAGTGGTAGTATTCCTATGTCTGAGCCAGAAAGCCTGGGTTCATGTCCCACCTGTTCCAAGGATGTGTCATTACACATCTGAACAAGATGATTAGAATATCTACTAAAATATGTTGTGAGGTCTGTTGTGGTGCACTGGTAGTGTCTCTAACTCTGAACCAAGAGACCTGAGTTTGAGATCCACCCTGTTTAGAAGTGTGTCATAATAACTCAGAACAGGTTTTCTTTAGAAATCTAGATCAATATCTCTGGTTCAGATAGACTGCAAGCAGCACAGTCTTGTGACAGATCTGTGGACCAAAAGGTTCAAGTTTAAAACTGTGTTAAACAATCAGTTGTCTCCACCATAGTGTTCTAGTTCAGGTGCATTCTTACAAATAGATTTGGATCTCCTTTAAAATTTGCCTGACTCTGAAAGGCTGATGACATGAGACATGCATAGGATTTTGATAGTCTTCCCTCAGATAACTTCTGTATACGTTTAGGCCAACCGGGAGTGGAGTCATGAGCTAAGGTGCTTTAGAAATTCAGAGGATATCAGCAGTGCCCAGGTTGATGGCCTAGTGTACTTTGTCCAACTGCAGGACATTGAAGTGTTCAAACTTGCCATTGTATAGCCTGTGGAAGGATTCTCAGAAAAATAATAGTATTAATAAATACTATTAATAAATAACAGAGGTTTAAATGATGCTGGGGAAGGTGAAGCAGACTGATTTGCACATTATGTATTCCAATACTTGCTTTTAGGTGCTAATGACTTGCATGAGACGTTTATACCAGAAAATCAACTGAAAAGGGAGACATGCAGAACACTTTCCATCATATCACTTAATGGCTTCACAGTGGCATCAAAGACGTCTTTACCATTCAAGTCAGACAACATTTATGGCCCTCAAAACCTTCAACTGCACAGAAAAGACAGGAAGAGAAATTCTACTCTTCATTCACTCAGCAAGCAAAATGAGGTGAAATTAACTCAATCTCTAAAATTATTTTAAGGAACATTACATCACCATAGTAATTCTTTGTGAATCACTGACAATACAATTTTATCTCCAATAATCTGTTAAACATTTTGAAAATAATTATTGCATCATTGATTAATCTGATCATCCACCAGTAGCCACCATTTTGAATAACAGAAGAACTGAGCTACACAGCCTCACCTTTTCCTCAGGGTACACGAGGGCAGAAAGGGCAAAATGGAATAAATATTGAACAATAGTATAATTGGAGCTACCTTGTAGATGTTAAGACACGAGACAATTATTCAGTGTCTGGACACTTTAGACAATTTTGGTTTGCTTCCTCAGAGCAGTGTTACTGGAAGCCTCTGTGCTGTTTTTGAAGATCAAAACTTCAACATTTGTTGATATTGATATTTTGCTGTGCAATGATGCAATGATTCACATTAATTCTAGGTCAACTACATTTTAAACATTCATTAAACCACAAATAAGAATTACTGCGTTCAAGAATCAATAGGTGAATTGTTATAATTGGTACATTATTTCTATGTAGCCACTAGCTGGTCATTTCAAACATCTGAGAAGCATATTTTTGTTTCAACAAAAGATAGGAAAAAAAAGTCTAAATACGAGTTGTGAAATGAAATGAGTAAATGCAAGGTGCGACTTGGTTTTTTAAAAAGCAATAATTAGAATGTTAATAGGTATGTTGCTGTGGTGGAGTAGAAGGATTTAGAAATACAGTTGGAAAATCTGTTTTTTTTAAAGAACAACTACAGTATTTCTAGTTTTTTTTATTTTTAGATTTAGAATTCCAACTGTGTTGAAACAGACCCTTCGGCCCAGCAAGTCCATACCAATCCTCTGAAGAGTAACCCACCCAGACCTATTACCCTACCCTATTATCCTATATTTACCCCTGACTAATACACCTAACCTACGCATCCTTGAACACTATGGGCAATTTAGCATGGCCAAATCACCTAAACTTTATCCTGAGAGGTACACATATGAATGCCAAGAAGGATTGTTGAATCGACACAAAGCCTTAATTATATACTTCAATATACTGTGCTCATTATTGCACTCCACTTTAAGACAATTATTAGCGCTTTCGGAAAGGTTCATTGGATATTAGTTGGAGAAAATAAATGTACAAAAAGACTGGTTGCTCAACTTTGGTTGAACAGATGTTATGTGACAATGCACTTACTAATCATAAACATAGATATGAGATAATTAGAACGCTTGTGGAACCATTGCCAGGTTCTTAGTTCAAGACTGTAGGAAGTGACTTAGCTGGTAACTTGTTCTCATTCCTTTCTATGGGTGGTCCTTGACCCCCATGATGCCACAGAATGATAACAACTTTATTCCACCAAGAACATTCATAAGAACATAGGACTCTGGAGCAACAATACATCCATGTGGCCTTTCAAGACTGTTTAACTGGTCATCAAAATCATGTTTGATTGGTTGTGGTATTAGCTTAATTTGCCTGTCTTCACCTTGACTCATACTCTCTTGCCCATCAACAGTTTTTTTAACTTAGCCTTGAATAAATCTAAAGACGCAGCCTCCACTACCTTCTAGTGAAGAGAATTTCACATTCTAATGACCCTCTGCCTTTAATAGGAGACCTTTTATTCTTAAACAATGTTCCCATCCATCACCCTGCATATCTTCCCTGCCCTCCCATTCAAAATTCCATAATTGAAATGCTGTCATTGATATTCATTGCACCTTTCCTATAAGAGGGAGCACCTGTCTTTTAGAAGAGCTGGCTAAATGCACCACATGGTTCTCTGCACAATGCTGAGCACAAAGGCAGACAACAGCGCAAAAGAAAAGAAAGCAATGTAGGGCATGCTTGGCCAGATGCTACGATCATGCAGATGTGGTGGCTGCATAAAACTTATGTCAACCCACCTAATTCAGAACAGGATTTAAACAGTTACACAGTCGCATCTCCTGCACCCAAGAGCTAAAGCATATGAGTTTCTAGTCTGTTTTGTTCTTTACTATAAATTAGGCCTAAATAAATATAAATTATAACAAAATTTGTGATTCTGCCACTCATGACATTAACAAAAGCCATAAGTGGATTGGGCTTTCATTCTTATTTACATCTTTCAGATGATCTGTTATACCAAGGTCCTCTCTGTTCATGGAGATGAATATCAACAATGCCACGACACTGTAATGAAGATCATCAGTGGCCTAGCCAACATTTACCCTCAGCTAACCTCAGTGGAACAAATTATCTGGACAATGATTTCATTGCTGTTTATAGGATTTGGCTGCATACAAATTTCTGTATTTCCTTCATTACAATAATAATTACATTTCAAAAAATACTTAATTGGTTGCTTTGACTAGTCCTGAAGCTATGATATGTGATAGATAGATGAAAATCTATATTTTATCTTAATTTCATTGACCTCTACTTTCTTGTCTATTTCCCAGATGTTGTTTAGAAGATTAGAAAAGCCTTGTCTTTGTCAGAAGAGAATTGCTTTGGCTTATCTTAAAATAGATCCACTGCAGCTCAATGAAAGAAGTTTGGAATCCTCCAAAAGACACTTTTTAGTATTGGGTGAACAACCTGCAATGAACATAATTAAGTTTAATTCAATCTAATTTTCTGTTGTATTTAATTATTTGCATTTCAATTTACGGTTCCTTCTGTTCAGTGAATAACTTCTTTTCAATTATATATTCTTCACTGAGAATTTTACACTACATACAACCTTGTTGTTTTAGAATGTTATCTAAAAATGTAAAGTATATTTATCTTTTGATTATTAGTCAGAGTCAGATGAGGATTTCATCAAAACATTCCTGTGTTCCTGTGTGACTTACATTTCGCTGGTATTTGTTTGTATATTGTCAAAGCAAAATGAAATCACCAAGAATTTACAGAAACATTACAATTGTGTTCAGCATAAATAATATTTGTGAAATATATTCATTTACATTATTAAACACCATTACACCACAGAACTGATAAATGTAGTTATTCTAATCAACTTGTTCAGATGTGACACATGGGCATAAGCCTAGATTTTCTGAAGGAGAGATGAGGATAAAGGTCATATTCACGCTTGTTTTCATATTTGCCTCTACACTAATCTGGATGAAGTTGGGTTAAGCAAAAGGCTAATAGTTTATTAATAGTGATAATGCTAATAATTTGGACAACCTTGAAGGTTCATTCTCCCACCTCCCTAAAGTTTGATATTTACATTTTTATCTACAAACTGTTGAAGACAAAGGCAAAATACTGCTTTTTCTTGAAATAAGAAACAAAAACAGAAATTGCTAGAAATAATCAATCTCTATTTTCAGAAAGTATTTGTGAAGAGGGAAATAAAGGATAGAATCTTCTGAATATAGTCCTTGCTTGAACAGCAGAACTGTATGCAGTTCAAGGTTTTCGGTGGATTGGCCATGCTAAATTGCCCACAGTGTCCAGCGATGTCCAGGCTAGGTGGATTAGCCATGGGAAATGCAGGGTTGCAGGGACAGGATAGGGTGGTTGCCCTGGATGGGATGCTCATCAGAGGGACGCAATGGGTTGGATAGGCTGAATGGCTTGCTTCCACACTGTAGGGACTTTGTGATTCTATGAAAGCAATTCACTCCCAGAGTCAAGGCATAAGCATTTCACCACAAGATTTCCCTGGCCAGTTTGGAAGGGTGGATGGGATGATGCACTGAAGCTGTCAAAAGAATGATTTCTAATTAAATGGATCATGACATGAGTTAGAAAGGCTTAACATCACTGAGATTCTTGAGGTTGCAGCAACCACAGTAATGGAAAAAACAAGTGGGAAGGCTGTGCCCTGGGTTTCTCAGTATCATTGAATGGCTCTAGTACAGTGAGTATTCCTAACAATGGGAGCAAAATTACCATGTTTCAAGCTGAGCAAGCCTGAAAGGAATAGATAAGGAAGTGAGGTCCCACCATCCTGGAGACAATGCACCAAGCGACCCACAAGAAGTGACATTCATAGGTGACCAGCTCTTCATTAGTTTTCCCAGACTTCTCCAGCTCCAGGAATTCTCAGGTATTCTCTCTCTCTTCAGGAACAGCATATCCCCAATTGACTCACTCTTAGCCTTCACATTCGCTCAGCAATCCTCTTCCTTTTCCAGCATGATGTCTTCACCAAATATAGCTTCCCTTACACTCAACTTTCAGCACACTGAAGGGTTTGCACTCCCCATGATACCCTGGATTAATCCTCAAACACTCCCTCCCATTTCCATGACACCTTGTCATGCAAGCATTAGAGATGCAGCACCTGATCTTTTACCTCCTGCTATCTCACCACCCAGGTCTGCAAGCACACCAAGGTAAAACACATATTCTTATTGTAGTTTTTAAAATTTAGCACATTGTGGAGAAAAACACAGATGTGGAGATATTTCACAATCTCTCATGTTTCAATCTGCATATGTAATTCCAAGTTTTTGGACAGTTTTCATTTTAATTCACCGCATGACTTTCTCAAGAACCTTTTGTCCTACACTGTTCTAGAGAAGGTCATTGTAAGCTGAGGAAACAAGCTGAGGAAACACATTTGCATCAAACTTCCAGACTCAGCAGAGTTCAGCAACATTCCTAATAAACACTGCCCACATTTCTTTAATCCCAATTGTTGAATTTGAATATGCTTTAGCAATTTATACCTTCTCTGAACATGTCAGATGCTCAGTGCTGTGTCCAATGTTCTTTATGATGCATATTAACGATTTGGATATAAATGATGAAGAAGTTTGTAGATGATACAAAAGTTGGCTGAATGATGAATCGTGAGGTGGATAGCTATAGTTAGACTGGGTGACCCTTTCTCAGCGAGCAGACATGATGGGTCAAGTGGCCATTTTCTATGCAGTAAATATACCATGATTCTTTCACTTGGTTGTTTTCTTGTGCTAATGCCATCATCTCTTGTCCAGCACTGTAATCTATTTTGTTATTTGACCTCACATGCCTTTCACCTTATTGCAGATTTTCACTTTTGTACTTAACTATTCCAGCAGGTGTCAGTTTAGCTCAGTTTGTTGGATAACTGGTTTGTATTGCAGATTTAATGCTAATAGTATGTGTTCAATTCCTATACTGGCTAAGTTTACCAAGGGGATTGATTTTCTTTTTCTCAAACTTTCCCTCATCTGAGGTATAGCCACTAGTAGCAGCCATCTTCCTGTATTGAGAGAGAAGCCATCTTCCTGTATTGGTCTGGTGAGACTATGGTTACTTTACTCCAACAATTTCCTTGTGAACTCACTTAAAATGTTTGCAACTCTACTTCTATTTTGTTCCTTACTCCGCAGATACCTTTTGACGTGAGTATTTCCAACTTATTGTTTATTTTTAATTACTGAAGAGTCAGTTTAGAAAGAGCAAATAAAAGTACTTTCTAGGTATTGAAGATATATCTTAGTCACATATTGCTTACTTTTGGAGTTCACTTAAAACTCAGAACCCTGAGAATCAGTGGATTAAAATCTTTAATATTTCTACTTTAAAGAGACTCTGAGTTGCTGCTCTCTGTGTCCTGCTCATTTGTGTCTTGTGTTGCAGTGAGAGACTTTGCATCGGGTTAGCATTCACTTCCACTAGGTGTTTATGGTTCTCATATACGTTTTTACTTTGAATGTTATTCCTGTATTTTCTGGACTATAAATGCTAAAATAAATCTGAAATGATCCGCTGAGGGTGAGAGAAGGCTCACAGCTGCCAGCCATGCTGCCAGACATCTCTCTCTCCCCGGAGCTCCGGTTTCTTTGTACAATAAACTCTGTCGTTGAATTCTGATTCAAGAAAGCTGCAATTAACAACTTGAAACTATTAAGCAAATGAAAGAAAGAAGCATCTCATCTGTTAACAATTGGAAAACTAAAGGAAATCTAACATGAGGGTCACTGATTAAACTCACGTGACCATATTCCCAACATTTCTGCATATACAGCCTTATATTAATTGCAAAGAGTTCCACCTTTAAAGATCCAATTTATCTACAATTATAGAATAATGCACGTAAACAAACCTTATCCGCAAACCTGGCTTATCAATCCTCGGAGCCTGTTTCTATTCTGTTTCAAATTATGGGCTGTTTTTGTCTGAAAATAGAACACAGCTTCTTTTGAAGGTGCATTGGTGGTAGCACATTTAGTGACAGTATAGGATTATCATAGAAATATGAGTATGAATGCTGCAATGTGAGACTGTATATATTAGTGAGCATTGAGAGTGTCCAAAATGGCAAGTATATTTTGCATTGCAGGGAATGATGCTGCAATCTGATTTGTAGTGAAGTGGAGTTGACACGGGGCATGCTGATACAGGGCACACAGACACACGAGGGCCGCTGAGCCATAAGTTGGTCACTTAGCACACAAGATGGCCACTGAGCCATTACATAGAAAGGTACCGTGAAGCATACACAGACACTGCCTGAGACCAACAGGATACCTGCACAATAGACACAGAACAAAGATAATTAGTTTAAGGTGGGTTGGGGAGAGAATACGCGCCAGTAATGTCTACTGCCCACTGAAGCGTCTGAGTCCAGCCACCACCTTAAATAGAAATGTTAACTACCTGAAACTGCTTGTATACAAGTGTTAATACCTTAGATTTGCAGTAATGGAGAATGATCTTCCTTCTCAGGAAGAACGATCATGATCAATTACTGCAGCAAGGGACTTCTGCGTAGCTGCTGAAACTGACAATGACTCTGTAACATTCCTCTGAAACTGACAATGACTCCGTAACATTCCTCTGAAACTGACAATGACTCTGTAGTGTTTTCTGTAAACAAACCATGTTGCACAATAAAGACTCGATATCTGGACCATTATACCATGAAATGCATAAAATATTGTGCCATGTGCTCCGAGGGTGAGAGAAGGCTGGCACTGACACCCGTGCTGCCAGATGTCTCTTTCTCCCCGGAGCTCTTTGTGCAGTAAACTCTGTTGTTGAATTTCAGTTCTGACTCTGAGACTGGTAATTTTCCCCACAACAATCGGCATAGTCAGCAGGATCTCTTATTCCTGGTGCTCTGGTCAAAGGCCATGATCGGGGAGCCAGGGTCAAAATCTGGAGATGGGAAGAATCAAACCGGGCCAAAGACATAATTTAAAAGGGCATACCATTGTAAAGTGCAACTTGTGCGATAGTACTGGGTTAAGTATAAGTGCATGCCTGTGGAGTGTAAATGGGAAAGTGTACTAACTGGTGTGATAACCAGCTGCTTGTGCTGAAACGACCAGAGGACAAGGCAGTGCCAGCCTCAAAAACCCTGCCAAAACAGGTTGTTAAGAGGGGTAACCCTCCTCACCGCGATGGTTGAGAATTGAAGTGGGAATTGAGGTGCCTAGGGCACTAGGAGTTGTGAAGCACAAGTGGCAAAGTCAGGTAATGTTGGACTCTGTAGGGACGAACACCGCAGCGTCCAGTTAGAGCCTGGTTAAAGGTTGGGTGCTGTCTGATATTGTGTTTTAAATTGAAGTGGTGAGGAAAAGGAGCTGATCACTCTGATCAAGAGCCAAACTCCAGTGAAGCAGCATGTTGCCGAGGTGGGAAGCGTGGACACTGTAACCATGATACTCTGTCAGCCCGTAGTAGAATGACAGAGCTTAAATAGTGGCAGTGGCCTGGAGATTAAAATGTCTGTCCAGTAGAGAGCACACTGGGCTAGAGGTAAGTTCTGGGCTTATTGGGCGGTGTTGGAACAGTAGAGGTGGCCAGGAGAGCAGAGGAGTCCCGGGAGAGAGCACACCCTATTGAGCCAATGTTCCCAGCCGACCAATAGGTACTAACTAGTGGTGGTGGCCGGGAGGGTAGAGAAGTCCCACCGGTAGAGAGCATACTTTGCTAGGAGACTGCTACGCCATACGGTGTTGGGACAGTATTAGTGGCCAGGGGATAGAGAAGTTCCACTGGTTAAGGGCACTTTACTATTGGTGGTATCCGGGGGGTACACAATCTGTGAGATGGCAGATCAGTATTTTAAAGGGGATACTGCAGGTTCCCTTATTGAGAAATACAAGACTAGCGCTGACAGAACAGATGAAGAAAGGTGGCTGGGATCCATCCGAGACATTAGTACAGCAGGGAAATTAGATTGACAAAGAAAAACAAAATAAAACTAAAAAGATAGGGGTAATGTTAGTGTACCAATTAGCAGGCCTAATTGAACAAGTAGGTGTCTCCACTAGCAGGTGGAGAAAAGACTAAGCTGGAAATGTGTTGCTGGAAAAGCGCAGCAGGTCAGGCAGCATCCAGGGAACAGGAGAATCGACGTTTCGGGCATAAGCCCTTCTTCAGGAATGAGGAAAGTTTGGCCAGCAGGCTAAGATAAAAGGTAGGGAGGAGGGACTTGGGGGAGGGGCGTCGGAAATGTGATAGGTGGAAAGAGGTCAAGGTGAGGGTGAAAGGTCAGACTGGGGTGGGGGCGGAGAGGTCGGGAAGAAGATTGCAGGTTAGGAAGGCGGTGCTGAATTCGATGGATTTGACTGAGACAGAGTGGGGGGAGGGGAAATGAGGAAACTGGTGAAATCCGAGTTCATCCCTTAACCCCGCCCCTCCCCTCAGTCCCTCCTCCCTACCTTTTATCTTAGCCTGCTGGTTTCCGACGCCCCTCCCCCAAGTCCCTCCTCCCTACCTTTTATCTTAGCCTGCTGGTTTCCGACGCCCCTCCCCCAAGTCCCTCCTCCCTACCTTTTATCTTAGCCTGCTGGTATCACATTTCCGACGCCCCTCCCCCAAGTCCCTCCTCCCTACCTTTTATCTTAGCCTGCTGGCTCTACTACAAACCGACCGACTCCCACAGCTACCTGGACTACACCTCCTCCCATCCTGCCCCCTGTAAAAACGCCATCCCATTCTCCCAATTCCTTCGACTCCGCCGCATCTGCTCCCAGGAGGACCAGTTCCAAAAACGCACAACCCAGATGGCCTCCTTCTTCAAGGACCCCAATTTCCCCCCCGACGTGGTCGACGATGCCCTCCACCGCATCTCTTCCACTTCCCGCTCCTCCGCCCTTGAGCCCCGCCCCTCCAACCGCCACCAGGACAGAACCCCACTGGTCCTCACCTACCACCCCACCAATCTCCATGTACAGCGCATCATCCGCCGTCATTTCCGCTACCTCCAAACGGACCCCACCACCAAGGATATATTTCCCTACCCTCCCCTATCAGCATTCTGTAAAGACCACTCCCTCCGTGACTCCCTCGTCAGATCCACACCCCCCACCAACCCAACCTCCACTCCCGGCACCTTCCCCTGCAACCGCAGGAGGTGCAAGACTTGCGCCCACACCTCCCCCCTCACCTCCCTCCAAGGCCCCAAAGGAAACTTCCATATCCGCCACAGATTCACCTGCACCTCCACACACATCATCTATTGCATCCTCTGCACCCGATGTGGCCTCCTCTATATTGGGGAGACAGGCCGGCTACTTGCGGAGCGTTTCAGAGAACACCTCTGGGACACCCGGACCAACCAACCCAACCACCCTGTAGCTCAACATTTCAATTCCCCCTCCCACTCCACCAAGGATATGCAGGTCTTTGGACTCCTCCATCGTCAGACCACAACAAAACAACGGTTGGAGGAAGAACGCCTCATCTTCCGCCTAGGAACCCTCCAACCACAAGGGATGAACTCGTATTTCACCAGTTTCCTCATTTCCCCTCCCCCCACCCTGTCTCAGTCAAATCCATCGAATTCAGCACCGCCTTCCTAACCTGCAATCTTCTTCCCGACCTCTCCGCCCCCACCCCAGTCTGACCTTTCACCCTCACCTTGACCTCTTTCCACCTATCACATTTCCGACGCCCCTCCCCCAAGTCCCTCCTCCCTACCTTTTATCTTAGCCTGCTGGCCAAACTTTCCTCATTCCTGAAGAAGGGCTTATGCCCGAAACGTCGATTCTCCTGTTCCCTGGATGCTGCCTGACCTGCTTTGCTTTTCCAGCAACACATTTCCAACTCTGATCTCCAGCATCTGCAGACCTCACTTTCTCCTCAGAGAAAAGACTAAGAACAAATTAAGGAACTTGAGGATAGGATAAAGGAGCTAGAGCAAAGATTAGAAAAAGTACAGGAGGAAAGGGAGACTGACTCTCTCCCCTCCTATGAAACTGTACAATAGGGACTAACTGCTCCCTCAGCAGAGCAGGAGGTGCAAGAATATAATCTAGCGCCAGTCACTAGAAGGGGGACAGAGTTGCAGCCAAAAGCAAACAATAAACCCTTTTCCCCAGGGGAAAGGCAACAGATCATGGCTTCCCTGGGCAAATTACAGCCCGAAGTGCAAACACGAGGTTCTGGTAAGAGTTGGACAGTACATGAGTAGGGCACTGACTGACATTTGAGGGATATACACCAGCTGGTCCAGACAGCGTGCCCAACGGACAAATGGAGACAGGTGGATGGTGAACCCGAAGCCACAACAGCCTGAGACTATACGGGTGGACGGTGGACACGTGCCCATTGCCCTCACAACTGAGATAGATGCCCAGCAGGCTCCCTTCGTCCATTTTAAAGAAGAGATCCAGCAGATATTAGGAAATGCTCCCACGAACTGGAGCAAAATCATGACCACTAAACAGCTTAAAGGGGAAGGAGCCTCTGAGTATGGGGAACGATTATTTAGGTTATACCAGGAGTGCTCAGGACAAGCAAACCCAGATTGTGAGGACTGGGCATTCATTCAGGCTTTTAGAGACAGGCCCTCTAGCGCCCATCAATTCATCCTGAAAATGGGAGTGATAATGTCCCAAAATTATGACAACCTGGTAGAGTAGGCTAGCGGGGTGCAGGAGGCAGAAGCTCCCGCAATAAAAATAAAACTCAACAGAACAGCCTACCGGAACAGAGGTGAAGGCAGAACCAAACTATCCTGCCACAACTGTGGCCGACAGGGACACTTTGCCAGAGACCGTCAGGCCCCACAGACAGAGAATAGGACAAGGAAGAGTGTAAAGTACTGCAGCCGCTGCAACAGAGCAGGGCATACAGAGGCAGGGTGCTGGGAAAAGCATGAGGAACCCCCAAACAACACCCAGAACACCACGTAACCGCGGGACTCCAGAGGCCAGCAGAGCTGACAACCAGCTGCCCCCATTCGTAAGAGTAAGGGAGAGGGGAGAATTTATATGCCCGCAGTAGCTGGAGGTAGAAAGTGTGAGATGTTGGTAGGCACAGGAGCAGCTGTATCTATCACCAACTTACCTTTACCCCACACAAATAAAATGATCCACCTTACCGGGTAGGAGGGGATGAGACACCCACTTACTTAAGCAAGACTACCCTCGTGGAAATGAATAACATATATATCCCTATATATTTTATGAGTGCCAAAATAATGAAGGCACCATAATGGGTAACAATCTCATGAAGGAATACAAAGTCTTGATTGACTGTGCAAAAGGAAAATTGATCTGGCCAAAACAGGACGGTGGAAAGACAGAGATTGTGAAATTTACAAGTCACCTCAAGGCTATTAAAGTAGTTACAGCCACCAGTAGGGACTGGAACCTCAAAAAAGGGAGATTCAGAGCCATCTGCGCCTCCATCCCCGAGGCATGGGCAAAGACAAAGTTGGACACAGATTTAGTCGAGGTAGACCCTATAATGATGCCTGGACGGGAGCATAAGCCCCACTGGCAGTACCCAATCAAGCCTGAAGCAGAGAAAGCAGTCACGGAGATAGTTAAAGGACAAGTAAAACAGGGAATCCTGAGAGAAACCACAAGAACAACCAGTTCCCCAACAGGGCCAGTAATAAAGTCTAATGAGAGCTACAGACTCACCATTGACTATATGGAGCTAAACAAGGTCACCCCCAAATTGCATCCCATTGTAGCAGACCCCTCCATAATTCTCAACGGATTGACCCCTGAACACAAGATTTTCACAGTATTAGACATGGACAACAGACTCTGGTCCATCCCACTACATCCTGGATCCCAGAAAAAATGCGCCTTCACAGTAAGGGACAGGCAGTACATGTGGACTCGCCTGCCACAGAGGCTCCACTATTTTTCACTGAGTGATGAGCGACATCCTCAACAAAATATTTACCAGAAGGAAGCACTGCCGTACAGTACGGGGACAAAATCCTGATTGCTTCAGAATCCGAATTAGGACACCAGGAAGCTTTATACCTCATGTTGCATGAGCTGACAGCCACAGGGTTAAAAGTCAGCCTTACAAAAGCACAAATTGGACAATCACCAGTCCTATACCTGGGACACCTTATATCTCAGGGACTCAAGGAAATGACAAGCGACCGAAAGAAAGCAATTCAGCGAATGCCACGACCTGTTATTGTAAGGGAAGTCAGAAAGGTCTTGGGGCTATTTAACTATAACCAGACCTTTATACCAGAGTTTGAAAAATTGGCTGAACCAATTCAAAAACTAATCAAAAATGGCAAGCCCGCCTTGGAACCTGTGACCTGGACTCCAGAACAGGAAGAGGCTTACAGTGAGCTAAAAACTCGGTTAATATCGGCCCTCAGGCTAGGCTGCCAGTTCCCAGTAAAGACTTCCACATACATTGTAATAATGAGGGATGATTTTACTCATCAGTGGTCACACTGGAGCACGGTGGCAGGAGAAGACCCGTGGGGTATTACCCGACCATGGAAGGGTCAGTAGTCACCGGGCTGCCCAGATGCATAGTGGCCTTAGACTGTGCTGCTTGGGCCGTGAGGGTCAGTGAACCCATAGTAATGGCAGGAAATGTCATCCTCCACACCAAACACACCCTAGTAGAAATGTTAAACACCGGGAAGCTGAGGGCCGTCTCCAATATGAGATGGGCAAAGTGGGAGACAGTTCTCATCCCACCAAGACAGTCCGTGGTAATAGTTAGGGATATGGGAGAAAATCCAGCCGAGGGAATTCTGGACACAGGGGAACCACACAATTGCGGAAATATAGATGGGGATGAAGATAGGTGTAGGGTTAAGAATATCCCCCTAGACATAGCCGAGGAGACCTTCTTCATGGATGGGTCACAGAAATATATAGCGGGGTCACCCCGCACAGGATGGGCTGTGGTAAACAATAAACTAGAGACCGTTATGTCAGGAAGGATTGACGGTGGTCGGGTCGCACAAGTAGCAGAGATAGTAGCGCTAACTAAAGCATTTGAACTGTCAAGGGGGAGAATTGTGAACATTAATATAGACAGCCAACTTCAGAGTTGGACAAGACTACATGGTTGCATGGGGGATAAGAGAGTTCACCACTGCTGGAGGAACCCCCATCAAACATCACTGAGCGCCAGTGAACAGCCAAAAGAGGCTGCAGTAATAAAAATCAAAGCGCACCCAAAAGGAGCCAGGGAAAGATAGTCCAGGCTGGCTGAAGTTTAAAGGGAACCAAGCCGCAGGCCAAGCAGCCCAGCAAGCCTTAGAGCAGGAAACTGTTGATGAGGTTCCAATAGCAACAATTGAACTAGTGGAAGATCCCATTCACACACAGCAGCTACAGGAGGACACCCCATAGGAAGACAGAGAGAGTTGGAAATGCAGGGAACACTTAAAGGGGAGGACAGTGTCTGAAGGCAAACAGACAAGGTGGTAGCACCAGCGTGCTTACAAAACACCTTGCTTGAGCTGCACCACGGGCTCTCACATACAGACAGGGAAGCTATGATAGCAAATCTAGGGAGAGTGTGGTGGTGGAAGAGAATGGGAAGAGATATCGTCAAATACTGCTGCAGATGTGTGATTTGCAGACAGCACAACCCAGGCAGACCCATAAAAATTAGGATGGGACCCCAGCCAAGGCCAAGGGGATCCTAGGAACACCTCCAAATGGATTTCAAAGGGCCACTATCACCTTCCTGTGGGAAAACGTATTGCCTGGTCATCACAGACCAGTTCACCTGGTGGGTAGAGGTATTCCCCACCAAGAACTGTAATCGCTACCACTGTAGCCAGGATTCTAGCAGAGGAGGTAACCCCAAGGTGGGAGTATCCCTACAGACATTGCACAGGCAAATGTATGGAAACAGTATGCCAGCTACTTGGGATAAAACAAAAAATTCATATCCCCTATCACCCCCAGAGCTCAGGAATGGTCGAGAGAGTGAACAGAACCCTTAAAACTTCTTTAACCAAGGTCATACAGACATCAGGGAGGACATGGGTGAAGTGCTGCCAGCCATATTAATAAAATTAAGAGCCATCATGAATCAGGCAATCGATCTAACACCCGACGAATGAATGATTGGGAGAGAAACGCAATTACCAGAGACCATTATAACAGGTGGGACCGATGTAGGAGCACTAAAAGATAAAATTTGGAGAGATCGAGCGGAATTAAGCACCCACCTAAAAGGGATATGTCAATTGGTAACTGAGAGACAAGAGCAAAAGGACAAAGCAGGGGAATTCAAAACCTTCCCTGATGTCCCAGCAGCTGGGAACCATGGGTTCGTGTGAACTCTGCCTGACAAACCAGGCTTTGCCCCAAAATGGAATGGGCCGTACGAAGTTATAATCAGTGGTGAACACCTGCGCCTATATAGACATTAGGGGAAAAGGCACGTGGAAGCACTACACCTAACTCAAACCATATAAGGACTCCTATGAACAAACTAATATGATTGACCATCCCCCAGGCATAGACAGGAACTGTGAGCAAGACAGTGACCAAGGGGAGAGCACCGATACCACAACCGAGCAAAGCACCCAGAAACAGGGATAAAACTGCTGACAAGACACAGAAAACACCTACTGTTGCTGACTTCTGGGTACCATTGTAAAAAAAAAGGGACACTGATGATTAACCTCATTTAACTTTAATCATGTACATACTCGAGTACATACTACTGTTTCTAAATGTTGTGATAGCCGAAAGCCTGTCGGGATTTAAGGATAACCTCTTTTACAAAACCCACCTAAATTTACATGAGAACCAAACGGTCTGTTACCCACTGGTGCAATCGGTCGAATCCCTATTTGTGGCCACCCCTGTGTGGACCCCTTGTCATTTATACACAATACATAACTTGGGTGCGTCGTGGAAGGGACAGCTAGGAAAATACAAACGGGGTCTCCAGGTGTGTGGAATTGGTCAAGCCAACAGGCCCATGGGTTCGGGCGCCCCAACAGAGGGAGGGAAAGACCTATTTAAACATCACTGATTATCAACTCTGTTTCATGGCGCAGGGATGGGGATATGTTTATGCCCTGGTACCCAGAAACAGTTCATGCGTGCAGACACAATATACTCCCCGGCACTGTAAAATCACCCAGGGATAATTTACCTGCACCTGCATCGAGCAGGCATGCTTGTACATGACCGCAGGAAGGCAGTTTATATACAGACAGTGCAATGGCACTCATGTCAGCTCTGCCACACAGACATACCCGTTGGGGGGGAGCAAACAGGGAGTCAGAGGTGTGATGGGTAGAAAAACAGGCCCAGGAACAGGATACTGTATGCTATCGGGCAGCGAAGGGGTTCATTTTCTTATTTAAGGGGATTTATGTTACTGACACACCAAATCTCCCGAACCATTTCACAGTAGGAATGATAGGACCCCTCACTATACAATGCCCCAGTGGGCGACATGTTCGGAGAAGGATAGTGACCCTCTCCAACAGCCAGGAATTCTGCGCCAATTGACAGATCCCACCATGCTGGGATCATCGTTGGGGTTTGGGTTTTTGGGATCTCTATCTTTTGGAGGGGGCAGCAGGGGTTGTCTGTGCTAAAAACTGAAACTACATTGTGTGTGGATTGACAATCTTAGGGAGCGATACATCAAAGGCTTTGAAAGCAATCAACGGTGAATTGTCTGAACTCAGACATTATGCACAGAGGACATGTAACACAGTGGATTATCAGTTAGCCCAGCAAGGGGGAGTATGTACAATCATTGGTGACAAGTGTATAACCCCTGTCACTGATGATTCTTACAATATTACACAGGAGATCAAAAATATTCAGGACCAGCTAGATGACTTCAGACAAGGAGCCACAGGAGGAGAGAACTGGCTAGAATGGCTGATAGGCAAATCCTATTTGGCACATGGAATTGTGCATCTTATTTCACTCACACTGGTATTCTGCCTAGGCCTTGGCTGCGTAAAGCTTTGCTGTAAGGTGCTACTGATGCGGGCCGTGCCAGGAGCAAGTGTCACCACAGAAGAGCCCCAAAGAAGCTCGCACTCCTTGAACCTCTCAGGATGGGAGACCTTAGAAAAGGCTTCCCTCTATATGTGAGTTGGGTGGTCAGCGGGAGATCTCCGAAGTCACCTCCTTGACCACAAAGGGGGAGTGAAGTGGAAGTTGACGTGGGACATGCTGTCATGGGGCACACAGACACAAGATGGCTGCTGAGTTATTACAAAGTAAGGTACAGTGAATCATACACAGATACTGCCTGAGTCCAAGAGGATACTAGCACAAAATTTACACATAACAGAGATAATTAGTTTAAGGTGGGTGGGGGAGAGAATACACACCAGTAATATCTACTGCCCACCAAAGTGTCTGAGTCCAGCCACCACCTTCAATAGAAATGTTAACTACCTGAGACTGCTTGTATACGTGTCAATACCTTAAACTAGCAATAATGGAAAATGATCTTCCTTCTCAGGAAGAAAGATCATGACCAATTACTGCAGCAAGGGACTTCTGCGTAGCTGCTGAAACTGACAATGACTCTGTAATATTCCTCTGAAACTGACAATGACTCTGCAATATTTTCTTAAACAAACCATGCTGCACATCAAAGACTCGATATCTGGACCATTATACCATGAAATGTATAAAATATTGTGATGTGTGTTCCAAGGATGAGAGAAGGCTGGCAGCTGACAGCCAAGTTACTGGACATCTGTCTCTCCCCGGAGCTCTGGTTTCTTTGTACAATAAACTCTGTCATTGAATCCCAATTCTGACTCTGAGACTGGTGATTTTCTGCACACAGTAGTGAGGTTATAGTAACATGGTCAACAGTGGTTTGCCAGACACATCAAGTACATCTTCTTGCCATACCCAATCTTGTGTTACAATTGTGCTGTTTGCTGCATTCCACTGCAGTATGGGGCCCTAACATTCAAAGCCACCTCCATTCATCTGCCTAATGTTGCTCTTTCGGATTACTTTATTCACGTCACCATTGCTTACTCTGTCTGATCTTTGGCAGGAGAAATTACAATCCTGCACTTGTACAACTTGACATCATTCATACAACATATCATGAGGTGTTGCTGATCTTAAATTGGGGCACCTGAAGAAGGAAATGAAAAAATACCAAGCAGATACTAAGCACTTCTTAAAATTCAGCTTTAAGTTATTCTGGAAAGAGAAACAAATGTCACCTTGCTTCCAGAAATGCATCATTGTTCTTCAGCTTTTCGAAGTTTCAAATCACTGTTCAATATGCTAACCTGTTTGCAGGTTCCAAATATTTTATATTGCCTTGTATTAAAGAGCGTTATGAACATGCCTGAGAATCTACATCCATTGCAACTGATTTTGTTTCGCATTTTATTTCAAGAACATGTTAATACAAGCTGTCCAAACCTCCCGTGAGACAGAAAGAATAAGCCCTTCAGATAGAATATCTTGGAGGCTCTCTCATGCCCAAACAGATCCTCCTGATGTACAATTATGTTCCACTAGATGACGTAGGCTCAAATGCAAACAACAAGTTGAATTTAGGTTTGGAAAATGCAAGAGAAAAAGAAAGAAAGAGCTGTATTTTTAACATCCAAAAGCACCAACCCAATATTTAAAAGAGTTTCCTTGGAATGTAATGGTGTTGACAATGAAATTAAAGGTTATTGATACACAAATTTTAACTTTGTTCAAAATTAAATCAGTTATATACATTGTGTAGCTTTGTTTAAATACAAGTATTTGAGAACTCTTCAGACAATTTGTCTTTCCAGACAGGCCCCCTCCTGAGAGTTTTCTGCAGGGAGCAAATGTTGAGCATATGGCTTAATGACTCCAAGAGGGAGTGATGTATCAACATATCAACTATTGGCCACTGTAGCATGGATTGATAACAATGTCCATTTTATTGAGTTGACACCAGGTAGACAAATAAAATAGGAAACCAAAGAAATAAAATGCCAAAATGGCAAATCATTTCCCACTTAATCCTATTACATTAAAATCTTGATAGATGAATAATAGGTTTGTCAAGACATGTTATATTTGAATTGCCCTTGGATCACGATTTATAGTAAAACAGGAATAAACAGAGCCAATTGGCACCTCTTTATGGTATAACACAGTGAGCCATTCATTCAGAAATTCAATCCAAAATAATTGAAATGCTAAACAGTACAGACTATACACAAACCTGACTAGACTTCCACTAATCCAGAATCTGGTTTCCAGCATCTGCAGTCATTGTTTTTACCCCTTTTAAAACATGCCGTTGCATCCTGCCTTGATTTGGTAGAAAATTGGACATACTAGATATTCTGCAGTAATTTGTGTTTATATAATACACTTTAATATAATAAAAGCTGCGGGGCCTGCTGAGCTTTTCCAGCGATATCAAAGATGATCAGTTTTAAGGCACTTCTTAAAGAAAGAAAATGTGTGGTGGAAAGGTAGAGAAGTTCTGGGAGGTAATTTTCAGAGATTACGATCTCTGCATATGGGTGATTAAAATCTATATATAACATCCTGTCATTCTACTTACCATCTAACTAATCTCACTGATAACTCAAGCCAAAGTTTAAAAAATGTATTCATGCTGAGCCAGCATTTATTGCCTATCCTGAATTGCCGATGAGAAAGTAGTTACATGCCGCTTTCTTGAATCGCTAGAGCCCATTTGCTGCAGGTACATCCATGTCGCTTTAGCACAGGAGATCCTGGATTTTGACCTAGTGACATTGATATATTTCCAAATCTGGATAATAATCTTGGAGGGGAGTGAGCTGCTAGAGGTATTCTTATGTATCTGCTGCCATTGTCCTTCTAAGTCAGTAGTGGTCATAGCTTTGAAAGGTGCTTATAAAGACTAGTGAATTTCCACAGTGAATCATGTAGATGGTATATACTCCTTCTATTGAGCGTCAGTGGTGGACATGGTGCCAATATAGAGGGATACTTTGATCTGGATTGTGTCATGGTTTCTCAATGTTTTTGGAGGTGCACTAATTCAGGCAATCCTAATTTGTGCCTTGTAAATAGTGGAATGGCTTTGGGGAGTCAGAAAGAGAGTCACTTGCTGTAGGATTCCTAGTTTCTGATCCGCTCTTGTGTCCATAGTGTTTATATGGCAAGTCCAGTTGAGTTTCCGATTCGTATAACCTCCAGGATGTTGGTAGTGGGGGATTTAGTGACGATAATGCCATTGAATATCAAGGAGTATTGGTTTAAATTTCGTTTGTTGGAGTTGGTTATTGCCTGGCATTTGTGTGATGCAAATATTACTTGTCAACTGTTAGCCAAAGCCTGGATATTGTCCAGGTTTGCTGCCTTTGGACATGGACTGCTTCACTGTCTCACTGGTGCTGAACATTATGCAATCACTGGTGAACATACTCACTTCTGAACATATGATGCAGAAAAGGACATTAATGAAGCAGCTAAAAATGGCTGGACCTAGGACTCTACACTGAGGAACTCCTGCAGAGGTATCCTGGTTCTACAACAAATACAGCCAGCTTCCAGTATGCTAGAAATGCAGAGTGTTTTCTATTGATTCCCATCGACTCTAGTTTCTCGATGCCACACTTAGTCAAATGTAGCCGAGATATCAATGGCAGTCACTTTGACCTCACCTTGGAATTCAGCTCTTTATGTTTGGATCGAGGCTGTAATGAGGTTAGGAGCTGAGTGGCCCTCGCAGACCTCAAGCTGGGCATCACTGAGCAGGTTATTGCTAATAAATCATTGCTTGATAGCACTGTTGATGACACCTTCCATCATTTCACTAATGATCAAAAGTAAATTGACGGGGCAATAATTGGTTGGGTTGGATTTGTCCTGCATTTTGTATAAAGAACATGTCTGGGTAATTTTCCACATTCCTGAGTAGATGGTATATTGTATCTGAGCTGGAACAAAGAAGTGGCAAGTTCTGGAGCAAAGTCTTAGTACTAGAGCGTTGTCAAGGCCAATAGCCTTTGCAGCGTCCAGTGCCTGGAGTCATTTCCCAATATTACATGGTGCAATTGAATTAGCTTAAAACAGGCATTAGTGATGCTGGTGATGTCTGCTTTGGATCAGCCACTTGACACTTCTAGCTGAAACATTTTGCTAATACTTCAGCTTTGTCTTTTGTACTGATGTGCTGGACTGCCATTATTGAGGATGGGGCATTTATTGTAGCCTTGTCATCCAGTGACTGGTTTAATTCACTATTGCCACCAGAGTGGTAGGATTACAGAACTTAGATTCATTGACTGTAGAATTGTTTAGCACTGGCTATTACTTGCTGCATATTCTGCTTGGTATGCAGATGGTGCTGTTTTGTTGGTTCAACAGTTTGACTCATTCTGTATGACTGGTGCTACTTCTAGTGTGTTCCCCTGCCCTCTTCCTTGGACAAGGGTTGAGCGACAGGGTACTTCTGCAGGACTTTGAAAGTAATGATAAAGTAGGAGTAATGATGGGCAACATTTTAATAAAGCACTCATCTTAAATTCAAAAAAAAAATTGTGTCTTACCTATGCCTATCCACATCTAATGTAGTTCCTGTGTGGGAAGTAACATCAATTTTTCAAAAGGATCCATAGCACAGTGGAACTTGTAAGTTACTGTTTCTTAGAGATTGGTCACAGTTACTCTTATTGTTTGCAATATCTGCACAGAGGCTGGTATCCTGTTACCCAGTCATCCTTTATCTACATGCGCACAGTAATGGGCTCTGACCAGCCAGCTCAGAGCTAGTCCTTAGAGTCTCCTCATTCTAAATTTCCTGTTTTTTTTTTATTAAAAGAAATTACAAAACAATTTACAAATGTAAACATTTACAGCTGTACACAAGAGACAGCAATTTTACAAGGGAAAGGAGCAGCAAAATCAGACCCCAACCCGCACCGTTCAACCAGTTTACAGGGTAATGAGGACAAACCTCAAATCCCACTTTGAAATATGACAAGACAGTGACAATGACATTTGTACAGGAGACAATCCTGTTACATAAAAACAGTGCATACAATACAGACCCAGCAAGTCCCCATCCCTCCCATCTTCCGATCACTCTAAGGCAGCCCACCCCTACGCACCTTCTGGCTCTCTGTCCACCCCATGCCCCTTTCAGTTCTCAGTCTGCCATGACATACCTTTCGACCACCTCTAGGACAGCCCACCCCAGTACCCGCCCAGGGTGACAGCACTGAGGATGGCTACTCACTTTATGGCTCAGTCTGCCCCCATGTACCATTGGGCTCTCACCCACCCCGACATGCCATCCAGCCAGTGAGCTACCCTGGCACACCTTCTGGCCACCTATAGGGCAGCCTATCCCCCTCCCTGGGACAACAGCGTGCAGGGCAGTCCTCAAACCTTCCAGATCTCAACCTGCCCCTACGCACCTTCTGGTTCTCAACTGCCCCGACACACCCTCCAACCACCTCTAGGACAGCCTGTCCTAATTACCCCTTCTTGGGATGACAGCACTCAGAACAGCCTACCCACCATCTGGCTCTCAGGGTGACTGGCATCGAGGTGGCCTACCCACCCTCCGGCTTTTGGGACAGCCTACCAACCTTCAGCTTCACAGGATGGCCTGCACACCCTCTGGCTCTCGGGGTGACAGCTTTCAGGACAACCCATGAGTCTCCCAGCTCACAGCAAGACCTACCAGACCCAGGGACACAAGACAGTGCAGGTGATAGACCCAACAAAACATAACAGTTAATTGCCAAAACAAAGTCCTTTCTGGTACACAGTCCAAATGAGTCTTCAGAATACAGAGTCCATTCCCAGAAATGGAGTCCACTCCTGAAGGCAGGAAATGCACACCCCACAGGTGTTCAGTCTCCATTGAGTCCTGGCCCAGCCTTGGAAAACCAGGCTCACTCACAGGAACATAATACATTGTACAGGTACAGTTAACTCACAGGGGTTTGGTCCACTCTTGAAGGAAAGGTCTGCTGCCAAACTCTAGGATACAGCAAGTTCTCTCCTCCCAGCACACAGGTGTTCAATCTTCAGACGCCCAGTCCCAGGGCTAGGCCTCCCCACTGGACCAGCTCCTCTGGTTAAAAAAAAAATGTATGTCTTCCACAAGGGCTTAGTTCAAACACCAAAAACAGTGAGGATACATACAAAAACAAAGAAAACTAGAGTCAAAAGGGCCAAGCCCTACCATAAAATTAACATTTTCTTTCCTTGAGAAAAGGACAAAGAGAAAAGAGTAACAGGCTGTAACCAGCCAGTGAAACAACAATCCCCTAATGAGAACTGAGTTACACCTGAAACAGTGTGCAACAGGAGTTTAACAATCAGTCCTCACTAAAAGGAATGCCAGTTAACAAACTGGCTAAATAATTCAGCCAGTTCAGGAATCAGGTTTCCCCCTCCAAAAAAAAAAGGGAAGCAGAAACTACCAGTAACACTGATTGTAACACCAGCCAGCATAGAGTCAGTCCCCTAAATTGAGGGGATTCAATCTCCTGCTTATTTTTTTTAGAATGAGGAGACCTTCTGGATCTCTTGTTTATAAGATTTTATTAAACAAAATTACAAAATACAGTTTACAAAAAACAGTTAACATTTACAGCTGTATACAACAGCAATTTTACAAGGGAGAGGAGCAGCAAAGCCAGGCCCCAAACCCTACCGTTCAACCAGTTTACAGGGAGATGAGGACAAACCTCAAATCCCAGTTTCACATAAAAGGACAGTGACAATGACATTTGTACATAAAAGGACAATCCAGTTACATAAAAAAGTACATACAATACAGACTCAGCAAGCCCCCAACCCTCCCACCTTCCGACCCCTCTAAAGGCAGCCCGTCCCTACCCACCTTCCACCTCTGTCCACCCCATGCCCTTCCAGTTCTCAGTCTGCCCTGACCCACCTTTTGACCACATCTAGGACAGCCCACCCCAGTACCCACCCAGGGTGACAGCAGGCAGGACAGCCTACCCACCTTCCAGCTTCACCAGCCACCTCTGGGGCAGCCCACCCCAGTACCTGCCTGGGGTGACAGTGGTGAGGACGGCTACCCACCTTCTGGCTCTCTGTCTGCCCCTACGTACCATTGGGCTCTCACCCACCCTGATGCACCATCCAGCCAGTGGGCTATCCTGGCACACCTTCCAGCCACCTGTAGGACAGCCCATCCCCTTCCCTAGGACAACAGCATGCAGGGTAGCCCACAAGCCTTCCGGATCTCAGCCCACCCCTACGCACATTTTGGTGCTCGGCTGCTCTGACGCACCTTTCGACCACCTCTAGGACAGCCCATCCCGGGACAACAGTGCTCAGAACGGCCTACCCACCATCTGGCTCAGGGTGACTGGCATCAGAGTGGTCTTACCCACCCTCCAGCTTTCAGGAGGACCTACCAACCTTCAGATTCACAGGATGACCTACCCACCCTCTGGCTCTTCAGGACAACCCATGAGCCTCCCAGCTCACAGTAAGGCCTGCCAGACCCAGGGACACACAAGACAGTGCAGGTGATAGACCCAGGAAACACCACAATACAGTTAACTACCAAAAAGTCCTTTCTGGTACACAGTCCAAATCTATACACAGTCTTCAAGATATAGAATCCATTTCCAGGAAGAGTCCACTCCAGTATACAGTGTGCATTGTCAGAAATAGAGTCCACTCCAAACTACAGAGTCCACAACCAAGGGCAGAGTCCACTCCTGAAGGCAGCAAATGCACACCCCACAGCACACAGATGTTCAGTCTCCATGGAGTTCTGGCCCAGCCTTGGAAAAGCAGGCCCACTTACAGGAACAGTGCATTGTACCAGTGCAGTTAACTCACAGGGGTTTGGTCCACTCCCAAAGGAAAGGTGTTCTCCCAAACTCCCAGATACAGCAAGTGCTCTCCTCCCAGCATACACACAGTTATTCAATCTTCAGAGGCCCAGTCCCAGGGCTAGGCCTCCCCACAGGAATAGCTCCTCTGGTAAAATGTATATCTTCCACAAGGGCTCAGTTCAAACACCAACAAAAAGTGAAGACACATACAAAAAAAAAACCAGAGTCCAAGGGCTAAGCCCTACAACAAAATTAACATTATCCTTTTCTCAAAAAGAGAAAAGATTAACACACAGGCTGTAACCAACCAGTGAAACAACATTCCCCTAATGAGAACTGAGCTACACCTGAAACACATTATGTGCATCAGGAGTTTAACAATCAGTCCTCACTAAAAGGAATGCCAGTTAACAAACTGGCTAAATAATTCAGCTAGTTCAGGAATCATGTATTTTCCCCCCCTCCCAAAAAAAGGGAATCAGAAACTACCAGTAACATACTGACTGTAACACCAGCCAGCATAGAGTCAGCCCCCTAAACTGAGGAGACTCTCTATCTCCTGTTTATATTATTTTATTAAACAAATTACAAACCAGTTTACAAAAAACATTGACAGCTGTACACAAAAGACAGCAATTTTACAAGGGAGAGGAGCAGCAAAGCTAGGCCCCGAACCCTACTGTTCAACCATTTCACAGGGAGAGGAGGACAAACCTCAAATCCCAGTTCCACATATGACAAGACAGTGACAATGACATTTATACATTAGACAATACAAGCCCAGCAAGCCCCCGCCCCTCCCACCTTCCGACCACTCTAAGGCAGCCCGCCCCTATCCACCTTCCGGTTCTCGGTCCACCCCATGCCCCTTCCAGTTCTCGGTCCGCCCTGACACACCTTTCGACCACCTCTAGGACAGCCCGCCCCGGTACCCGCCCAGGGTGACAGCAGTCAGGACGGCCTACCCACCTTCCGGCTTCACTAACCACCCTCAGCACCTTTCGACCACCTCTGGGGCAGCCCGCCCCGGTACCTGCCCGGGGTGACAGCGCCGAGGACGGCTACCCGCCTTCTGGCTCTCAGTCTGCCCCTAGGTACCATTGGGCTCTCACCCACCCCGTTGCACCTCCGACCAGTGGGCTATCCTGGCACACCTTTCGGCCACCTCTAGGACAGCCCGTCCCCTTCCCTGGGACGACAGCGTGTAGGGTAGCCCACAAGCCTTCCGGATCTCAGCCCGCCCCTACGTGCCTTCTGGCTCTCGGCTGCTCTGACACCTTTCGACCACCTCTAGGACAGCCCGTCCCGATTACCCCTTATCGGGACGACAGTGCTCAGAACAGCCTACCCACCATCTAGCTCTCGGGGTGACTGGCATCAGGGTGGCCTACCCACCCTCCGGCTTTGAGGACAGCCTACCAACCTTCAGATTCACAGCATGGCCTACCCACCCTCCGGCTCTTGGGGTGACAGCTTTCAGGACAACCCATGAGCCTCCCAGCTCACAGCAAGGCCTGCCAGACCCAGGGACACGCAAGACAGTGCAGGTGATAGACCCAGGAAACACCACAATACAGTTAGTTACCCAAAAAAACTCCCTTCTGGTACACAGTCCAAATTTATACAGTCTTCAAGATATGGAATCCATTTCCAGGAAGAGTCCACTCCAGTATACAATGTGCAATGTCAGAATTAGAGGCCACTCCAAACTGCAGAATCCGTTGTTAAAAAAAAACAGTCCACAATCAAGGGCAGAGTCCACTCCTGGAGGCAGCAAATGCACACCCCACAGTTCAGTCTCAACAGAGTCCTGGTCCAGCCTTGGAGAGCCAGGCCGACTCACAAGAACACAGTACATAGTACAGGTGCAGTTAACTCACAGGGGTTTGGTCCACTCCTGAAGGAAAGGTCTTCTCCCAAACTCCAGGATACAGCAACTGCTCACCTCCCAGCGCACATACAGGTGTTCAGTCTTCAGAGGCCCAGTCCAGGGCTGGGCCTCCCCACAGGAACAGCTCCTCTGGTAAAATGCATGTCTTCCACAGGACTCAGTCCAAAACACCAATAAAAAGTGAAGACACATACAAAAAACAAAGAAAACTACAGTCCAAAATTAACATCGTCCTTTTCTCAGAAAGAGAAAAAGGAGAGAAAAGAGTAACATACAGGCTGTAACCAGCCAGTGAAACAACAATTCCCTAATGAGAACAGAGTTACACCCAAAACACATTATGTGCATCAGGAGTTTAACAACCAGTCCTCACTAAAAGGAATGCCAGTTAACAAACTGGCTGAATAATTCAGCCAGTTCAGGAATCAGGTTTCCCCCTCCCAAAAAAAAAGGAAGCAGAAACTAACAGTAACATACTGACTGTAACACCAGCCAGCATAGAGTCAGCCCCCTAAACTGAGGAGACTCTCTATCTCCTGTTTATATCAGTCAGCCAGGGCTTTCCTGATTAGACCAGGTTAACACCCACGATCAAGGGTCTCATCGACAATGCGATATACCTGCCCCTCATTCCAATCACTACATCGTTTCAGATACCTTTGTTTCCAAAATGGTTATTGTGCGTAATGTTAAATATTTTCCAAACAATTTTGCAGATCCAGTTGAAATTACGATTAGAATCTAATCAGTTACAATAATGCTAGGAACTTCCTCCAGCAAAATTAAACATAACCCAGCTCTGTTCACATAATATTGTAAACAGGATTCCTGTTTCATTTCAAACTACTTTCAATTGGAGCCGAACTTAACTTCAGTAAGACTGTGATCCTCAGTTCTATTTACCCACATTAGGGCAGTCATAAGGCCGACAAAGTGGAAATGTGATTGCAGGCAAAACGGTATCTTAGAAAGGATAAAGAACACTGCCGTCATGAAAGTAGAGAAGCAGGGACAGAAAGAATGAAGTGCCAGTGATCTTGACTTAATGCAAGTTCCAGCACCAGGTTGTGTGCTGCCTTTTAAGTTGTAAAAGGACTTGGTGCATTGAAGGCTGCTCAGAGTTTGAAGGTTGTGAATGTTGGTGGTCTCAGACTGTCTCTTGTATATTTTTCTATGTAAGTTATTTGGTTGTCTCAGTAAGTGTCTTTTTTTTGCAGATGTCTGTTTTTGAGAATGTATGTTTATACAAGTTCCACTGTATTAAATCAATAAAGTATAATTATGTCAAAATTATTGTATCTTTGGAGGTCCACTTTAAGCACAATTCAAGCTCCCTAACATTCGCGGTATGTCAATATTCATTCAAGCAAATTTAATGCCCCTGTTCTGGGGTATTCAGAACCTAGTCCTCTTACAAACAAAGACAAAACTATTCAGATAATATTTTATTTTTTTCAATTTTATTTCAATAATTTTTCTATTTAAATAAAGCTGACCAAGGGTTGGGCTATCTGCAGGGCAGTAAATGCATATTCCTATATGTTTTTTGTTAAAAATTATCCTATTCCCAATTTTAACCAGACCGATGATGGCAAAACAAAAGGAGAATTAGGGCTAAGCCCTATTTCCAAATTTCTTGATTCAAAACTGTGTTATTACAACTGCCTGACTGCATACTCATTGTAAAATGTCGAGCCTTAATCAGAGAATGCTAGAAGTCCTACATGTGTTGTACATTAAAGCAATTCAGCCCATGTGCTTGGTCTATCATTCTCTTAGACCATTACTGACCCACATTTCAATTCCTTTTACCAACCTTTGCTCCACATGCCATGATACCATTATCTAGCCAAAACCACTGGATTAACATTTAGAATTGGGTTTGAATTCTTTCTAATTTAAATCTAAAATTTCTCATGGCTGGAAGGATTCTGGAGTCTATCAGATGGAGTGTAATATCATGTAAAAACAACTTTATACTTTTGTTATCAAATGTAAATACGTGTAATGGGCTTTGGTATTTAGATTCTTTTAGGAGCAATATGCCAGAGCTATATAAAGAAGTCAAGGTTTATCACACAGCTGGGGTAGAATTTAACAAAACTTTCAGCAGTAGGTTGGAAAGAGGCATGGGGTTGAGGCTGGAGAATGGGTAGGGAAGGTGAGATTGGAGTGTCCATTGTTCTTCTGATGACCATGGATTTTATCAGCTGTCCTTCTTATCCACAGCTCACTAAAATGCTTGTTCCTGCTGCAACTAGAATTTGGCATGTGGCAAAGGTTGTTCTTTGTTGTATGGGGAGACAATTCTCTGAAATCTGGTGGCCTCCCTGGAGGCTTGTGGGGGCACCCTCCTGACTGGTCACTCTGTGATTCATAGAGGGTCTTCCAGCAACAAGGGCCACCCTCCAAAGAAACACTCCCACTCACAGTTAACAGCATCCTTCCCACCTTATCAGGGTCTGCCTGATTGGCCATAATGGCCCCAACTGGGTTCAGTCCCAACACGGGGAGGATGTCATCTTCTAAAGGGACAGGAACCTTCTTGGTAGATTATCAAAGAATCAGATTGCATTTCCCTGAAATGGCCAAAACTGTACTGCATCCAACTTTCTGGTATGTTTTCGGGGTTTTGACACCCTGACAAAATTCAGCCTTAGGTACCTTCTAACTATTCACATAACCACAGCATATCACTGGAAATTGTACCAGCCTCCACCAGTTCCTCTGCCAGCTCATTCCATACACACACCACCTTTTGCTTGAAAGATTTGCCCCTTGAGTGCCTTTTAAATCTTTCCCCTCTCACCCTAAACCTGCGCCCTCTTGTTCTCGACTCCCCTACATTGGGGAAAATACCTTGTGTATTTATCCTATCCATGCCCCTCATGATTTTATAAACTTCTATAAGGTCAATCCTCAGCTTCTGATGCTCCTGGGAAAATAGCCCCAGCCTATTCATCCTCTCCCTATTGATCAAACCCTCTAACCCTGGCAACACCCTCGTAGATCTTTTCTGAACCCTTTCAAGTTTCACAATATCCTTCCTATAGGAGAGAGACCAGCATTGCATACAATATTCCAAAAGTGACCTAATCAACGTCCTGTACAGCCACAATATGACCTCCCAACTCCAAAGCTCAATGCTCTGTGCTGGATAACTAAAGACATTAGGGTTTTTGTCAAGATAAACAAGGAAGCATACTTCAGGCTTGGACAGCAGAGATCGAGTGAATCCTTAGAAGAGTATAAAGTGAGTAGAAGTACTATCAGGCCTGGAAGCTTATATTATAGTAATCTTTTATGAATTTGTGAATATGTTTTATGGAAGTCTGCAATCTACTGAGCTGAAGTCCAGAGTTCTGTTTCTGGTTAGGTGATGGAGAAGGTCTTTAGAAAGCTCTGAAAAAAATAGCAAAAACTGGGTGAAACAGCAATTGAGTCCTCCATATTCCTTCTTTCTGGGATGCCATGCATCAGCGCATAACATATATAGCAAACGTTGTTTTAATTGGCACCTTATGAACTGGCATTCTTGATAAACTGGCAAAAATTATATATCTCAAATACCATGAAGTTTATTGTATTACTGCAATCTCCACTTTGTCCAAGTAATCAGCTGAGGGTGCAAGCAAGAAGGCCCTCTGCTAGTAAGGTTAACTTAAGAGTTTAACTCTTATTAAGAGTTTTATGCCGTAAAGTATAACAGCGATGTGTATACCCCCTGCCTTACATTTCTATTACTTAGCTATTAGTTTCAATTAGTTTTTACCTTGATTATGTGGACCTCTTGTTCAACTGGAATATTTGATCAACATACTCCTTGTCCCATGAACACTGATTAATGAATGGTTTGCTGTAGTATTTTCTTGTAATAAATTACATACAGTATATTTCAAAATAGTCCAAAACTCACACCCGAGTTCATGAAAGGACTCTTCTCTCTCCGTTCCAATTTACAATTGAACCTATTCCTCAGCTTCTCTCTTCCTTCATAAAGGCCAGTTTTTCAGTAACATAACTTGTCAGTAGTAGGACTTGAACCCACATCTCCAAAGAGACTGGAACCTTATGCCAGCACCTTAGACCACTCAGCCACACTACCAATTCCACATGAAGGGCTTATGCCCGAAATGTCAACTCTCCTGCTTCTCGGATGCTGCCTGACCTACTGTGCTTTTCCAGCACTACCCGCTTCGACTCTGATCTCCAGCATCTGCAGTCCTCACTTTCTCCTTCATAATGGCCAGCCTGTGCAACAACCAAATCAAAGCAGCCCTCACATATGCTTTGCAGTGGCTCAAGAAGTTCAATACCACCTTCTCAAGGGTAACAATGAATGGGTAATAAATGCTTGTCCACCCAGCATTTCCCACAACCTCCGAGTGAAATAAAAAAAATGCAATAAAAATCTTTTCAATGGTGTCAGCTGACACTACCCATTGATAATGGGTAAAAGGATGATAGCATATAAATATAAGGAACAAAACTGAATGAATTGTAGGAATCAATTCAACTTGGAAAGCATTACTAAGACATGACTGCAAGATATTCAGGACTGGGAACTAAATATACCTAGTTTTATGTAAGGTTTACACGAATGGGAGAGGGGGAGGAGAGAATGTCATAGGATAATAATATTGACAGAATTATTAAAATAGGATTTAAGACCATAGAGGTGCCTTTGTAGCACCTTTGAAATGGTAAGATGTATAAGTCAAGAGATTGGGCAAGTATATCACAAAGGCAGAGTGGTTTTAATGGGAGATTTTAGCTTTTGTGTAGTTTGAGATAAGCAAACTAGCTTAAGTCTGAAAGGGAGGGAATTTCTCAATTAAGTCCAGGTTAGTTTTCTACAGAATGCATTCTAGAACTAACAAAGGGTTGTGCTATATCAGATGTCATAATAAGTAGTGAGCCTATCAGTACATAAACTTTTAGCTAATAAGGCTCATAAAATGATAAGGTTAAATGTCGTGATTAAGAAAAAGAAAAGCCAAAAGAGTGACTGAACTTCTCGATTTTAGTTAAGGATGGCTTCAGTGAGATGAAGCTGTTATGAACTGAATTGAATTATTGTCACGTGTACTGAGGCACAATGACTGCATAATTCATGTTATGATATTGTGAGGGGCCAGTAACTTTTATTTTTAAAGTAGATAATGTTTGAGGTCCAGAGAACATACCAAAAGAATAAAGCTACAGGATTCCACAATTTTGAAACAAAGAATAATAAGACTCGAATCTCTTTCCATCACTTACGTGACCAGAAATCTCTCCTGCTCTTATTTCTCCTATGATTGGCATATGTTGGGAAGATTTACAAGTTGACCCTCAACCTGTTTGGCCATATCATTTGCACTCCATCCTTGACCATCAAGTCCAAGAGTGCAACTTGTATGCCAGAGCTAGGAACTACTTGCTTTTGGGGGATTTGTTGTACTTTAGTGTCAATCATTTATCCATTGTTGTTATTTTGCTTGCACTATTTTTGGTGAGACCCCATCCTTTTTTCAATATTAATTTCCTTGGGATGCTTGGCCATTCTTTATTGTAAAAACTTACATAAGAATTATTTGACAAGTGTCATTTCCTTATTTTCATTGCCAACAGCACTATTGTACATTTTCGAGGCGTCTACATTTGCTTCTCACCGTTTTCTTTCTCCTAAAATGAGTTTAGATATCCAAAAGAGTAACAAATTCTCATGAGTAAATAGCTTCCACCAGAGAGTTTTTAAAAAGTAGGTGAGGACATTACTTGCCTCCCAATTAAAATGTTCCTTAGTTCTCCCTATTCAGGAACCATTCATTTAGGTTGAAGAAAACCACAAATTATACACCAGTTAACTTCAAATCTGTTATCAGGAACTAGAACCTATAATTAAGAATAGAGTGAATGAACATCTTGAAAACTTCAACAAACCAGAGGGTACAAGCATAGATGTGTAGAGAAAAATATCCAAAGAACTGCCGATGCTGGAAATCAAAAACAAAAACAGAAATTGCTAGAAAAATCTCAGCAGGTCTGATAGGATTTGTGGAGAGAAAACATTTTGGGTCCAGTGACAATAGTTGGACAGACAACTGCTCTCGCCACCTTCTGAGATCCATTTTCTTCAGTAGTGGATGTAGCTAGAGAAATGTTGGTATATGTGTGAAAGACAGGTTGGGAGGAGGTAATGGGAGTATTAAACAACAGATGTGGTTCAAACTGAGAGAGAGAGAGAGAGAGAGAACAACAATTGGACAGTCAACTGCTCTCGCCGCCTTCTGAGATTCCACATACCTGACATGTATTTATCTGTTACTCTACCTATTGTTTAATCTTTCCCCCCTCCCCATCTTCAGTATATATACCAGACTTTGCCAAGCTACAATCAGTTCTGAACAAGGGTCATTGGACCTGAAACGTCAACTCTGCTTTCTCTTTACAGATGCTGCCAGACTTGCTGAGATTTTCTGGCAATCTCTGTTTTTGGATTTGTAATGAGTGAATTGTGCTTGACAAATCTGAGTTGATTGTTTGATGATATGACTAAAGTAGTGAACAGAGGACAATCTATGCATGTGATATATAGAGATTTCCAGAAGGTATTTGATAAAATTGGCTAAGCATCAGGAAGCAGTTAGACAAGAAAATTGATTAGTTGTGATCAATGGTGTGGTCCAGGAAACATTTTTGGCACCTCAATAGTTCACCACATTTAGCAATGACTGAAAAATTAAATAGAATTTTACCTATCAGAATTTACCACTGGCACACAGATGCATAACATTGTAAACTATGTAGATGGAAACATAGAATTACAAAAGAGATTTGATAGACTAAGTGAAAGAGCAAAAACTATAATCACTTTGTGCCTATATAGGATAGAATAGAGGGTGTTATGGATAGATATAAAATTTAATTCAATCAGCTGACAGAATGCTGGCCTTTTTTATCTAAATGAAAATAATTCAAGAGGGCAGAAGTTATGCTAATGCTGTGCAGATCACACCTGGTTAGATCACACCTGGAATACTGTGAGCACTTCCGGGCATCAAATTTAAAGAAGGATATGTAGGAGTGCTGTGTAAATTTACTAGATAAACCTGAAATCAAAGGGTTAAGTTACAAGGAGCAGATTGCTCAAACTAGGATTTCATTCACTAAAATTTAGAAGGTTAAGATGTCACATGGTTGACATCAAGATATTAAAGAAAACTAATTGGGTAAGACGACACAATTCGCATTGATTGAGGTGCAGGCTCTGGAGCATGGTCTAAAAGTTAGAGGTTGACTTTTCAGGAGTTCAGAAACACTTTTACTTGCAGAAGGTGATGGCAGTTTGGCAATCTCTTCCACAAATGATAATTAATACTGGATCAATTGTTAACTTTAAATTTGAGATTCATAGATTTATGCTAACCAAAGATATTACAGTTTTGAGCCAAAGGTGGGTATGTGAAGTTAGATCACAGAGCAGCTCACTGACTAGCAGAACAGGCTCAGGGGGTTAATGCATCTATTCCTTTGCTTCCATTATTGAAGAAATGGAGTTGCGATGCAAATTCTACATGTTAATTGCCCTTCATGAGAGCCAAAAGAAATTCTGATCCAAAAGTAATTCCCATTAAAGGATTACATTTCTTGGCCATTATTGTTTCGAAGAGATTTGAACTTTACTTGAAAAGGCAAAAGTCTTTACCTCACTTCCTCTCCTTGGTCATAAAATGTAAAATTTTCTTTTGCTTTTGCGACAAAGTGTTTGCCATTGCTCAAGGGGCACAGTAAACCATTCTCCCTTTGCCAACAAATCTATTTTAACATTTTATTATTAGAATTTTGAAGCTTGATATCCCAGAAGTTTTTTAATTATTAATCAGCTGGATGTTTTCATTCCCTGAACAGGATTACCTCACCATATGCAGGAAAGTGTGGTTGAATTTTGATATATGTGCACAGCTGGGTTGCAAAGAAATGTTATGCTTGGAACTTGATTATGTTTAGATCAGGACCTCTGTGCACAGAATGACTGGGATAATTTGGAATGTTCTACTATGGTCACTGCTCTCATTCAATCAAGTGTGAATTTTAACCTGCCTACTCACATTGTGCAATCTTTCATCCAAATCCAAACACATTCCCCTCCTTAATCAATATTACCCAGTCCATGAGTATTTCCACTGACTACCTATCTAGTCAGTCAAGACTGGCAGAGAATTTATTCTCCTTTTCCTCAGGGAAGTACAACTGAATATCATTTGAGACCAACGATATCATCACATATTGCTCACTGTTGTAACTGTTGAAACAATTTTAGTGTGACTTTTGTTGGAAACATTGTAACCAAACAAGATGGATTCTCTGAACTCTTTTGCATTTTAAAATTATTGATTTAGATTTTGGATAGATTAAAAGGGATTGCCAGACAATAGTCGATCAAGCATTAACTAAAAGTTTTCATCTAGATTGCTGCACTGTAAAGATTACAGCAAATCTGTAAACTTTTAAATGTATCAGCACAGCCTGCAAAATGGTACCTCCACCACTAAACCATCAGATTGTGACAAAAACAAGGAATCAATGCTTTTACTTACTAAACCCGCAGAGAAAAATAATTTTTAAAAGTGCATCTGTTAAATTTTATCATAGAATCCCTATGGTGTGGAAACAGACCATTTGGCCCAACAAGTCCACACTGACCCTCCAAAGAGTAATCCACCCTGATGCATTCCCTTAACTAATACAGTTAACCTACATCCCTTAATACTATGGGCAATTAGAATGGCTAATTCACCTAACCTGCACATCTTTGGATTGTAGGAGGAAACCAGAACACCCAGAGGAACCCACGCAGACACAGGGAGAACATACAAACTCCACACAGACAATCACCCGAGGCTGGAATTGAACCTTGGTCCTCGGTGCTGTGAGGCAGCAGTGCGGAGCCACCGCACCACCCATAAATTTATGAACTTTGTTTTGTAGAGTGCTTCAGTTTTTGTTGAGGTTGTTGATTCACTGAATCTGTAAGTTCAGAGTTGACTAATCACTTATTCAAACATTTTATTGTAACATTCCAGTGCAGATACAATGGGCTGGATGGCCTCTTCTTGCACTATAACAATTCTGCAATTCTGTGTTTCAGCTAGATATTGTAATGACTAAAGGCATTGTCTTCAACCTCAGCCACAAATGCTGTCCACATGATTTCATCTCCTCTTGCAACTAATTCCTTAGGATGAATCAAATCATTAAAAATCACAGCAGATTATTTAATTCTCAAGCTTGGCTTCTAATCCCATACATGCTTCATCTCAAGACTTCTTACTTCCAACTAAGTAACGTTGTCTATCACCATTGTTGCTGCTGAATCATTCCATCTCCAGATATGACTGTACCAGGGTGCTTCTAACCAGCATCTCATTCTTCACCCAGTAAAGTTGAGCCAACCTAAAATTCTCCTACCCAACACCCATCCTGTAGCACCTCCCTACCACTTTTCCCCTTCTCCCTGTAACTTTTCTTAGCAAACCCATTACACTGCAAAGGTCTCATTCCTATGAGTCTAGCATGCTGAGCATCCCCTTCCCACTGAAGTCTATCATTTGGGGTATACCCTCAGCCACCTGATCCCAGCCACATTGGAATTCATCAGCACCCTTACCTTATTTATATGTTCCTTCAAATCCACCTTTTAAATCAAGCATTTTGAACATTCCTTTGAATAGCTCCCTCTTTAGCTTAGCATTTGTTTAATTAGATCTGCATGAAGCATCTTAGAACTGTTTTTTACATTGAAGGTACTACACAAAGACAAATTGCAAAAATACACATAGCTTTGATGGATCATTTATAAATTTTATGTACAGGGTCACTTTGATTAATTTTTGTGAAGTTGAAGATAACTAACTTTTCTCTATTATTAGAAATGTATTTTCTACTTAATTAGTGTGTTTACATATACAAGAAAGATCTTTCTCTGAATGATCATGATTCATGGTCTAAGTGACATAAGATGTCAATTTTGCTCAAGATTTAACTTTAGCATCAGATCTGCAAAATATCTGGATAAAGTTTGTTAAGGTTGAGAATAGACAAATTCTGTGACAATATTTCATCTTGCATTCATCAAGACCATTCACAAGAATGCCAATTTAAGAGGAAAGCCAATATTTATATGTTTATACTATTTGAAAGTGCTGATTAGATTCTGTTTGGTAGAAATGTTGCCTCTCCAATATTTATACATTTCTATTATATGAGATGAAAGTGTTGATTGGTAGAGGTGGAGCATCTCACACAGTATAAATGTTGGTTTTCCTTTTAGTTAGAATTTCTTGTGAAGTGTCCTGATGAGTGCAAGATGAAAAGCTTTAACAAATATAACTTTTCTCAGTGATAATCAACCACTGTAGTATCAAACAACTAAATAACTTGTCGTTGAATACCAGGAAATTCTGACTGTTACAAATGTGAGGATTAGGCCTAAACTATTTCCTATAGGAGGAATGTCAATGCATGATTACATACATGGTATTGTCACACTGGGACCATTCATTGCTTCATTATCATATTGGGCTGACTTTCTGTACCATATGTGAAGCACCAGAGACTACCTGCAGAGGGATAGTATGGCCACATTTCTTATTCTGGGTCATCTTCATAGTTCAGGTTCTCTCCATAGCACAAGCCTAATCTTCTGTAGGATCCAGTGTTGGGATTATTTTCAGTCAGAGGTTCCATTCTGAAAATGCAAATGGCAGTTGTTAAGGAAACAACATAGAAAGATTACTACAGGGTTTGATTCTGCGACCTTCATTTTCAACAAATGTTTGAAGAGTTTGGAAAAAAGAAACAGTAACAAAGATCTCAAAGTCTGTCAATAATACAAATTCCGAGGCACTGTAAATAGTAGCAAACAATGAGAACAGTGGCATAGTAGTAATGGTAAAAGACAAGTAGTCACCTGGACTAATATTCAGGAGACATGAGTTCATATCTTTCCCCTCTCACCCCAAAATCTATCCCCTCTTGTTCTGGACTTCTCACCCCAGGGAAAAGACTTTGTCTATTTACCCTATCCATGCTCCTCACGATTTTATAAACATCCTGAGGTCACCCCTCAGTCTCAGACACTCCAGGGAAAACAGCCCTAGCCTATTCAGCCTCTCCCTATAGCTCAAATCCTCCAACACTAGCAACATCCTTGTAAATCTTTTCTGAACCCTTTCAAGTTTCACAACATCCTTCCAATAGGAAGGAGACCAGAATTGCTTGCAATATTCCAAAAGTGGCCTAACCAATGTCCTGTACAGCCACAACATGACCTCCCAACTCCTATACTCAATGCTCTGACCAATAAAGGAAAGCATATCAAATGGCTTCTTCACTATCACGTCAAACTGGGAGTCCACTTCTAAAAAACCATGAACCTGCACTCCAAGGTCTCTTTGTTCAGCAACACTACCTAGGACCTTACCATTAAGAGTATAAGTCATGCTAAGATTTGCTTTCCAAAGTGCAACACCTCACATTTATCTAAATTAAACTCCATCTGCCACTCGTCAGCCCATTGGCTCATTTGATCAAGATCCGATTGTAATACAAGGTACCTGACTTCGCTGTCCACTACACTTCCAATTTTGGTGTCATCTGCAAATTTGCTAACTATACCTCTTAGGGTCATATCCAAATAATTTCTATAAATGACGAAAGATAGTGGACTCAGCACCAATCGTTGTGGCACTCCACTGGTCACAGGCCTCCAGTCTGAAAAACAATCCTCCACCACCACCCTCTGTCTTCTACCTTTGAGCCAGTTCTGTATCCAAATGGCTAGTTCTCCCTGTATTCCATGAGACCTAACCTTGCTAACCAGTCACTCATGGGGAACCTTGTCGAAGGCCTGACTGAATTTCATATAAACAAACTCGGTCCTAGCAGAGCGCTTTAGGGAACATCTCCGAGACACCCGCACCAATCAACCAAACCGCCCCGTGGCCCAACATTTCAACTCCCCCTCCCACTCTGCCGAGGACATGGAGGTCCTGGGCCTCCTTCACCGCCGCTCCCTCACCACCAGACGCCTGGAGGAAGAACGCCTCATCTTCTGCCTCGGAACACTTCAACCCCAGGGCATCAATGTGGACTTCAACAGCTTCCTCATTTCCCCTTCCCCCACCTCATCCTAGTTTCAAACTTCCAGCTCAGCACTGTCCCCTTGACTTGTCCGGACTTGTCCGACCTGCCTAGCTCCTTTTCCACCTATCCACTCCACCCTCTCCTCCCTGACCTATCACCTTCATCTCCTCCCCCACTCACCCATTGTATTCTATGATACTCTCTCCCCACCCCCACCCTCCCCTAGCTTATCTCTTCACGCTTCAGGCTCTCTGCCTTTATTCCTGATGAAGGGCTTTTGCCCGAAACGTCGATTTCGCTGCTTGTTGGATGCTGCCTGAATTGCTGTGCTCTTCCAGCACCACTGATCCAGATTCATATAGATCACGTCTACCGTTCTGTCCTCATCCATCCTCTTTGTTACTTCCTCAAAAACTCAATCAAGTTTGTGAGACATGATTTCCCACACACAAAGCCATGTTGACTATCCCTAATCAATCCTTGCCTTTTCAAATTCATGTACATCCTGTCCCTCAGGACTTGCCCACCACTGATGTCAGGCTCACTGGTCTATAGTTCCCTGGCTTGTCCTTTCCACCTTTCTTAAATAGTGGCGCCAAGTTAACCAACCTTCAGTCTTCCGGCACCTCACCTGTGACAATCGATGATACAAATATCTCAGCAAGAGGCCCAGCAATCACCTCCCTAGCTTCCCACAGAGTTCTCGGGTACACATGATCAGGTCCTGGGGATTTATCAACTTATATGCTTTTCAAGGCATCCAGCATTTCCTCCTCTGTAATATGGACATTTTGCAAGATGTCACCATCTACTTCCCTACGTTCTGTACCTTCCATGTCTTTTTCCACAGTAAACACTGATGCAAAATACTCATTTAGTATCTGCCCTATCTCCTGCAGTTCCACACAAAGGCAGCCTTGCTGATCTTTGAGGTGATCTATTGTCTCCCTAGTTACCCTTTTGTCCTTAATGTATTTGTAAACACCCTTTGGATTCTCTTTAACTCTATTTGCCAAAGCTATCTCATGTAAAGGTGAGGCGTGAAGATTCGATTGGGGCGATTGAGAGTTATAAGGTAGCCAGGAAGGACCTGAAGAGAGAGCTAAGAGCAGCAAGGAGGGGACATGAAAGGTCCTTAGTTGGTAGGATTAGGGAAAACCCTAAGGCTTTCTATAGGTATGTCAGGAATAAAAGAATGACTAGGGTAGGAATAGGTCCAGTCAAGGATAGTAGTGGGAAGTTGTGTGTGGAGGCTGAAGAGATTGGGGAGACACTGAATGAATACTTTTCTTCAGTATTCACTCAGGAACAGGACATTGTTGTCGATGTGAATACTGAGTCACAATTAAGTAGAATGGATGGCTTTGAGCTATGTAGAGAAGAGGTGTTGGAAATTCTGGAAAGGGTGAAAATAGATAAGTCCCCTGGGCCTGATGGCATTTATCCTAGGATTCTCTGGGAAGCAAGGGATGAGATTGCAGAGCCATTGGCCTTGATTTTTATGTCCTCGTTGTCTCCAGGAGTAGTGCCAGAAGATTGGAGGCTAGCAAATGTGGTTTCCTTGTTCAAGAAGGGGAGTAGGGATAACCCTAGTAACTATAGGCCGGTGAGTCTCACTTCTGTTGTGGGCAAAGTCTTAGAGAGAATCGTAAGGGATAGGATTTATGAACATCTGGATAGGAATAATGTGATCAAGGATAGTCAGCATGGTTTTGTGAAGGGCAGGTCGTGCCTCACAAACCTTATTGAATTCTTTGAGAAGGTGAGTAAGGAGGTGGACGAGGGGAAAGCGGTAGATGTGGTGTATATGGATTTTAGTAAGGCGTTTGATAAGGTTCCCCATGGTAGCCTACTGCAAAAAATACAGAGGTATGGCATTGAGGGTGAGTTGGAGGTTTGGATTAGGAGTTGGCTGGCTGGAAGAAGACAGAGGGTAGTAGTTGATGGCAAAGGTTCATCTTGGAGTGCCGTCACTAGCGGTGTTCCGCAAGGATCTGTTTTGGGACCATTGCTGTTTGTCATTTTTATAAATGACCTGGAGGAGGGGTTAGAAGGTTGGGTGAGCAAGTTTGCGGATGATACGAAAGTCGGAGGAGTTGTAGACAGTGAGGAAGGATGTGGCAGGTTACAGCGGGATATAGATAAGCTGCAGAACTGGGTAGAAAGGTGGCAAATGGAGTTCAATGTAGCTAAGTGTGAGGTGATTCACTTTGGTAAGAGTAACAAAAAGATGGGGTACTGGGCTAATGGTCGGATACTTGGTAGTGTGGATGAGCAGAGGGATCTTGGTGTCCATGTATACAGATCTTTGAAAGTTGCCACCCAGGTAAATAGTGCGGTGAAGAAGGCATATGGTATACTGGCTTTTATTGGTAGAGGAATTGAGTTCCGGAGTCCTGAGGTCATGTTGCAGTTGTATAAGACTCTGGTGCGGCCACATCTGGAGTATTGTGTGCAGTTTTGGTCGCCATACTATAGGAAGGATATGGAGGCACTGGAACGGGTGCAGAGGAGGTTTACCAGGATGTTGCCTGGTATGGTAGGAAGATCGTATGAGGAAAGGCTGAGGCACTTGGGGTTGTTTTCATTGGAGAAAAGAAGGTTTAGGGGTGACTTGATAGAGGTGTACAAGATGATTAGGGGTTTAGATAGGGTTGACAGTGAGAATCTTTTTCCACGTATGGAGTCAGCTATTACAAGAGGGCATAGCTTTAAATTAAGGAGGGGGTAGGTATAGGACAGATGTTAGGGGTAGGTTCTTTACTCAGCGAGTCGTGAGTTCATGGAATGCCCTGCCAGTAGCAGTGGTGGACTCTCCCTCATTATGGGCATTTAAGCGGGCATTGGATAGGCATATGGAGGATAGTGGGCTCGTGTAGGTTAGGTGGGCTTGGATCGGCGCAACATCGAGGGCCGAAGGGCCTGTACTGCGCTGTATTCTTCTATGTTCTATGTTCTATATCCCCTTTTTGTCCTCCTGATTTCCCTCTTAAGTATAATCTTACTGCCCTTTACTCTTCTAAGGATTCACTCAATCTATCCTGTCTATACCTGACATATGCTCCCTTCTTTTCTTAACCAAATGCTCAATTTCTTTAGTCATCCAGCATTGTCTATACCTACCAGCCTTTCCTTTCACCCTAACAGGAATATACTTTCTCTGGACTCTCATTATCTCATTTCTGAAGGCTTCCCACTTTCCACCTGTCCATTTACCTGTGAACATCTGCCCCCAGTCAGCTTTTGAAAGTTCTTTTAGGAGAAAGTGAGGTCTGCAGATGCTGGAGATCAGAGCTGGAAATGTGTTGCTGGAAAAGCGCAGCAGGTCAGGCAGCATCCAGGGAACAGGAGAATCGACGTTTCGAGCATAAGCCCTTCTTCAGGAATGAGGAAAGTTTGTCCAGCAGGCTAAGATAAAAGGTAGGGAGGAGGGACTTGGGGGAGGGGCGTCGGAAATGTGATAGGTGGAAAGAGGTCAAGGTGAGGGTGATAGGTCAGACTGGGGTGGGGGCGGAGAGGTCGGGAAGAAGATCTCAGGTTAGGAAGGCGGTGCTGAATTTGATGGATTTGACTGAGACAGGGTGGGGGGAGGGGAAATGAGGAAACTGGTGAAATCCGAGTTCATCCCTTGTGGTTGGAGGGTTCCTAGCTGGAAGATGAGGCGTTCTTCCTCCAACCGTCGTTTTGTTGTGGTCTGACGATGGAGGAGTCCAAAGACCTGCATATCCTTGGTGGAGTGGGAGGGGGAATTGAAATGTTGAGCTACAGGGTGGTTGGGTTGGTTTCCTGAAGAAGGGCTTATGCCCGAAACGTCAATTCTCCTGTTCCCTGGATGCTGCCTGACCTGCTGCGCTTTTCCAGCAACACATTTCCAGTTTTGAAAGTTCTTGCCTAATACCGTCAAAATTGGCCTTTCTCCAATTTAGAACTTCAACTTATACTTTCACCTCCTTACCAATTGGTTTCTCAATTTCCCTCTAACTATTAGGGGATCTATAATACAATCCCAGTAAGGTGATCATCCCTTTCTTATTTCTCAGTTCCACCCTAATAACTTACCTGGATGCATTTCTGGGGATATCCTCCCTCAGTACAGCTGTAATGCTATCCCTTATCAAAAACGCTAGTCCCCCTCCAATCTTGCCACCCTTTTTGTCCTTCCTGTAGCATTTGTATCCTGGAAAATTAAGCTGTCAGTCCCGTCTATCCCTGAGCCATGTTTCTGTAATTGCTATGAATTTCCAGTCACATGTTTCTAACCCTGCCCTGAGTTCATCTGCCTTCCCTGTTAGGCCCCTTGCATTGAAATAAATGCGATTTAATTTATCAGTCCTACTTTGTTCTCTGCTTTGTCCCTGCCTGCCCTCACTGTTTGACTCACTTCTTTTCTCAACTGGACCAGTCTCAGATTGATCTCTTTCCTTACTATCTCTCTGGGCACCCCCCACCCCATCTTACTAGTTAAAATCTTCCGAGCAGCTCTTACAAATCTCCCTGCCAGTACATTAGTCCCCTTCCAATTTAGGTGCAATCCGTCCTTCTTGTACAGATCACTTCTACTCCAAAAGAGATTCCAATTATCCAAAAATGTGAATCCTTCTCCCATGTACCAGCTTCTCAGCCATGCATTCATCTGCTCTGTCCTCCTATTTCCACCTTCACTAGCTTGTAGCACTGGTAGCAATCCACATATTACTACTCTTGAGGACATCCTTTTTAAATTCCTGCCTAACACTCTGTAATCTCCCTTCAGAATCTCATCCTTTTCCCTTCCTATGTCAGCGTTATTGAATATTTTAAAGGCAGAGGTGTATAGATTCTTGTTAAGCTAGGTGTTGAAAGTTTTTCAGGGGTATGTGGGAATGCAGATTTGAGATTACAATCAGAGCAGCCATGATCTTATGGAATGATGGGGCAAGTTTGAAGGAACAAGTGGTTCACTTCACCTCCTAATTTGTATGTTCATATGTAATGGCAATTGGGTAGGCAAGGAGTTATGGGTGTTGAGAGCAAAAACCAACCATCTTTTAGTTTGTACATTGGAGAAATTAACTCTGTTTTATGTGTTTAAACTTTCTATCAATCTCTCATGTCGGTATTAGCATTGATTACACCATTCCCTGGATAAAGAACCACTGATGAGTTTTCTATGGGCCTGTGTGAAAAAGAACTTTTGGGATGGCACTTGCTTTAATTTTGTTGGTATCCATCCTGCACCTTCGTGAGATAACCATAGCCAAAATCTCTCCACATCAGCAGCCACAGACACTATTTTGCTCAACCACTACACATTAGATTTTTGGAACACCAATGGCACCATGTTTTTCTGATCCTCTCACTTGCAGTAAGTTTGTTTCTGCCAATGTCAAGCTCCTGATAACTTAAAATTGAGGGCTCACATTTCAAAATCCAGAATCCAACAAACTCAAGGCAAGCATTAAGATGAAGAGGAATTTAAAAATCAGTTAGGTTTGTGAGTTATCTCAGTGATGGAAACTACACTCAAAGCAGGTATAAATCTCACAGGAAAATATTCAGTTTATTACAACACCTCTCTTGACCTCATAAATTTTGTTTGCCTAATACCGGCTCTATTTCTCATCCACTAATTACTTGCACAGCAAGCTAAGAGTTTAGTTTTGGGGTTCCAGCTTCCACTATTGCAGTAGTCATATATCTCCATTACTTTGGAATCACCAGGGAACTCATTGCAATAAACCCCAAAAAGCTAGTGGGAGATTTAAGGAAGCTATACACAATGCATTTATCACAATGATTTAGAACATTTCTACAGACTCATTAATAACTTCAAACTCCAAGTTCAAAGAACACATACTAATTTTAGACCTCAGTCCAAATCACAGAGGAGGAAACAGTATACTTTCACCTCTCTTTCCTTGCTTTCTGACAAAGTTAATGCCAAGTGGTTTCATAGAAATCTTAGTGTTTCATAACAAAACAGGTAAGAAGCCAATTTCAGAATTAATGTAAGCTGTTCCAGAGCAAAAACCTTCACTGAATGGATCACTTGGCATATGTTCAAAACTTAGATGAAATGAATTTCCCAAAAGACTCAGAAGAGTAGCTTATCAGAAATTAAACCACTAGATTCTAATACAGCAGTCAAGTCTTTCACAAATCCATGGGCTCAAACTGATGCACAAACATGTGTTACCAAGAGAATTCTAGCTAGCTGTTATAATGGGTTGATTACTTATAAAATGGAACCTCAGAGAAAGAATGATGATCAGATTTGGTGGTACAAAATAAGAAATACCTTGAACTGGCAATAGGAACAGAGGAACAACAACAGACCATTTAGTCCTTGGAGACTGATCTGCCATTCAATAATTATTCTGCAACCTAACTCCATATAGCTCATTTTTTTTCCCCATTTCCCTTAATACCTTTGGCTAATAAAAGTCCATCAATCTTAGTTTAAAAATTAACAATTCAGGAACAGTTGGGTACAGAATGTCTCCCACTCTTTGCATGAAAAAGTGGGTCCTGGTTTCACTCTGGAAAGTTCTGGCTCTACGTTTTAATCTATGCCCTTTCGTCTTCGCCTTGCCAAATATAACAAAAAATTTCTTTCAACACCCAATCTATTCCACATAATATCCTGGTAAATAAAATCATTCCTTAATGTTCTAAAATTCTAGGAATATAACTCTGGTTTTCTTATGAATTGAATGTGTGTAAGAATTTGATGAAAGGAATGATTCAATGAAAAGAACATTGGACAAAAGAAAATCATCCTATTTCATTAATGTTAATCCAAGAACTTTTTAATACTGTTACAGAGATGATTATAAGTGATAGAGGTGATCAGAATTGCATTCTTGGTAATTGCAATTACTGACTCCTGTTATCAAGGCTGGAAGATCATTAACTGACCAGCTACTTATTAAATTAGAATTGACACTGAACAACCTCCCGCCACTATGTACTGCATGATCCTTGAGCCCCTATTCTGTCAGTTCCAAAAGAGGATGCCCATATAAGCCTAATTTCTTGAAATGGGTTCTCAACATTAGAATCCTCAACGCAATCTTCCCTGATATTTTTCGAAGAACTTGCTTTGTTCAGCTAAAAGAAAGTTTGTATTGTGATCTTTTCGAATGACTGCAAGTTGTTATATCTGATATTTATGACCACTGAATGGGAAACGCCAAGTGATAGATGATTCCAACGCTTAGATCCTGCCCAAATTAAGTCAACCTCACCGGCCTCATAATTTTTGGCAGATAACTCTTTCTGATGTTGAAGAGTTGATGAGTGGTTGTCTCCTGGACTTGTAATCCACAAGCCTGGACAATATGATCCAATGACTAGTGGAACTTAAGCTCAATGAATTGGCAAATTTGGAATGAAAAAGATGGTCTCTATGATTGTGACTATGAAACTATGAGATTGTTGTAAAAATCTGTCTATTTTGCTCATGTGTTTTTTGTAAGGAAATCTACCATCCTTACCCAGTCTGGTCAGCATGTGACTGCAGACCCACAGCAATGGATGACCTCTAAAATGGCTAAGCAAGCCACTCAGGTATATGAAACCACAATCAAAACATTGAATGAAGACAAATCTGGAAAGACCACTCAGTGTTGATCTAGACACCAGAAACAATTATAATACACATTGGCCAGTCAACCCTTCAAAGACCTTCTCATTAGCATCTGGAGTCTTGTATGACAATGTATATTTTACAGCATATGAAAAAGACATTTGCTGCTTTTTACGCCAGCCTCCCTCGTTTGATAAATTAGTAGAACAGCAGTCACTCCATATTTAGATATGGGCTTGATAGACTACAGAATAAATACAATCCATTAAGATAGTGAATCAAAGTATAGAATTCTATTGATTAATAGAGAAATCCAAACCTTAAAAGAAGCAATATTATGATAAAGGACAGGCTAAAAATATTAACATTAGACTTTAAAAATAAAGGAAGTGTATAGGGTGGTACAATGGGAGATTTAAAGTGACAACCATGAATGTGTAAAATGCCAGAAGATACCCCCTGTATTCTTTCATCCTCTTGATAATCAAAAATGAATTTACCTATTTAAAAGACATCTGGATGGGTATATGAATAGGAAGGGTTTAGAGGGATGTGGGCCAAATGCTGACAAATGGGACTATATTTATTTAGGATATCTGGTCAGCATGGACATGTTGGACCAAAGGGTCTGTTTCTGCGCTGTTTTTCACTATTATTCTATGACTCTATAACTGCCTTTGAAAAAGGGAATTCCAAAGACTCAAAATCCTCTGAGAGAAAATAAGTCCTCATCTCAATTTTAAATAGGTGAGCTCTTTTTAAACTGTGACCCCTAGTTCTAGATTCCCCCACAAAAGGAAACATCCTTTTGACATCCACTCCATCAGTCCTCTCAGGATTAAATAGTTTCAATAAAGTCACCTCTGATTCTTCTAAACTACAGAAGTTACGGGCCTAGCCTGTCTAGCCTTTCCTCATGAGGTATTCCTCTAATTCTCAGTGTTAGTCTAGTAAACCTTCTCTAAACTGTTTTTAATGCATTAATATCCTTTTGGAAGTATGGTGACCAGTAATACTCCATATAATACACCAGAGGCAGTCTCATAATGCCATAAGTTTTTACTCAGCATAACCTACCAATTCTTGCATTGAATTCCCCTTGCAATAAATATAATATATTTCAGCTTTCCTGTTTACTTGCTGTACCTGCATATTAACCTTTTTTGATTCATATCCTAGAACATATATCTCTGCATGTCAGAGCTCTGCAAACTCTCACCATTTAGACAACATGCTTACCTTTTTATTCTTTCAGTCAAAATGGGCAATTTCACACTTTCCAATATTATACTTAAAAACATGTATACAGTGAAATATTAGTTGGAGAGTATAGAAGATGATTTTTGTATGCTTTATACTAATATTGCTATCTGCACATAGAGTCATAGAGATGTACAGCACAAAAACAGACCCTTCAGTCCAACTCATCCTTGCCAACTAGATATCCTAAATGAATCTAGTCCCATTTGCCAGCATTTGGCCCATATCCCTCTAAACCCTTCCTATTCATGTACCCATCCAAATGTCTTTTAAATGTTGTAATTGTACCAGCCTCCACCACTTCCTCTGGCAGCACATACATGCACCACCCTCTGTGTGAATAGGTTGCCCCTTAGGTCCTTTTTAAAGTTTTTCTTCTCTCACTTTAAACCTAAGCTGTCTAGTTTTGGACAGGCCACCCTGTTGAAAAGATCTTGTTTACTCACCCTCTCCATGCCCCTCATAATTTTATAAACCTCTATAAGGAGCATCAGCCTCTGATGCTCCAGTGAAAATAGCCCCAGCCAATCAGCCTCTCCCTATGTCTCAACCATCGAGAAACTGTTCCTGCTATCCCTGGTGCTGAAATGTAACATGAGGTTTGAAAACACAGTTAGCCCAAAGATCATGAAGTAAGGCTTTTTTTTATTGCATTGGGATCATTTCAGCATGAAGGGAAATTAAGGTTATAGAAAGTAGTATTTGCAAAATTCACATGGGGTGAAGCCTGTGGTTTACACTGGTTTGAGGAGTCCATTTTCTGTCTTCTTCACTTATGCCTTCCTTCCATCAAAGCTACCCTTTTTCCCAGAGAGGGTCTGTTTGACAGTTCTGGCTCATCAACATCAGCTGCTGTTGGAGGTCCCAGTGAGACTGCTTGAGATCCCCTGTTGACCATCACCATCTTATGCTGGAGGTTCTATTACATGCACTGTCCCCAAGGCTGTTTGATCCTTTTCCTTAAGGTAGGCTCTTCCATGATGTATTGTAACAAACCTTTACTTAGATCTGTACATTGTAGGTTTGTAAATATAACTCTCTGGCAGTGTCTAAGACCCTTCTCTTTACATGTTTATTTTGATTTCTAATGTCTTCTCTTGATTTCTCTTACTGATGTCAGTCACAGTCATCGGTTGCATTGTGATAATTTTCATATATCATTAAATTGCAATGACTCAGCATCAAAGGAGTGAGCTTCTGTTCAGTATCTCATCTTCCTGGAGTTGGATCTCTGAGTCCATTCTCTCTGCCTTGTGAATGGCTGAGGAGAATGGTGTTACTGCTGCTGCTCTCCGTACTCCTTTGCTGGTGGTGTTAGTGTTATTACCATTCTCATTCTACCAAATGGCTCCAAAGTTAAAGCTGCATAGCCTGCTCCCATGTTGCTTTGAAGGCAAACAACATGGAGGCATGGATTGAGGTGAGTGAGGTGCAAGGCAGATGAATTGACTTCATGAAGTTGAAGATCTCCTGCCAAACACTAATAGCATACTGTTAGAACATCACCCTGTTAGCTAGATATGGCTGTATCAATGTTAGCAAAACAGGTCCCTTTATAGGTTAAACAGAACAGCTTCAGAGTTGATTGAAAGCTGGTGATGCTCATTTGGCTTTGCATTTAGCATGCAGTATCTGCTTAATGGGCTTTGCACATAAATTGAACCATTGGTCGTGGTGGTTAATAGATGAAAATTGCAGCAAATGATTTGATGCTGGAAAATCCATAAGGCCATAGACCATAAGATATAGGAACAGAATTAGGCCATTTGGCCCATCAAGTCTACTCCACTATTCAATCATTGCTGACGTGTTTCTCAATCCTATTCTTCTTCTTTCTATCCGCAACCTATGATCTCCTTACTAATCAAAAACTCATATATGTCTTTCTTATATACACTCAGTGACTCGGTCTCCACAGCCTTCTGCAGCAATGAGTTTCACAGATTCACCACACTCTAGCTGAAGAAATTCCTCCCCATCTCAGTTCTAAAGGGTTGTGCCTTCGCGTGGAGGCTGTACCCTCCTGTACGAGTCTCTTTTATTAATAGCCTTCGGTTGATAGCACTTTCGGATATATACCAAAAAGTGCAGGTGGTGTCTACCAGTCTCCTCAAAGCTTTCAGAGGAACATGGGCACCATAGGGGCTGGGGTGCATGATTCCATCCCTATCGACACCATTTTAATTTAATTGCCTCCCTTGCCTTCTCTTTGTTTTCTTTTATTTTTGCTGTCATTTTGCTGCCTTTGGTGGACAGTGTTTGTTGTAATTTGTTAATTAGTTGATTGGTTAACTTGGTGGTAAAATAATAGCCGGGTTCTTTGCACGTTTGTCCATTTGATGGTGTGTTTATTTTAAGAAAGGAGCTGGGTTCTTCTCCAGTGGGTGTTGGCTTCTGGACGTGGAAGGGATCCAGAGGGAAAGGGGAAAAATGGTGTTTGTAGTAAATGATAGATTTCACAATAAAACCCTGATAAAATCTTTATAACTCTCTGTAAATCTTTTGTTTCTAATTCAACAAATGGAAATTAATCTGTTAAACAGGCTGCAGCTCTTTGATTTCACTGTATACAGGCTTCAGTTATAAAGCCCTGCCCATTCAGTACGCGCCTCATTGGCTCTGCCAAAATGCAAATGTCAGAGACGTGTTGAAGCCAAAATATAGTGTTAAATCCAAACTTAATTACCTGTTTGCATAGTATAATTACTTTCTCAACAGCACATCATCAGCAAACCAGTTTTCATATCCAGATCAAGAGGGATCATGTTGTGCTTTTCAGAGAGTTCCATGACAGTTTCTGAGGCTCTTTTTCCTTGGTAGTATCAATTCTGCACATAGCATGTGGATGATATGTTTCGGTCTCTGTGCTACTAATCAAGTAATGTAGTCACTGTACCCTGAATGAGACAGTCATTCTCCTCTCATAGTATCTATGTTCTCCTCTCATAGTATCTATGTTATTTGAAGAAGATGAACAGAGTTGAGCTGGTTTGTAAAGAATATAACAAAAGACAAAATAAGTAATATTTGGAAATATTACTGGTCATACTGGAGCTCTATGTTGACATGTACAAGAAAAAGTGGACCAGTATGTATCATATGTAAGTTTGACTGGTTTGGGGCGACCTTCAACACCTATGCCTGGTGATTCCTCTGAGACATCCCTTGACAGTAAAAGAAAAGCCTCAGCCTGGAATCCTTGACACACTCGCTAGTCTGTACTCTCTGAGAAAAGTGTGTAATTGAGTTCTGACACAATGCAAGAGCATACATCAACGTGCAAAGACTGTACCTCATGTAATAAATTGTAACTCCCTGAAGGTGTAAGAGCTCTCAATTAAGATTTGTGCCATGCTTCTTGAACCTACAACAAGTATATGTAAAAATGAGGAGTAGTGTGTCCAGTTCTGGTTTTAGAAGTGTATTATTACATGTGTGAGGGTTCAAAAAGATTTACCAGATGTTGCGGGGAATAGAAGGTTTGAGTTATAGGGAGAGGCTGGATAGGCTAGGACTTTTTTCACCAGAGCGTAGGAGATTGAGAGGTGACTTTCTAGAGATTTATAAAATCATGAGATATGTAGATAAGGTGAATGGCAGGGATCTTTTCCCTAGAATTGGGGATTTCAAGACTAGGAGGTACATTTTTAAGATGAGAGGAGAAAGATTTAAAAAAGACATGAGGGACAACTTTTTCACACAAAACGTGGTTCATATGTGGGATGAACTTCCAGAGGAGGTGGTGGATGCGGATACAATTCCAAAATTTAAAAGACGTTTGGATAAGTACATGAATAAGAAACGTTTGGAGGGATATGGACCAAACACAGGCAGGTTGGACTAGTTTAGTTTGAGGTTATGGTTGGCATGAAGGGTCTGTTTCCATGCTATATGACTCTGACTCTGAGTCTTCTTATTCTAACTTTCCTTCTGATACTCACGAGCTTCTTCTTCTTCATTTACAGTCAGTCACAAAAGAGAAGTCTGAAGAAATGTAAATTATGTAAAGTTTATTGTGGAAGGATTTGACACAGTGGACAAAATGTACTCCTTCTGCCCCTTTGCAAGTTTTCAATTAAGGTTATGAAGTGTGAAATCAATTGGAGGTGCAGTTCACTTTTAAGTTGAAGTTGGAGTCAATTGTGCTGTGCACTTTATAAAGTAATTTATTAAGATTAAAGATTTATTATTTAACATGAATTATCACTTCCATCTCTGTCACCCATCCTTGGCTGGTTGTTGCTTCACACATATGACTGCCTTCCTTTGTAATTGGCAAGCCAAATGTGGTTCATAAATCACAATACTGAGGCTGCAGAGAGAAAACATGTTTTATTTTTGTGTCTGTGTCTGGCTCAATAATTCAAAAATTAATGCTTCCCCTTGGTTTAGTCTAGATTTTTAAATTCTAGTTGTTGAGAAAGAAGGTAGGTGTTTTATTATTATTGCAAATAAATGATTTCTACATTGATTGAAGAATGAAAATGTATGTTCTGGTAGGTTTAGCATGTTAAGTTCAATTTTACAGAAGCATGCATATGGGCTTTGATATGCAACTGTTGAAAGCACAACAGGAATGTTTTCACTTTTTTTGTTAGCGTGAATAGCCTTATATTTAAAGGAATATTCTGGGTTTCAGAATTAGACATATCACAGAAATATCACATTTTAAAGTTTACACTAGGAAAAATCATTCATCGACTCAATTTCTTCTTGAGTTCTGGACTTCCCTCGTTGAAGAAATTGGGTAAGTAAATCTGAAAATGGGGCCCACACCATAACCTTTTAGGTGATGCCTAGTTACACTCAAACAATCTCACAATCTCATTACGATATAGTCAACTTAAAATAGAGAGAGAAAACACTGAACCCACCCAAATGGGCAAACATTTTAACCCTAAAAATGTGTTTGTTTGAGTTGACTGGGACGTTAGAATGCAAAAATATCTCAAACATACACACAACCCATGAATCCATTCATTTTGTGTTTCAATGACAGCAAGATGGAGTGGCAGGTAATCAACATGTGCCCAGAAAGCAGGTCACTCATGTAAATATTCTTTGTGATCTCTCTTCCAGTTTTAGCACTGAATAATCTGGTTTCCTGGGCTAAAGAGAGGTAAGAACTGCTCCACAGATGTTTTTACAGCATTGTTTTGACCAAGACAAGCAGGTGTGCTTCTCCCACAATTCACCAAGAAAACTTCCTAAATATAATTATCTCCCCTTCTCACCCCATCTTCCCAAACCTCCAAATCCAAAACTAAATCTCCATCAGGTTCAGCAACTCTTTTGACCTAATTCTGGTCTCTAACATAAAAATATGGAGTTAGCAGTTGGAAAACATCAAAATGAAACTCCACAGCATGTAGGGGGACCTAAACTTTCCTGTTTAGAAGTCATGGCTCAATAAAACAGTGGTGGCATTGCAGTAATGTCGTTGGACAAATGATCCAACAGCAACTGGTGGAATTTAAATTCAATTAAGAAACTGAAGTGTAAAACTAGTCTCACTAATAGTGAATGTTAAACCATTGTGGCTGGTCATGAAATCCCATCTTTTAACTGATTCCTGGCATTAAATTCCTCACCCATTTTGAGGAGGTAATCTAGGTCCTCATAGAAGACAATCAAGATAGCTCCTTGGGGATGCTAACATATCCATATTCCACCAATCAAACAATTAGTTCCTTTCCTTGTTCTGGCAGGAGAATCTATTCAAATCAGCTCTAGGATCTAGGTCTGCTTCTGATTTTTCCCACCTGCATTTCTTGATGATATTGTCTATTGATCTAAGGGTCCTTATCTTGTCTGCTTTTGAAGGTGGCAATGACTTGGACTCATGTTTCAGGGTCCTCCTCTTGCTGGCTTCTCTAGTCGATGCTAACCATCTATCTCAGGGTCCTTACCTCACCCACTTCTCTAGGTCTCCCCATCTTGGGGTCCTCCTTATGTCTGCTCCTCTTTAAAGGATACAAATGCCATTCCAGCAGAAGCTAGAAATCAGGAAATGGAGAGGAGGAAAGAACTCGGGAAAGTTACAGTCATCAGAGAAGTGGAACAAAGCAAATTGTTTGAGCTGTTGGTTGTGGACAAATGCTCTGGTCTAGATGGACTTCATCCTTGGGTCTTAAAAGAAGGGCTACTGAGATAATTGGTCCTAATTTTCCAAAACTCCCCAGATTTCAGGAAGGTATCATTGAATTGGAGAATAGCAATTTTTCTTTAAAAACAGAGGAAGACAGAAAGCAGGAAACTACGTGTCACTTAGCATCGCATCCGACATCAGGAAATTACTAGAATGTATTATTAAATAGGTTATGGCAGGGCATGTGCAGGAATTTAAGGTAATCAGGCAAAGTCAATATTTTTTATGAAAGTGAAATCATGTTTAATTAATCTATTGCAGGCAGTTGAGAAACTAACATATGCTGTGGAATAAGGGAAACCAGTGGATGTATTGTATTTAGATTTCCAAAAGATATTTAATAAAGTGCCACATCAGATGTTATTGTAGAAGGCAGAAGTTTGTAGGGTAGTGTTGGCATAGTGGCATGAATAGAAGATTGGTTAGAGACAAAACAACTGCAATTGCTGGAATCCAAGTTAGACAAGCAGGATGCGAGAAGGACACAGCAAGCCTGGCAGCATCAGGCAGTAGAGAAGTCGATGTTTCAGATGTAACCTATCTGCAGGACTGGGGGTGGGTGTAAGGGGAGCTGCAGATAAAGGGGATGGCGGGGGTAGGGTGGTGAAGTGGGGATAGGTAAAGACAGGTGGAGGGTACAAACCTGCTGGTCGATGGGAGGAACGAATCCGGTAGATTACTGGGAGGAGTGGAAGGGAGAGAGAGGGGTTTGGAAGGGAGTTGGGGGAGGGGAAAGGAGGTTATTTGAAATTGGAGAACTCAATGTTGAGTCCTCTGGGTTGTAGACCGCCCAGGAGGAAGATGAGGTGCTGTTCCTCCAATTTGCGGTTTAGTTCATTGTGGCAATGGAGGAAACCAAGGAGGGTTATGCAGGAAAGAGAGTGGGAAGGGGAATTAAAATGGGTTGGTGGCTGGGAGGTCCGGTTGGCCCCTGTGGGCTGGCTGAGATGCTTGGCAAACCATTCTCTAAGTTTATGTTTGGTCTCCCCAGTGTAGAGAAGACCACATTGGAAGGACCTGCTAGCTATCAGAAAGCAGAGCATATCTACAACTGTATCTTTTTCAGACTGGCAAGGTGCAAAGAGTGGTAAGTCACATGGATCAGAGATGGTACCTCAATTGTTTATAATGTATATAAATAATTGGGATGAAGTGACCAAAGGTATGGTTTCCAAATGTTCTGATGACAAAAGATAGGTAAAAGTACGTTGTGAAGAGGGGATAATGATGTTAGAAAAAGATATAGAAAGATTAAGTGAGTGGACAGCGCTATGGAAAATGAAGCATAAAGTGGGAAATTGTCCATTTTGGCAGGAAGAGTGTAAAAGAACCATATTATCTAAATGGTGAGAGATTCCAGAGCTCTGAAATGCAGTCATCTAGGGTAAACTAGTGCATGGCTAACAAAAAGCTAATAGCAAGTACAAGAAGCTATGTTATCATTTTTTGCAACATTAACTGAATACATAAGGAGGGAAGTTTAAGCTTCAGTTATAAAGGACAACATTTGGAGTACTGTATAGATTATTGGCCTCCTTCTTTAAGGAAAGATGTAAATGTGTTGGAAGTAGGTCAGAAAAGGTTTCCAGATTAATACTTGGAATGACCAGGTTGTCTTATGAGAAAAGGCTGGACAGGCTAGCCTTGTATCTGCACAAGGCATTGGCAGGGTAAGCAGTGTTCGGGCTCCTGGGCCCGTCCATTCCAGGCAGTGACTTCCTCCCTTCTTTCCTTATCCTTTTTGTCTTCTTTCTTTTTCTTTGTCTTCACCTCACTGTCAGTGGCGGAGGAGGGGGTGACATTGTGGAAGGGAGCAGCCAACGTGGGACTCCTGGCGAGGCAGTGGCTTGGCTTGGTGACAGAGCCAGGGGCTCCTGGTTGTGGTGGGCCTAGAGTGGGGACTCCAGGCATTGGTTTGGTGGTGGCTTCAGTGGAGCCAAGGACTCCTGGTTGTGGTACATCCAGGCATCGGCATAGCACTGGTGGCAGCACCTGGTTATGGTAGGCCTGTTATTGGGATGGGCCCAGCGCCTGAAGAATGACAATGTTGGTGGGTCCGGCGCAGGTGGCATTGGTCAGCTAGCTCAGGGCTCAGGATTCATGGTGGAGGCAGCGGAGCAACAATAGATTTTCTTTCAGCTTTGTCTTTTTATTCTTGAAGGTATAGACAGGATAGATCGAATGAATCCTTAGAAGAATGTAAAGGAAGTAGGAGTATACTTAAGAGGAAAATCAGGAGGGCAAAAAGGGGACATGAAATAGCTTTGGAAAATAAAGTTAAGGAGAATCCAAAGGTTTTTCACATAGACATTAAGGACAAATGGGTAACTAGGGAGAGAATAGGGCCCCTCAAAGTTCAGCAAGGCGGTCTTTGTGTGGAGCTGCAGGAGATGGGGCAGATACTAAACAAGTATTTTGCATCAATATTTACTGTGGAAAAGGACATGGAAGATATGGAATGTAGGGAAATAATTGGTGATATCTTGAAAAATGTCCATATTGCAGAGAAAGTGCTGGATGTCTTGCATTGTGTAAAAGTGAATAAATCCCCAGGACCTGATCTGGTGTACTCCCGAACTCTGTGGGAAGCTAGGGAAGTGATTGCTGGGCCTCTTACTGAGACGTTTATATCATCAACAGTCACAGGTGAGGTGCTGGAAGACTGGAAGTTGGCTAACATGGTGCCACTGTTTAAGAAATGAGGTAAGGACAAGCCAGGGAACTGTAGACCCATGAGCCTGATGTCAGTGGTGAGCAAGTTGTTGGAGGGAATCCTGAGGGACAGGATGTATATGTATTTGGAAAGGCAAAGACTGATTAGGGGTAGTCAACATGGCTTTGTGCATGGGAAATCATGTGTCACAAACTTGATTGAGTTTTTTGAACAAGTAACAAAGAGGATTGATGAAGACAGAGTGGTAGATATGATCAATATGGCCTTCAGTGAGGCTTTCTACAAGGTTCCCCATGGGAGACTGGTTAGCAAGGTTAGATCTCATGGAATACAGGGAGAACTAGCCATTTAGATACAGAACTGGCTCAAAGGTAGAAGACAGAACGTGGTGGTGGAGGGTTGTTTTTCAGACTGGAGGCCTGTGACCAATGGAGTGCCACAAAGATCGGTGCTGGGCCACTACTTTTCATCATTTATATAAATGTCTTGGATGTGAGCACAAGAGGTATAGTTAGTAAGTTTGCAGATGACACCAAAATTGGAGGTGTAGTGGACAGAGAAGATGGTTATCTCAGATTACAATGGGATCTTGATCAGACGGGCCAATACGCTAAGAAGTGGCAGATGGAGTTTAATTTAGATAAATGTGAGGTGCTGCATTTTGGGAAAGCAAATCTTAGAAGGACTTATACACTTAATGGTAAGATCCGATGGAGTTTTGCTGAACAAAGAAACCATGGAGTACAGTTTCATAGCTCCTTGAATGTGGAGTTGCAGGTAGATAGGATGGTGAAGAAGGCGTTTGGTATGCTTTCCTTTATTGGTCAGAGTATTGAGTACAGGGTTTGGAAGGTCATGTTGCGGCTGTACAGGACATTGATTGAGCCACTGTTGGAATATTGCATGCAATTCTGGTCTCCTTCCTTTCAGAAAGATGTTGTGAAACTTGAAAGGGTTCAGAAAAGATTTACAAGGATGTTGCCAGGATTGGAGGATTTGAGCTATGCGGAAAGGTTGAATAGGCTGGGGCTGTTTTCCCTGGACCGTCGGAGGCTGAGGGGTAACCTTAAAGAGGTTTATAAAATCATGAGGGGCATGGATAGGATAAATCGACTAAGGCTTTTCCCTGGGGTCGGGAGTCCAGAACTAGAGGACATAGGTTTAGGGTGAGAGGGGAATGATATAAAAGAGACCTGGGGAGCAACTTTCTCATGCAGAGGGTGGTACGTGTATAGAATGAGCTGTCAGAGTAAGTGGTGGAGGCTAATACATTTGCAATATTTAAAAGACATCTGGATGGGTATATGAATAGGAAGGGTTTGGAGGGATATGGGCAGGTTGCTGGCAGGTGGGACTAGATTTGTTTGGGATCTCTGGTAAGCATGGACAAGTTGGACATCTCTATGACAATGACTCTAAGCACTCAAATAGTGTCGTTTGTGGTGACAAATAAAGGTTTTCACTGTAGTTTACAGTGTTGTTCATCGTAGAGTACAAGTGACAATAAATTATCATTCATCCTCAATTCATTATTCAGTTTGTGAGTTGGAGGTGAATTGATTGAAATCAATTAACCTTCAGATGTCTTGAGAGGATAGGTGTGGACAGGATGTTTCCTTTCAAGGGAGAATCTCGAACTCAGGATCACTGTTTAACAATAAACAGTTATTTATTTACAACAGAGATAAGGCAAAAGAATGTTTTCAAAGTATTATGAATTTTGGATTTCTATCCTTGAAATGGTAATGGAAGCAGAGTCGTTGCTTACTTTTAAGGCAGAGCTGGATAGATTCTTGGTAAGTTAGTGGGTGAAATATTCTCAGGGTCAACAGGAATATGGATTTGAAGTTAAACTCAGACTGTCTGTAATCTTATTAAATATTAGAACAGGCTTGAGGGACTCTATGAGTGAAAGTGAGTAATGCATATGCTGGAGATTAAAGCCAAGAGTGTGGTGCTGGAAAAGCACAGCTGGTCAGGCAGTATCCGAGGAGCAGGAAAATTGTTGTTTCGGGCAAAAGCCCTTCATCAGGAATGAGGGACTCTCTGGCCTATTCCTAGATCAGATGTTCAAATGTTTGCATTTAGTTTCAGTTCAGACTGGGTCTACTTTATTGGTGTGTTTGTGTGCTCACCTTCCAGTGGTCAGGTAACCACTTTGGCTGTCCAAAGGCAGTGATTTTCCTTTTTAAAAACTGTTTCAGATGATGAAATGTCCCATGTAATGACATAAGGTGATGAAAGTGAAAAATTAATAAACATATTTCAACTGTGGGAGATATCTCTTGTTCTCTTCCAGCCAATTAAAATGGGTACAAGAGGTACATCCCAGCTAATGCAATGTGATCCTATCAGTTCTGTCTTGTATCGTTGCAGCAAAGGCCATTTTAAGTGTTAGCATTAAATGTCTCTGGACCGTTAAGCACAGTCTCAAATATAAAAGTACAGGCAATATTACAGGTATCTTTTTATCATTAAAGTGAGCAACTTTGGTTACTTTTTAATCCAAGGAAGAAAGTTAAACTTTATGTAATGATTTGCCAATTGTCCAGTATTGTGGATAATCAGGTACTGTAAACAAAACTTATCTGTGGCTTAGAAACTAAGCTAATTAGTTATTCTTGTTCTTTATAAAGTTTGGATCACAAATATCCGCAGTGAGCAAAATAATGTAACAGCAATATCTGCTTGAGTTTATTAAGTAATGCTGTATTCCTAAATATTGTGTTTGTGAAAGTGCATCCAGAACAAGGATTCACTGAGAAGTGGTCTTGCAGGGCACAGGATAAATAGCCAGGCAAAATCAAGAACATAACCAATAATACTCACTCTTGTATACAGCGTTCATTGCTTCTGCAATAGGGAAATTAACTTTTATTTCCTCTCCATCATCATGCACCCATGTAGGAGGTGCTTTGCCTACAACTCCCTAAGGCAGCATTCAGGCCTCTTTCTGTTGCCAGGACAGATTTCATCAGTCCCAGGAGCAAAGTAGATTGTAAACCCATGGAAAACCACAGAACAAGACAAAGAAAGACATAATTTTGTTTATCAGAAATGCTGTCTTGGCTCCAAATGTTTTGGCAACTCTGATCACTGAAAGAATCCACAGTATTCTGTAGTTTCAGCAGTAACATAACTTACACTCATTGGATGACTAATAGCCAGCCAGACTGAAAAGAAAATGAAAGTCCACATTTCTTTTCTTTCTCTGACATCCGTCATAATTTCCAGACTAGCATCCAGTCAGCGAGTAGCCAGTCATTGCCAGTAAAATGTATTTCCGTTTCCTATTCTCCCTCTCCTCCCCACAAAATTCAAACAAAAACTCTAATATGTAATTAACAAAAATCAGACCACCCACATTCATATAGTCAGGCAGACTCAGGCAGAAAGCACATTAACTCTTGCTGCACTGAAGTCAGCTCTGTAATGTAATTTCCAAATCTCAAATATTGGCAATTGAAAAATTGAAATCTCCTTTCGTTGTACAATCCCATTTATATGATAAATACTATCTGTTGTTAGCTCACTACTGTGTCCATTAAGGGTTCCCCACCATATATATATATATAACTTGCCATTCCACTTGTGTGAAAAATTTTTCAAGATTTTAAAAATGTATTTAAAATGTAGTGAGGAAAATTTCTTGACCATTATGTCACATATGTAATCATTTTCTGCTAATTTATTTTAACATTTTTTCATAATGGATTGGAATTATAAATGACCTTCAGCAAAATTAATGTTAGCAGTGGCAGTCAACCTGCATTACTTCACCAAATGGCATCTTTCATGTATGATCTTTCATCTATTTACAGTGGTCAATGCCAGAGATCAAAGCACAACTGGCCTCCTACCATATTCACATTTTCCAATAATGATGCTTTGCAACAATACTAGAAGCAACCAGGAATAACACATCTACTTGTCCTCTCTTGGGCCTCCAAGGCACTAAGATCAAAGGTAGTATCCTTAAAGTTGTCAACTAACTCAGTACAGACCAGCAACTGAACTAAGATTTCCTTTTCTGTGTATCTCAGTTCAAAACACATCACAACATCAGGTAGTCTTATAAAGTGACTTCTTCCTGTATGGTCTCCATTTCATTCTTTCAGATTCTTCATCTCTGTTGCATCTGTTCCGATGCTGCCACCTTCCACCAAGGTAAATACAACATGCATAAATTTCCATTCTAAGTCTTCTGTAACTGTTCAGCAAAGCTCAACGCACCACATTTTATTTGGAGACACTTTCCAGCCTTCTTGACTCAACATTGAGTTCAATAACAGCAGATCATGAACACAGTCATCCAATTTGATTACCCCATCACCAGCCTGTGACTTGCGAGAATGGGTTTTCTCTCGACAGATCTTCTTTTCACACCTAACATTAATACCTATTATTACATCCACAAACCTCCTTTATAGCCATTAGCACTCATTTTATTTTTTTGCTCTGGGCACCCTCACCACATGTTCCAATTGTTCCTCCTCATTCTTCGTCAACAGCATAAAAAACACCAATTACCAATCCCTCTTCAATTCTAAAGAAGAACCATTGAATTTGAATTGTTAACACAGTTTCTCTCTACACTGATGCTGCCAGACTTGCTGAGGTACTCCAGTACTTGCAATTTAAAAGTGCTAGTTTCAATCAGCAATATACTAATTTTGACCAATTCATCAATCTTATACAGTCATAGAGTCATACAACATGGAAACAGACCCTTCGGTTCAACTAATTCATGACCAAGTTTCCCAAACTAAACTAGTCTCATTTGCGTGTGTTTGTCCCATGTCCCTCTAAACCTTTCCTATTCAGTGCACCTGTACAAATATCTTCTAAATGTTGTAACTCTACCTGCTCCTACCACTTCCTCAAGCAGTTAATTCCACATACGAGCCACACTCTATGAAAACATTTCTCCTCAGGTCCCTTTTAAATCTTTTTCTTCTCATCTTAAAATTATGCCCTTGAGCTTTGCACTCCCCTACCATACCTTTGCTATTGTCCTTATCTACAGTCCTCCTGATTTGATAAACCTTTATAAGGTCACCACTCAACCTCCTACACTTCAGTGATAAAAGTCCCAGCCTATTCAGCCTCTCTTTTTAACTCAAACCCTCCAGTCCCTCTAATATCATTGTAAATCTTTTCTGCACCCTCTCCAGTTTACTGCTATCCTTACTGTAGCAGGACAATGAGAACTGTATAGTCTTAATTATATCTTAATAGCTAACCAATACATAATACAGATTTCAATATTTACGTCGTAAAGTATTGCCAACAAACCAGAATGGATTTTTTTAAAAGTAACACCTCCCCCAATATACCAGGTTGTTATGATTTTTCAAATTTAATGCCTAATTACTTAAAATACAATCCATGTGTTGCATTGGAATATTTGATCAACTAGTGCTGAATTGAAATGGGAACAAGTTAGTCTCTTTGGAGAAAAGTTAATTCTTTTGAGACTTTACATAAAATGGTCACTGCCTTTTCAATAATAGAGAAATTATAACTAGAGGTATGTAAAATGCAAGTGAAAAATCCTGAAACAATAAAAGATTGTAGGCTTCACAGCAAGTAAGAAAATATAGAAAAATAATGGAAATTTCACACTGCTTTTTTATATGATCCAGTCAATTCTCACAATAAATCTGCAGGGCAATCATTACCTTAGGCAGTTGATATTTTAGTGAAAGTTTCTGATTAACTGATATACAGTGTTAACTGCTTTCAGGGCAAATGCTGACAAATGCCAGGAACACTTAACAGCTTTTTGACTTTCAAATCTCTGCTACTATAACCACAGATATCCAAGGTCAATTATATTTGACATTTTCCGATAACCACCATTTTCTGGGTCATCTAGAACTGCATCAAATTTCATTAGGTTTCCTTCTATAGCTGTTTATACACTCCCTGAGGCTGAAGGAGGAGTCATGTGCTGTTGCTTAAGAACTGATAAGTCTCCAGAGAATGGCTCTGGAAACTACCTCTGAGACCATGGCATTGCAGGCAGGAAATTGCCCTGCCCAAACTTTGAAGTCCCCAAGTACCAACCGGCAACAGTAGGTTTCCCTGAGGGATGTCTGTCAACATCACTGATGTTGCAATGTAATCACAGAGCTTTATGTTGGCTTTTATTTGTTGTTCCACTAAATGGAGGATCCTAAGGCGGCATTCTTCATTACTGGGTTAAAGGTGCATTTTTGCCCAGCGGGGAAGTTATTTGGTAGGTTCAGTAATTCTACTATTTCAGGTCACTTGATCAAAATATACCAGTTCATCATGTACCATGTCTTCTCCCACTGGCATCATGTCCAGTTGATCTATGGTGCATTCCTTAAATACATATTTGACAATACTAGATAAAAGATTTACATCACACTCACAGTTTGACTTTCATACAAAGTGGAGGTTATTCAGGACATTGGTACTTTTTCAATGATGCCTCATTAAGATAAGACTTCTATCTGTTCAACAACGAGTAATTAAAGGTTTACAGGGTGAATTTCTCCTCCTGTAACTTCAATTTATATCTTCACAGAGGTGACACAATACTTCGTCTTGTCAATCCTCAGAGTATTTTATGCCTCGGTACTTGTGTGATTCATTGAGGCAAACTTAAAAGTCAAAAATGATCAAGTCAGGTTTGTATAGTTCATTTCACAAACATTCTAAATGTACCCAATTAACTTAAGCAACAGTTTGTTTGTGAAGCTTCTGTAGCCGTAGGAATTTTTAAAAGTTATCTAGTCATGAGATTTTTCGTGGCGCTTCCCTATCTTGGAGGTTTATAAAGAGATGATTTCTGATGATATTTTAGAAGAGAGAGGATTGATTGCAATGTCTCAGAATGAGTTTGAGTGAGACATTTGAATCTATTTTTCTTGCTTAACTGATCAATCTAGGAAGGGTCTACGATCAGGTGTAATATCATCGACATTAATACATGTGTAATTCCCTTGGCAGTAAATAGAGAAACGGTCAATGCGAGTGCATGCTTTTTCCATTCTGGGCTACAGATCAATAATCTACAAGGGGACAATATCTCATTTCTATAAAATTCCCAAAACAAAGAGAGGCGTTGATCCTTAAAGACTTCCAAATCGTCTTATTAGTTTATTTGGTTTTAATTCCTTTACTTTTTTTTACTTGAAGTAAAATCTTCTTTAACGATAATGCTCAATTCATGATTGCTAAGAATGTGAATGTTTATGTGATGACTTTCCCTGGTTGTGCCAATCAATTATTGTTATATTGTTATTAATGTGAAACAGAGCTCCTCAGATGCTAACAAACAATGAAAGGCAAATGAATGATTGTCTGATGCCAAAGTAGCCATGAGATGAACACTAATAGAAGGTCCTAAAGCTTAAGTATATTTACAAATAAAAATCCATCCTAATTTTCCAGATAATCTGTGTTTTATAATCAAATTAAGGAAAGGGCTATGCTCAAAGATCAGGAAAGAATTACAGCTGGAGAAAGAGTTGACCTCTACTCAAGGAAGTTTTTGTAAAACTCAATGGGCCAGGTTTTCCGAGGAGTAGCAATCTCATGCAGATTGCCACCCTGACTCTTTATTAAGAAAGAAAGGATCCCGGCACTTCTGAAAAAGAGATTCCATTCAGGGCTCTCTCAGAAATACAGAGCAGACATATAATTGTTAGAAGAAGGCAAACCATGCACCCTTTTCATAACAATCAGCTACTGCACTCTGACATTTAACTGTCAAGCTGCATGTACATACATTAAGTGAGATATTAGGGTGCTAGGACGGTAGGGCTCCAGATGCATGGGGTGTAGGATGCCAAGTAAATAGATTGCCAGCTGGGTAGTATGCCAGTTTACACAGGGGAAGGTGCAAGGGGTTAGATGCTAGATGGGTGGGGAGTAAGCTGCCAAGCAAGTTGCATGCTGGATGGGTAGGGTTCCAGGGTGCCACATCAGTAGGGAGTTAGCTAGATAAGGTTCCAGATGGAGATGTGTAGATTGCAAAGGGTAGAATGCCAGTTGGATTGGGAGTCAGGTGCCAGGTGTAGGATGCCTGATGAGTATGGGGCATAGTGCCTGGTTAGTGGAGTGTCAGCTGGGTAGGGAATAGGGTGCCAGGGTGTAGGATGCCAGTTGAGTAGGATGCCAAATGGGAAGGGGATGGGTTGTGAAATCAGTAGGGTACCAAGTGTGTAGGGTGCTAGATGTAAGGTGGCAAGGTACTTGATGCAGTGTTTTGGGAAAATCAGAATCGGTGGGAGAAATCGGAGATGGCAGGAGACTGGGGAGAGAGTCCGGTCCAGTCTGATGGATGGGAGGTGTCATATTGGAACTATTGGCTGGTCTAATCCAGCAGAGGGTATGAATTGTCTCAAGATGTAGTGCTGGAAGTGCACTGCAGGTCAGGCAGCATCAAAGGAGCAGGAAAATCGATGGTTCGGGCAAAAGCCTTTCATCAAAGTGAGGTGGCTAGGAGTTGAACCCCAGAGTGCAGAGTGTCAGATCAAGGTCTGAGGTATTTGGAAGGTAAGGGATCCAAAGGAAGGTACAGTTGGTGGCGTGTTAGGTATGTAATAGTTACTCAAGAGTTAGACTATGTATATTAGGTAGTCTAACCTTTTCTGAGTAACTATTTTACTTAATTTCATTGCAACCCTCTGAAGTTTCTGATTTTAATGAAGACTTTCATAGAGTTTAAGGTGTGGTGGAATTGTGCAGCAGAAAATTGAAAAATCTCCCAGGCAATCCCTTTGGGAAGTGCTACAGTGGGAATTCCCCTGGGTCTCATGCATAACTCTCATCTACATTGGAATAATGACAGTCTGGCCAGCAGAAAATTGAGGCCAATGTGTTTACATTGAAATGTACATATAAGCTATTAACATATACTTTGAAGTTTAGAATTCAATGCTTTAATCTTACATACTGAACTACATTGTGCCTGAAAAATTAACTGTGGTGATCAGTTAGTTATAATGATCATATAGTCTACTGGAAATTAGGTTTCAATGAATTTCATTTCATTACATTTTTGGTGTCATGAAGGAAAGGTCTTTCAATCCAAGAAATGGGATAATTTTGGGCACCAAGGGTCAGCAACAAGCACTTTAAGGATGTGCACAATAATAGTCAGATGCTTACCACACTTTGCTCAACTTTGTCCGCAAACATTAGATTGGTTAAAAGCCAGATTTGAAACAGGATGAACTGCCCTGGCCAAAATTTATTTCTCAACCAATATCACTTTAAAAAAAATCTGGCCATAAAATATAGCTGTTTGTGGAAACTTGCTATCTGCAAATTGCATGCTGCATTTCCTACATCACAACAGTGACTAAACCTCAGTGACTTAGCTAGCTGTCACTTTCAAATATCTTGAGGTCATTAAAACAAATACAAACACAAGTTTTTCTTTCTTTCTAATGCAACAGCTTTGAATTCAAGACAGAATCACCCAGACAAATCAGTAAAAGGCTAAGATTGTAAATATAGGCTCTGTATTGCCTCTGAATGGCATTCTACTATTCTTCCTCCATTTTTCCCCCATTGTTCACGTTGCACTCTGTTCTGGGAAGAGTGCTCATCCAGGCATGATGGACATGTGCATATGATCTTGCAGTGGGTAGATTGTGCCAGCAAACAGCGCCTCAGAGTAAGGTAAGGCATGTTTCTGTAGGTCTAGTGAAGACCCTGTGCTAATCGCCCACAAAGAAACAACTTGAAGTGGTTTTGAACTCCTGTTGATCTGGCAAACTTTGCAGAATTACCGTGGAGTCTTTTGTTTTAAAATTCATTCCTGAGATGTGGGCATCATTGGCTAGGCCAGCATTTTTTGTCCATGCCCAGTTGCTTTGGACAAGGTGGGAGTGAACTGCTACTTTTAACTGCTGCAATTCTTGCAGTGTAGGTCTCTCTTAGCAAAAGAGATCTAGGATTTGAGTCATCGGCTGTGGAGGAGTTGCAATATAGGTCCAAGTTAGAATGGTACGAAGCTTGGAGGGGAGCTGAGAGGTGACGGTGTTTCAATTTATCTGCCACCCTTATCTTTCTAGGTGGTAGAGGTTATCGGTTTGAAAGGTGTTATGGAGGAACCTTGATGAGTTACTGCAAAGCATCTTATAGATGGCATATAGTGCTGCCTCTGCACATCAGTGGAAGGAGTGAATATTGAGATAGTGATAGTGTGCCAACAAGTGGAGTGCTTTATATTGGATGGTACCAAGTATTTTTAAGAATTGTTGGTGTTGCTTTCATCTAGGAAAATGGATAGTATTCTATGTCACTCCTGACTTCTGTCTTGTTTATGGTGGACAAACTTTGAGGAGTAAGGAATTGAGTTCTGCACTGCCTTTGCCCTACTCTTGTATTAATATGGCTTGCCCAGCTCAGTTAATAGCCAAGGATTTTGTGATGTGGAGGTGCCAGTGTTGGACTGGGGTGGATAAAGTAAAAATCACACAGCGCCAGGTTATAGTCCAACAATGCAAAAGTGAGAACTACAGATGCTGGACATTAGAGTCGAGAGTGTGGTGCTGGAAAAGCACAGCAGATCCAGCAGCATGTGTGGAGCAGGCAAAAGCCTTTCATCAGGAATAATACCTGAAAACCAATAAACCTGTTGAACTATGACCTGATGTTGTGTGATTTTTAACTTTCACCAAGGATGTTGATAGTGATGGATTCATCAATGATAAAACCATTGAATGTCAAGGGCAATAGTTAGATTTTATCTGGGTTGTGATGATCTTCATCTGACACTTGTAATAGAGTCATAGCGTCATAGGGTCATAGAGATGTACAGCATGGAAACAGATCCTTCGGTCCAACCTGTCCATGCCAACCAGATATTCCAACCCGATCTAGTCCCAACTGACAGCACCTGGCCCATATCCCTCCAAACCCTTCCATATTTGCAACTGTACCAGCCTCCACCACTTCCTCTGGCAGCTCATTCCATACACGTACCAACCTCTGCGTGAAAACGTTGCCACGTAGGTCTCTTTTATATTTTTCCCCTCTCACCCTAAACCTATGCCCTCTAGTTCTGGACTCCCTCACCCCAGGGAATAGACTTTGTCTATTTATCTTATCCATACCTCTCATGATTTTGTAAGCCTCTTTAAGGTCACCCCTCAACCTCCAATGCTCCAGGGAAAACAGCCCCAGCCTGTTCAGCCTCTCCCTATAGCTCGAATCCTCTAACCCTGGCAACATCCTTGTAAACCTTTTCTGAACCCTTTCAAGTTGCACAACATCTTTCCAATAGGAAGGAGACCAGAATTGCTTGCAATATTCCAATAAGGCCTAACCGAAGTCCTGTCCAGCCGCAACATGACCTCCCAACTCCTGTACTCAATACTCTGACCAATAAAGGAAAGCATACCAAACGCCCTCTTCATTATCCTATCTACCTGCGAATCCACTTTCAAGGAGCTATGAACCTGCACTCCAAGGTCTCTTTGTTCAGTAACACTCCCTAGGAACTTACTATTAAGTGTATAAGTCCTGCTAAGATTTGCTTTCCCAAAATGCAGCACCTCATATTTATCTGAATTAAACTCCATCTGCCACTTCTCAGCCCAGTGGCCCATCTGGTCAAGATCCTGTTGTAATTTGACGTAACCTTGTTTGCTGTCCACTACACCTCCAATTTTGGTGTCATCTGCAAACTTACTAACTGTACCTCTTATGTTCACATCCAAATCATTTATGTAAATGACAAAAAATAGAGGGCCCAGCACCGATCCTTGTGGCACTCCACTGGTCACAGGCCTCCAGTCTGAAAAACAACCCTCCACCACCACCCTCTGTTTTCTACCTCTGAGCCAGTTCTGTATCCAAATGGCTAGTTCTCACTTTATACCGTGAGATCTAACCTTGCTACACAGTCTCCCATGGGGAACCTTGTTGAACACCTTACTGAAGTCCATTTAGATCACATCTACCATTCTGCCCTCATCAATCCTCTTTGTTACTTCCTCAAAAAACTCAATCAAGATTGTGGGACATGATTTCCCATGCACAAAGCCATCTTGACTATCCCTAATCAGTCCTTGCCTTTCCAAATACATGTACATCCTGTCCCTCAGGATTCCCTCCAACAACTTGGCCAGCACCAACATCAGACTCACTGGTCTATAGTTCCCTGGCCTGTCCTTACCAATCTTCTTAAACAGTGGCACCACGTTAGCCAACTTCCAGTCTTCCGGCACCTCACCTGTGACTATCAATGATATAAATATCTCAAAAAGAGACCCAGCAATCACTTCTCCAACTTCCCACAGAATTGTAGGGTACACCTGATCTGGTCCTGGGGATTTAGCCACCTTTATGCATTTCAAGACATCCAGCACTTCTTCCTCTGTAATATGGACATTTTTCAAGATGTCACCATCTATTTCGCTACTTTCTATATCTTCGATATCCTTTCCCACAGTAAATACTGATGCAAAATACTCGTTTAGTATCTCCCCCATTTTCTGTGGCTCCACACAAAGGCCGCCTTGCTGATCTTTGAGGGGCCCTATTCTCTCCCTAGTTACCCATTTGTCCTTAATGTATTTGTAAAAACCCTTTGGATTCTCCTTAATTCTATTTGCCAAAGCTATCTCATGTCCCCTTTTTGCCCTCCTGATTTCCCTCTTAAGTATACTCCTACTTCCTTTATATTCTTCTAAGGATTCACTCGCTCTATCCTGTCTATACCTTACATATGCTTCCTTCTTTTTCTTAACCAAACCCTCAATTTCTTTAGTCATTCAGCATTCCCTATCCCTACCAGTCTTCCCTTTTACCCTAACAGGAATATACTTTCTCTGGATTCTCATTATCTCATTTCTGAAGGCTTCCCATTTTCCATCCATCCCTTTACCTGCGAACATCTGTCTCTAATCAGCTTTTGAAAGTTCTTGCCTAATACTGTCAAAATTGGCCTTTCTCTAATTTAGAACTTCAACTTTTAGATCTAGTCTATCCTTTCTCATCACTATTTAAAATCTAATAGAATTATGGTCGCTGGCCCCAGAGTGCTCCCCCACTGACACCTCAGTCACCTGTCCTGCCTTATTTACCAAGAGTAGGTCAAGTTTTGCACCTTCTCTAGTAGGTACATCCACATACCAGATCAGAAAATTTTCTTGTACGGTCTTAATAAATTCCTCTCCATCTAAACCCTGAACACTATGGCAGTCCCAGTCTATGTTTGGAAAGTTAAAATCCCCGAGCATAACCACCCTATTATTCTTACTGATAGCTGAAATATCATAGAACATAGAACAATACAGCACAGAACAGGCCCTTCGGCCCACGATGTTATGCCAAACATTTGTCCTAGCTTAAGCACCTATCCATGTTCCTATCCAATTGCCACTTAAAGGTCACCAATGATTCTGACTCTGCCACTCCCACAGGTAGCGCATTCCATGCCCCCACCACTCTCTGGGTAAAGAACCTACCCCTGACATCCTCCCTATACCTTCCAGCCTTCACCTTAAATTTATGTCCCCTTGTAATACTCTGTTGTATCCGGGGAAAAAGTTACTGACTGTCTACTCTATCTATTCCCCTGATCATCTTATAAACCTTTATCAAGTCACCCCTCATCCTTCGCCGTTCCAATGAGAAAAGGCCTAGCACTCTCAACCTATCCTCGTACGACCTATTCTCCATTCCAGGCAACATCCTGGTAAATCTTCTCTGCACCCTCTCCAAAGCTTCCACATCTTTCCTAAAGTGAGGCAACCAGAACTGCACACAGTACTCCAAATGTGGCCTTACCAAGGTCCTGTACAGCTGCAACATCACCTCACGACTCTTGAATTCAATCCCTCTGCTAATGAACGCTAATACACCGTAGGCCTTCTTACAAGCTCTATCCACCTGAGTGGCAACTTTCAAAGAGCTATGAACATAGACCCTAAGATCCCTCTGCTCCTCCACCTTACTAAGAACCCTACTGTTCACCCTGTATTCCGCATTCTTATTTGTCCTTCCAAAATGGACAACCTCACACTTGACAGGGTTGAACTCCATCTGCCACTCCTCAGCCCAGCTCTGCATCATATCTAAGTCCCTTTGCGGCCGACAACAGCCCTCCTCACTATCCACAACTCCACCAATCTTCGTATCGTCTGCAAATTTACTGACCAACCCTTCGACTCCCTCTTCCAAGTCATTAATAAAAATTACAAACAGCAGAGGACCCAGAACTGATCCCTGCGGAACTCCACTTGTAACTGGGCTCCAGGCTGAATATTTACCATCTACCACCACTCTCTGACTTCGACCGGTTAGCCAGTTCTCTGTCCAACTGGCCAAATTTCCCACTATCCCATGCCTCCTGACTTTCCGCATAAGCCTACCATGGGGAACCTTATCAAATGCCTTACTAAAATCCATGTCCACTACATCCACTGCTCTACCCTCATCCACATGCTTGGTCACCTCCTCAAAGAATTCAATAAGACTTGTAAGGCAAGATCTGCCCCTCACAACTCCGTGCTGGCTGTCCCTAATCAAGCAGTGTCTTTCCAGATTTCATAAATCCTATCCCTCAGTACCCTTTCCATTACTTTGCCTACCACTGAAGTAAGACTAACTGGCCTGTAGTTGGTGGGGTTATCCCTATTCCCTTTTTTGAACAGGGGCGCAACATTTGCCACTCTCCAGTCCCCTGGTACCATCCCCGTTGACAGTGAAGACGAAAAGATCATTGCCAATAGCTCTGCAATTTCCTCTCTTGCTTCCCACATAATCCTAGGATATATCCCGTCAGGCCCAGGGGACTTGTCTATCCTCAAGTTTTTCAAAATGCCCAACACATCTTCCTTCCTCACAAGTATCTCCTCTAGCTTACCAGTCAGTTTCATACTCTCCTCTTCAACAATACGGCCCCTCTCATTTGTAAATACAGAAGAAAAGTACTCATTCAAGACCTCTCCTATCTCTTCCGACTCAATACACAGTCTCCCACTACTGTCCTTGATCGGACCTACCCTTGTTCTCGACATTCTCATGTTTGTCACATACGCATAAAAGGCCTTGGGGCTATCCTTAATCCTACCCCCCAAAGAATTTTCATGCCCTCTCTTAGCTGCCCTCTCTTATCCTTACAAGTTTGTTTCTCAATTTCCCTCTGACTATTAGGGGGTCTATAATACAATCCCAATAAGATGATCATCCCTTTCTTATTTCTCAGTTCCATCCAAATAACATCCCTGGATGTATTTCCAGGAATATCCTCCCTCAGCACAGCTGTAATGCTGTTTCTTATCAAAAACGTCACTCACCCTCCTCTCTTGCCTCCCTTTCTGTCCTTCCTATAGCATTTGTATTCTGGAACATTAAGCTGCCAGTCCTGCCCATCCCTGAGCCATGTTTCTGTAATTGCTATGATATCCCAGTCCCATGTTCTTAATCATGCCCTGAGTTCATCTGCCTTCCTTGTTAGGCCCCTTGCATTGAAATAAATGCAGTTTAATTTATTAGTCCTACTTTGTCTCTGCCTCCCCTGACTGTTGACTCACTTCTGTTCTCAACTGTACCAGTCTCAGGTTGATCTCTTTCCTCACTATCTCCCTGGGTCCCACCCCCACCTTACTAGTTTAAATCCTCCCAAGCAGTTCTAGCAAATTTCCCTGCCAGTATATTAGTCCCCTTCCAATTTAGGTGCAATCCGTCCTTCTTGTACAGGTCACTTCTTCCCCAAAAGAGATTCCAATGATCCAAAAATGTGAATCCTTCTCCCATACACCAGCTCCTCAGCCAAGCATTCATCTGCCCTATCCTCCTATTCCTGCTCTCACTAGCTCGTAGCACCGGGAGTAATCCAGATATTACTACCCTTGCGGACCTCCTTTTTAAATTCCTGCCTAACTCTCTGTAATCGCCCTTGAGAATCTCTCTTGCTGGCCCCTCTCCCCCTTGAGAACATTCTGCACCCTCTCTGAGACATCCTTGATCCTGGCACCAGGGAAGCAACACACCATTCTGATTTTTAATATAAATGTTACTTGCCACTTCTCAGTCCAAGCCTGGATATTGAAAATGAGCTGATTTAATGTTTGAGGAGTCGCAAATGGTGCTGAACATTGTGCAATCATTAGCGAAGATCCCCACTTCAACTCAAACTAGAATAAAGGGACACTCATTTAAAATTGAGATGCAAAGTAAGGTTTTCTCTCAGGGTAGTGAATGGCTGGAATTCTCTACCACTGAGAGTTGTGGAAGCTAGATCACTGGAAGTATTTAAAGATGAAGTAGATAGATTTTAAAATATTGAGGGGTTGAGGACTATGAGGAGCTGGCGTGAAGGAGAATTTGAGGCCTGGGTTAGATCAGTTCTGATCTTATAGCTCAGCAGGGCAGGCTTGGGGGGCTGAATGGCCTGCTCCTGTTCCTATTTCTTATTTTCACTCTGATCTTATGATGGATGGTAAGTCACAGATGAAACAGCTGAAAATTGTATGACATAGGACACAACGCTGAGGAACTCCTGCAGTGATGTCTTGGTGCTAGGATGATTAATGTCTAACAATCACAACCATCTTCTTTCATGTTAGATTTGATCCTCACCAGTAGAGATTTTGCCCCCGATTCCCATTGATTCCAATTTTGCTGGGGCTTCTTGATGCTACTACTGGTCAAATGCTGCTTTGAAGTGAAGGTCAGCTTGGTTTGGACCATTTGCGATCACTTGCTGAATTTGGAAGGCAGTGTTACTCACATGATAGTGAGGTCTGAGATGAATTGTAGCCTGTTTACAATAAGACTGCCACAGTTATGGAGCATGTTGTTGCAGTCCCTCTGGATGTGCAACATGACAGGCAAATGAGACTTCAGAAAGGGACTGTCCAAGAGGGAGAAGGAGGAAGTTCTGCCCACCAAATGTTTTCAGGGAGCTTATCTCCTTCCACCTCAGCCAGCAGCAATGCCTGTGGTACCTATAATTCACCAGGGAGGTGGTCATAGAATAATTCACAGCAGGGGAAGGAAGACATTATGCATGGCTGTCAAGGTCATTATCACCCTCTACACCTTTTCAATAGTTTTCCAGCAGAAGGAAGTAGCATTGCAAACTTTTCCCTTAACTGTGGGAATGGAAGAAGATGCAATATCATAATGGACAAGAAGCCTTTACAATTCCAGTACACTTTGCCATTGACATACAGAGATTGCAGATTCAGGGGCTCTGAATTAATAACTCTGAATTATAGAGAAACCTGCTACCCTGGAAAAGTAGCATGTTCACTCCCCCAGTTTCTCTGTGCTTGAAGAAGCAAACAGTGACCTATTTTCTTCTGGCATAGATTATCACCATCATCTCCAGATTCAGTCCATACAGTTCAGTGCCTGATGTTATGAACTAGAGGTCCTGTAGGGGCTGCTCCACAGTTGCCATTAGTGTAATTCTTTTCAAAGATATAAATGACATTTCACCACTGGGTGTCATCATATTCAAAGTATCCTTATTTGAATGTATTATGGCTCCTATATATTAATTCTGTGAGTAAATTAGTTTTATGCAGGTTACTCTGGTGAAAATCCTGAGTAATGTTGATGTAATTTCAACTGGCATGCATTCAAACTTGAATTTTCATTTAGAAATCCACCTGAGAAATAAAAATTACAATAACGTGCAAATATATTTTTAAACTATAAACTGAAGAATGCAATTCCCAGCAGTTTTAAGAAATTTTGTCAAAGATACGTTTTGACTGCTACAGCAAAAGCTTTATATTTCTTTATTCATCTTTGCATTTTTTTTCAGTAAACTCCCTACTCTTCAGTTTTATTTTCTTGGGAATGATTTCTTTCTCTTACACTTTCATTTGTATCTATCAAGGAGAGAGACATTCACTCATCAGAAAGGACATCAATGTGGCACCTAGTGACCCCTTTAAAGGAAGTTTAAATAAAATGCATTGGACAAATTGATTCACCAGGCAGATTCAAACCATGGACTCCATAGCTTCAATCATATGTTATCAGATTTGATAGATCATCTGAAACATTTAGGTAAGGCATTTTCCCTCAGTGATGAAACATTTTGAAGGATAGTCAGCCACTGACACATTTGTAGAGGGTGACTTGAAAATGGTTAAACTCATGAACAGCCAGGAAGCAAATCTCATGCAACCTTTTCTCATTTAAAGAATACTTTCTAAATGCAGAATTCATAATAAAAAATGCCTCTTTTTCCAAGTTCACCATGTTTATAGAAAGTCAGATCAATTCTTTCCCAGAATTCTTTTGACTGGTGTTCCCCTGAATACATATTTTGTGAAACACATTAAACACAGCTTCAAATTCTTGCTAAATTAATTACAGTAATCAATCTTTCTGTTTGTGACTCGAAAACATATAGAAAAAACAGATGTTTGCAAACGCAAAAAGAAATAGCTATTGATGGCTCTGACATCAATGCCTGGGTCTGCCTATGCCTTTCCCTTCTGTTATCAGGCTTTGATTTCTACTCAACAGAGTACAGAGTTTATGTGTATGAGCATCACATAAACTAGGATAATGACAGAGACACACACTGAGCAAATTGTGTGTTAGCCACAGGGAACCCAGGGGAAAGGCAGCTGTCACGGCCTACAGCTTGGGTGGTCCATTCAGCTGTGTTTATGATCCCAGCCAATGAGATTGTGATGCTTGTTCTGAGGAACTGAATCTGGTTTAGAAGTGCTTCAGGCCGTGATGGGAAGTCAAGCTGCAAATCTGGGATTTCTGGAGGCGTTCAGCTCACCTCCTGAGCTCAACATTTCATCTAAATTAGCCAATTTAAAGTGATTGAACTGCATGCAAATACAACAGTATGCCTTTTCTTACATAGTGGAACATCGGGACTGAGATTTTAACCCTTTCAGTGAAGCAAGACATTTGTCATTGAAACAAAATTAATTGAGAAAACACCAAAATGACTTTGCAGACACCCAGTTTGGGTGGAATGTGATATGAGAGCCAACATTTTTTAAATATAAAGTCAGTCTGTCTTCTTGACTGTAAGGAAAGTAGGTAGCTTTCCTCAAAGGGGGAATAAAAAAATGCATGGATCTTTCTCATCCATCAGACATAGTCGAAGGCAAAGAGAAAATAAACTGTAACTCTCCCAGATCTTGTGTGAATAGGTATCTGCCTGCATTTCCTGCTGAGCAATGGCATTTACAGTGCAGGAGAGAAGAGAAAAAAAAGCAATGAATTTGTAATTATTTACCATTTTCTCCCTCATGCAGTCCTAGCCATTGTCCCTGTAAATAACTTGCTCTTCAAAAACTATTTTATAGAGGTGATTCAGACCTATTGGGTAGATAGCTGGAGAGACATCAATTATTTTTCCTGTGAAATTCATAATTTAAAGGGTCAACATAGTTTTAACTGTGACTGAGTTCTTGCATGTGTACGGCACAAGTGCCAACAGCATATTTCCCCAATCAATTAACAAAATGTGGACAAGGTCATGTGAGATAAAACAAAGGTTATTTGAATAATTTACTCATACTCTAAGAATTTTATTAAAACATGTTTCTCAAAATTTTGAGGGTTTTCATGGTATTCATGTCAGAGTGGATTGCAAAAGGTTAAATAAATTTAAATTCAAAGCCCACGAGCACAACATACACTAAGCCTTGACTCTCATCTGCTACCTTTTTTTCTTGATGTGAAAGTGCCGGTGTTCGACTAGGATGGACAAAATCAGAAATCACATGACACCAGATTATAGTCCAACAGTTTTATCTGAAACCACAAGTTTTCGGAGCACCGCTCCTTCGTCAGGTGTCTTGTGACTTCTGACTTCATTTTTCTTCAGATCCTGATGTGGACTCTGAAGCAGCCCAGTACAGCATAGACCTTCCCATTCTCCCTACCCCTCCCTCACTTCTGATAGTTTGCATTGCCCATAATGGGCTTTGCATGTCAATATCGAATTGGTTGCATAAGTATTTTTTTCTGGTGGTGGTTGCTAGTTAAAAACATCCTACCCTCATGAGCTAAACATTTATATAAATCAAAACAGAGAAAGTTTTAAAAAGTAAAGCAGACCCACCCCTTCCCGCTCTCCCTACCTCATCCTCATTTTTGATGGTTAGCATTGCCCTAAGTGGGTTTTGAATGTTAATATCCAATCGTCTACATGGGTGATTTATTGGTGGCAGTAAATAAAGGAAGGAAAAAAATGTCATGGTGATTTGGTGGTGGTGGTTTGTTGTTTGTAAGAGCACTTCTGGATACAAAAGAAATAAGCGGACGCAGGGGTGGGTCTGTAGAACTGTCTAGCCTGGCCTTTGTGTGCCATGAGTAGTAGCGATATTTTGGTATTCAATAATGAATGATTTTCCTTTCCATTCAAGCTGCCTGAGTTATTACATTGGCAAGGAGAGTCAAGAAGAGCTTCAGCCAGCCTTGCCTTTCCCCAAACCCTGTGCAACCATATCAGGGAAATATTGGAAATGCCACTGTTTGGCAAACTGGAATGTTTTGATGTGGGTGTGAGAGATTGGCCCCAGTAAGCTGAAAGAATGGGATAAAAACTTCTTTCTGGCAAACAGAATAGAAGGGGATAAATCACTCTCCTGACTGCTTGTCGGGTCCTGACTTTCAACACGTAACAAGTTTAACAAACTGATAGATTGGGACCTCTACAACCCCAAACCATCTGTAATACTGCAGTGTTAGAGGTTTAACATGGCAGATTTGCTGGGAAACCAGTTACAGAATTCTTGATGAGACTAATAGGTCTGGGTGGATTACTCTTCGGAGGGTCGGTGTGGACTTGTTGGGCCGAAAGGCTTGTTTTCATACTGTAGAGAATCTGATCTAATCTGATCTAATCTAATCTTTACAAATTGATGTAACACTGCATATATAGGTCAGCACTTTGGAAAATGAATGAATGAAGGAATGATGATTTATTGTCACTTGTATTCTATAATGAACAGCACCGTAAAGCTCAGTGAAAAGCTTCAACTGTCTGCACAATCCGGTGCCACTTTGAATAGTTTAAGGATAAAAAGAATGAAAAGATATACCTTGAAAGATCCACAACCTCCATCACGAGTTCTGAGTCCTGAGCAGGCTCACCAACAACACCTGCACCACCTCCCCTCTGCCACCTACTTCGGGTCTACCAACATTGGAGTTGCCACTCTTAAGGCACCATCTACTTGTCACAGATGGGCTGCTAATGCCAGGTCCCATGCTGGACTCCCACTTGCCCTGCAACCAGGAGCCTCCAGCTCCACTGTCCCTGCTGCCTCACCAAGATTCCTGCTCCGGCCAGGATAACCAGGAGTCCCCTGCACTGGGCATATCATAACCAGGAGCTATTGCTGCCACCCCGCCAATAACCAGGAGTCCCTGGCTCTGAGCCTACCATCACCAGGGATCCCTGGCTCTGCTGCCAGGTCAGGATGTACCTCGCCAAGAGTCGTGCTCAGGCCACCCTCCTCCGATATGTCACTGCCGTCACTGCCGGCAGGAAGAAGATGAAGAAAAGAAAAAGAAAGAAGACAGAATGGGTAAGGAAGCAGCTGGTCTGGAGTGGGCGGACTCATGAGCCTAAACACTGCCTGCTTTGCCAGCACCATCACCTTGGAATGTCTGGGTGATCTGTTGAAGGACGTAACCTGCTAAATGTTAAGGGATCACTTACTTTGTGTAATTAATAATAATGTGACCTAAAGAAAGCTGGACTAGATCTGGACATCAAGAAAGCCATAGAACTACCCCTTTCCCATGCAAACATGGGAAAAAGGTCTCAGGAACTTCAGGGGTCCCTAGTCGGCGCTGTCCTCAATCCTGAGTGAATCCCACATCGCACAGCCAAATGCCCAGCTGACAATACTCTTGGCTCTCATTGATTGCCAAGGAAGGGTGATTGGAGTCAGGGGCTACAAGGTTCCAGAACTGGATGGGAAGTTTCCCCACATCACAGTGAGGAGCAAGAACATCCATGCTGCACTTGTGGTCATAGAGTTCACCCCAGCCAATGCCACTGAAACACACAAAATACATACAGCCCAGGCTGAAGGACAAAGCCACCTCATGACAGGGCTTTGCAAATATATCAGTCTGAAGATGGGGAATTGATACAGCTAAGTTGCGTCACGGCTCCTAAAGTGACCTCAATTAATATAAACTTTAGGCAAATGGTTACCCCTTAGATATGGAGGTAAACACAAGTTGTATCTATTGTTGGTGAGATAAACCTCAGGAAACTCCAGTGGGGCATTATGCCTTTAAGCTTGCAAGATGCCAAGGCTAGATTGGCCACATGCACCAGGAAGCCATTATGTATTACTGGGACCACTGTAACCCCAATTACATTGGGTCAACAGACAGTCCAACTCCACCTTAATGGTGGTGCACAGGCCAGATCCCAACCTTTTGGGAGGGGACTGGCTACAGAAAATCCACCTGGATTGGCAGCAGATCTTTAAAATGGGCACAGGTGATCTACATGAAGTCATTGGGAAGTATGCCAATGCATTCCAAGAGGACCTGGGGAGGATGAAAGGCACCAGTGCCAAGATCTACATAGACGCAGAGACATGACCTAAATATTTCAAGGCATGGCCAGTCTTCTATCCTCTATGTGCCAGTGTAGAGGCCAAATTGGAATGTCTAGAGGGACTTGGCATCATATGCCCAGTCCAATTTGTTGAATGGCCCATGCCAGTACTCCCACTTTTAAACCCTGACAACTCAATCTGTCTCTGTGAGGATTATAAATTGTCGGTCAACAGAATTTACCATTTAGACAGATACCCTGTGCCATGAATAGAAGACTTGTATGCAAAGCTTGGCTGTGGTCACACATTTTCCAAGTTGGATATGAGCCAAGCCTACCTCCAACAGGACCTCTAGGAAGAACATCACTATAAATATTCACAAAGAACAATATGAGTACATTCATTTGCCTTTTGAATTGTCTTCAGTTTGCACCATCTTTCAAAGGGTGAGGGAGAACATCCTCCAAGTGGTGCCTAGACAGCCAGTCTGTCAGGATGATGTTTTAACCTCAGAAGCTATGCAAAAGAACATTTGGAGAGTTTGGAAGAGGGTTTGCAATGTTTTTCTGTGGCTGACATCAGGCTGAGAGGAGAAAATCATGTGTTCAAGGTAAATGAGGTAACACACCTCAGACAGATTACACCCTGTTGAAGAGAAGATAAAGGCCATAAAAAAGACTCCAACTCCAAGGAACACTACAGAGTTGTAGATTTTTCTAGGTCTCGTGAATTAATAAGGGAAATTCATGCCCAACTTGGTGATCCTGCTGGTACCCTTCCATGTCGTGCCTAAAAAAAAAAGAGAAATGGTTAAGGCGAATGCCACAAGAGAAAACCTTTGCAAACGTCAAACAACAACTACTGTTGACAAATATATTAGCTCATTACCACCTTTGAGTTTACTCATTGTAACCTTCGAAGTCTCCCTCTGTGTGATAGAGCCAGTATTATTGCACTGTTCGGTTGATGATAAAGAATAACCAATCACAAATGTATCACAAACACTGAAGGCGGTGGAAAGGAAGTACAGTATAGCCATATCAAGAAAGAAGGTTTGGCCATAATGAAAAGGATCCATCAGTACATCTGTAGTTGGCCACAGTAACTGATCACAAACCTCTGCTGAACGTCTTCAAGGAAGATTCTTCCCTTCACATAACTCAGATCCAGCATTGGGCACTGCTATTAGGTGCCTATAAATATACCTTGAAACAGTATCCATGGAGGCATGTAGCCAATGTGGATGGCTTGAGCCACCTGCCGCTACCCATCACCCTACCTTCACCTCTGAACATGGATGAGGTCATCACAACTTTAAATTTCATGGGCCAAGAATCTGCCAAGCAACTGGGACTTGGACATAAAAGGAGCCTATGCTGGCAAACCTACAACCTTCTTGTCCAAAATGGCGGCAGAGTAAGACACTCCAGCTGGAGCTCATCCGCTCCACCTGTTCTTCTTCATCTTTTCTTCTCCATCTTTTCTTCTCCTATTTTCTTCTTAATGCTTTTTTTCTTCTTCCCTGCCAGCGTCCAATGACTCCCAGCCTCCAGCGATGATTCCTGGCCTCTGAATACTTCCAGCCTTCAATGATTGATGACCTCCTGGCCTGGCGCAGCAGCCTCCCATAGTGGCCTCTCCGCATGACACGGCAACTGACAGGTTTCCCATAGCGGCCTCCCATAGCGGCCTCCCATAGCAGCCTCCCAGCGGAGCATGGTGGCCTACCAGCCTGGTGTAACAATCTGTCCACCAATTGTAGCAGCCTGCCAGAGCAGCCTCCCAGCATGGTGTCCTCAGCCCAGCATGGTGGTATGAAGTGATCTCCCGATCCTCCCATAGCAGCCTCCCAGCGTAGTGTGGGTTGGAAGACCACTGTTCTGAACTGTTATTTCTGTGACACTGGGCATTCTATTTCTCTTTTTTCTAAGAATTTGTAACTGAAAGAGTTGTACCTAGGTATTTTTGTATCTAAGTGGTGCTGTACATGGCAACATATAAACTTTTCACTATACTAATTGAGTATATATGACAATAAAGGCTAATTCAATTCAATTCAACACAGTTAATCATAAGGACATCCTGCAGAAGAATTGAAACTCTACACCTTGATGTATCAGGAGTTGAGTATAAGAGATGGCATTATTGTTCAGGGAGGCCAGATGGTTGTCTCACATCCAGAACAGAGGCCAATAATTGAAGAAGTGCACGTAGTCAGCCAGGAATTTCTAAAATGAAAATGTCCACAAGTAGGATTGTTTGGTGGCCTAGCATAGAGACAGATATTGAAAACTTGATCAAGTGGTGAAAAATTTGCTCGACAAACCAGAAGGTCCCTCCAGCAGTCTCATTGCACCATGGGAATGGGCAGGGAGAGCCTAGTGCAAGTACATGCAGATTTTGCAAGGCCACTTCTGGGCTATACAGTCTTAATTTTAATTGATGCGCATTCAAAATTGATCAATAGGCACCAAACACCCTCGACTACCTCTGACAACACTATAGTTAAACTCCACCAATCTTTTAATGCACATGGTTCATTATAACAGACAGCAGGACCCCATTTACCAGCAGGAAGTTTCAAACCTTTAGGAAGACAAACGGGCTAAGGCAAATCCACACAGATCCCTACCATCTATCCGTAAATGGTCTAGCTGAGTGGAGGGTCCAGGCATTCAAAAGTAGCATGAGAAAGCAAACTGCAGAGTCTTGGAAAACGAAGCTTGCATATTTCCTCTTCAACCATAGAACAGCACCGCATATGATGACAGGAGTAGCCTGACAGAACTATTGATGGGCTGATACCTTCAGACTAGACTTAGCCTGACTTTCTCAAACATTCCTGAGAACCACAAGGACTTGGAGATGGAGCCAGAGGGAGTGGAAGTTCAGTCAGAGGTTGCTTCTGAGGATAAGCCCCCCACAGTGGCTCTTCAGTGGTCTTCATAGAAGAGACGCTCACCTGTTTATTATATATCGCTCAACCAGACACAGAAAAAGTTCCAACCCAGAAAACAACAGGAATGGATCCGTGGGCAAAATGACTTAAGACCATAAGACATAGGAGTGGAAGTAAGGCCATTTGGCCCATCAAGTCCACTCCGCCATTCACCATGGCTGATGGGCATTTCAACGCCACTTACCCGCACTCTCCCTGTATCCTTTAATTCCTTGCGAGATTAGGAATTTATCAATCTCTGCCTTGAAGACATTTAATGCCCCGGCCTCCACTGCGCTCCATGGCAATGAATTCCACAGACCCACCACTCTCTGGTTGAAGAAATGTCTCCTCATTTCCGTTTTAAATTGACCCCTTCTAATTCTAAGGTCCTATTATCCCCGCCTGACAGAAACAAATTCCCGGCATCCGCCCTTTCTAAGTCATGCATAATCTTGTAAGTTTCTATTCGATCTCCCCTCAACCTTCTAAACTCTAATTAATACAACCCCAGGATCCTCAGCTGTTCATCGTATGTTTGAGGCCCCAAAATCACAGGAGTGAGGGGAACCCTTAGCCTCAGAGGCAGAAGGATGTGATAATCCCTACTAAGCCCATGAGGAATCATTAAGTAAACTCCTTGTGGAGCTCATTGAGTATGAATTCCCTTGGGATGGCCCACCCAGCTAGAACTCATCACCTGAGTCCTTTATTAAGTCGACTCAGGGATGGCTCTGCAGAATTGTCTGTCCCAGGCTGGGACTAGTCTAAATATAAGCCACGAGTAATGGCTCTATTTTGGTGTTCAGTAACAAACCATGTTCCTTCCCAGTCAGGTTTCCTGAAATCTTATAGTTGTGAAGGGAATTAAACCTGCTTAAACATTTAACCTTTAATTTCTCAGCCAAAGAACCTGATTCTTTGTTACAATCACTGTGCTGAGTACATGAAGGAACAACCTGGGAATGATTTGATCAATGATACTGAAGAGCACCATCATAGCTATTTCAACATAACTGTTCGAAGCACTATCCGCTGGTATTTCACATGGAGTCAGTAGCTTCACTAGAAAGTTGGAAGTCAAGGGCCTGCCAACCTCCAACAGTCCTTGCATCCATATCTCTCTCTTTACATATTTAATCAGTTGCCTGAGGTAATGGCTTCCAATCTCCTGAGGCAGGATGTCCTAGCTCCAAGAGTAATAGAGGGCCAGCAGCTCATGCAGGGGACAATTTTCACCAGGGATGGCAGTTGCTGCTGATGACCTCCAGGAGTCACAGTGTACTCAATCAGGAGAGATTCCCTCCCCCCCAACTCTACAGGAAGACCATTAGATTGGACTGTGCTATGGTTGGTAAAATTCCCCTCCCCCATTTGCTGGTAGAATCCCAAAAACAACAGGAAAAATGGTCTTTAATTGGTCACGTAAGGACCTCAATTGGCTTAAGAGCAGACAGGCTGCTGACCATCTATGACCTCCGGGAAAAGAGCAGACTGTGTAAAAGTACAGTACTTTTCTCAGACCCTGCTCATTCCTTAATAGGTGATTTCCAACTTTTTGGGAGGCACTTCTCTTGGTCAGCACTTCACCCACATTTAGTTGTTCGTCCTGCTGCCTTAGGTATGGAAGCAACTCAGATACCTCCATTGTACATGCAGCTAAGCATTGGGCTGCAGCTCACCATCTAGTAGGCTTGACATCGCCATCCTTATTAAGTGTAGGACTCTATATTATGTTATCTCTTGGAGGAACTGTGTGATATTCCTTTAAGGAAAGGGCTCAATGTGTGACATCTTTGAATTTTTTTGAGGAGGTAACCAGGATTGTTGATGAGGGAAATGTATTTGATATGGATAACATGTACTTCAGTAAGTTCTTTGATCATGTTCCTCATGGTGGACTAGTCCAGAAAGTAAGAGCCCATGGAATCCAAGGCAAAGTGGCATGTTGGATTCAAAATTGTCTGAGAGGCAGGAAATAGAGGTTGGTGGTAGAGGGATGTTTCTGTGTTGAAAGTTTGTGTCCTGTGGAGTTCCACAGGCCTCAGTCCTGGATCCTTGCTGTCTGTGATACACATTCATTGGTTGGACTTAAATGTGGAGGGTTTGACCAATGTTTAGCAAATGACATGAAAATTGGCAATGTGGTAAATAGTGAGGAGGATGGCTGTAAACTGCAGGAGGATATCAATGGACTGGTCAGGTGGGCAGACTGTGGGAAGTGGAATTCAAGTCAGAGAAGTGTAAGTTAATGCACTTTAGGTAGGACTAATAAGGCAAGGGATTACACTATGACTGGTAGGACTGGAAAGTACTGAAGATAGGAGGGATCTTAGTGTACATATTCACAGATTACTGAATGTAGCACAGAACAAATGGGATACTTGCCTTTATTAGCAAAGGAACAGAATACAGAGCAAAGGGGTTTATGCTGGAACTAAATAAAATACTGGTTAGGCCACACCTGAAAGTTTGTTCGGGTCACCACATTACCGGAAGGGTGTGATTACACTAGGCAGCATGTGGGCGACACGGTGGCACAGTGGTTAGCACTGCTGCCTCACAGCGCCTGAGACCCGGGTTCAATTCCCGCCTCAGGCGACTGACTGTGTGGAGTTTGCACGTTCTCCCCGTGTCTGCGTGGGTTTCCTCCGGGTGCTCCGGTTTCCTCCCACATTCCAAAGATGTGCAGGTCAGGTGAATTGGCTATGCTAAATTGCCCGTAGCGTTAGGTAAGGGGTAAATGTAGGGGTATGGGTGGGTTGCGCTTCGGCGGGTCGGTGTGGACTTGTTGGGCCGAAGGGCCTGTTTCCACACTGTAATCTAATCTAATCTAAAAGGAGATTCACCACCTGGGCTGCAATGTCTGAGCTATGAGGAAAGATTCAATGAGCTGGGATTGTTTATCTTGGACCAGCAAAGGTTGAGAGAGGATAACCTGATAGAGATTAATAAGGTTATGAGAGACATAGGGTGGATAGGAAGGTTTTTTTTTCCATTAATAAATGGGTCAATAACCAGGGGGAATTAAAATTAAAATAAGAGATAGAAGGCTAAGCGGAGATTTAAGAAGAAATGTTTTCACTCAAAGGGTCATGGGAGTCTATAACTCATTGTCTGAAAGGGTGGTTGAGTCTGATAGTCTCCTGACATACCATAACAGTATGTCCAGATCCAATGTCCCTCAACCTCTAACTCACAAGGTGTCCATACAACGTACCAACACTGGAAGAATTACATGCTAAATTTTCCAGATGCTGTTTGGATGATACTGTTTGCGATAGTGACAATTTCAGATATTCATAAATCAAGACCTATTCCAAAAGCACATGGAAAGGAGTTTTGACAATGTGCTTGACTGAATTTACATAGCTGATGATATCACAGCCATGGCTTGGATAAAGGCATGACCACAACCTTCATCTACTGATGGCAGCAGTGCAACATCATGGGTTACTGTTTATCAGCATGAAGTGCCAGGTCAACATCAGCCAGATAAACTTCTTGGGGGCTCATTTATTCTACCCATGGAGTTCATCCCAATTCAAGTAAGAGTGAAGATGTTAAACAAGTACCCATCCCACGCATATGGAGGATCTACAATGTTGCCTCAGAATTTTCAACTCACCATATAATGCCAAGTTCCTGGGGAAGGTATCTCCAATGAGAGGTTTGCTCAAGAAGGACGTCCCCTTTGTGTGACAAGGCAATCATCAATAAGTCTTTGATTCTTTCAAGCGAGTTCTGTCAGCAAATTTTTAACTGCTGCAACGCTACCCAAGGAAGGACATAATTCTGGAAGAAGGTGCATTGCACGAAAAGGTTTGGGGATCTTTCTTTTGCAGATTAAAAACAAAACTATTACTTTTGGTTCAAATGCCTGTTGACTGTGCAAGCCACTCTCAAGGTGGTCCTGTTACACTTTGGCCACAGCCAGTGAGAACTATTGCTACTACTGAAGTAGAGCAATGAGAGTTGTAAAAGCATTATTCAAGAGTGGTCTTACTATGTTAAGACATTCTTAAGAACACTTGCTTATTTTGGCCATGCAGAAGTTAACTTGGGATGCAACAGCAAGTCATGATCAATGTGAAGTCCTAATATCAAGAGCACTATACCAGGATATTGTGACCATATTACAGCAAGAGTATTTTGGGTATTTGTCCACAAGAAGGCAAGCATGTGAGTCTGTATACAGGCTACGGATTAATCAGTCTATCCAATAATCCAGCAGCAGAGACTCTATATCAATACAATCTTCCTTCCATCCTTTGAACAAAAATAACAATTTATTATACATTTGGTAAATTACATTTTTGTGACAGATTACTTGTCCAAATTTTCTATTGTTTGACTGCTTAACAACACAACAAGAGTAACTATTACTGAAGCAATGACAGCCATTTTCATCTTATTCAGCAAAGCAGAGTAGTAGCATCTGATAATGGATTGCACCAGCAAAACCATTCCAAGATTCATGTGCATTTCACATCACAACCATGCTATCCATTTTCAAATATCTAGCAGAACAAAAGGTATTTACTGTAAAATCCATGCTCACCCAGTGTAAATCAACAAAGCAAGATTCTGCATTGCACTACTACATCTTTATGCAAAACCAACACAGAGGGCTCACCATCCAAAGCTCAACATATTCTTGGAAGGCAAGTACAAACAACCCTGCCTAGCAATCGATCCATTCTAAGACACAAGGCATTCTTCTTCAATGCCAAAGGAGAATGAAAGAAACCAGTGAGCAGGTCAAGAATCACCACAACTATGCATTGGAAAGAGCATGTGATTCAGGAATTCAGTCACAAATCCTTGAATATCAGCAAATGATTTTAAGATTAAAATATAAGCCATAGCTATTCATTTAACCTGGCGCAGTGTTTGTAGAGGAATAAGACGGTGTTATTTTCTGGGTCTGTAGATTGTGAAGGAGCAAAAATGGCCTTTGCAGTGATATGTACTTCTTGTCAGATGTGGGAGTTTAAAGAGAGTTTAAGGGTTACTGTGGATTAGATCTGCCATAAATGCTGTTGGATGCGAGTGGATCGGTTGGAGAGACAGATAGAAGCGATGAGGAATTTGCAATAGCAACAGTATGTGTTGGATGGCAGTTATAGGAAGGGGGGAAAGTCTCAGATACAGTCACACAGATGGGTTAACTCCAGGAAAGGTAAGAGAGGTCAGCACCTAGGTCAGAAGTCTTTTGTGGATATACTCATTTCAAACAGGTATGGTGTTTTGGAAAATGTAGGGGGTGATGGATTCTCAGGGGAATGTAGCAAAAACAGCCAAGTTTCAGGTATTAAGACTGGCTCTAATGCAACGAGGGGTACGTTGGCTTCCAAGAGATCAATTGTGTTAGGGGATTCTGTAATCAGAGGTACAGACAGACGTTTCTGTGGCCAGCAGAGAAAAAGCATTATGGTGTGTTGTTTTCCTGGTGCCAGGATTAAGGATATCTCAGACAGGGTGCAGAATGTTCTCACAGGGGAGAGGGGCCAGCAAGAGGTCATTGTCCACATTGGAACCAACAATATTGGAAGGGAAAAGGTTGAGATTCTGAAGGGAGATTACAGAGAGTTAGGCAGAAATTTAAAAAGGAGGTCCTCAAGGGTAGTCATATCTGGATTACTCTCACTGCTACGAGCTAGTGAGGGCAGGAATAGGAGGATAGAGCAGATGAATGCATGGCTGAGGAGCTAGTGTAAGGGAGAAGGATTCACATTTTTGGATCATTGGAATCTCTTCTGGGGTAGAAGTGACCTGTACAAGAAGGACGGATTGCACCTAAATTGGAAGGGGACTAATATACTGGCAGGGAAATTTGCTAGAACTGCTTGGGAGGATTTAAACTAGTAAGGTGGGAGTGGTGGGACCCAGGGAGATAGTGAGGAAAGAGATCAACCAGAGACTAGTATAGTTGAGAACAGGAGTGAGTCAAACAAACAGTCAGGGCAGGCACGGGCAAGGTAAGACTAATCAGTTAAACTGCATTTATTTCAATGCAAGGGGCCTAACAGGGAAGGCAGATGAACTCAGGGCATGGTTCGGAACATGGGACTGAGATATCAAAGCAATTACAGAAACATGGCTCAGGGATGGGCAGCTTAATGTTCCAGGATACAAATGCTACAGGAGGATAGAAAGGGAGGCAAAAGAGGAGGGGGAGTGGCATTTTTGATAAGGGATAGCATTACAGCTGGGCTGAGGGAGGATATTCCTGGAAATACATTCAGGGAAATTATTTGGGTGGAACTGAGAAATAAGAAAGGGATGATCACCTTATTGGGATTGTATTATAGACCCTCTAATAGTCAGAGGGAAATTGAGAAACAAACTTGTAAGGAGATCTCAGCTACCAGTAAGAATAATAGGGTAGTTATGGTAAGGGATTTTAACTTTCCAAACATCAACTGGGACTGCCATAGTGTTAAAGGTTTAGATGGAGAGGAATTTGTTAAGTGCGTACAAGACAATTTTCTGATTCAGTATGTGGATGTACCTACTAGAGAAGATGCAAAACTTGACCTACATTTGGGAAATAAGGCCAGGCAGGTGACTGAGCTGTCAGTGGGGGAGCACTTTGGGGCCAGCGACCATAATTCTATTTGTTTTAAAATAGTGATGGAAGAGGATAGACCAGATCTAAAAGTTGAAGTTCTAAATTGGAGAAAGGCCTATTTTGACGGTATTAGGCAAGAACTTTCAACAGCTGATTGGAGGCAGATGTTCGCAGGTAAAGGGACGGCTGGAAAATGGGAAGCCTTCAGAAATGAGATAACAAGAATCCAGAGAAAGTATATTCCTGTCAGGGTGAAAGGAAAGGCTGGTAGGTATAGGGAATGCTGGATGACTAAAGAAATTGAGGCCAAAAATGTGTTGCTGGAAAAGCACAGCAGGTCAGGCAGCATCCACGGAGCAGGAGAATCGACGTTTCGGGCATGAGCCCTTCTTCAGGAATTGAGGGTTTGGTTAAGAAAAAGAAGGAAGCATATGTAAGGTATAGACAGGATAGATCGAGTGAATCCTTAGAGGAGTATAAAGGAAGTAGGAGTATACTTAAGAGGGAAATCAGGAGGGCAAAAAGGGGACATGAGATAGCTTTGGCAAATAGAATTAAGGAGAATCCAAAGGGTTTTTACAAATATAGTAAGGACAAAAGGGTAACTCGGGAGAGAATAGGGCCCTTCAAAGATCAGCAAGGCCTTTGTGTGGAGCCACAGAAAATGGGGGAGACACTAAATGAATATTTTGCATCAGTGTTTACGGTGGAAAAGGACATGGAAGACATAGAATGTAGGGAAATAGATGGTGACATCTTGCAAAATGTCCATATTACAGAGGAGGAAGTGCTGGATGTCTTGAAACGGTTAAAGGTGGATAAATCTCCAGAACCTGATCAGGTGTACCCTACAACTCTGTGGGAAGCTAGAGAAGTGATTGCTGGGCCTCTTGCTGAGATATTTGTATCATCGATAGTCACAGCTGAGGTGCCGGAAGACTGGCGGTTGGCTAATGTGGTGCCACGGTTTAAGAAGGGCGGTAAAGACAATACAGGGAACTATAGACCAGTGAGCCTGACCTCAGTGGTGGGCAAGTTGTTGGTGAGAATCCTGAGGGAAAGGATGTACGTGTATTTGGAAAGGCAAGGACTGATTAGGGATAGTCAACATGGCTTTGTGTGTGGGAAAACATATCTCACAAACTTGATTGAGTTTTTTGAGGAAGTAACAACGAGGATTGATGAGGGCAGAGCAGTAGATGTGATCTATATGGATTTCAGTAAGGCATTTGACAAGGTTCCCCATGGGAGACTGATTAGCAAAGTTAGATCCCATGGAATACAGGGAGAATGAGCCACTTGGATACAGAACCGGCTCAAAGGTAGAAGACAGAGGGTGGTGGTGGAGGGTTGTTTTTCAGACTGGAAGCCTGTGACCAGTGGAGTGCCACAAGGATCGGTGCTGGATCCTCTACTTTGTGTCATTTACATAAATGGTTTGGATGCGAGCATAAGAGGTACAGTTAGTAAGTTTGCAGATGACACCAAAATTGGAGGTGTAGTGGACAGCGAAGAGGTTAACTCAGATTACAACAGGATCTGGACCAGATGAGCCAATGGACTGAGAAGTGGCAGATGGAGTTTAATTCAGATAAATGCGAGGTGCTGCATTTTGTGAAAGCAAATCTTAGCAGGACTTATACACTTAATGGCAAGGTCCTAGGGAGTGTTACTGAACAAAGAGACCTTGGAGTGCAGGTTCATAGCTCCTTGAAAGTGAAGTCGCAGGTAGATAGGATAGTGAAGAAGGCGTTTGGTATGCTTTCCTTTATTGGTCAGAGTATTGAGTACAGGAGTTGAGAGGTCATGTTGCGGCTGTACAGGACATTGGTTTGGCCACTATTGGAATATTGCATGCAATTCTGGTCTCCTTCCTATAAGAAAGATGTTGTGAAACTTGAAAGGGTTCAGAAAAGATTTACAAGGATGTTGCCAGGGTTGGAGGATTTGAGCTATAGGGAGAGGCTGAACAGGTTGGGGCTGTTTTCCCTGGAGCGTCGGAGGCTGAGGGGTGACCTTACAGAGGTTTACAACATTATGAGGGGCTTGGATAGGATAAATAGACAAAGTCTTTCCCCTGGGATCGGGGAGTCCAGAACTAGAGGGCTAGGTTTAGGGTGAGAGGGGAAAGATATAAAGAGACCTAAGGGGCAACTTTTTCACGAAGAGGGTGGTACATGTATGGAATGAGCTGCCAGAGGATGGGGTGGAAGCTGGTACAATTGCAACATTTAAGAGGCATTTGGATGGGTATATGAATAGGAAGGTTTGGAGGGATATGGGCCGGGTGCTGGCAGGTGGGACTAGATTGGGTTGGGATATCTGGTCGGCATGGACAGGTTGGACCGAAGGGTCTGTTTCCATGCTGTACATCTCTATGACTCTATGACTCTATATGAAATCACCCCAGGCCAAATGAAGTAATTCCTGATCATGGGGTGCGATATTACAAACGAACAGAAGCCAGCTCAGAGCAACATATGATGCACGAAACATGCACACAGAGAATGAAGAAGGAAACTCTGATGATGATGGTGCAATGATGTTAAGTGACAGGAACCAACAGCAAGACAACCAAATTGTCAGCCAAGAGGAGCTGAGAATAAAACATCTCTGTCCCGATGGGTGTACAATCACCAGATCATGATGAGCTGTCAAGTCTCCAAAACAATCTACCAAAATTTAAATGATTAATCTCATTAACTCTGTCTTTACATGACTATCTGATTGTTGATTGAAACAAGTGCTTACATTAAACAATGTCTATCTGTTTGGGATTTGCTTCCTTTGGAAAAAGGGAAATGTTGTGTTATGCCTCAGCAGATGTGCAATATACCTTTAAGGGACATGCTTAAGATGTCATCACTATATCATGCATATGACCTAATGATACAAAGTTTGCAGCCTCCATCTTACTGAGCTTTGCTGTCTTGTAGCTTGATATGTTGAGGGTGGGGTGCTGTAGTATATGTGAATTGCTTAGCTTAGGCCATAAGGCCATAAGACATAGCAGTAGAAATAAATCATTTGGCACATTGAGTTTGTTATGTCATTCCACGAGATGTGGGTAATCTGATAATCCTAAACTCCCCCTTTCCTGATTTATCCCCCTAATTTTTGATTCAACTACTGATTAAAAATCTATCTTAGCTTTGAATATATTTATTGACCCAGCCTCAATAGACTTCTGCATTAAAGAATTCCACAACTTCACTAACCACTGAGCGAAAACAAATCCTTTGCATCTCTATATTCATGATGGGAGATCTGGAAAATTAAAGGGAAAGGACAAGGCAATATTTCAGGCTAGCATTCAGATAATGATAATGGAGTGTGACAAAAAGGTGAGAGTGAACAGGTATATATATGTCAAAATTGGGAAAAAGTATAATAAGACAGAATGTATGCAGGGATTCATAAAAACATAAATGAATTGATCGCACAAATGGGAATAAGTAAGTATAATATGTTTGCCATTATAGAGAAACGAATGCAAAGTGACTTTAGCTGTGTACTGAATATTCAAGGGTACCTGGCATTTAGGAAATAGGAAGAAAGGAAAAGGAGGTGAATTAGCGCTGTTAATCAAGGATAAATCAGTATAGTAGTAACAAAATTACTCGGTTTGGGCGGAGCTAAGAAATAGCAACAGAAAGAAGACATTGACGGAAGCATTTTATCAGCACCTGACAGTAACTACATTGTAGAATAGTGGTTAAGATAAGAAATAATGGAGGCTTATAAGAAAGACACTTCAAAATTCAAGGAAAGTTTTATTTTTCATTTTAGTTGCACAACCAAATTGGCAAAAAATAACCAGAAGGATGAATTCATAAGGTATATTAGGGACAGTTTCTTAGAACAATGCATTCTGGAACCATCCAGGGCACAGACTGTTTTAGACCAGGCAATGCATGATGAGCCTGTAATGAGTGACCAAGAACTTCATAGTAAGGGATCCTGTAGCTGACATTGATCATGACATGATTGAATTTTATACTTCATTTGAAAGTGAGTAGTATGGGTTTGAAACTAGTGAATGAAACTTAATGTATTACAAGAGGATTTGGAAGAAGAATTAGCTAAAGAGGATTGGGAAAATTGTTTAAAAGATAGTTTGAAAGAGAAACAAGACAGATATTTAAGGGGCTATTTCGTAACGCCCATTAGATATATTTCCACTGAGAAAGTAACACTGTGTAAGAAGAGCATATTTTCTAAAGCCAACTAAGGACATGATGGATAGAATTAGGATCCCCACTGTTATTATTACTATATACATCAGATATCGGAATGAAATATTCTTGGACTTATTAAAAAATGTAATAGGTCAGTCTTTCACTGAAACATATTTACACAAGGCTACAAATTTTAGCAATGAAATAGAAGTTTATTATCCAAAGGAAGTAAACAATAAAATAAAACAAAACCAATACATCTGAATACAACGCAATTTAAAAGATTTCAAAACACGTCAAAACTAAATCCATCCCCTCCAAAATATTATCACTTCATAGTAACTTAAAAACCAAAGAAATTTCTCTTTGCTAACAAATCTGTAGATTTGAATTAACTGCTTCTTCTCAGTTCCAATCTCGAGAGCTGTGAAGCCTTTACCTTGAATAATCATACCAATGAGAGCTTAGTGTTATGAAGTTGTGGGCGTACCTTTAAAAGTAGCAGAACTTCCAGACAGCACCAAGTGTTCTCAATAAGGTAACAATGTAACACTCTGTCGAGCAACTTGATTAGCTTGTTGCCTGGAGACAAAAACAAATTCGAATTCGGCCAATCAGTTTAAGTTCTCAAAGATCCATCTCACCCTGGCAATGCTTTTCGACAATGCCTACCGTGGGGGTGAAGGTACAGAAGCCTGAATACATGCACCAGCCGGTTCCATAAGCATTTCCACCCTACTGTTTTTAGAATACTGAATTGACTCACAAACTCTGAGAATTCACCTGTACCTGTATTTTTGTTTTTGCCGCTGTTACCAATTATTTATTTATCTATGCTACTTAACTATGTGATCTGCCTGTACTGCTCGCCTTGGTACATGTGACAATTGAATTCAATTCAAATTATACCCTGAAAGAAATACCAATTTCCAGTCAAGTTTGAAATGAGTACATTGACAATCTTAAAAGCCGATGTTCTCTGGTATAAGACCAGGGGAAAATTGAACATTTGAGAGGTGAACTGCCAAGTCCTAGCATGTTGACCACTTGAAAAGAAAATCTCTCTTAAAAGTTTCTTTTCAATCAGTAACCTGTGATGCAGAAATCCCTAACAAGGAGAAAAGTAGACACAGGAAGATCTGAAGACAAGAAGCTTCAGCTGCCTGGTTTTAAACTAAGGAATGTTGCTTTGTAAATCTTAATTGGGAATTTTATTGGATTACTATTACAGAAGGGAAGGTAAAAGATAGGTGAGAGAAAGAAATTGTAAATAGTAGTTAGTTAATTATTCTCTGTTATACTTTAAGAAATAAGGTTGTTAATTTTTACTTTACATAGTTCTTGGCCACTTGAATTTTTACAGATTACCGCAGTGAATAAACCTTTTCTGTGTTGCTGGTTTTAAATTAAGCAGGAGAATTTACCCTATGCCATAACAGATTGGGGGCTTGTCCGGGATTTGAACTGGTTTGGACAGATTTGAATAGGTTTGGGGGTACGAAAAATCCAAGCAGATTTAAACACTTGCAGGTTAGTGCCCTACATTAGATTAGATTACATTACAGTGTGGAAACAGGCCCTTCGGCCCAACAAGTCCACACTGCCCCGCCAAAGCGTAACCCACCCATACCCCTACATTTACCCCTTACCTAACACTACGGGCAATTTAGCATGGCCATTTCACCTGACCTGCACATCTTTGGACTGTGGGAGGAAAGCGGAGCACCCGGAGGAAACCCACGCAGACACGGGGAGAACATGCAAACTCCACACAGTCAGTCGCCTGAGGCGGGAATTGAACCCGGGTCTCTGGCGCTGTGAGGCAGCAGTGCTAACCACTGTGCCACCATGCCGCCCACTTGAAATAAAATGCAGATGAGACAATTTGTTTAATTTTGGTGACTTGTGGTTGATTAAATTAAAAGTGAGAGAAATAGCTCTTAAAATTGCAAAAGAAGTTCTGGGATTTGAAGATGATTCTCAAATTTTCCAAGAACATTTAGAAGGAAAGAAAAAGGCCATACTTTTAGAATTAGCAAATAAGTTAGATTTGGGGTTAACCAAGGACAAAAGTAAAGCTGAAATGGTAAAGGGGTTACTCAAAGTCTTAGGTGTGTCATAGAAACAGACAAGTGCAGTAGAGGTAGAAAAACTTAAATTACAATTGAGGAAAATGGAGTTAGAAGATAAACAAAGGGAGAGACAAAGGGAAAGAAGGGGGGGAGAAATGGCAAGAGAGAGGGGGGAAAAGAAAGAGAGAAGGTTCTTGACTGAGCAAAGAGAGAGAGAAGAAAGGGAGAGAGAAAGAGAGAGAAAAGTTGAATTTAAGAAGTTGCGACTTAGTCAGCAAAGTCAAGTTAACAGGATGGAGATTAAAAGAGAAGGTAGTGATATATACAAATATGTCAGAATTCTGCCACATTTTGATGAGAAAGATGTTGAAACCATCTTTATTACATTTGAAACATTGGCTAGGCAGATGGAGTGGTCCAAGGATTTATGGGTAATGCTAGTTCAGACTAAATTGGTGGGCAGAGCTAGTGAGGTATTTGCCGCATTGTCAGATGAGGTGTCAAGAGATTATGAAGAGGTTAAACAGGCTATTTTAAGTGCTTATGAATTGGTACCAGAAGCATATAGACAGCGGTTCAGAAACATAAAAGGAGGAACCAGGTCAGACTTAAGTTGAGTTCGAAAGAATTAAACATAGTCACTTTGATCGATGGATGCATGCTTTGAAAATAGATAGGACATTTGAGGCTCTAACAGAGATTATTTCTGCTGGAGGAATTTAAAAACTCACTTCCAGAGATGAGGATTCATGAGGAGGAACAGAAAGTTCATGAAGTGAGAAGGGCAGCAGAATTAGCAGATGAGTACAAGCTGGTGCATAAGACAAGATCCTGGCCAGAATTTCATCCTGCGAGGGATAGAAGTTGGGAGAAGGGGAGATCCTACACTGCTAAACCAAGAGTTGAGTGCACTGGTAATATTTTACCGCAGGTTAAAGAAGCCTAAGAGGTGGACAGGAGGTGAAAAGTTTCAGGTGTTTTCACTGGAATGGAGTGGGACACAGATAATTACAGTGCCGGTGGTTTCAGAAGGGTACTGGGAAAAGGCGTTTTCACTGCCAGAAGGTGGGACACGTAAAGGTGCTGTGGGAAAAGATGTGGTAGAAGAAGCTGAGCCAGTGGCATTAGTGAAGGTAGTAAAGGAGACCCCAAGAAGAGCCGAGGAGCTGCAGGAGAGTGCACAGCCTAGACAGAGGCTGGGTATGGAGTTAGTACCTCTGTGGGTAATGTTTACTCAGAAAAAAACAGGGGGAAAAGGACAAAAAGCTATAGTTTTGAGAGATACAGGATCTCAGGCAGCATCCAGGGAACAGGAGAATCGACGTTTCGGGCATAAGCCCTTCTTCAGGAATGGGGAAAGTTTGTCCAGCAGGCTAAGATAAAAGGTAGGGAGCCTACCTTTTATCTTAGCCTGCTGGACAAACTTTCCCCATTCCTGAAGAAGGGCTTATGCCCGAAACGTCGATTCTCCTGTTCCCTAGATGCTGCCTGACCTGCTGCGCTTTTCCAGCAACACATTTCCAGCTCTGATCTCCAGCATCTGCAGACCTCACTTTCTCCTCAGAGATACAGGATCTAACCAGTCGCTGATAGTAAGGGATGAGCAAATATGCACTCTTTCTGATCTGTTACCTGAGACTGTGGACAGAAATTTAGCATTCCCCTATGTAAGATCAGGTTGGAGTGCCAACTCAATACTGGGGAAGTTATAGTGGGAGCGATTAACAGAGTGTCAGTTCAGGAATTCATTTTGTTCTTGGGAATGAATTGGCAGGATCCAAGGTGGGAGTGATACCCCATGTTGTGGAGAAGCTCAAGGAAAACCAAGAAACTGAGGAGTTAAAACAGAAATATCCTAGTATTTTCCCAGACTGTGTGGTAACCAGATCCCACTATCATAAATGCACGAAGCAAAAAGTAAAGAGAAAGACAAAGGAGCTGAGATTCAGTTGGCGGATACCATGTTTGATATAATGGTGCAGGAAAAACCTGAACAGGCAAATGGTCAGACAGAAGTGTTTAGTCTTGAAAGACTAAGGTGCTTGCAACAGCAAGGCAAGATGATAAAAGATATATATGTGGATGCGTACTCTGAAAAGGAGGCAGAAATATTCCGGAGGGTTATTATCTAAAAGAAAGAATCCTAAGATGGAAATGGAGACCGCGGCAGGTTAGTGCAGAGGAGAAATGTGCCACAGAACACCAGATTGCGTTGCCGGTAGCATATAGACAGGAAGTGTTATGGGTAGCACATGAACTACCTGTAGGAGATCACCTAAGGGTAGGAAAGACTCAGACTAAAGTACAAAAACATTTTATTGGCCTGGAATGCACAAGGATGTGGTTAACCTTTGCCTTTTGTGTCATACATGCCAAATAGGTAAGCCACAGGCAATAATAAAACCGACACCTTTGTTGCCAATTCCCGCATTTGAAGAACCTTTCACACGGGTTATAATTGATTGTGTAGGTCCCCTTCTGAGAACAGAAAAATGGGAACCAGTACTTGTTAACCATAATGGAGGTGTCTGCCAGATTTCTGGAGGCAATTCCATTACCGAGTATCAAGGCAAAAAATGTGGTCGAGGAATTAATAGCTTTCTTCACACGGTATAGGCTAGCCAGAGAGATTCAGTGGGACCAAGGGTCCAATTTTACTGCTAGGCTGTTTAAGGAGGTTATGGATAGCTTAGGTATATAGCACAATAAATCCAGTGGTATCATCTTGAATCCCATGAAGCTTTGGAAAGGTGGCATCAGACCCTGAAGACCATGTTGAGAACATACTGTCAAGGTTACCCGAATGATTGGGATAAAGGTATCCCATTTATATTGTTTGCCATTAGAGATGCCCCAAACAGATCTACTCAGTTTACTCCCTTTTAGTTAATATTCGGTCATGAAGTGAGAGTCCCTTTGAAATTAATTAAAGAAAAATTGACAGGGCCCAAGTTGGATATCTCACAATTAGATTATGTATCAGAGATGTGGGAGAGATTAAATTGAGTAGTGAGTTAGCTAAACAGCACCTAAAGAGGGCACAGTGTAGAATGAAGCAGGTGACAGATAAAAACTCTGAGACACAGATGTTTTCCTAAGGGGATAATATGTTAGTACTGATACCAGTGATTGGAGATCCCTTCAAAACCAGGTTTAGTGTTCTCGATCAACCTGAGAAAAAGTTGAGTCAGGTGAACTATTTAGTAAAGATGCAGATAGGAAAAAATGGTATCGGGTATGTCATGTGAATATGTTGAAATTGTATTATACTAGAGAGAAAGAATTAGAGAAACAGGTGTTAGTTACTGCCCTGCACGGTGAGGAATCAAATTCAGATAATATGGACTTTGAGGTGCCTCAAAATAGAGTAAAAAATGAAGAAGACCTTGAGGAGTGGGATAAATTAGTAAGCTATCTGTCTCAAGAGCACAGAACGCAGTTGAAAGATTTGTTACTGCAGGATAAGGACATATGCAAGAAGCAGATGGGGAGGACTAATGCTACTGTATATGATGTAGATGTAGGGAATACTGCTCCGATAAAACAACACCCCTATTGGCTTAATCCTGTCAAAGCCAGACAAGTTCAGATGGAGATGGAGGGCATGCTCGACGAGAACATCATTGAACCAAGCCAGAGCGAGTGGAGTTTGTCAATTGTCTTAGTTCCCAAACTGGATGGGACTCAACAATTCTGCGTGAATTATCGGAAGGTCAACGCCATTACAAAATCGGACTCATATCCAATTCCTAGATTGGAGGACTGTATCGAGAAAATCTGACAAGCCATTTAAATCACCAAGTTGGACTTAATGCGTGGTCACTGGCAGGAACCTTTATCAGAAACGGCAAAAGAAATTTCTGCATTTGTAACCCTAAATGGACTATATCAGTATAAAGTGATGCCCTTTGTAATGAAGAACGAGCCCACTACATTCCAAAGACTCACGAACAGAGTCGTGGCTGGGTTAACAAACTGCGCAGTCTCTTTGGATGATGTAGTAATCTTTAGTAAGTCCTGGAAAGATCATGTGGCACAGTTGGCAGAGCTCTTTAAACAACTACTAGGAGCAAAAACTGGTGATAAATTTAAATAAAACAGAATTCATGAAAGCAGAAGTGATGTTCTTGGGACATAACATCGGTCATGGAAGGTTGACCCCACAGAACACAAAGACAAAGGCTATCGAGGAATTTCCACAACCAACCTCGAAGAAAGAAGTGCTTCAATTCTTAGGACTTAACAGATTCTATTGGATGTTTGTTCCAAACTTCAGCAGTGTAGTGGCACCATTAACCGATTTGCTGAAGAAGAACACAAAGTTTCGATGGACAGAACCATGCCAGGAGGCATTTAACCATTTCAAATTGATATTAACCACCAAACCAGTTTTAGCTACATCAAACTTTTAAAAACCTTTTTAAGTCGCCATCAATGCTAGTGGAGCTGTCCTCCTACAGGAAGATGAGGATGGGATTGAATTCCCAGTTGGTTACTTTTCAAAGAAGATCAACATCCACCAGAGGAAATATTCCACAATCGAAAAGGAACCTTTGAGTTTGGTACTGGCCTTACAGCATTTTAATGTGTATGTCACGAACAATGTGTCGGAGACAATTGTGTACACTGACTACAATCCACTTACATTCTTAGAACACTTTAAAGATAAGAATATGAGATTATTTCATTGGAGTCATGTGTTACAGACTTTCAATTTAAAAATCATGCATGTTGCGGATTGGAAGAATGTAATCGCAGACGCATTATCACAGATTTAACTGATCAAGTTTAGATGAGATTTGTCTTTATTTAATGTTTTATGTATAGTATATGGGATGAAGTTAAGGTGAACTTATATGAAAATTATCGGTATGTTAGGGTAATGTGTTTAAAAGGTAGAAAAAAAAGGAAGCTATCTTTTCATTATGATGGTTCATTTTTTCTGAAGGGAGATATAATAACAAGATACCCTGTTTGATATAATCAATTTGTTACAACACAGGGTAAACTCTCCTGCTTAATTTAAAACCAGCAACACAGAAAAGATTTATCCAATGCAGTAATCTGTAAAAATTCGATTGACTAAGCACTATGTCAAGTAAAAATGAACAATTTTATTTCTTAAAGTATAACAGAGAATAATTAACTAACCACTATTTACAATTTCTTTCTTTCACCTATCTCTTACCTTCCCTTCTATAATACAAGTCCAATAAAACTCCTAAGATTTACAGAACAACATTTGTTATCTCAAAACCAGGCAGCTGTAGATTCTAATCTTCGGATATTCCTGTGTCCTCTTTTCTTTTGTTAGGAATTTCTGCATCACAGGTTACTGATCAAAAAGGGACTTTTAAGATAGATTTTTTTTTCAAGCAGTCTACATGCTAGGACTTGGCAGTTCTCCTCTCAAACCTTCAATTTTCCCCTGGTCTTATATCACAGAGCATCGGATTGTGTCATTGGCTTTTAAGATTGTTAATATACTCAATTCAAACTTGATTGGAAATTGATATTTTTATCCGGGTATAATTTAAACTGATTGGCCGAAGTCAAATTTGTTTTTGTCTCCAGGAAACAAGCTAATCGAGTTGTTCAACTGACTCTTACATTGTTACCTTATTGAGAATACTTGGTGCTGTGCCCGGTAGTTCTGCTGCTTTTAATTCTCTTAAATGTACACCCACATCTTCACAACATTAGTCTTTTAATAATACATGGAGTTCCAACCAAACACTCCTATCTGGAAGTTTTGCAAACTATCTGTTCTGAAGAATATCCTTTCCTAGCAGAGATAATGCTTGCAATTTACTTCAGCCAGGTTTCCTTCAGCTGCACCCAATAGCATTTGATATAAACTTTAAAAACTTGCTCATCCGAGATCTTGCTAAGCTAATGGCCTAATTTTTTTTTCAATCCAGCCATAATGTTAATGATATAAACAAGTGTTGTCTGTCTCTAAGAGTGTATACATAAATGAAGATATAGTGGAGACACTTAGAGCTCCATAAAACAATTAATTTATTAAGTACTTAATCAAACAATACATGCTTTTAACTACCAGAGATATCTCAATCACTGTTTTTCACTACCCTGTGTGCTGCAGCTAACCCTAAATGTTATTACCTGGGAGAGTTGGCAGCTGGCCAGTCTGGAGCTTTTCTCAATGTTTTCACCACCTATGCCTGCTGATGTAAGGTATGTCTTCCTGTTGAAATTGGGGTTTCCTGGGCTGCTATTTAAACAGTTCAGACCTGCCAAGTTGACATTCCGATTTCCTTATTTGGAACTGCTTGTGAAACTTGTCCAATTGCAAATGGTTTTACCATACATAGCTAGCAATTGTCAAATTCTTTTGGTTTCTGCAAATCGTTCTCAAAATTATGGTCTCCACTGTAACTTAACTGCCAGATTGGTCTTCACAGCAGCTGGAATGTCATTCTGTTCATTCTTCCTAACTGCAGTATGAACTTTGGCATGGTTACCTATTTACCTTAAAGAACAGCTTTCTACAATGTCTTCTGTCCAGCTTGCAGTTAACTCATTCTAGTCCACTGTAAAATCTCATATTGATTCCCATATCTTTGACCTTATCCAACACAAGCCTCCATTAACTCTCCAAGAGGCACACTACAATTTAAAATCATGGTTCAAGAAAGACTAACATGGTGAATTTTTTAATCCCTTAACAAAAATATACCAATGCTCATATCCCACTAATTTAAAATCTGAACTTTAAAAAATTATAAAAAATCACACATCTTTTATAACAACAATATCAAATTAAAAGAAAAAATGTGTATAATGCTGCATAGATCATTGGCAGGATGAACGATAGAGAAAATTTTAGAAACCAGCAAAAGATTCCTGGAAACAGAGCATCAGAAATTGGAGTAGAGAGACGGTTAGCAAAAATTAGAAAAACAGATAGCAAATGCTTCTCAAAGTATTTAAAAAGGAACAAAGTAGCAAAAGTGAACATTGGTACCTTGTATGGTGAAATTGGAAAATTAATAACAGGAACCAAGGAACTCACAGAGAACAGGTATTTTGTAATAAAATACACAAAGAACTGAGGATGCTGGAAATCAGAAGTAAAAACAGAAATTGCTGAAAAAACTCAGCATGTGTGGAGAGAAAGTAAAATTAACATTTCGGGTCCAGTGAGCCTTCTTCAGAACTCCAAGAATTACAAGTATTTTGTAGATTGGTCTTCACAGCAGATATAGAAAAGCAGAAGACAAAAGAGTTGGGAGATCTTAAAGTAATCACAACCTTTAGAAAGTGTTAGGAAAACTAATGGGATCAAAGACTCACAAGTTCCCTGGACATGACGGCCTGCACCATAGGATGACAAAAGAAACAGCTGCAGAGATAGTGGATGCATCGGTTACAATAGTCCAAAATTCTTGAGCCTCTAGAAAGGGTCCATTAGACTGAAATAACATAAATGTGTGACCACAATTCCAGGAAGGAAGAATACAGAAAGCCATGAATAGTCTAATGTGTCATTTGGAAAATTCTAATATTCATCATGGAGGAGATATTAGGAAGGTATTCAGAAAATCCCAATACAATTATGCAGAATCAACATGGTTTTCTGAAAGTTGAAGCATGTTTGACAAACTTTATTAGAGATTTTTAAGGATGTTAACAAACAGAGTGCATAAAGAGAAACCAGGAGATGTAGTTCAAGAGATGCAAATAGAGATTACAAAAATTATCAAAAGACAAAACTTAAGACACTGTGTTTTAATTCACGTGGCATTCAAAACAAAACAGATGAACTAGCAATACAAATAAATAAATCACTATTATCTACTGCCTATAACTGAGACGAGGCTGTATGATTACCTAGATTGTGACTGAATAATGAAGGATATGTGATACTTAGGAAGGTCAGGAAGCTAGGAAAGGGTGGCAGAGCAGCTCTGTTAATTAAAGATGATCTTGGCCCAATAGAGAGGGATGACCGTAACTCATGAAACCAGGATATGGAAGCAGTCTTTGTAGAGATGAGGAATGACAAAGGCAGGAAGTCACTTATGAGTTGTACACAGGCCCCCAAAAAGTAACCATATATTAACAGAGTATCAGGGAAGAAGTATTGAAGGTTTATCAAAAGGATAGAGCAATTATGAGGGTGGATTTTGACCTACATATATAGACTGGGAAAATCAGATGAGAAAAAGTAGTCCAGATGAAGAATTCAGTGAATGTTTCTGGGACAGCTTCTTAATATGTTATGGCACTAACCACAGCGCAAACTGTACTAAAACTAGTTTTGACAATAAGATAGGATTAATTACTGTCCTCATAATGAAAGAGACTCTGGGTAACAGCAACCAAAATATAATTGAATTTGACTAACAGATTAAGAGAGAGAAATGTGGGCCAGAGAAGACTTACTGGATGACAACATTCCCTCAGTCTTGAAGAAGGGAAACAGAGTTAAATGTGACAGCTATTGAGGCATAACCCCACTCCCCACTGCAGTCAAGGTTCTTGCTGGAATACTCTTGATCCATCTACTTCCATTTGCAGGAGCCATTTTGCCAGGATCTCATTCTGCCTTCAGAATATCAAAGGTCACAATGGATCCAATGCCATCTCCATGGTTTCAGCAGAGGTGGAAACAGTTGTTCATTCCTCCATTCCAACTGATGCTCTTCTCTAACATCTTATTTTTGTGGCCTCATTTCCACTTGTGCAGGGACAGATTCAGCCAATAGGACGGGGTTGGGGCTGGAGTTGGGGTGTTGCCTTTCATGGGAGAGATGTGCAGGGGGTCAGCAATGGAAATATATTGAGCAGAGACACCACTTCCATGGCCTTCTTTTTCCATCTTCCTTCTTGATGCCAACAACCATTTTTCTGCTGAACTAAAACATTTTCCTGTATATCAGTAAGGTGCTGAATAGCCACAGTTCGGTTTTGATCTGTCCTACTGAAGCTGACATTCTAAAGAGGAATGATAAGAAGTCAGTTACCTACCAAGCCTGATGCTGTGGTCACTCTTTTCATGGATGGAGACATCACTGTGAAAACCTGAGACTATTCTCTCTCTAATCATGCGTAATGCAGCTGAAAAGGGTGACATACTTTCCGATGCCGTTCCAGAATTATCAGCTTTGTTGATGACCCTCAGATTCAGCATCTACATCTAACTAAGCAGATCTTATAATGCCCTGCTCCCTCTGACACAAACTTTTCACTATTGCCCCTGTCTCCACAACCTACTTTTGTTCAGTCATGAAGTTTAAGACAGCAGGTGAGGACCTGAACACCTGCCTTGCCTATCTAACTGTGCCAACTGAGTTGACAGACAGTATGACAAGTCCTGTGACTGTGCATCCTTAGAGTGAGCAACCTCCCTTCATCTTCCTTCTGTACCATCACCTGTACATTGATTGAAGGGCCAAGGGGGATGAAGAGATCACTAAGTCATTATTGTTCTCAGTGCATGTTGTCAAAATGGAGGTGGTGTTCTGTGCTCTCTCCTCCTGAAAGGGGAGGATGATGAGACCTATGAGAATAAGAAATAAACTCTGTTAGAAGTTGGAAGGACAACATTTGTAAAGGATTTTTGTGAGAGAGATTATATTAAGATGAGATCGATTGTCAGTGAAGGATGTGAATAAGTACATATGTCAGAGAGTGACGTGTACGCTGGTCAGCTAAATTGATTTGAGGAGTGATCTGAGAGTAGACCTTGGAAAGCAGAATAAAGCAGGGCCAGGGCAAAATGCTGATCAGCATCTACTTGAATGTGCCATTCCATCCGTTGTTCCTTAAATGGGAGGTCATTAAACTTCTTCTGGTACTGTATCCAGGAACATGGCAGCACAGTGACTTCTGACAATGCTTTTTGAGATAGGTCTTTTCCTCAGAATCTCCCTGAAGTTCCTTACAGGTAGCAGCACTGTCTCAACAATGGCATTGTTGAAATGTGGTGCTGCCTTGTTACATTGTGACTCCAAAACTCCAGGTCTGGGTCTGACTAAAGATCTCTGCAACATTTCTACTTTGATCCGAACAGGATCCCTCTAAGCAGCTGAGGCAAAATTGACTGACATGGCTTATAATCACACCCAGATGTTTTGGTTGATCAAGATACCATGGCTGAACATAATATTGGATCCAAGTCTTTCCTGCCAACATGTGTTCATCTAGTGTTATTTTAGTAATTATATATTTAACTTTGCTACTCTTTGCCATAGAAAGTTACTAACTCCTTTATAACAAATGATGTACAGAGAAATTTCATATGAATGCATTAAGTAATCATACACTTGTATAATACCATATAAGTTAAAAGCCTCCTCTTTCTCCTTTATCTCAGCAACTTTATCTTAAAACACAGTCTGATTCCACATGTATGGTGATGACGTCCAACTCTGCCTCTCCAATGTTTCTTTTGCCCCGCTCTGATTTGCCATGCAGCTTGGCTAATATTCAAAGACAATAGAAACAATTTGCATTTATACAGAGTCTTTAACATAGTATAAAGTTACATGGAAGTTTGCAGAAACAATATTAAACAAAATTTGCTGCAAATCCACTTTGAGTAGAATGTCCAAATGCTTGGACAAAAATTAGATATTAAGCATCTAAAAGGACTAGAAAAGGTTAAGGGGGACTGTTGGCCTTGGTTGCCCTCTTTACACTTTACAGACACTGATTTTAGTGTACGTGCTACTCGGCTCCCCTAGAGAGTAGTACAAGTGAGCAGTTGTGGGTGGCAAAGCTGCTTTAGGCAACGGATGTAGCTTATTTAGTCAGCAATTGAGAATTTGCCAAGTAATAGTTTTGCATGCTTCTAATTTTTCTCTGTCACTAGCAGACTCGGACATTTAAAAGGTCAAAAGCCAGGCTTTCTTACATTTCTTCCCAGACAGTATCTAAAGCATGCAAACTATTATATTAGCTAGCACAGTAACTCATATAATCGATCACTCAAGAGCATGATGGTGTATCATTTATTAAAGTCACACAGTCTCAGAACGTGAGTGACCACTTTGCTCAGCAATGACCCCTTCTGGAATTATGAGTTATTCCATTTTGTTTGTACTCATTTTTTAAAAAAAGTTAAATGTAAATTAAATTAAATTTGAAAAGAAAATATAGCATACCATGAACATTAACTTTGTATTGGTGTGTACTGTCTTTCACCCCAATTTGATAGGATGGTTTTATAACCTCCTAGTTTATTATCACACAACAGCAAGATCCAGTTGTATTTGCTCATGGCCATATTAGAAGTGGCACTTGATTCATGAGAAAGTGTTTATCAAATACAGGTCATTCTGGTATAACGTGCATTTTGTCAACGCGAATTGGCTATAACGCGATTGACAAATTGTGGATGTAAAAACAAGGACTGCAGATGCTGGAAACCAGAGTCTAGATTAGAGTGGTGCTGGAAAAGCACAGCAGGTCAGGCAGCATCTGAGGAGCTGGAAAATCGACGTTTCGGGCAAAAGCCCTTCATCAGGAATAGAGGCAGGGTGCCTGCAGAGTGGAGAGATAAATGACAGGGTATGGGGGTGGGGCAAGGTAGCAAAGAGTACAATAGGTGAAGGGGGGTGGAGATGAAGGTGATAGGTCAGAGAGGAGGGTGCAGTGGATAGGTAGAAAGGAAGATAGGCAGGTGGGACAGGTCATGGGGACGGTGTTTGTTTGGATAACGCAAACTTGCTACTGAACAGGTATAGCGATTTTCTAAAGACATCTTAGCGCAATTTTCTATAGCGCGAGTTTGCAGAGGAACACAGCTGTTGCATTATACCAGAATGCCCTGTATACTTTTGTATTACTGAAAATACAACTTGTTGAAGTCATAGAGGAGAAAGTGAGGTCTGCAGATGCTGGAGATCAAAGTTGAAACTTTATTGCTGGAACAGCACAGCAGGTCAGGCAGCATCCAGGGAACAGGAGATTCGACGTTTCGGGCACAGGCCGAAGAAGGGCCTGAAGAAGGGCCTGTGCCCGAAACGTCGAATCTCCTGTTCCCTGGATGCTGCCTGACCTGCTGTGCTGTTCCAGCAATAAAGAAGTCATAGAGTCAAACAGTCATAGAGATGTACAGCAAGAAAACAGACCCTTCAGTCCAACCCGTCCATGCTGACCAGCTATCCCAACCCAATCTAGTCCCACCTGCCAGCACCCGGCCCATTTCCCTCAAAAACCTTCCTATTCATATACCCATCCAAATGCCTCTTAAATATTGCAATTGTACCAGCCTCCACCACTTCCTCTGGCAGCTCATTCCACACACGTACCACCCTCTGTGTGAATAAGTTGCCCTTTAAGTCTCTTTATATCTTTCCCCTCTCACCCTAAACCTATGCCCCCTAGTCCTGGACTCCCCCACCCCAGGGAAAAGACTTTGTCTATTTACCCCATCCATGCCCCTCATAATTTTGTAAATCTCTATAAGGTCACCCCTCAGCCTCCGACACTCCAGGGAAAACAGCCCCAGCCTGTTCAGCCTCTCCCTGTAACTCAGATCCTCCAACCCTGGCAACATCCTTGTGAATCTTTTCTGAACCTTTTCAAGTTTCACAACATCTTTCCGATATGAAGGAGACCAGAATTGCACATAATATTCCAACAGTGGCCTAACCAATGTCCTGTACAGCCGCAACATGACCTTGCAACTCCTGTACTCAATAAAGGAAAGCATACCAAACACCTTCTTCACTATCCTGTCTACCTGCGACTCCACTTTCAAGGAGCTATGAACCTGCACTCCAAGGTCTCTTTGTTCAGCAACACTCCCTAGGACCTTACCATTAAGTGTATAAGTCCTGCAAAGATTTGCTTGCCTAATATGCAGCATCTCACATTTATCTGAATTAAACTCCATCTGCCACTTCTCAGCCCATTGGTCCATCTGGTCCAGATCCTGTTGTAATCTGAGGTAACCCTCTTCGCTGTCCACTACACCTCCAATTTTGGTGTCATCTGCAAACTTACTAACTGTACTTCTTATGCTCGCATCCAAACCATTTATGTAAATGACAAAAAGTAGAGGACCCAGCACCGATCCTTGTGGCACTCCACTGGTCACAGGCTTCCAGTCTGAAAAACAACCCTCCACCACCACGTTCTGTCTTCTACCTTTGAGCCAGTTCTGTATCCAAGTGGCTAGTCCTCCCTGTATGCCATGGGATCTAACTTTGCTAATCAGTCTCCCATGGGGAACCTTGTCGAACGCCTTACTGAAGTCCATATAGATCACACCTACCGCTCTGCCTTCATCAATCCTCTTTGTTACTTCCTCAAAAAACTCAATCAAGTTTGTGCAACATGATCTCCCACGCCACAAAGCCATGTTGACTATCCCTAATCAGTCCTTCCCTTTCCAAATACATGTACATCCTGTCCCTCAGGATTCCCTCCAACAACTTGCCCACCAGTGAGGTCAGGCTCACTGGTCTATAGTTCCCTGGGTTGTCCTTACTACCCTTCTTAAACAGTGGCACCATGATAGCCAACCTCCAGTCGTCTGGCACCTCACCTGTGACTATTGATGATACAAATATCTCAGCAAAAGGCCCAGCAATCACTTCCCTAGCTTCCCACAGAGTTGTAGGGTACACCTGCTCAGGTCCTGGGGATTTATCTACCTTTACCCGTTTCAAGACATCCAGCACTTCCTCCTCTGTAATATGGACATTTTGCAAGATGTCACCATCTATTTCCCTACATTCTATATCTTCCATATCCTTTTCCACAGTAAATACTGATGCAAAATACTCATTTAGTATCTTCCCATTTTCTGCTGCTCCTCACAAAGGCCGCCTTGCTGATCTTTGAGGGGCCCTATTCTCTCCCGAGTTATCCTTTTGTCCTTAATGTATTTGCAAAACCTCTTTGGATTCTCCCTAATTCTATTTACTAAAGCTATCTCATGTCCCCTTTTTGCCCTCCTGATTTCCCTCTTAAGTATACTCCAACTGCCTTTATACTTTTCTAAGGATTCACTCAATCTATCCTTTCTATACCTTATGTATGCTTCCTTTTTTCTTTTTTTTAATAGATATTTTTATTGAAAATTTAACATGTTTTTACAAGTTTACAAGTTTACAAATAAAAAAACCCAAGTATAAACATTGATATACAATTAAATCTTAAATAAATAATAACCAAAATCTATCAAACAGAAAAAAGAGATACCGAGTAAAAAAAAACAAAACTCAATTAACTACTAATCTAACCTACAACTAACCAGAGTGTATAATTAAATCTCTTACATTATTCAGGAAATAAAATGACGGATAATACAGAAATTGAATAGTGAAATACATGCTCGGAATGTGTTCACATCAGATCATAACAAAACCCGTATGTGTGCGGGATTCCTCTCCCAAGGGGCCCCGGACTGGCCAGGTTCGCCATCTCAATTAAATAAAAGCCCTTGTTAGGATTACCGAAATATCTGTATTTGTGTAATTCAAGAAGGGCTACCATATTTTATGGAATAACTCGGTCGTTTGGTGCACCATGTTTGTAAGGAAGTCAAGGGGAATACATTCCATGATTATTCTGTGCCAATTCGAAAGTCCAGGGGGGCCCTCAGCCACCCAGTTTACCAAAATATTTTTCCTTGCACAGAAAGAGAGAATAGAAAATAACCTCTTCCTGTGCATATCCAGGGAGGGTAAGTTTGAAAAGCCCAAAAGGAGAGATACTGGATCCACTCTAATGTCCATTCCTAAGATTTCTGTCAGAGCACTTGCTACTTTAGTCCAATATCTACAGATCTTATGACAGGTCCATAAGCAATGTACAAGACTGCCCACCTCTATTTTACATTTGGGACACATTTGACATGCTCCTGCCTTAAATTTTGCCAATCTTTCCGGTGCTCTATGGGCCCTATGAAGTATCTTCAACTTAATGGCCTGAGTTCTGTTGCAGATGGAGATTTTTCTAGCATTTTCCCAAATGTCATTCTACATTTTTATAGAGTTTTCCAGCCCCAAATTCTGATCACCTGTTTTAAGCAGGTTGTCTATATCTTCCGATACTTCATCATGTCATCATTGATAAATAATGCTGACCGAAGATACCCCCATTGGCCACAACACTCTACGTTCTCTGTCTGATTTATAGAGAATATCTAATAGCGTAGTCTTCTTCTGTATGTAATCTCGAATTTGGAAGTATCGAAAGAGATCACCATTAGGTCATCCAAATTTCTGATGCAGCTGTTCAAACGACATCAGGACCCTTTCCTTAAACAGATCCCCTAAACATGAGATACCCCTGGATCTCCAGAGTTTGAAATTGACATCTGTAAGCCCTGGTTGAAATCCCCATGCTCCCACAATCGGAGTATAGGGGGATGTTTTATGTGAATTGCCCTCATTTTGCCGCATTATATTCCAAGTGTTATTTGTATTTAGTATTATAGGGTTTTTACAGTGATCCATGATGATTTTCCTCTTGTCTGAAAATAAGAGGTTAATAAGTGGGCATTTTACTTGAGAAGCCTCGATGTCCAGCCAGATTGATTGTGGGTCAGCCAATTGGTTATGTAGCTTAATAGGGAACTTAACTGATATTTCCTAAAATCTGGAAAATCCAGACCTCCCCTTGTCTGTGGAAGCTGTAGCTTCTTCAGCTTAATGAGGGGCCGTCTATGATTCCAGATGAAGGAACCCAGCCAGCCATACAATTTGCGTAGTGCCAACCTTGGCAGCATCACCAAAAGCATTCTCATAGGGTATAGGAGACGGGGCAGGACATTCATTTTAATTAGGGCTATTCTGCCTAACCAGGAAATTAGAAGGTCTCCCCATCGCTGAAGGTCCTGCCTTATCCTCTCCAGTAAATGCACAAAGTTAGCCTTGTATAACTGACCAAATACTGGAGTGATAAAAATGCCTAAATATAAGAAACCCTCCAGGGACCACCGAAATGGAAAGTGGGATCCGTCCAATAGGTGGGATATACTAGCAAGGCCGCCTATTGGCATAGCCTCCGATTTTGAAAACTTAATTTTATAGCTTGAAAATATACTAAATATATTAATAACTTGGATTAAGTGAGGCACAGACATCAGGGGACTACTGAGAAATAGAAGAACATCATCTGCATAAAGGGTTTACCTGTACCAATCCTCAGGGCTGCTATATTAGAGTCAGCCTGTATAGCTTCTGCTAGTGGCTCAATTATTAGCGTAAATAGCAATGGCGAGAGAGGACATCCCTGACGGCAGCCCCTATCCACACTGAAGCTATCCGAGCCTAATCCATTGGCAATCACAACTGCTTTGGGATCATTATAGTGTTGACACCCATTTGGTGAACACCTTTCCAACACCAAACCTTTCCAATGTGTAAAACAGATATGACCATTCAACCCTGTCAACTGCCTTTTCCGCATTAAATGAGACTACTACACCTGGTATCTTTCCCTGATGGCAGGCTTGAATCACATTCAAAACCCTTCTAACATTATTGGATGATCTACGGCCCTTAATAAACCCCGTCTGACCCTCCTTTATGATGTATGGCAATACCCTTTCTAGCCTCAATGCTAATGTTTGAAAAAGGATTTTAACATCTACATTTAGCAAGGTCTGTATGACACGCAATCTTCTGGGTCCCTTCCTTTTTTGAGAATAAGAGAGATATTCGCCTCTTTCAGTGTAGGTGGGGGACAGCCCTGACAGCCCTGCATATTTCTGATATAGAGACAATTTGTTGCACTTGAATCTACAGTTGCATTTAGGAATTTCTTTACATGTCTTAGGCTCCATCCTGTGCTCAAATTCATATTTGACATTGAATGGTCAAATGAGTTCCCTAACCATCATGTTCTTTATAGAGTTCAGCTTGAAAGCCATCTGGGCCGGGTGCCTTACCGCTCTGAAGTTGCCTGATTGCGTCAAGTATTTCTTGGATTGTTAAGGGAACATTCAGGACTGATACCTGTTCCGGAGTTAGGTCCGGAAAGGTCAGGTTTTTAAAAAATGACTGCATCCTCCTAGCTCTATCTTCGCAATCCTGCGATTTATATAAATCAGAATAAAATTTTCTGAAGATTGCGTTAAGCCTTTTATGATCATGAGTCAGAGTACCCGCACTTGCCTTGATAGACGTGATAGTTTGAGGGACCTTTTTTTTCTTTGCAAGAAATGCGAAGTATCTACCAGGTTTATCACCAAATTCATATAACCTTTGTTTTGCAAATAATATTTCCCTCTTAGCCGTTTGGGTAAATGTGATGTTCAGAGCTGTCCTAAGGGCCGTCCTTCTTTTTCTTAACCAAACCCTCAATTTCTTTAGTCATCCAGCATTCCCTCTCCCTACCAGCCTTTCCTTTCACCCTAACAGGAATATACTTTCTCTGGATTCTCGTTATCTCATTTCTGAAGGCTTCCCATTTTCCCGCCCTCATTAGAGTAATCCACAAGAACACCAAGTCAAGCGGAAAATCAATATTTATACAGTATGAGTGGACAAGTGTTGATTGGTAGAGGTATCGCCATGGAGAACGCACCCATTAATAATGATTGGCAGTTAACTATCTGACTTTGTTTAAATTTTAAACCAGGCAGGTTGATTATGATTGATCAGGACATTGACATGATAAATAAAACAGTGAATCGCTGTCAACTCTTTTGTTGAATTGTCTACATACTCATTAGCTCTGTGTGCAAAGAACAAGGCCAAGTGTATTTTTATATGTTGCTATCAGTATATGCAAGGGAATGACTGCTAACTTCCTACACCTTGCATATTTATGATATGTAGACAATTTGTTGCACTTGAATCTATAGTTGCATTTAGGAATTTCTTTACATGTCTTAGGCTCCATCCTGTGCTCAAATTCATATTTGACATTGAATGGTCAAATGAGTTCCCTAACCATGATGTTCTAATTAATAAAATTGGCCTGTGCTTCTATAATACTGTTTAATACGAACCTACCTTCATGGGTCACTATACACAGTTCTACTTGCTATAAGATTGGTCTCATCAGCAACCTTTGAAATATAACCCAGGCCGTTGTTCACTCTGCAAACTTGATGCTGAAATAGGATGTAATAGTCACATTGCAGGATAATGCAGCCCTGATCAGATCATTCCCCACTGCCTATTACGTAAACTCATGAATGGCCCTAAGGTGATTACTCATCGGTCTGAAAAGTGCCCTCAGGGTAAGGTATCATCACACTGTGAGCAATAGGTGAAGCTAGCTGTTTCATGCCAGTATATTGCAGTAGTGACACAAGTGGTATTTGGTAATAGGATGCTGCCATCAAGACAATCACACAAATTGAAGTTAAAAATCACACAACACCTGATATCACTTGATGAAGGAGCGACACTCCGAAAGCTAGTGTGCTTCCAATTAAACCTGTTGGACTATAACCTGGTGTTGTATGATTTTTAACTGTGTACACCCCAGTCCAACACCGGCATCTCCAAATCATGACACAAATTGAATACAGGCATTTTGGTATAACACGACAGCTGCGTTCCTCTGCAACTTTGCACTACAGAGAATCGCGCTATGGAAATCTGCTATTAAAAGTCGCGCTGCAGAAGATCTCCAAAGAAAATCACTATACCCATTCAACAGAGAGTTTGCATCATCCAAACAGCATCCACAATTCATCAATTGCATTATAGCCAATTCATGTTGACGAAACGTGTGTTATACCAGAACAACCAGTAATGTAGTGTGTGAATTTCAATGCCATTGTGATGCTGAGTATATAGACTGTATGTCCTAAAGATTGGAGCATCATATCATTTGCAACAAGTAAGGTACTGACTGAACCCAAACAAAAATCAACACATTGTCTCTTATTAGATATGATTCTGCATTTGGACAATGTTTTGCTGTATCGTCCTGAGCGTGTGAAGGATTGCGCTGACAATCAGTTTAAAATTGTCAGGCAAGCTCATAGTATGGTGCACTGGAACATAATTGGAAACCAAAAATGTTAATACATAGGGCCTTGTTCTAAACAGACAGTAAGAACATGTACATGAAATACACCCTGTTGCAATTATAAAAAAATGTGACAGCAATTCTTTGGCTTACTTCTGAGGGTAATGCTGCAACCAATCAGAGTCAATAAACCTGGTTTAAAATCTAAACAGTGCATAGCTGTTAACTATAAATTATTACTAATGTGTGCATTCTCCATGGCAACACTCTACCAATCAGAATCTACTTGGCAATCAATCAGCATTCTTCTTTTCTAAAACAAAAATGCTGGTTTTCCCTTTGAATTAGTTTTCTTGTGAATTGTCCTGATGTGAAGAAGATGAGAACCTTTGACAAAATATTTCTGTTTTCATCAATACTTAAGTTCTGTATTACCATATGACTAATAAAATTTACTTTTATTTGGAAAGGGAGAAGAGTCTAATGAACTGAGTTATTTTAATAACAATATTGTTACATGCATTTGGTAATACTACTAGAAGCTTTTTGCATCTAACAAGATGTGCTTGTAAACTGGACGTACTAACCATTTTTCATGAAGATGGCTCTTCTTAGAGAAAATAAAGGTAACAATCTTTTCTCCCCATTTCTTCATTTCTTCCACGTTCTTTTCATATTCCCCCTGAACTTTTGACTCATGGATACTGTCAGACCTTCTGAATATTTCCAGTGCTTTTTACTTTAATTCAGATTTCAAACATTTGCAGTTTTTCCGTTTAATTTTATCCACGTAAATAAGGGTCTAAGTTACAATAAGTGCCAGTAACGGTGGTTTTATACTCATAGGAAGTGGATTTGTCATTGTGCTTGACTGAAGTTTGCTCATCTGATGTTGAGATTTGAGCAGTGCCCACCAACAATGACTTACATTTGGATAGCACCTTCCACATAGGAATACATCCCACAATACAGAGAACTTAGCATTCGTTCTTGCTATAACTGGGTAGACATCCCTCACATTAAAGAATGGAAAAAGTTAATTTCCTTTTTACAAATCGATCTGATAACATTAAATCCCTATTAAGAATAGTGCATTCATATGCTTTCCGTCACTAGCACCCTTGGGAGTTACTATTAAAGGGCATAAGAAACAGGAAAAACTAGTAGCAGCACGCTACAACTCTCAGTTTTCTGATGTGAAAAATATAAATATTGATATCTTCTCAGCATTGTAATGCTGACATATCACTTAAGGCTTTGTTATTTATGTTAATGTTGATTGGTGCAATCATTTATCTGTTGGTGACCATTATTGCTATTTGTTTATGTGGAATATACAGTACCAGATGGAAATGTTAATTTTTTTTTGTTGCGTACAATAATGTCTATTCAACTGCTTGTCCAAAGTTGCTTTACAAGTAGCCTTATCTCATCAAAATGTAGATGTGCTGGTATCCGTTGGTGGTTATACAACAGATGTTACCTGCTTAATTAGTGACGTTAATTAAACAACTGTAGTGAGCCTTCTTGTACAAAGCTGTCAATTTGTTGCAATGATGTGTATTCCACAAAACTGATGTGTGACAACATTTATTTGCATATAGTTAATGGGGCGGCACGGTGGCTCAGTGGTTAGCACTGTTGCTTCACAATACCAGGGTCCCAGATTCGATTCCAGCCTTGGGTGACTGTGTAGAGTTTGCACATTCTCCATGTGTCTGCGTGGACTTCCTCCGGGTGCTTCAGTTTCCTCCCATAGTCCAAGGATGTGCAGGTCAGGTGAATTAGCCATGTTAAATTGCCGTAGTGTTAGATGCATTAGTCAGGGGGAAATGGGTCAGGGTGGGTTACTCTTTGGAGGGTCAGCGTGGACTTGTTAGGCCGAAGGGCCTGTTTCCACACTGTAAGTAATCTATTCTACCAATTGAATGGTTAAGGTGAGTCTACTGGTGTGTGTAGATCTCTAAGGAGAAAGTGAGGTCTGCAGATGCTGGAGATCAGAGCTGAAAATGTGTTGCTGGAAAAGTGCAGCAGGTCAGGCAGCATCCAGGGAACAGGAGAATCGATGTTTCGGGCATAAGCCCTTCTTCAGGAATGAGGAAAGTTTGTCCAGCAGGCTAAGATAAAAGGTAGGGAGGAGGGACTTGGGGGAGGGGCGTCGGAAATGTGATAGGTGGAAAGAGGTCAAGGTGAGGGTGATAGGTCAGACTGGGGTGGGGGCGGAGAGGTCAGGAAGAAGATTGCAGGTTAGGAAGGCGGTGCTGAATTCGATGGATTTGACTGAGACAAGGTGGGGGGAGGGGAAATGAGGAAACTGGTGAAATCCGAGTTCATCCCTTGTGGTTGGAGGGTTCCTAGGCGGAATATGAGGCGCTCTTCCTCCAACCGTCGTGTTGTTGTGGTCTGGCGATGGAGGAGTCCAAAGACCTGCATATCCTTGGTGGAGTGGGACGGGGAGTTAAAGTGTTGAGCCACAGGGTGGTTGGGTTGGTTGGTCCGGGTGTCCCAAAGGTGTTCTCTGTCTCCCCAATATATAGGAGGCCACATCGGGTGCAGAGGATGCAATAGATGATGTGTGTGGAGGTGCAGGTGAATCTGTAGCGGATATCATCCGCCGTCATTTCCGCCACCTCCAAACGGACCCCACCACCAAGGATATATTTTCCTTCCCTCCCCTATCAGCATTCAGTAAAGACCACTCCCTCCGTGACTCCCTCGTCAGATCCACACCCCCCACCAACCCAACCTCCACTCCCGGCACCTTCCCCTGCAACCGCAGGAGGTGCAAGACTTGCGCCCACACCTCCCCCCTCACCTCCCTCCAAGGCCCCAAAGGAAACTTCCATATCCGCCACAAATTCACCTGCACCTCCACGCACATCATTTATTGCATCCGCTGCACCCGATGTGGCCTCCTCTATATTGGGGAGACAGGCCGCCTACTTGCGGAACGTTTCAGAGAACACCTCTGGGACACCCGGACCAACCAACCCAACCACCCCGTGGCTCAACACTTCAACTCCCCCTCCCACTCCACCAAGGACATGCAGGTCTTTGGACTTCTCCATCGCCAGACCACAACAACACGACGGTTGGAGGAAGAGCGCCTCATCTTCCGCCTAGGAACCCTCCAACCACAAGGGATTGACTCAGATTTCTCCAGTTTCCTCATTTCCCCTCCCCCCACCTTGTTTCAGTCAAATCCCTCGAACTCAGCACCGCCTTCCTAACCTGCAATCTTCTTCCTGACCTCTCCGCCCCCACCCCCACTCCGGCCTATCACCCTCACCTTGACCTCCTTCCACCTATCGCATTTCCAACGCCCCTCCCCCAAGTCCCTCCTCCCTACCTTTTATCTTCGCCTGCTGGACACACTTTCCTCATTCCTGAGGAAGGGTTCATGCCCGAAACATCAATTCTCCTGTTCCTTGGATGCTGCCTGACCTGCTGCGCTTTTCCAGCAACACATTTTCAGCATTTATCCTCTTGAGTCTATTTAGCAATTCAGACAGATCATGGCTCATCCACAATATAACTCTGCATACCTCTGCATAATCCTTAACAGCATAATGTAAAAGCATCAATCGATCTCAGTTTTAAAATTTACAACTGATCTCATATCAATTACTATTTGTCAAAGAGAGTTCCAAAATTCTACTCACCGTTGTGTATAGAAGTGTTTCCAAATGTTACTCCTGAAAGGACGGGGTCTAATTTATACACTGTATCTCCTTCTCCTAGTTCCCCCAACCAGGGTAAATAATTTACTTCTAGTGTTTTTTTTTCCCTTTAATGTCTTCAAAATTTTGAACAAATCACTCCTTAATCTTTTATATTCAGGTAATCTGTCTTTATCATAAAACCAATAGAGTCCAATAATTATTCTAATAAATCTATGTTACATTCTCTCCAGGGTCATATCCATCTAAAGGTGGCGTCCAAAACTTCTCACAGGAACCTAGATATACACTAGCCAGCACTGCGTTTGGCTGAAGACCAGTTAGGGATGGATTAGAAATGCTGACCAAACCAGTGATGCCCACATCCCAATGATGAATTTTTGAAAAGTCCGACATGACTCTTGGTTGGGGCAACTATTCAATCAGCATAATCCTCACAATTCACTATTTTGCCTAACTGAGCACCATCTGCACAGAGATTTTGCAGTCAACACCCATCTCCAAATCATTTTTATAAACTAGAAAAAGCAAGGGTCCCAATACCAATACCTGGGAACACCACTTTCAAATTGTCTCCAATTTGAGAAATACCCATCTATACTTACCCTCTGTTTCCAAACCGTTAGCCAACTTCTAATCCATGCTGCCAAATACCCATCAATCCAAAACATTTCTAATTTGCTAACCAATCTGCCATATACATGGAACCATATCAAATGGTTTCTGCAAGTCCAAAATGTAACATTCACAGCTCTACCCTCATCCATTACCTGAGCCACTTCGTCAAAGAACTCGATTAAATTTGTCAGACATGACCTGCGCTTGACAAAGACAAAGAAGAATGAAAAAATGAACCAGACATCACAAAATAAATAGCAGCAACATATCATGACTGTTTCCCAGTTCAGCTTCTGGTCAATTCTGACCGCTCCCTCATCTTGCAAGATGTTCTTGGTGGGGAACTTGGCAATAGTGATAATACTGATATTAAAAAATGGTTGCGTTTTCTCTTGTTCAAGATAGTCACTAGCCAACACTCGTATGGTATGAATAGTACCTTCCACATGTCATGACAAAAATTGAATGTTATCTTAAGCCAACTGCATGGCTGCCACAGGCTCCTTTATTCGTGAATGAATTGTAAATTGTGCTGAAGACTGCAGAAGTCAAGTGACTGGAGCCAATGACGTTTTGATGAATGGAACATTATTGTTGAAGATGTTGAAGATGTTTTAGCAAAGGACATTTGTCTGAGGAATTTGGACTGTGATGTCTCAGGGCTTGCACATATCACAAACTGATTTTGCTTTATAGAATTAATAACCATCAAATCTCAGTGACAACTGGGAGGTCATTTGCTTACAAGCTGCAGCATGTTATTCATTATACCATGGGAATGGTGACAGGCTGACAAGCATTCATTGAGAAACAGGAGTACCTAGGGGAAAAATAATGACTTCCAGCCACTGATGAATGACAGGGACAAATGCCAGAGTTCTGAACAAGGCACCCAGCAAATTTAACATGACATCAATCTATGATCCTACCCAATATCGCAACAGCATCAACAAATTCAGGAAAGTTGCTGAAGTCACAAAAGAATGATGCACCTATTGTCCAGCATCAAGCCCAAGACTAGAAAATGGACTCATGTTGGTAAAGGATAATTACATTTTATATGATACTGTACACCATGAGTTGTCATTCTAAGCAGTTCCAATATTGGTTTGGCTGAGTGGTGTTCAGTTCAGCCTCAGCATTAGCGATAGCTTTGTTAAAACTAGTGACAACATAGTTTGGTTTTATGGTGAAGAATACTGAAGGGCTGCACTACTATTCAGGGAAAGCATTGACTAAAACTCAGTTTAGTCTGTAGTGCCATTATAGCATTTAACACAGGGATTTCAATCTGAGACTGGTACAGTTGAGAACAAAGGTGAGTCAAACTGTCAGGGCAGGCAGAGACAAAGCAGAGAACAAGATAGGACTGATAAATTAAATTGCATTTATTTCAATACAAGAGGCCTAACAGGGAAGGCAGATGAACGCAGGACCTGGTTAGGAACATGGGACTGGGATATCATAGCAATTACAGAAACATGGCTCAGGGGTGAACAGGACAGGCAGCTTAATATTCCAGGATACAAATGCTACAGGAAGGACAGAAAGCGAAGCAAGAGAGGAGGGGGAGTGCCGTTTTTGATAAGGAAAAGCATTACAGCTGTGCTGAGGGAGGATATCCTGGAAATACATCCAGGGAAGTTATTTGGGTGGAACTGAGAAATAAGAAAGCGATGATTACTTTATTGGGATTGTATTATAGACCCCTAATAGTCAGAGGGAAATTGAGAAACAAATTTGTAAGGAGATCTCAGTTATCTGTAAGAATAGTAGGGTGGTTATAGTAGGGGATTTTAACTTTCCGAACATATACTGGGACTGCCATATTGTTAAGGGTTTAGATGAAGAGGAGTTTGTTAAGTGTGTATAAGAACATTTTCTGATTCAGTATGTGGATGTACCGACTAGAGAAGGTGCAAAACTTGACCTACTCTTGGGAAATAAGGCAGGGCAGGTGACTGAGGTGTCAGTGGGGGAGCATTTTGGGGCCAGCGACCATAATTCTACTAGTTTTAAAATAGTGATGGAAAAGGATAGACTGGATTTAAAACTTGAAGATCTAAATTGGATAAAGGCCAAGAAAGTATATTCCTGTTAGGGTGAAAGGAAAGGTTAGTAGGTGTAGGGAATGCTGGATGACTAAAGAAATTGAGGGTTTGGTTAAGAAGAAGAAGGAAGCATATGTCAGATATAGACAGGATAGATCGAGTGAATCCTCAGAAGAGTATAAAGGAAGTAGGAATATACTTAAGAGGGAAATCAGGAGGGCAAAAAGGGGACATGAGATAGCTTTGGTAAATAGAATTAAGGAGAATCCAAAGGTTTTTATAAATATATTAAGGACAAAAGGGTAACTAGGGAGTGAATAGGGCCCCTCAAAGATCAGCAAGGCGGTCTTTGTGTGGAGCTGCAGGAAATGGGGGAGATACTAATCGAGTATTTTGCAACTGTATTTACTGTCGGAAAGGACATGGAAGATATAGAATGTCAGGAAATAGATGGTGATATCTTGAAAAATATCCACATTACAGAGGAGGAAGTGCTGGATGTCTTAAAACGCATAAAAGTGGATAAATCCCCAAGACCTGATCAGGTGTACCCTAGAACTCTGTGGGAAGCTAGGGAAGTGATTGCTGGGCCTCTTACTGAGATATTTGTATTATCAATAGTCACAGGTGAGGTGCCGGAAGACCGGAGGTTGATAATGTGATGCCACTGTTTAAGAAAGGTGGTGAGGGCAAGCCAGGGAACTATGACCAGTGAGCCTGATGTCGGTGGTGCACAAGTTGTTGGAGGGAATCCTGAGGGACAGGATGTACATGTATTTGGAAAGGCAAGGACTGATTAGGGATAGTCAACATGGCTTTGTGCATGGGAAATCATGTCTCACAAACTTGATTGAGTTTTTTGAAGAGGATTGATGAGGGCAGAATCGTGGACATGATCTATATGCACTTCAGTAAGGCATTCAACAACGTTCCCCATGGGAGACTGGTTAGCAAGGTTAGATCTCATGGAATACAGGGAGAACTAACCATTTAGATACAGAACTGGCTCAAAGGTAGAAGACAGAGGGTGGTGGTGGAGGGTTGTTTTTTGGACTGGAGGCCTGTGACCAGTGGAGTGCCACAAGGATCGGTGCTGGGTCCACTAATTTTCATAATTTATATAAATAATTTGGATGTGAGCATAAGAGGTGTAGTTAGTAAGTTTGCAGATGATACCAAAATTGAAGGTGTAGTGGACAGCGAAGAATGTTATCTCAGATTACAATGGGATCTTCATCAGATGGGCCAATGGGCTGAGAAGTGGCAGATGAAGTTTAATTTAAATAAATGTGAGGTGCTGCATTTTGGGAAAGCAAATCTTAGCAGGACTTACACAATTAATGGTAAGGTCCAATGGAGTGTTGCTGAACAAAGAGACCTTGGAGTGCAGGTTCATAGTTCCTTGAAAGTGGAGTCGCAGGTAGATAGGATAGTGAAGAAGGCATTTGGTATGCTTTCCTTTATTGGTCAGAGTATTGAGTACAGGAGTTGGGAGGTCATGTTGCAGCTGTGCAGGACATTGGTTAGGCCACTGTTGGAATATTGCAATTCTGGTCTCTTTCCTATCGGAAAGATGTTGTGAAACTTGAAAGGGTTCAGAAAAGACTTACAAGGATGTTGCCAGGAGTGAACTATTTGTGTTATGGGGAGAGGTTGAATAGGCTAGGGCTGTTTTCCCTGGAGCATCGGAGGCTGAGGGGTGACCTTATAGAGGTTTACAAAATCATGAGGGGCATGGATAGGATAAAGAGACAAAGTTTTTTCCCTGGGATGGGGGCTGTCCAGATCTAGAGGACATAGGTTTTGGGTGAGAGGGAAAAGTTACAAAAGAGACCTAAGGAGCAACTTTTTCACGCAGAGTGTAATATGTGTATGGAATGAGCTGCCACAGGAAGTGTGCAGGCTGTGAAAATTGCAACATTTAAAAGGCATCTGGATGAGTATATGAATAGAAAGGGTTTGGCGGGATATGGGCCAGGTACTGGCAGGTGGGAATAGATTGGGTTGGGATATCTGGTCGGCATTGACGAGTTGGATCAAAGGGTCTGTTTCCATGCTGTACATCTCTATGACTCTATGACCACAGCAGTAAATTTAATGTATTGCCAACAATGGAGCAAAGGTTCAGACCCTAAGTTCTCAAATTAAGAACTTCTGTAAAAGTGACAAAGGATCCAGGACAGATAACGCAATGTGTAACGAGACCTGACATGGTATTTCAGAGTGTGGACACTGTAGTGGAGAGTCATGCATGGACGATGAATAGGTTGTTTGATGTACAGAAAAATCTCTCTATAATGCAGTCAGGAATGATGCCTGTAGCACCTTTGAATTGTGCATGCTCAAGCAGACAAGGGAATATCTGAGACAAATTCCTGCAGGTGAGATACCTCCATGCATAACAAATGCACACTTTATCAACCTATCACAAGGAGCATGGCTTGAGCAGCTGCCAGCTCAAGGGCCTAGCACATGTATATAAGACTGATATGGTATAAATTGTACATAATAATCCTAGTTGGTATTGTTATGACAATCCCAGTTATACCACAGTCAACACCCATTGAAACATTATACAGAGTAGAGAATATTGGGGCTATTAGAGATTATAATGTGAGGTGTCATAATATATTGTCATATGCAATAGAGAGGTTCACTAAGATGATCCTGGTATGGAAGGATTGTCTTATGAGCAAAGGTTAAACAGGTTGGGACTGTACTCATTTGAGTTTAGAAGAATGAGGTGCTTTCATTGAGACGTATGGATTCTTAAGTGGCTTTACAGGGTAAATGCTGAGAGTCAAGGACCAGAGAGCATCGTCTCAGAATTAAATGACTGAGAAGAGGAAGAATTTATTCTCTCATTTGAGCCTTTAGAACTCCTTGCCACAGAGAAGTGCAGATACCTTGTGTGTACATTTAAAACTGAGATAGATAGATTCTTGTTCAGTTGAGCAATCAAAGATGTTGGGGATAGGGCAGGAGAGCGAAAGTGAGGATTATCAGATCAGCCATGATGCTATTGAATGGCTGAACAAGCTCGAGAGAGTGAAAGGCCTACCCCTCTTCCTATTTCTGATAGTATTGTAGGTAGAAGAAAATAAATAACCATCTGCCTTTGATAGATGAGGTGTAGCAGCCTCTTTGGTGTATCTTCATATCATGATATATGAGTCAGAAGAAGTAAAGTCTGGGTTTAATGCAGCAAACAAATGTACACTGGAAGCAACTAAAAATGCATATCTGTGTACAGGGAGATATAGTACCACCATGTCGCAGAAGGTTTATCAATGTGGGGACAATCAATCATGTTCTATAACTAGCCATGTGGTGTGTCTATACTTACTAGTAGTGGCTACACTATAAAAGGTAGAACTAGTGGAAATCTACAGAAGAGTGAATATAAGATGAAGGAAGACATTAAGTAAAATCTGACACAATATCTGAAGTAGTTCTCTTACAAAATCCCACTGTTGCTTGAATGTCCTTTGATCTACAATGATGAGACCCTGAGAGTGCTTAGAACATGTTACACACTGCAGGAACATCTTAGGGCATTGGTTGACAATGTCAAAGATACTATCACTTGGTCACAGGATCAACAGAATTTTGGATCAAATGTACAGATACACCATGGATTATGATTGTCTGTTTGGTTTTTAATAGTTGATATTGGTTCTATACTTAAGATTGTTGGTTTACTGCACCAGAAGGAACACAGGAGATGTCAAGGAGAATGAGATTTGAAGAACTTGGAACTGCTGCTAACATAAATTTGAGAAACATGCGAATGTCGAGAACTCCAAGATAGTTACAATATTCATAGCTGCTGGTGATCGAGGACATGGTCAGGACATCTAAGGTCTTTAAACTACATTTTATTTATTTCTCTTTTTATATTGGACACTATTCCCATTTCAACTTTGCACTTTTTGTTTGTGCGTTTGATGTCACATTTTTATTATTTTTCTCAGGTTAAGTAGGTATTAAAATTCCTTTCTCCTTATCTGAAGAAAACCTTGGAGTTGGCTCCTTAATATTTCTTGTAAATTCGCTAACCACATTTGAATTGGAGTGACATGTGGCTGTGTGCTAGAATAATGATTAAATCTTTATTGCAGTCAACTGAGAAGGTTGAAAAATGGGAAGACAAGGCACCAGCAACTTGCCAAACCTCCTTCAAAACCTGCAACCTCTACAACCTCAAAAGATAAGGGCAGCAGATAAGGAAACATCAGCACCTGTACCTTTCCCTCCAGTCTACACATTATTCTAACTTGGAGCTATTCCCTTACATGGCTAGGTCTAAACTCTGAGTCTTCCTTTCCCACAACACATGACCTGCTGCTATTCGAGAAGCCAGGTCAGCACCACTGCTTACGATGGTGGACAAGCAGTGCTGCTTTTGCAAGCAATGCTCATATCTTATGGTAGAATAAAGCAAATATTGATCTATTAGCTTTAAAGTGGCCCAACTGTAAGGAATGTGCCAGATTGTGAGATGCAGAACATGATTAAGTAACTTTCAAAAGATACTAGAATAATACAATGATAACTATACAGTCTAAAGGCGAATGGTCTGTTTTATTTAGCATTTTAAGGCTCAGTTTTGATTTTACTTTTTATGCCCTTTTGGTCTCAAAAGCCCAAAGTTGTTTTTTAAAGTAGATGAGACATACATTTGCAATCCATTGGCAATTCCACTTTATAATTGTTTAATGGGATGTTCAGCTGTTCTAATTGCATAATGTCTTGCCCACAGTAGTGTATAAATTCAGGAAATTTATAGGGTGAAGATTAACTGTGGGCATCAACTCTCTTCATCACATTACCATTACAAAAATTGCCACATGACCCTATTCTTGCCTTGTTAATTGCCATATTGTTTCCAGTGATTCATCTTTTTGAGGATGGCAACAATTTCGGAACCATTACAAAGAATTAGCCTGAAAACATTTTACATTTAATTCTCTCCCGCAATCTGTATTTACCATAATTATACTTCACTTATTTTGGCATTCTGTAGATCTGATACCTTGGCACTAATTCATTATAAATGGCCTGTAAACACTGATTTTCTATGGGAGAGAATGTAGATTAGGCATGATAATAAAGTGACATGAACAGTTACTTAATTCAGGACCTCATTATTGTTCTCTGTGGGAATATAGTATACTGGACTTCAGTTATTCACTTCCTGTTCTCTCTATAAAATAATTCTAAGCCTTCCTGAGAACTTTTTAAGCTCCCAATGAATCACGTATCATAATTCTTTTTTTATATCAGAGTTAAACTGATTGTGTAGGGAGACCAGATTGAAATACTGCACATGCCAAACTATGTGTGAAATAGAGAAACAAATGGTGGTAAAGTAAAGAATATTCCAGAAACAGGAGGGATCTGATAAGGGAAAGATGCAAGGCAGTCTACCATGGGTTTGGAGTGCATATGTAAACATGCGCATAACATGGCAGATACAGCCAGTCATCATGTGGCAATAACTGAGGGTTGGTTCAAAGAAAGGAAGAAATGAGAACAGTCTTTCTGGTTAAAAGAAAAATAGATAAAAGGAAAAAGGATGCAGTGGCAGTAATAAAGCACCAGTGAGGGATGATGTAGTTGAGGGGACCCTATATTTGGTTGGGATTAAGGAACAGCAGAACAGCTTGTTGGTTATTATAGACTAAAAATTGTGGGCAGAGGATAGAAGGACAATGTGTAGTCAGATTCCATAAAGATGCAGAACTACAGAAATGTCATAATGGGTAACTTAAATCATCCTTGCATAGATTGGGTTAATAACAGGACCATAGCAGAAGAATCCCAGAAATACGCATGAAAGATCTTTCTTATCTAGTCAAAGAGAAATGAAGCAATGCTAAATCTGGTTCTGGCAAGTAAAGTGTGGCAAGTGAAGCAAGTTTCAATAAAGGAAAAATTTGGAGAAGAATATCATAATATCATCAGGTTTAGAATAGCTATGGAAAATGATAAGGACCAACTAAACATTAAAAAGCAGGAGGAAGACTAATTTATTGCATTGAAAAAGAATCTGACCCAACATGGAATCAAAGATTGATAAGCAGACACTGCTTGCTCAATGGGAGCCCTTCAAAGAGGATATGCTTAAATTCAGTATAGAAGTGATCCTGCCAGGAAGAAGACAAGAGCTGGAATTCATGGCTACCAAAGACACGGTAGCCAGAGACAGTAAAAGGAACTTGATGAAAAGTGTAATCTTCATAATGCAAAACAGAATGAAGCTGATTATTGAATGTACAGAGGAAATATGAACAAAATAAGCTGGCAAAGAGAAAGGTTGAGAGTAGATTTGGGACTAATATAAAAGAGAGCACAAAAATATTTTGTAAATATATAAATAGTAAGGAGAGTAGGGGTAAGGCAGTTCATGATCCAAAAAGGCAATAGTCTTAGGTTGGCAGAGGGCACGGCTGAAATACAATGAGTGCATTATATCCATCTTTGTTGCAATCAAAAATGTTGAAAAGTAGTAGTAAAAGAGTTGGTTATAATATTGGGCTGGATAAAAATTAAAAATGGGAGATATTTAAAAGTTGTCAGTCCTCAAAGTAGAACAACCCGTCAGATGGGATGCATTCAAGGTTATCAATTAAAGTATGGGTCGCATTGTGAGGCTATTTTTCACAATTTTCTCTCCTCTTTAAATATGGGAGGGTGCTGGAGGGCTGGTAGATTGCAAATTTTTCGGGGAAAGGAATAAACCCTGCAATAGAGGCCAGTCAGCCTAATGTGATGTAGGTAAGATGTTTAGTGCTAAAGTTCAGAAATAAAATAATTGCCATTTGAAAAATATGGGTTAATCATTAAGAGTCAACACAGATTTGTTAAAGAAAAATCATATTTGATTAATTTATTGAATTCTTTGTTGAGGTAACAGAGAACAGATGGATGAAATGAAATATCCCCCACACACCAGTGGCCAGTTTGGAGTTAAGGGACATTTAATTGGGCAAGAAGGTATGCTTTCCCCCACTAACTCAATTCAGTCTGGGATGGGAAATCTAATCAATAGCATACATTTTCTGATTAAGGGACCTAGCATTGGGAAGTAAGGGGTGGGCTGCTGAGCCTTTGACTATCTCCTGAACATCTGCCCTCCCAACATCCAGTGACCTCCATCCTATCCTCTTCACCTGTGACCTGGGTTTCTTCACTGATTCTTGGCCTCTGGTAAGTACGTTACCATCAGTAGTTATCACCCTCATTAGCATTGGTGGAAAGAGCTTTCAGCCATCAAGGCATAGAACATAGAACAGTGCACACAGGGACAGGCCCTTCTGCCCACATGATGTCATTCTAAACTAATCCCATCTTTCGACACATGGTCCATATCCCTTTGTTTCCTGCCTGTTCATGTTCCTATATAAATACATCTTAAACATTGTTAAAAATCACACAACACCAGGTTATAGTCCAACAGGTTTAATTGGAAGCACACTAGCTTTTGGAGCGACGCTCCTTCATCAGGTGATTGTCCGAATCATCTTAAACATTGCTATTGTAACGGGATTGAGAGAGGACCCCGGCTGCTGGGCTTCTAAATTCCAAGGGGAAACCCCAGTGCTGGATTGAAATTTAAATCTAGTGAGCTTTCTCTAACAGATTTGGTATAGGGCATCCATCCACTCTGACAGTAGTCCTCCTCATCATCAAAACTAAATTCCACCCAATAAGGGTAGTATGACTAATGTTGTGTATGTGGACAAAGTTAAAATATTACACAACACCAGGTTATAGTCCAACAGGTTTATTTGGAAGCATGAGCTTTTGGAGCGCCGCTCCTTCATCAGACAACCACCTGATGAAGGAACGGCGCTCTGAAAGCTAGTGCTTCCAAATAAACCTGTTAGCCAATAACCTGGTGTTGAGAGAGTGGTGCCGGAAACGCACAGAGGTCAGACAGCATCCGAGGAGCAGGAGAATCGCCATTTCAGGCATAAGCCCTTCATCAGGAATGACTCCTGATGAAAGGCTTATGCCTGAAAAGTAGTTTCTCCTGCTCCTCGGATGCTGCCTGACCTGCTGTGCTTTTCCAGCACCACACCTCGACTCTGATCCCCAGCGTCTGCAGACCTCACTTTCTCCTAATAACCTGGTGTTGTATAATTTTTAACTTTGTCCACTCCAGTCCAACACCGGCACCTCCAAGTCGTTGTCTATGTGGATTTTCAAAAGATGTATGGAAAAGTACACCATAATTGACTTGTTAAAGGAACTATAGAGATTGTAGTGTACGAATAAAGTGGGTGAGGAACAGAAATCAGGGAGTACTGGTTAATAGTTGTTTTTTAGGCCACAAGGAATCATACAGCGATATTCAGACCTACTGCTGGTTAATAGTTGTTTTTTAGGCCACAAGGAAGCATACAGCCATATTCAGTCCTACTGCTGTTTTTGATATTTATTTCAACAACAATTAAAGCCAAAAAGAATCAGGGTCTATGCTTGTAATAGTTAAAATTTCAGTGTTAGAAGAGCAAACTAGCAAAAGTTAATATTTATCAGAGTTTTAAAAGTGTACTTAAATTGAAATGAATTAACTTTTTGTGGTGAATTTAATTCATGCATCAACTATATGCCTTCCAATGGCAAACCAGACAGTGAAGTGCAGTTTGTGCAAAGCAGCACAATTCATAGTCATACCACATGGAAACAGATCCTTCGGTCCAACTAGTCCACGCCAATCATGTTCTCAAACTAAACTCGTCCAACGTGCCTGCATTTGGCTCATATCCCTCCAAACCTTTCCCATTCACGTAATTATCAAAATGTCTTTTAAATGTTGTAACTGTACCTGCATCCACCACATCTTCTAGCAGTACATTCCACACACGAACCACTCTCAGTGTAAAAGGTTGCCCCTATTTTTTTAAAACTTTCTCCACTCACCTTCAAAATATGTCCCCTACTTTTGAACATTTACAATTCACCTCATCAATGTTCCTCAGGATTCAGACATCAACTTTTGGATTCCTGTATTTAATTGTGCATCTGATCTTGTCTGAAGTTGCTGGAGCAGTTGCGTATTTAATGGTCAGGGACAGTGGTCTCACTGTTATGGCCTCAGTAATTTTGGGTGTTAAGGTACTGAAAGAAAATTTCAGTCTCAGTACAAGAAGCAGTTGTACTGCTACAGGAATTGAGGGTTGTCCACAGCTTAAAGGGCTAAGATTCATCATTATTGGTTTTCCACTGGTGAAGAGGCCAGGAAGAGATTCTCTGTTGGCTTGATGGTAACACAATGATAAGGTGTGAAACAGTAAAGGGATCTGTGTCCCTGCGGACTGTATGCGCCCAATATTACTGAAAGGGGGCTCGAGTAAAACATCAGTGTGAACCCTATCATTGCATACCTTGCCATAAAACGTGCAATGTAAAAAAAATAGTTACAATATATCCAGCGTTTTCTGTTGTTTCAACCAACACCTGCAAAGGAGAGAAATTACTCCAAACCATTCAGGAAAATCTTGAGATTCATTGAAATGAACATAACTTTAATGTAATAATGTTGAAGGAGTGGTCTTGTTCATGATGTTAGTGTATTTTATTTTCAGACCAGTTGAGTTGTGGGGGGTGAGCTGGGGACAAATGCTGTGTTCGCATTGGGGAGAAGATCCTCCTCGGAACCTAGTTCCGCGGCCGCAGCCGCTCCGTTTCCGTGCGGACTCTAATTCACCCGAACACACGACATGGTGGACCTGAGGTGACAGCGCCTCTTCCAAAGCTGCACACCGTCTGAAGGCTCGCATTGGGCCCACCACCGAGCTCGCTTCACCGGCTTCCCTTGACCCCCTTTCTCCGGCTGCCTTTTCGACACCGGCCAATGTCCTACCGTATTCGGGGAGCAGAGAGAGGAGGAGGTAATGGGGGAACCGTGTGTATATATGTATGTGGGTGCGTGGAGGCTTGTGTTAGTGGAATGAGGGGGAGGGACTGTTGAATCTGGAGTTGGGAGTTTGGGATGAGTCGAGCCGGTGGGTTGGTCGGGTGGAACTAGGGGACTGGGGTGAGGAGTTGGGGACATAGGGGAGTTTCGTGGGGAAACTAAGGCGGTGGGGGTGGGGGGAGAACGAACCTGGGGAAGGGGGCGATCAGAGGGGAACGTGGGGTGGGAGGCTGAGTGAAGTTGCAACTGAGCGGGGAGGAGGTCAGATTCCTGATTGAGAGGTTTGAGTGTGGAATCCTTCCAATTGAAATATGTTCCAGAGGGTGAGAACACATCCATGGCTAAGCAATGATTTGGAGATGGCTAAGCAAGGAAGCTAAATATAACATAAAAACACCAAGACTAAGCTGTACCATGTTGCAAACGCTGGCTGCAAGATCGGGAAACTTTTAAAGCTCAACAAAGGATTACTAAAAATGTAATAAAAAGAGCAAAGGGATTGGTCTTCATGCCCTAACTATTAACAATCTTTACGAATGACTTGGATGCAGGGATCGGAGATGTAATTTGCAGATGACACTAAACTCAGTGGGAAAGTAAATGGCAATCAAGAAGTAAAGGTGAGGAGCAAGTGGTTTAGAAAAGATGTGACAAAAGGTTTCTTCCACATATACATGGAACTTGCTACTTGAGAGGATGGTGGAGGAAGGTATTCTCACATTTAAGAAGCATCTGGATGACTCCATAAAATGCCATGATGCAGTAGGTTAAGTGCAGGCAAATGAAATTATTATAGTTTGGTGTTTGTTGGTCACCATAGACATGGTAGGAAAAGGGTCTATGCTGTATGACTCTATGACTAAATTTACAAATGATATGGAATAAGTTAGATGAATTGGCCAAAATTTGGCAGATCGAGTGGATAAGTGAAAGGTTATCCATTTTGGTTAGAACTGCAACTTACGATCTAAATTATCTTCTTATATAAGTGGAGAGAATCTTGAGCATACGTTGATGCAGAGGGACCTGGTATCTTTTGTGCATGAATCAAAACACAAGTATCCAGGTACAGCAGGTAATAAGAGAGGCAATTGTAGTTTTGGACTTTATTGCTAAAGGAATACAGTATAAAAGTAAGCAAGTGTTGCTGCAATTGGACAAGGCATTAATGAGACTGGACCGTTGCTGCGGTTGTGCCAGGCATAAATGAGATTGGACCGGTGCTGCGATTGTGCCAGGCACTAGGGAGACTGGACCTGAGTAGCTTAGGCTTATACTCACTAGAGTCTATAAAAAAGAAGATCTATTTAAGGTATGTTAGATGTTAAAGGGGTTTAGCAAAGTAGCTGCAAAGAGAATGCCAAACTAAAGAAAACATTCTAAAATGAGAGTCACCGTTCTGAGATAAGGAATAGCAGACTTAACACACAAGATAAATTACTTCTGTCAAAGGTTAGTGAACTGTGGAATTTGCTACCCAAGAATGCGATGGATGCTAGGACATTGATAACATTTAAGGAGGAGATTGACAGGTTTTTATTTAGTAACTGGTTGAAGGGTTATGGGGAACTGCCAGTAAAGTGAAGTTGAGGCCGAGATGAGATCAGCCATGATCGTATTGAACAGTGGAACAAGCTCGAGGGGCTGAATTGCCTCCTCCTGCTCTAGTTCTGCTGTTCTTATGAATTGAGCTGAACCCCAGAGAAATGGATTGGGCCCTGTGAGACTGCTGGTAGTGTTAGCTACTCGCATTAGGTAGCTGAGGACACAGGAGAAATTTAATCGAAGTAGTCTCGGGGGAATAATTATAAAGGGAGCCATTTGCAGAGAAGTGAAGTTGCGGAGGTGAAAGTAAGCAGTATTTGTGATGTCTAGTTTATAGAGTCACCGAGATGTATAGCAGGGAAATGGACCCTTCAGTCCAACCTGTCCACACCGAACAGATATCCTAAATTAACCTAGTTCCATTTACCAGCATTTGGCCATATCCCTCTAAACCCTTCCTATTGACATACCTATCCAGATTTTTTTAATGTTGTAATTGTGCAAGCCTTCACACCTTCCTTTGTCAGCTGATTCCATATACACAACCCCTCTGTGTGGAACAAGTTGCCCCTTTATCCCTTTTAAATTTTTCCCCTCTCACCTTTACACTGTCTAATTCTGGACTCCCCCATCCCGGGAAAGAGATCATGCCCCTCGTGATTCTATAAGGTCACCCCTCAGCATGCGACACTCCAGAGAAAATAGCTCCAGCCTCTCCCTATAGCTCAAACCCTCCAATCCTGGCAACATCCTTGTAAATCTTTCCTGAACCCTTTCATGTTTCACAAATGCTTCCTATAACAGAGAGACCAGAATTGCACACAGTATTTCATCGTGGCCTAACCAATGTCCTGTATACCTGCAACATGACCTCTTAGCTCCTGTACTCTGTGCACTGACCAATAAAGGAAAGCATACCAAGAGCCTTCTTCACTATCTTGTCTACCTTGGATCTCACTTTCAAAGAACTATGAAATTGCACTCTAAGGTCTCTTTGTTCAGCAACACTTCCTAGGACCTTACTATTAAGTGTACAATTCCTGCCCTGATTTGCCTTTCCAAAATGCAGCACCTCCCGTTTATCTAAATTAAATTCCATCTGATCAAGATCCCATTTTAATCTAAGGTAACCATCTTCACTGTTCACTACACCTTCAATTTTGGTGTCATCTGCAAACTTACTAACCATACTGTCTATGTTCATGTCAAAATCGTTTATATAAATGAAGAAAAGCAGTTGTGACTGTCTCAACGTGTAGTTCCCGGAAGTTTGAAATAATTGCAGTTTTGGGCAAAATCTTTCACTATGACATGACATGTATTTCTCACATCTCCTTACGTACATCACACTGACACATTGTTGATTGAATGCAGACTGTTGTGAGTGTGATGGCCTTCTGGATATACATGTATGCATGCATACAACAATATAGTTCCTTACTCTTTACAAATTTAATAATAAAACAAGGGCGGCACGGTAACACAGTGGTTAGCACTGCTGCCTCACAGCGCCAGAGACCTGGGTTCAATTCCCACCTCAGGCAACTGTCTGTGTGGAGTTTGCACATTCTCTCCATGTCTGCGTGGGTTTCCGCCGGATGCTCTGGTTTCCTCCCACAGTCCAAAAACGTGCAGGTTAGGCGAATTGGCCATGCTAAATTGCCTGTAGTGTTAGGTGAAGGGGTAAATGTGGGGGAATGGGTCTGGGTGGGTTGCGCTTCGGTGGATCGGTGTGGACTTGTTGGGCTGAAGAGTCTGTTTCCACACTGTAAGTAATCTAATCTAATCTAATATGGGATTAATGTAGTCAATTATAGATTGAATGGGTTACCAAAAGTTTGCATGTCCTGATTAAGTTGGAATGTGTGGCTGCTGAAGGGGTTATTGACTAGCATTGAATATCTTCATAATGCCTTTGATAGTCATATTGTACCATTTCCATGTTGTCAAATTTTCTAACTTTAGTGAGGCATAAATTGAATTCATGAATTGACTTTCTCAATTCAAAGTTGACTAAAGCCATCAGTCCATTAACAGCTAATATATACATTAAATATATATGTTACAGAAAACAATACTATGGAGTTTCAAGCTGTGTTAATGGCAGCAGGTGGGGGCTCCCGCATGATGGATCTTACCTCCAATATTCCAAAGCCCCTCTTACTGGTTGGAAACAAACCATTGATATGGTATCCTCTAAATCTTATGGAAAGACTTGGGTTTGAAGGTAAGCACCATTTTCTACACTTAAGTGAATAACAACAAAAAATGGCAATCTATATATTAATCCAAAAGAACTTGCTTTTCTCTATCAGTATAATCTTTGCAGTGCTTTTTTTGGACTCCTAACTATTGATGTTTCAGTTGACTAGACCTATGAGTGAGTGATGGCTAGCATGGTGATTTGTTTGTTTCACATCTGCTCTATTAAAAGTGATCAGTTGTGTTTGGAGACGAAATGGTAAAATGGTTTCCTAGATATTAACCTCTGAAGAGACCCTGCACAATGTTATCTTCTTAGTTTCCTGCACAGATTTTTTTTCTAAATAAACTAGCAATGAACATCATAAGCTGTACCTCGAAGAGAGGAGGGTGCTTGCTGTGGATCCCATGGCAAGAGCTTGCACCTGAAGTATTTAACGTAGGGAGACTGTTGTGATGCTGATATCCTGTGGTTCTGGCTGATGTGGAGTCACTCCCACTCTTGCTGCTTGCCATGGGCATGTTGGAAGGATGTGTAGGTTGATAGGCCATTTCATGTTCTAGAGTTAGAGACGAACCCAGAGGCAGGGATGTTACCTACTGATCCACAAGACCTTCCCCAGCATTAAATAGTAACCAAGCAGGTGTACTTGATTTTTAGAGAGGCACAACTACCCTAGCTCTGAAAGTTGAAATAAGAACAAATGAAATATATTACATTATCTGTTTCCACAGTGCATTTAATTAAAATACTAATTTCTAATTTAAAATCCTAAAGCACCTGATAGCCTCCCTACTAAGTATTGAATGAACCTAAATCTGTTTTGTCTTATGAGAACCAACTGGATCTTTTTGATTGAATTTACTTGACATTAAACACCTTTTCAACAATGTAATCATTGTTTACATCACTCCTTTTATGATTTTTTTTAACCTATACAATTTAATGCCATAATAACAGCATTAACACCATCAGTATTCTGTCACAGACACCAATCTTTCCTGCTGGATTTTCTCCTTTCATCACTCTGAAGTTTTTGACACACCTTTACAAGATTCATTCTGAAACTCTTCAACACTGAAACTGCCTATTTTCTTCCTTCTGTCAATGAAGATTTCGAAACCCAACTGTTTATTTCTCTCTCATCTGCAAATATAACTTTATGACTGTGAAAGTCTAACGACCAGTCCCCAGATTCAACTTTGCAATTCTGTTCAAATCATGACAGAACTGACTTACACATATTAGATGTCATTGTAGAAAACATGCATTGGGTATGCATTCAATTAAAATTCTGATTCTTGAGTGCTTCCATGACTTGTCTTGCCGTATAATATTTCTCACCATTTAGCCTTAACTTTCAACACCTGACATTGCTTATTGCCTGTCAAATAAGAGTGGTACCAGGGAGCTGTAGATGCATTAGCCTCAACAAGGCTAATGATGAGGGCAGAGCGGTAGATGTGATCTATATGGACTTCAGTAAGGCATTCAACAAGGTTCCCCATGGGAGACTGATTAGCAAGGTTAGATCTCACAGAATACAGGGAGAACCAGCCACTTGGGTACAGAACTGGCTCAAAGGTAGAAGACAGAGGGTGGTGGTGGAGGGTTGTTTTTCAGATTGGAGGCCTGTGACCAGTGGAGTGCCACAAGGATCAGTGCTGAGTCCTCTACTTTTTGTCATTTACATAAATGATTTGGATGTGAGCATAACAGGTACAGTTAGTAAGTTTGCAGATGACACCAAAATTGGAGGTGTAGTTGACAGCGAAGAGGGTTACCTCAGATTACAACAGGATCTGGACCAGATGGGCCAATGGGCTGAGAAGTGGCAGATGGAGTTTAATTCAGATAAATGCGAGGTGCTGCATTTTGTGAAAGCAAATCTTAGCAGGACTTATACACTTAATGGTAAGGTCTGAGGGAGTGTTGCTGAACAAAGAGACCTTGGAGTGCAGGGTCATAGCTCCTTGAAAGTGGAGTTGCAGGTAGATAGGATAGAGAAGATGACGTTTGGTATGCTTTCCTTTATTGGTCAGAGTATTGAGTACAGGAGTTGGGAGGTCATGTTGCGGCTGTACAGGACATTGGTTAGGCCACTGTTGGAATATTGCATGCAATTCTGGTCTCCTTCCTATCGGAAAGATGTTGTGAAACTTGAAAGGGTTCAGAAAAGATTTACAAGGATGTTGCCAGGGTTAGAGGATTTGAGCTATAGGGAGAGGCTGAACAGGTTGGGGCTGTTTTCCCTGGAGTGTCGGAGGCTGAGGGGTGACCTTATAGAGATTTACAAAATTATGAGGGGTGTGGATAGGGTAAATAGGCAAAATCTTTTCCCTGAGGTCAGGGAGTCCAGAAATAGAGGGCATAGGTTTAGGGTGAGAGGGGAAAGATATAAAAGAGACCTAAGGGGCAACCTTTTCACGCAGAGGGTGGTACATGTATGGAATGAGCTGCCAGAGGAAGTGGTGGAGGCTGGTACAATTGCAACATTTTAAGAGGCATTTGGATGAGTATATGAATAGGAAGAGTTTGGAGGGATATGGACCGGGTGCTGGCAGGTGGGACTAGATTGGGTTGGGATATCTGGTCGGCATTGATGGGTTGGACCGAAGGGTCTGTTTCCATGCTGTACATCTCTATGACTCTATCTGGGGCATATTGTATGGAATTTGCAACCCATGGCAATTTAATCATGTTTGTTATTGAACTGCATTATTTTAAAAGTATTTATTATTTGTCCTTTCAACTTCTAAATGGTTTTATGAAGGTTGTTCTGAGAATGTAGACATACTTCTTTATCAGTCACAAGCTATAAAGTTATACATCTACATGGTAGATACTTTCAGTTCAAACATGTTATGTCCAGAATTGCATTTTTCTGCAGTCAAAATAACTTTGATTAGGACAGAATTGGGAATTAGGTTAAACTTGATAACGTCCATCCTTTAGCAAAATATGTTATCTGAGGGTGATCTCCTAATTTCAGCAACATGAACCTATATGATAGTTCTATGACATGGACTTGAGCACCAACTGAAGTTGGTGAAACTGCACATTTTTATATTGAGCCAATTTTCTCAACAGAATAGTAGTGTCTCTTTAGTAATTGCATGCAGAGCACCCTCACCGTTGCCCACAGTGAGTCAGTACTTGAGTTGTTGTCATGGTCTGTGGTGGAATGTTGTAGCAGGGAGGGGTGCATTTCATTGCAAGAACTCAGAAAGACCTTTGAAATAAATCTCACGCAATCCATTGTGTTGAGTGTGTTTTGACTAATTCCTGGAAAGTATATTGATTTTACTGTATTTCTATTGTAAAAAATTATCGACAGCAAAATAGCTTTGTTACCTTTCACTATCCATTGTTTAAGGTATGAGTTTTTATAGCAATAGCTAAAATTTTAATAAATGTGCATCAAGAACGACTAAACTTGCCGATTTAACTGTCTGCGACATAATTTAATATACAAAATAGGTTCCACCTGATTGTGATTATTGCTTTTATACTGAACCTGTCTCTTAACTACGTTTTATTCATTCATAGGAAGTGGGCTACATTGCCCATCCCTAATTGTTCTTGAAGGTGATGGTGGCCAGCTTATTTAATTGCTACATTTTATATAGTGTAATATTCAGTGCCATTAGAGAGAGGATTCTAAGACTTGAACACAGTGACAGTGAAGGAAGAGTGATATATCTCTAAGTTAGAATGATGCGATATTTGGAGGCAAATTGATTTTGGTGGTACTGATGCATCTGCTGTCCTTGACTTTCTAGGTGGTAGAGATTGAGGGTTTCGAAAGTCTGCCAAAGCCACCTTGGATGCATTGCAGTAGTGCATGTTCTTTTTTGGTGGAGGGAGTGAATTTTAAAGTTGATGAATTAGGTGATAATTCAGTAGGCTGCTTTTTCTTGAATGCCAAGCTTTTTGTTTTTAGATTACATTACAGTGTGGAAACAGGCCCTTCGGCCCAACAAGTCCACACCGACCCGCTGAAGCGCAACCCACCCATACCCCTACATTTACCCCTTACCTGACACTACGGGCAATTTAGCATGGCCAGTTCACCTTACCTGCACATCTTTGGACTGTGGGAGGAAACCGGAGCACCCGGAGGAAATTCACGCAGACACGGGGAGAACGTGCAAACTCCACACAGTCAGTCGTCTGAGGCGGGAATTGAACCCGGGTCTCTGGCGCTGTGAGGCAGCAGTACTAACCACTGTGCCGCCCACTGTTGTCTCAACATGTAGAGAGTATTTCATTACACTTCTGACTTGTGGATTGTGTGCAGGATGTGAATTAAATACCACAGAATCCTCAGCTTCTGACGTCCTCTTGTCGCACAGTTTTTACTCTGTTGGTCCTGTTCAGATTCTGGTCAATAGTAACCCCAATGATATTGAAAGTGGGCAGATCAGGCACGGTAATGGATGTCAAGGGGAAATGGTTAGACTTACTGGACATGCTCATTACCAACACTTGTATGTAGTAAATGTGATTGGAGCTCCAGCCAGTGGGGGAGCATTTGCTAGACAGCAATCATAACTCTATTAGATTTAAGGTCATTATAAAAAAGGATAAGGATGGACAAGAAATCAAAGTTGTGAACTTAGGGTGGACGATTTGAATAGGATCAGAATGATTTGGCCCTGATGGATTGGGAGCAGATACTTTTAGATAAATCTGTGTTAGAACAGTGGGACATATTCAAGAAGGAAAAAGCAGAGCACAAGGCCAACATATTCCAATAACAAAACAGGGTAGGGCCAGTAAAACGTAGGTTAGGCTGTAGCTAGAGTATTATGTGCAGTTCTGGAATTCACATTATGGGATGGATGTGACTTCACCAGGTGAGAGTTCAGAGGAGATTTACCAGGATATCGCCTGGGCTGGAGAGTTTCAGTTATGGAGGGAGATTTGAATAGACTGGGGTTGTTTTCCTTGGAGCAGAGGACATTGAGGGGACACGTGTGGCTCAGCCGCAGCACAACTGATCAAGTTGAATCCTAAAGGACGTAGCTGCTAGAATGTGTCTGCAGCAAGTGGTGATGGAAACAGCAAGAGGGAAAAACATATTGGACCTCATTCTTATCAATCTGCCAGCTTCAGGTGCATCTGTCCATGACAGTATCAGTAAGAGTGGCTACTGCAAAGTAATTGTGGAGATGAAGTCCTGCTGTTACGTTCAGAATAACTTCGTAATGTGTGGCACTATTACCATGCTAAGTGGGACAGATTTTAAACAGATCTGGCAACTGAAAGCTGGCCATCCATGAGGCACTGTGGCCATCAGCAGCAGCAGACTTCTACCTAAGCAAATCTGCAACCTCCTGGCCTGACATATCCCCCATGCAAGCATTACTACCAAGTCAGGGGATCAACCCTGATTCAATGGAGAGTGCGGGAGGGCATGCTAGGAGCAGTCACAGGCATACTTAAAAATGAGGTGTCAACCTGATGAAGCTACCTAGCCTGCCTAACGGCATAAGCAGCAAGTGATAGATAGAGCTAAGCAATCCCACAACCAGATCTAAGCTCTGCAGGCTTGCCACATTGTCTTGAATGCTGGTGGACAATTAAAAACTAACTGGAGGAGAAGGGTCCACAAATATCCATCCTCAGTAATGGAAGAGCCCAATACAACAGTGCAAAAGATAAGGTTGAAGCATTCACAGCAATCTTCAGTGAGAAGTGCCGAGTGGATGATCCATCGTGGCCACCTCCAGTGGTCGCCAGCATTATAGATCAGTCCATGTGATATCAAGAAATGGTAGAAGGCACTGGAAATCGCAAAGGCTTTGGGTCCTGACAACATTTCAGCAATAGTACTAAAAATTTGAGCTCCAAAACTTGTCGTCCCACAGCCAAACTCATGCAGTATTTTTACAACACTGGCATCTACCTGACAATGTGGAAAATTGCCCAGGTATGGCCTGCACATAAAAAGGAGGAAAAGTCCAACCTAGTCAAATACCACCCCATCAGTAACTTGCTCAGCGATGCCCAATTTGGGTTCCAAAAAGACCACTCCACTTCTAACCTCATTTATAGCCTTCTTTCAAATGCAGCTGAATTCCAGAGGTGAGGAGAGAATGACAGCTCTTGTCATTAAGCCTGCGTTTGACCAAGAGTATGGCATTAAGGAGTCCCAGCAAAAAAGGTATCAGGGCAAACTCTCCACTGGTTGGAGTCATACCTGGCACGTAGGAAGATGGTTGTGCTTGTTGGAGGTCAGTCATCTCCACTCCAAGACATGGAGTTCCTCAGGATAGTGTCCTTGGCCCTCTTCAGCTGCTTAATCACCAACCTTCCCTCCATCATAAGGTCAGAAGTGGAGATTATTGCCAATGATTGTGCAATGTTCATGACCATTTGGGACTCTTCAGATACTGAGCAGCCAATGTTCAAATGAACAAGACCTGGGCAATATCCAGGCTTGGCTGACAAGTGGCAAGTAACATTCACACCATACAAATGTCAGATTATGACCATCACCATTAAGAGAAAATCTGACCATTCAATGGTGTTACTATCATCGGATCCCCCACTATCAACATCCTTGCAGTTATCATTGAAAAGAAAGTCAACTGGACTCACCACATAAACATGATGGCCCAAAGAGTAGGCCTGAGGCTAGGAATACTGCGACAAGTAACTCACCTCCTGACTCCCCAAAGCCTGTCCACCATCTACAAGGCACAAGTCAGGAATATGATTGGCTACCCTCCACTTGCTTGGGTGGATAAAGCTCCAACAACACACAAAGCTTGTCACCATCCAGGACAAAGCAATCCATTTGGCACCATATCCACAAACATCCATTTCCTCCATGGATGTTCAGCTGCAGCAGTGTGTATGGCCTACAAGATGCACTAAGTTCGTCAGACAGCACCTCCCAGAATCATTTCTATCTAGAAGAACAAGGACAGCAGATACATGGGAGCGCCACCACCTGCAAATTCCCCTCCAAGTCATTCACCATCTTGTCTTGGAAATATATTGCCATTCCTTTACTGTCACTGGATCAAAATCCTTTAAAATTCCTCCTGAATAGTATGTGGGTCAACCCAAGGCAGGTGGACTGCAGTGATTCGAGAAGACAGCATGCCATCACCTTCTCAATGGCGACTAGTGATAGGCAATAAATGCTGGCCAGCTAGTGATGCCCACATCCCACAAATGAATTTTCAAAAAATACTTCCAATGTATAAAATTTATGGGTGGAATAGATAGGGTAGACAGAAAGGAAATTTCCCCATAATGGAAGGATCGATGACCGGTGGCATAGATTTAATGTTTGATTAGGTTGTCTAAAGTATATGACTCCTTCAGCCCAAGGAGTCCACACTGACCCTCTGAAGAGTAACCCACCCAGACCCCTACCCTATATTTGCCCCTGACTAATGCAACTAACACTATGGACAATTTAGCAAGGCCAATTTACCTGACCTGCACATCTTTTGGATTGTGGGAGGAAACAGGAGCACCTGAAGGAAACCCATGCAGACACAGGGAGAATGACAGACAGTCACTCGAGGTGGGAATTGAACCTGGGTCCCTGGCGCTGTGAGGCAGCAGTGCTAACCACTTAGCCACTATGCCACCCACGAAGTGTACGTGTGTTTATTTTGGTTCAATGATTCATTTAACTGGTATGTAAGGGGCTGTGAGGGGAAAAATGTATTCATCCAAAGAGGAGTGGGAATTTGTGACTCTCTGCCTATAATGGTTGTAGAGGCAGAATCCCTTCTAACATTTGAATAAACTTTAGATGTGTACTTGCAATGCTAAGGCATACTGGTTATGAGCCAAGTGCTGGAAAATAGGATTTGAATAGCTAGGTGCATGTTTTTGGCTGGTACAGACTTAATGAGCCAAAGGGCCTTTTTCTGCATGGCAGATTTCTGACTCTGTGACAAGCATAAGCTAAAATATAGGGACTGAGAAAAATGTTTGACTGAACAAGGTCCTTCTCACTTGTCTTCAATTAAAAAACCTTGGTTAAAAGTATTTCTGACTCAGACAGTAATGGTCTTCAGTCAAACATGTTAATATTTTAGCATTTGCTTTATGTTGTAAACCTTATCTTTGTTATTTTGTTACCAGTGCAGATTTCAATTCATGCTGATAATTTTGAGAATACATTTGTCACCTCCCAAATTCTGATTTTAGAATCAACAAGCTATCCTCCTGAACTCTCACATCCTCAGCCAACTTGGACACATGTTTCAGGGCTAATTTGAGAATTCTGCCCAGCACAACTATGTTGCATCCACAAATGGAGCAGTGAGTTCTCTACAGGTGAATGCATATCCTTGTCTTTAACCTCTGGCTTTCTCTGGGTTATTCTGATTCTGAAATGTCTTCCAAGGCAGGTCATTGGGCTACTCTTACAGGTGCTGGCTATCTGCTTTGAATATTAAAATAATCCTATTCCAGTTATTAGAATGGAGTTAATGCTTCCTTGTGAAAGCAGTAATGGTGCTATGGAAGTCTAGGCTGTTTGTCCCCTTTAATGGTTATTTTATTATCCACTGAAAAGTAGCACAAATTGATAAATCCTTTTGTCCTGTGACTGTCTACACTAGACCTCTGCATGTCGTGACATACTATTTCAGTATATTGCTTGTTGATGGTCTGTAGCATTGCAATCAGAACAAAGAACAAAGAAAATTACAGCACAGGAACAGGCCTTACGGCCCTCCAAGCTTGCGCCGATCCAGACCTTCGATCTAAACCTGTCTCCTATTTTCTAAGGATCTGTATCCCTTTGCTCCCTGCCCATTTATGTATCTGTCCAGATACATCTTAAATGATGCTATCATTCCCACCTCCAATGGCAACATGTTCCAGACCCCCACCACCCTCTGTGTAAAGAACTTTTCACGCTTCTCTCCCCTAAACCTTTCCCCTCTGACTTTGAACTTGTGACCACTAGTAATTGAGTTCCGCACTCTGGGAAAAAGCTTCTTGCTATCTACCCTGTCTATACCTCTCATGGTTTTGTAGATCTCAATCAGGTCCCCCCTCAATTTCCGTATTTCTAATGAAAATAATCCTAATCTATTCAACCTCTCTTCATAGCTAGCACCCTCCGTACAAGGCAACATCCTGATGAACCTCCTCTGCACCCTGTCCAAAGCATCCGCATCCTTTTGGTAATGTGGCGACCAGGACTGTAGGTAGTATTCCAAATGTGACTGAACCGAAGTCCTATATAAGTGTAACATGATCTGCCAACTCTTGTACTCAATACCCCATCCAATGAAGGAAAGCATGCTGCACTTTACCACTTGACCAGTCCACAGATGTGCAGGTCGGGTGAATTGGCCATGCTAAATTGCCTATAATGTTAGGTGTATTAGTTGGGGTAAATATAGGGTAGAGGAATGAGTCTGGGTGGGTTAGTTTCGGAGGGTTGGTGTGGACTTGTTGGGCTGAAGGGAATCTTAAAATAAAACCTGCATTTCCACCTTCAGGGAACAATGGACCTGAACACCCAGATCTCTCTGTATGTCAATTTTTCCCAGGACTTTTCCATTTACTGTATAGTTCGCTCTTGAATCGGGTCTTCCAAAATGCATCACCTTGCATTTGCCTGGATTGAACTTCATCTGCTATTTCTCTGCCCATCTCTCCAATCTATATATATTCTGCTGTATTCTCTGACAGTCCCCTTCACTATCTGCAATCTTGGTGTCATTTGCAAACTTGCTAATCAGACAGGTAATACCTTCCTCCAAATCATTTGTATATCACAAACAATATTGGTCCCAGCAAGGATCCCTGTGGAATACCACTGGTTACATTTTGAGAAACTCCCTTCCACTACTATTCTGTCTCCTGTTGCCCAGCCTGTTCTCTATCCATCTAGCCAGAACACCACGGACCCCATGTGACTTCACCTTCTCCATCAGCCTATCATGGGGAACCAAAAGCCTTACTAAAGTCCATGTGTATGACATCTACAGCCCTTCCCTCATCAATCAACTTTGTCACCGCCTCAAAGAATTATATTACGTTTGTAAGACATGACCTTCCCTGCACAAAACCATGCTGCCCATTACTGATAAACACATTTTCTTCCAAATGGGAATAGATTTTTCTTAAACCTGTTTGCTAAAGATATCTCATGACCCCTTTTAGCCCTCTTAATTCCTTTTTCAGATTGGTCCTACATTTCTGATATTCTTCCAAAGCTTCGTCTGTCTTCAGTCAACTAGACCTTATGTATGCATCCTTTTTCTTCTTAGATGGTCTCACAATTTCACCTGTCATCCATGGTTCCCTAACCTTGCCATTTTGATCCCTCATTTTTACAAGAACGTACTCCTCCTGAACTCTAATTAACTTCTCTTTAAAAGCCTCCCACATATCGAATGTGCTTTTACCTTCAAACAGCTGCTCCCAATCTACACTCCTGCTGAATTTTGGTATAGTTGACCTTCCCCCAATTTAGCACTCATCCTTTAGGACCACTCTCATCTTTGTCCATGAGTATTCTAAAACTTGGCAATAGTGATCACAATTCCATAAAGTAATCCCTTACTGAAAAATCAACCACCTGGCTGGGCTTATTTCCCAACACCAGGTCCAGTATGGCCCCTTCCTGATTTGGACTATTTACATACTGCTCTAGAAAACCCTCCTGGATGCTCCTTACAAATTCTGCTCCATCTAGACCTCTAACACGAAGTGAATCCCAGTCAGTGTTGGAAAAATTAAAATCTCCTATCACCACCACCCTGTTGCTCTTACATTTTTCCACGATCTGATTCCATATTTGCATCTCTATCTCCCATTCACTGTTGGGAGGCCTGTAGTACAACAGGCCCAACATTGTTATCATACCCTTCCAAATTTCTGAGCTCTGCCCATATTGCCTCACTGCTCGAGTCTTCCATAGTGCCCTCCTTCAGCACAGCTGTGATATATTCTTTGACCAGTAATGCAGTTCCTCCCACTCTATCCCGCGTGAAGCATTGATATCCTGGGATGATTAGCTGCCAATCAAGCCCTTCCCTCAACCAAATCTCAGTAATAGCAATAACATCATGCTCACAGGTACTAATCTAAGCCCTAAGTTCATCTGCCTTACCTACTATACTTCATGCATTAAAAAAAAAGCACCTCAGACCACCAGTCCCTTTCAATTCATCACCTGCTCCCTGCCTCCTCTTCCCTTTACTTACGCTGACTTCATTATCTAGTTCCTTACAGGCTTTAGTTACTGCTTCATTACTGTCCCACTAACCTCATTTGGTTCCCAACCCCCTGCCACATTAGTTTAAACCCTCCTCAACAGTGTTAGCAAAAGTGCCCCCAAGGACATTGGTTCCAGTCCGGCTCAGGTGGAGACCATCCAATTTGTAATAGTCCCACCTCCCCCAGAACCGGTCCCAATGTCCTAAAAATCTGAACCCCTCCCTCCTGCACCATCTCTGAAGCCATGCATTCATCCTGTTTCATTCCTACTCTGACTATCATGTGGCATTGGTAGCAATCCTGAGATTACTACCTCTGTGGTCCTACTTTTTAAGTTGGCTCCTCAATCCCTAAATTCTGCTCGTCAGATCTCATCCCGTTTTTACCTCTTATCGTTTGTGCCAATATGCACCATGACAACCGGCTGTACACCCTCCCCCTTGAGAATGTTCTGCAGCTGATCCAAGACATCCCTGACCCATGAACCTGGGAGGCAACATACCAGCTGCTACCTAAATAAAACTGTTTCACTCCCCTTTCCAGCAGGCCTCTGGTCCTCGCCGTCGTCTCTTGATAAATGGAGGCCCCGATGCCCAAGGTAAGTTTCTAAAAATTATTCTTTGTCACCTCAGGTATGCCTAGTCATTTGAAGCAAGGAATGAGGCCAACACTTTCAAAGAAACAATTAAAATATATTTTTCTTCAGATAAGCATAATTTATCTTCAAAATATCTTCATTGTGACATATAGCTATGGTTGGGGAACGTGATCCTATTCTTCTGAACTTTCCCATTAAAAAGCAAGGCTAATAATAACAGGTTATTGCAGTCTTTCTTGGAAGTAAAAGAAAGTTCTTGATTTAAATATGAAACTTACCTTTTAAAAATGCTTTTAAATTTAATTCTGAAGATTGTCTTCAAATTGTTTGGAAAAATGAAAACTCCAATGTGATGTGAAGCTCCCTCCTTGATTCACTAAGAGATCATAGCAATTGTTACTTTGAAACTCTTCACGTTGTATAGTTCAGACTGAAGTCTTAAGAACTGCAAGTTCATGCACGGTTAGTAACTCGTTAGTAAGGTCATGGCTTGGGACGTCAACTGTCTTTCCCTCCACAAATACTGTCTGAGTTGCTAATATTTCCAGCAATTTTTAATTCTATGTCAGATTTCTAGCATCTCCAATATTTTGACTTTTGTTTCAGTTAATAGCTTAATTCGTTGACTATAATGGCTTTGGAAAGAAAGCTAAAGCCTGGACTTTTGAAAAAGGCCGAAGCCTCCCAAGTATTGAGCTTAGCTGAAAGTCTTCAAGATGTGAAATAACTTGTCATGGATATTGTGAGCTATATAACCATTGTGCTTAACACCTTATTTTTAGTAATGGAGCTTTACTTTATTGAGGAAAAATGATCCAAAGAATTTTGAAAGCATATTGTCAATGGTCTGTGTTTTTTCTTTCATTCATAGTCAGAGAGTCATAGAGGTCAACAGCATGAAAACCAACCTCTTGTCCAAACTTGCCCATGCCGTCCAGTTTTCACATTTTAAACTAGTCCCATTTGCCTGCGTTTGGTGCATATCCCTCCATATCTATTCTATGTACCTGTCCAAGTATTTCTTCTCCCAGCTTACAGGCAAAAGCTCAAGCAGGGGTCCCACTCGTGGATACAAGTCCAGTGCTGGTCGGAGGATCAACTCCGGTGCTGTCTGGAATCAGCTGATTGGGCCATGTTCAAACTGTCCACAGGTACCTTTTACGAGTACACCACCACCGTCACAGACTTTATCACCGGGTGTGTGGAGGACTGTATACCAAGGAAGTCAATCCGGGTATTCCCCAACAGGAAACCCTGGATGAATCAGGACATGCAGAACCTGCTAAAAACCAGGCATGAGACCTTCAGGTCAGGAGATCCACTCAAATATAAGGAATCCAAGTATGACCTTCGCAGAGCCATTAAGACAGCCAAGGACCAATACCGATCCAAACTAGAGACCCAAACAGACACCCGGCGACTGTGGCAAGAACAAAATGACATCTCAGGTTCTAAAAAAAAAGACAGTGCAAGATAGCAGACTATGACACATCGTCTCAATACCTTCTATGCTTGTTTTGAGCAGAATTTCGGCGGAGAGGTAACCTATTCTGACAAGTCTTGACAAATCTATCTCAACAGTCATTGCATTAGAGGTCAGATCCGTTTTCTTTCGTGTGAATCCAAGGAAAACGATGGGACCAGAAGGAGTACCAGGCTGTGCACTCAGAGCATACGCAAATCAACTGGCAAAGCTCTTCTCGAACATCTTCAAACTCTCCCTACAGCAGGCCACTGTCCCTGCCTGTTTCAAGAGGGCTAACATCATCTCCATGCCTAAGAAGGCTCATGCAGCATTCCTCGATGACTACCGCCCAGTGGCCTGAATTTCAGTGGTCATGAAGTGCTTTGAATGGCTGGTCATTGCATTAATCAACTCCAGTCTCCCCATTACTCAACCCCCTCCAATTTGCCTATCGGACCAACAGATCCACGTCAGATGCCATATCATTTGCCCTTTGCTCCTCCCTAGAACATCTTGACATTAATAACAGCTACATAAGAATCCTACTCATTGACTACGGTTCAGCCTTTAACATTATTATTCCCTCGAAACTGATTACTAAACTTAGTGATCTTGGACTAAACCTCACTCTCTGCAACTGGATTCTCAGTTCCCTGACCCACAGGCCACAATCAGTGAAGATTGAAGATAATATTTCATCCTCACTAACACTCAACACTGGAGCCCCCCAGGGATGCGTATTCAGCCCCCTACTGTACTCACTGTATACCCATGACTGCATCACCAAATACCAAACTAATGTCATTTACAAGTTTGTTGGTGACGCCACCATAGTCGGTCGAAACTCAGATGGTGACAAAACAGATTACAGATTGGAGGTGGGAGACCTGGAAAAATGGTGTACTGAGAACAACCTAGCTTTCAATGTCGGCAAAACCAAGGAACTCATTATTGACTTCGGCAGGATGTTACTCGTGTCCCCCTACACATTAACAGCACAGAGGTGGAACGAGTGGAGAGTGTCAAGCTTCTGGGAGTGGTCATCCATAGCAAGCTAACTTGGACTCTTCATGTGGATGCACTGGTTACAAAGGCCCAACAACATCTCTTCTTCCTCAGGCAGCTAAGGAAGTTTGGCATGACGGCGAATACTCTTGCCAACTTTTATAGATGCACCATCGAGAGCATTCTGTCTGGATGTACCACTACCTGGTATGGCAACTTTAACCTTTCAAGATCGGAGACAGTTACAGAGAGTGGTGAACTCTGCCCGGACAATCACAAAGGCCAACTTCCCATCTATGGAATTGTCAAAGATCCATCCCACCCTGGCAATGTTTTTCTACAACCTGTACCATCGGGGAGAAGGCACAGGACCCTGAACACATGCACCAGCTGGTTTCGAAACATTTCTATCCTACTATTGTTAGAATACTGAATGGACTCTCAAACTCTTCGTATTTGCCTTTACCTGTATTATTGTTTTTGCCGCTGATTACCTATTATTTACTTATCTATGCTACTTAACCCTGTGATCTGCCTGTATTGCTTTCAAGACAAAGCTTTTCACTGTGCCTCGGTACACGTAACAATAAATTCAATACAATAAATTCACTGCCCTCTCAGATGAGGGCAGTGTCCAAATATCTGCCACTAAAAGAGTACCTGACAATCTTGCATAAAAGAGCTGTCACCTAAAAAGATTCCTTACTGGGGCCTGTGTCTGACTTATTTATTGCAGGTGCAGAGCTTCAGCCAAAATCTGCATTCTTGGTCGAGGTAGTCTCTGATGTGGAGGCTATCTTTAGTTTATCACTTCCTTTCTCATTTGAGTTTATGTGCGAGAGTGAATTGTCCCGTTGTAAGCTTGAGCAGTGTCAGACCTTTCTTTGCAATTTTTTGATCTTCAGTTTCTTGCTTAAAAATCTTATTCCTTTTCGATTTTCATGTCAAATTTTGGCAGCTATGTTGACTCTACTACCAGATCAATACTTTTGTTTCATGCCCATTTTACATTGATTTAAAAAATTGCAGCACCAAAATTTGAGCATTTGATAAAGGCTGCAATATTAAAACCAGGAATTAACCAAGTCATAAAAGCTCTGATTTCTATTCTGTGCTGAGTTAGCTGATCTCAGCTATATTTGCACTTGAGGTAGTACATATAGCTTTGGTGCCTTTGGATTAGGGAATAGAAATACCATCCAGTGTTTCTGTTTCTGATCATCGCTGAAGTCAGTTCTGAGATGTGCATGAATGGGAATTGAGTAAATCTGAATCTGAATATGTTTGAAATATGTTGCTTCAGGTTTGGATAGATTGCCTATTTCACCATATATTCTTCCATGTAGAAATAGCCAGTTAGCTGATGCTGTAGACCAATTGCACATGCCAGCTTCAACAGAGCATTGATTTCACATTTCTTTTAAATTGTTTTTTTTCTATCATTACAATTGGAAAACGTAACACATTAATGTATGGTTTTTGGTATTCCGAACAGGTGGTCAATATAGATGGAATTGAGGATATTTTGAGTTGGCTTCTCACTTAAGTAAATCTATGAGCAGAGGATTGGGAAATATTTCACAGTGCTTTAATATATTCTGATGTTTATCTGGCTGCATTTAAATGTCTCAATGTTGAATATTGGGGTCCCTAAAAACAGAGTTTTCCTAGTGTTTACCATATAGCATAAGATTTCATTTAAAAGATATTACAATTGCAATTAATTTTCTAAAATTCTAGACTTGGGCTGTTTTCCCTCGAGTGTTGGAGGCTGAGGGATAACCTTTTATAGAGGTTTATAAAATCATGAGGGGCATGAATAGGACAAACAGACAATGTCTTTTGCCTGGGGTGGAGAAGTCAGAACTAGAGGGCATAGATTCAGGGTGAGAGATAAAAGGGACCTGAGGGGCAACTTTGTCAGGCAGAGGGTGGTGCATGTATGGAATGAGCTGCCAGAGGAAGTGGTGCAGGCTGGTACAATTACAGCATTTGAATGGGTATATGATTTCGAAGGGTTTAGAGGGACAGGGGCCAAATGCTGGCATATATAGTTATGAAGGTGAAGTTGTGTACTGTACCTTTAAAAGAGAGTGAAAGCTGGCAAGCACCTGTTTACTGTGAGTGTGCTGGAAAATTGTTAATTTTGGTTGTAACCTAGATACCAGTTGTTTTCACAGCAGTTCGAATTTAACTAATCAGTTTAAATTATGCCCCAAGATACTAAAACCCAATCAAATTTGAATTTTACTGTTTTGACAACATTTAACCAATGGGACAATCCAATGTTTGGCATATAAAAAGCAGGTATTTTGGACAATGAGGCAGAAAGACCACCACCTGCCATTGTCAGACAGACTGCCTGAAAACACTCTCTATCAAAGGTACTGTTTCCATATGAAAAATCTGTGCAGCAGAAGACCGAAGATGACCCGAGGAAGGTCGACACCAGAGATGACAGCCGTTGTTTGGTTTTGAAAATAGAGTTGCTGTAAATTTAATGGGGGCTTTATTGGAGCAATATATTGTTATAAAGTGGGAGGTAGATAACAAACCTTTAGAAGAAAGGAGGCTTAGAGTTGTAAATAGTTGTTGTTTGATGTTCACTTTTTGAGTTAAAAAATAAAATTGATACTTTTTGTTAACTAGGTAATTTGGGTAGTTCTCTGTCACTCATACTTTAACAGATTACGAGGCAAGGTGAGCTTTTCTGTGTGTTTGGTTTAATTAGCAGAAGGTTTGCTGCCGTGTTGTAACAATATGTTCTCAGGGTAGAGGAATTTCAATAGAGAGAAGCTCTCATCAAGAAGACCTGGTGAGCAGCAGTTCTCGTCAGGTGGCCCCCAAAAAGTGATTTTCATTGAACGGTCCTCCTCAGGCAGATGGAACCAGAAGGAGAGGAAGAATACCGAGGGAAGAGTTATCTCACACCTCAGCTAGAGAGGAGGATGCTACCCCCACCACATTAACAAGACTGAAATGACAGTCTTCTGGTATCAGTGAACCATTCCCACCCATCACGGTTATATACTTTCTTCAGTAATTAACTAATGTATGATATCTGAACTGCTGCTGCTTAACAAACTCAAAACATTATCTGAAAATTGCTTCCAAATTGTTGACTGCCTATATTAGGTAACTGGGATCAACAATAAAATCAACATTGAAGTTAACCTTAAGTTTGTTCTTATTACATCATATCTTGTGCTGGTGTGCCTTTGTGAATTATGCAAAGCCGTACTTAGCATCATTCATATGCTTCCTTATTGAGACAATATTTTTTCAAATTCTGAACTTTATGTTGGCCTTAAAATCAAAGTTTAGCAGTTTGTGGTTGTTGTTTGGCTACAGAAATTAAACAAATAAAGAAAATTGTTAGACTATTTGTCTTTTGATATATTGTCCCTGATTTTAAAAAACCCTTCTCTGGAGAATCCAATCCCTAAATTATTTCATTCATTGCTTTGCTTATTGCAGATGAAAAAATGTATGCTTTCCTTGTAACTTCGAAGCCTTTCAAGTTGTCACCTGGCTTCAATGTAATTAAACGTAGATGAGAAAGAACCATAGGCGACTCTCCAATAGAAATGAACACTGCACATATCTTGCCTAGTCATGCCTTTGAAGCTAAGGCAAGGTGAGGAGCCCGACTTCCATGAGACCACGTATTTACTAATCTGTCCTATACTTATATAACATGAAAACCCTCTGTGTCCACTTTTGCCTACAATTTGGTTGCTGATGTCCTGCTTTGACAAGGTTTTGCATGGTGGAGTAATTAGTAAAGTTAAAATCACATGGGATTCAGGGTGAGTTTGCCAATTGGATACAAATTTGGATTGGTGGTACAGGGTTGTTTTTCAGACTGGAGACCTTTGACCAGTGATATTCCACAGGGATCAGTACTGGATCCACTTTTGTTATTTATATAGGAGGCATGGTTAGTAAGTGTGTTGCCAAAGTTAAAAATCACGCAACTTTGTACACCCCAGTCCAACACCGGCACCTCCAAATCATAAGTTTGTGGATGACACCAAATTTGGTGGTATGCTCAACAATGAAGAAGATTACAAAGAGATCTTGATCATGTGGGTCAATGGACTGAGGAGCAGCAAATTGAGTTTAGTTTGGATAAATTCCTGAAGAAGAGCTCATGCCCGAAACGTCGATTCTCCTGCTCCTTGGATGCTGCCTGACCTGCTGCGATTTTCCAGCAACACATTTTCAGCTCTAAATGTGAGTCATTGCAATTTGGTAAAACGAACAAGGGCAGGATTTATACAGTTGATGGTAGAGCCCTGGGTAATGTTGTAGAACAAAGATACCTGGGGGTTCAGGTACATACTTCTTTGAAATTTGTATAATGGGTAGGCAGGGTGATTAAGAAGACATTTAGCATGCGTGCCTTCATTGCTCAGACCTTTAATTTTAGGAGATGGGCTGTCATGTTGAGGTTATACAGGACATTAGTGAGGCCTCTTCCAGAGTACTGTGTCCATATCAGGTTACCTTGCTGTAGGAAAGATATTATTAAATTGGAGAGGGTTCAGAAAAGATTTACAGGATATTGCTGGGATGGATTTGAGTTATAAGGAGAGGCTGGAACATTTTTCACTGGAGCATAGGAGGTTGAGGGGTGACCTTATAGAGGTTTGTAAAATCACGAGGAACAGGGGTAAGGTGAATAGCTTTTCCTTAGAGTGGGGAACTCATTACTGGGACATATTTTTTAAGTTGAGAGTAGAAAGTTTTGCAAAGGATATCAGTCACAGCATTTTCTACACTATGGTTCATATGTGGAATGAACTGTCACAGGAAGTAATGGTGCAGGTACAATTACAACATTTAAAAGATATTTGGACAGGTACATGAATAGGAAAGGTTTAAAGGGATATGGGCCAAACACATGCAAATGGGCTAGTTTAGTTTGGGAATGTGGTTGGCTTCAACAAATTGGACCAAAGAATCTATTTCCATGCTGTATGACTCTATGCTATTCTATCTTGTTTTTCAAACTGTTTAATTAGTCAACCCCCACTTCTCATCCTGTCACCATTTTTTTTAATATATTGTTTTCTTAGTACTTTGTACATTCAATCCCTACCCTAACTGATCACTGCTCCTTTACCTTCCTACTCCTCTAATAATCCAAGGTTTGAATCCCACTTAGATAACCCCATAATTACCCTATGTAGTCCATTTGTGTTCTGCCTAGGTCCACTCAACTCCTGGTCTCATTATAACCTTGGTTCAAACTTGACCAGAGGGAGGAGAGAGTGACCACCCTTACATCAAGGCCACGTTTGACTAAGTGTGGCATCAAGGATCTCTAGCAAAATTAGTGTCAATGCGAATGAGGGGGAATCGCTCCATGGGTTGGAGTCACACCTAGCACACAGGAAGATAGTTGTGGCTACTGGAGATTAGTCATCTTAGCTCCTGGGCATTTCTGCAGGTGTAGCTCATGATAGCATCCCAGGCCCAACCATCTTCAGGAGCTTCATCAATATCTTCCCTCCACAGTAACATCAAAAGTGAGGATGTTCACTGATGACTGCATTTTGACAACACCATTTTACATATCTCAGAGATTGAAGATGTCCATGTCCACAGGCTGCAAGATTTGGACATTATTTGGGTTTGGGCTGACAATTAGCAAATAATGTTCACACCATGCAAGTCCCAGACAATGGCCATCTCTAACAGCAGAAAATCTAACCGTTGCCATCACCGAATCCCCCACCATCAACGTTCTTGGTTATTATTAACCAGAAACTAAACTGGAATAGCCTTATGAATACTGGTTACAAGTGCAAGTGAGATGCTAGAAATCTACAATATTCTGCAATGAGTAACTTACCTCCTGACTTTCCAAAGCTTGTTTACTACCCAAAAGGCACAAGTCAGAAGAGTGATGGTATACTTTCCAATTGCCTGGATGAATACAGCTTCAACAGCAGTCAAGGAGCTTGACATCATAGAAGACAAAGCAGAAACATGAGAACATTACCCACCTGGAGGTTCATCTTCAAACCACAGACTATCCTGACTTGGAAATATATTGCCATTCTTTCAGTTTTACTAAGACAAATTTTCAAGTACAGGCAGTTCTTCCAGAACGCAATAGTTGCGTTCCTGTACAGCCCTACGCTACACAAAAATCACACAATATAAATAACATTTAAAGTGTTGGCGATCTTATTGCCTTATAGCCAACACGAACGTTAAAAGTTTGTGCTTTATTCACCCAATCATGTTGCAGCCAATTTGCATAAACAAAAGGTGCATTTTAACAGAACTGACTGTAATCAATTGCATATCCTCCCAAAGTGGTGTATGGGAAGCTTTCCTTCATTAGCCAGGGCATTGAATTTGGAGCAAGGAAGTCTTATTACAACTTTATAAAACATTTGTTAGGCCACAGATGGAATACTGTGTGCAGTTCTGGTTGCCACACTATTAGAAGATTATGACTGCACTTGAGTGGATGCAGAGGAGATTCATCAGGATGTTGCCTGGGATGCAAAGTCTCAGGTTGCGAGGAGAGAATGGACTGACTAGGTTTGTTTACCTTGGAAAAGAGGAGTCTGATTGAGGTATACAAAATTATGAGGTATAGACACAGTGGATCATGAGAATCTTTCCCCATGGCAGATACATCTATGACCAGAGGGCAAAAGTTTAAGGTGAGGAGTAAGTCATATGGGTAAATTGAGTTTTTGAGATTAAACTTTTGGCAAATTGGACAAGTCAGCTCATAGAGGAGTAGCAGTTTTGAGAAGTTGAAATCGTATGATATCAGTTCTCAACAGGGCCAACACAGCATGGGTGACCCATTTTGCACTGTTTTGGAGTGCACTCACAGCCCATGCTCTCATCCTCTGATTGTTTCTTTGTCAGACTAACTCCCTTTCTGTTGCTTCCCTGCCTAACTCTCTTTCCCCCTCTCACTTCGGGCCTGTCCTTGCTCAGAGTGTGGGTTCGATAGAGAAAACAGTACAGTGCACTCACAGCCCATGCTCTCATCCTCTGATTGTTTCTTTGTCAGACTAACTCCCTTTCTGTTGCTTCCCTGCCTAACTCTCTTTCCCCCTCTCACTTCGGACCTGTCCTTGCTCAGAGTGTGGGTTCGGTAGAGAAAACAGTGAGTGTAAAGTTGTCAGTGTACAGGTTGTAAGTAGGAAGAGTTTGACATGTGGTCAGACGTTGAGTCAACCTTTCAGATATTATCACCTATTAGTTGTGTATATAATGGTGCTCTTCCAATGGAAAAGATTATGAAGAGTTTTCTTTCTTTTGCAGAAGTAATAGTGGTTACAACAAGGGAAGTACAGAAACAGCTACCACAAATAGACACAAAACTGAAATTGGATACAGTCTGTATTCCAGAGGACACTGACATGGGAACTGCGGACTCTTTACGACAGATTCATGGAAAAATTAAGGTAGTGCATTATTTTGAGTTAAAATCCCTTTTAAGGAGTCATCAATAATTGTTATGTTTGTAAGTGTACTCAGAGAATCATTGCTCATGCCTCTGCCTGGGCTTTTAAAGGAGCGTTTTAGTGTATTCATCTGGACTCTTTGAGTATATGTTTCGATTCTTACTGAGTTTCTGGAATAAGTTTTCTCTTTCCCTACTTGTTGTTTCTTGCCAGTTTTGCAGTTTCTTTAGTCTTTTCCACATTCTTTGCGCAATGTAATATTCTGTGACTTCAGTCAATCTGTGTAACCATCACTTATCATCTAATTTTGCCAACCTCCGTCTGTAACTTGCTTTGCAAGTGTAACTAAATTGTTTTTTTTAAAGACTGTTTCTCATGCTGACATGTCATTATTTTCTCACCCAATCTGTGCACAGATTTCATATTGCTGCTTCCCAGCCTCCAGCTGAAATAAATTAGTAAAATGGGGATTATTTTATTGAATAAAGATTTTTGTACTTGGACATATTGGGGCTGTTGCACATCCAGTGGTTGGAAAAAATGTTTTAGTTGAGCCCACAAAAATTCCCATAGCTTCTCATTCGCCTCTAGAAAGCTTGCAAAAAACAAACAAACTGTCTCTGCATTTGTTAGCTTTTCCTTTGATTCATTTTGTGTGGTTTCTTTACTATGCCTTCGTAACATCTAGCTTTCTCACTCCTCACATTTAATTTTTTTCAGTTTATTTTTTCACCTCCGTTCCTTTTTACTCTTCTAACTCCTGGTATCTTCTATTTGCTAACCAATAATGGCTATTTCTGTAGCTAACCAACTGGAAAAAGTAAATGTGATCTATGAAGCCAGCTTTCATTCTGGGCTCTTATTTTTCCAATATTACTGTCACTTGGTTCATAACATTGTCTTCGAGGAGAAAGTGAGGACTGCAGATGCTGGAGATCAGAGCTGAAAATGTGTTGCTGGAAAAGCGCAGCAGGTCAGGCAGCATCCAAGGAACAGGAGAATTGACGTTTCGGGCAAAAGCCCTTCTTCAGGAATTCCTGAAGATGGGCTTATGCCCAAAACGTCGATTCTCCTGTTCCTTGGATGCTGCCTGACCTGCTGCGCTTTTCCAGCAACACATTTTCAGCTCATAACATTGTCTGCCAAAGGTGGCCACATATCTCCATCTTCCATTTCTGTCAGAGTCAGGTATAGTCATCATTTAAGACATATCAAGTGTATAGACTATTTTGAATAGTTCATCTTCATTCAGCTTTTTTTTAAACTTGTTCATGGGATGTGGGCATTGCATTTGTTGCCCATCCCTAATTGCCCTGAGTCAACCCTATTGCTGTGGATCTGGAGGCACAAGTAGCCAGACCAAGTAAGGGCAGCAGTTTCTTTCTCTAAAGGACATTAGTGAACCAGATGGGTGTTTCCAACAATCAACAATAGTTTTATGGTCGTTATTAGACTCTTAAAGACTCTTACATTGAGATTAAGAGAATTCAAATTCCAGCATCTGTCATGGCAGGATTTGAACCCTGGTCCTCTGAACCTTACTTGGGTCTCTGGATGAATAGTCTAATGATAATAACGCTAGGGAATCACATCCCTGTGAAGTGACTTTTTTTTTTAGAATGCTTCTACTTCAAATTTTGGAAATTTGAAATAGAAGTCCTGAAAATACTCAGGTCTGGCAATATCCTTGCAGAGATAAACAGAGTTAATGTTTTGGTTTGCCGTTATTTCATCAAAACCTGGTAGAGGGTGACTTGGTGACTTTTTTGCCCCTTCACAATTTCTACTACTTAGATCAGGTAGCTTTACAGCCTCCAGAATTCCATGTCTACTCTCCAGGCTTCCATAACTCCTGGGACTGCTACAAAGCTCTTCTTGATAATGGACTCTCTGCTGCCATGGCTAGGCTAGAACCAGTTTACTGAGGCTGCAGTGTGTCCTGAATTTAGGGCAGGCTGACTCTCTGGGTGAAGGTGGTACTGTTCTCAGCATTTGCAGTGGATTGTGAGCATAAGCATTTTGTTTTGTCCCAGTTCCAGAAACCCTGATGCTTGGTCATGAAACGGTGTGTGAGTTGACTGGTGCTCTACAGTTGGTTATATTTACTTGTTTCGTAGTCTTTTTTGCATTCAGACTTGCTTTTTTTTTAGATTAGATTACTTGCAGGTGGAAACAGGCCCTTCGGCCCAACAAGTCCACACTGACCCTCCGAAGAGCAATCCACCCAGACCCATTCCCCTACATTTACCCCTTCACCTAACACTACAGGTAACTTAGCATGGCCAATTCACCTAACATGTACATTTTTGGACTGTGGGAGGAAACCGGAGCATCCGGAGGAAACCCACGCAGACACGGGGAGAATGTGCAAACTCCACACAGACAGTTGCCTGAGGCGGGAATTGAACCCGGGTCTTTGGTGCTGTGAGGCAGCAGTGCTAACCACTGTGCCACCATGCCGCCCAACTTTCGACAATTTTGGTAACTGCTTCTACTGCACATAGCAGGCAAATTCCTGTAAGACTAATACACCCACTAAACGATGATCACTATGTTACAAAGAAAAAACTGAGAAGACTTATGCTTGATTCAGTATGGAAGGTAAGTGAATGGCTTGATACTAGTGAGTGACTTATTAATAATAGCATTAATGGAGTTGATGTCCAAGACAGATACTAGAATTCCTATTCCAAATATCAATTGATTTCTGTGTATAAGCAGAACATTTATCTGTTGTTTCACAATTATGTAATTCAAAATGCCGTTTCCCTCCACTATAAACTTGTTTATTTAAATCCATTTAAATACTTGATAAGCAAATATTTCTGTTAAGTGTTTAGAAGTTGAACATTGGGAACCTTGATGATATCTACATCCTGTGCAGTCACTGTTGTTTAATAGAGTAATTTTTTATCGTTTATTCTTTCTGCAGAAATTGCATTTTTGTTTTGTTTGTATCCCACATTCCACAGTGTTAGTTTTCTGTGTAATGTGTTGAATTTACTCTAGTAATTTAGAGGTAATCACAAAATACAACAGTCTTATACTTTTAATAAAAGTGCTGCATGAACTTTTTGCAATATTCCTTGATGAAATCGTTATAACTGTTAATGTTTGTAGAAATGGGGTTATTCATGTCACAGTGTGTGGTTTGAGGTACTGAGTGGAGGCTCACTATGAGGAAAACCAGAAAGGAGCCTCTCATGCATCTCTTAGTCATAATCTATAGAAGGGTATTGGCAAAAGTTTCCTTTTTTAAGGATGATTAATAATGCAGGTTTGGGGTTAGTTTTTTCAAGTACAATCTTAATAAAGTTAATCTATATTACATTTTAGAAATAGCATTAATGTTGTAAACCTACCATGATTCGACTATTAATATCTTACCCATTATCCTGTCAGCTGCCTTAGCTGCTCCTGACCTGCCCTGTCCCCAACCCTCCAAGTATTGTACTGTAGGATCCATAACTCTGTACTTTCTTGACTATTTTTTCTACCACCCTGTTGAAACTCACTTTTTTTGGGAAACCACCTACGTTTCTCCTTGAGCTCTTTCTCATTCAGCCTCAGATTGCTCAGTGCTTCTTCCAGCTTCCCACACTGGCTCACATTAATCGTTCATTTTTTTTTCAGTTACCACCACCATCCCTTCCTCAAAATTATCAGTCTGTAAGTCATTTATGCTGTTCACCTGCTATTCCATGTGAAATATCCCTTTCTTGACTTGTTGCCTTCAAGCTATATTCTTATCTTTTCTGATTCAAATCCTTTTAGTTCAGTCTTCGCTCTTCTCTCAGCACATGAATTACATCCTCTTTGAGTGTTTCTAGTGCATTATCCATCTTAGATTCCTCCATGGTAATGTTCTCAAAAGCATCTCTATTGACCAGGTGCATGATTGGTTGTACTGTTTTCTATGTGAATGTAACCTGTGCATCTTTATCAATGATTTCTTTCCAACCCAACAGACTGTTGCCCCTGGAGTTTCCCAAAGCATCTAACTGTCTTTCTGCTACTTCGTTCACAAGCATAGAACCAGCTTCAATAGTTTATACCAAAGACATGCAAGAGAGGGGTGAAAGGAAGCAAAGGCCTAGTGATATTATCACTAGACTATTAATTCAGAGACCAGGCATTGTTCTGGGGGCCTGGGTACAAATTCCACTATGGCAGCTGTTGGAATTTGAATTCAATAAAAAACTGGGAATTAAGAGTCTTAATGATGGTCATCAAACCATTGTCAAATGTTGGAAAAACCCATCTGGTTGACTAATGTCCTTTAGGAAGGAAACTGTCAACTTTGCATGGCCTGGCCAACATGTGACTCCAGACCCACAGCAATGTGGTTGGCTTTTAACTGCCCTTTGGGCAAATATGGATAGACAATAAATGCATTCCCTGAATGAATTTTTTTAAAAATCAATAGCACTTTTAACTATCTGTGTCTTGATGGACTATTTGTAAGACATCAAGCTTTGGTTATGTCCTAACTTTAAGAAACAAGGCTATGTCTTCATCACTGACTGCAAACTTCTATATTGTCGTTACCTCTCCTCCAAGTCATGATCGCTAAGCATAACAGGGTGTTATAAGCTCAGTGTGCTGTTTAATACAGCGGTGAGCTTTAGATCCCTTCTTGCCTCCTCTACCCCTATGTTAACCCTCGATACCTACTGACCAATATATTTTTTTATTAATTTTTCTCCTTGGTCTGTGACCGTTGACATGTTGCCCAACTTAGTTGCCCTTGATTTGAGTGGCTTCCCATAGGCTGTTTCAGATGTAGTCATTGAGGCAAGTGCATACATTACTGTGGGTTTGAAGTCATATGAGGGTTTCGGTAGGTAAGGGCAGCAGACTTCCTTTCACCCCTTCCTATTTCCACACTAACCCCTCCCAAACTTGTCCAAAACATTCAATTTCTCTTTTAGCTTTTATTTAATTGTTTTTCACCCTACTATTTGGAAAATAATCTGGATCCTACTTTCCATAATTTGTTCCCAAATCACTTTGCCTCTTCAGCTCTTCCTTCCTATTTCATTTTACTCAGCCAGGTCAATACGTTTGCCTCCGGACGTTATGCAGCCTGGCAAACTTAAGCATGCGTCTACCTCCTATCATGTAGTAATACCTCCAAAAAATCCCCAGATGTGGCTATTTAAAATTGCAATTTCTCATCTTTGGTTAAAGTAAATAGTTAGCAGGAAAATCGACGTTTCGGGCATGAGCCCTTCTTCAGGAAAGCCCTTCTTCAGCCCTTCCTGAAGAAGGGCTCATGCCCGAAACGTCGATTCTCCTGCTCCTTGGATGCTGCCTGACCTGCTGCACTTTTCCAGCAACACATTTTCAGCGCTGATCTCCAGCATCTGCAGTCCTCACTTTCTCCTAAAGTAATAGTTAGCCCATATGATAATGTTACAAGTTCCATGGCTGAAGAACACTTTTTGATTCAATTGTGAAAAATCCAAAGAAAATCTTATGATAACCTATGGTTGAAATTACCATCATGTTTAATTAATTTGTGTAAAATTCCAGAATGAGATTCTTAACTAATCACTGGGTTTAATTACACTTGAAACTGAATTATTGTTCAAAGCATTCCAGATTCAAGTTGAACTCTAATTTGTTAAAGATGATTTTTAACTTTTTTTAAAGCCATACAAAGGATAATAGGAATGAGTAACCTAATCACTGAAACATTTTAGAAATTATAAATATATATGTAACTTAATACCTAATTGTAAACGTGTAAAATCATTACATTGTATCTTAGAACATCTATAATTATGAGCAGCATGTTTTTGTGAAAATAGGATGAATTGAAAAACGAAAATCAGAAAATGCTGTAAATACTTAGCTGTTCTAGCAGCATCTGCGAAGAGAGAAACTAAGTTAACTCTACAGGTCTTTCATCAGAATTAGAAAATGGAATACATTCTTTGATTAATTATTTTTAATTTCATTTTAACATGCACAGTCCTCTAAGTATAATTTCTGTATTTGTGTAAATTCCTTTTGCAAAGGGTTGGATAGAAAGATTGTGAGACAAGGTTTTCTATGTTTTTTTATTCATAGAAAATATCACTGAAGGTAGAATAAATGCACATATACAGTTAGTTTGAACTTTCAAGTGATCCATCTTTCTGTATTCCCATCCAGGATAGAAGTGAGGCGTATCAGTGCATTCGCGAACCTGAAATGACACATTCTAGCACATTGAAAACAAAACTGAAAGGAATGTCATTTCTTTTGAAGTTTTAAAGAAATGTACTCTGGACTAAATTAGGTGTTTTAATTTGTTTAAAGACTATGTTTATTTTCCATGTGACTGATATAGCACACGAGTTGACCAGAGAAAGTGTGACATTTTGATGTTTATGGAGAGTCTATACTCTGATTTATTTCCTTCATTATATCATGAAGAATTACTGATCTGTTTGGTTTTGGCTGGCTGATTCCACTGCTACATTTAACTTAGTGAAAAGTTAATTTGTCCTTCAGTCAGATAAATTGCATAATACTTCACTCTGCTTATAAATTATTGTTTTGAAAAATATCTACATTATATGTAATTTCAAAGTGATGCACTGTAGTATGATTTGGATACTGATGTCAAATCCTTATCAGTTGCCAAATAAATTAAACCAATTCCTTTAAAGAGAGATATCTCCAGCACCACACTTTTTGGCATCTGCACTGACATCATTGTTTTGTTTGTACTCTTTTCTTACCTTTTCTAAAGGTGAACTGCTTGTTCAATAAACCTTACTTTTTCCTGTTATCACCCAGAGATTCAGGTTGGCAACTTGTTCTGGTGATAAGTATCAAATTGACAGATTTCATAAACAAAATTTCACATGGATTTTACAGTGTAACCTTTCCATCTCTGGCATAAATCAAGATTTGCAGCATCAGAAACTTATATCTCCATTCTACCTCTATGGTGGTGCCTCAATTTATTCCATTGCTGTTGAGCCAGTTTTTAAAAAAATGTCAGTACACTTCATACTCAACACTTTATAGAGACATAGAGTCATACAGGACGGAAACAGATCCTTAGTACCAAGTCGTCCATGCTGACCAAGTTTTCTGAACTAAACTAGTCCCATCTGCTTGTCTTTGGCTCATATCCCTCTAAACGTTTCCGATTCATGTATCTGTCCAAACGTCTTTTAAATGTTGTAACTATACCTGCACCTACCACTTCCTGTAGAGGTTCATTCCACATATGAACTACCCTCTCAGGTCCCTTTGAAGTCTTTCTCTTCTCATGTAAAAAAATATGCCTCCTAGTTTTGAATTTCCCCACCCTTTGCTAATCACCATATCAATGCCTCTCATAAGTTTATAAACTTCTACAAAGTCACCCCTCAACTCCTGTGTTCCAGTGAAAGAAGTCCCAGCCTGTCCAGTTTCTCCTTATAACTCAAACCCTCCAGTCCCAGTACCATTGTTGTACATCTTTTCTGCACCCTCTCCAATTTAATAATATCCTTCCTATAGCAGGACAACCAAAACAGTACACAGTACTCCAAAAGTGGCCTCGCCAACATCCTGCACAACCTGAACATGACATCCCAACTCCTATACTCAATGGTCTGAGCAATGCAGGCTAAGTGCCTTCTTAATCACCCTATCTACCTGTATCTGAACTATGTACCTGAACCCTAGGTCTCTCTGTTCAATAGCACTGCTCAGGACCCAACTATTAACTGTATAAGTCCTACCCTTTTCATTTTACCAAAATGCAATATTTCACATTTGTCCAAATTAAATTCCATCTGCCATTCCTCAGGCCAATGGCCCAATTGATCCAGATCCCTTTGTAATCTTAGATAACTTCCATTGTTGACTATACCACCAAGTTTTTCAGATTAATTTTTATGACATAAGGTGTAGAAATGAACAGTTTTAAACTTGATATTTTAGACATTGAAACTGTACGGTATCATTTAACCTGAGAAATGAAGCATTTAAGTGCTTGGTCCAAATTGGTAAGGAGCAAATTGGTGCCTATGGGATGTCATATTGATGCAATGTGTTGAAATATGCAATCTGAAGAGAGATGTCACTTTGTAGCTGGTGATTGTTGTTGCCAGTTGTTCCAATAAGATTTCTGACCATCCGGATCTGTTAGTAACCACATCATTGGATTGTGCAAAGGCAAAATACAGTTTAATTGCTGCTTGTTTTCCTGTTACTGATAAACTAGTGCTAGTGGTGCAGGCACCACCAAGACAAAGGAGCAAAAAGCAGTTACATCGGCACAAATGGTAGCTAGTGCTGATAAATCATGGAAACTTATTGCTGTTGTAGCTGATGGTAGTTTGATGTAATGGCTTGATATATGTGCTAGGTATTAGATTATAAGACTGACTTTTATACATGTGCAAAGAATAAGTATTTGTTGCTGCATTTGAGTATGCTGGAGAGATCCTTTTTTTAAATTCTTTGAAACATGTTGTCAATCTGAGCTTCTGTTTTTAGGTCAGCACATTAATTATCCACGAAGTAATAGAATTTACGTTAACTCTGCTTTCTTCTCCCAGATGCTGCCACACCTGCTACATTTCACCAGCAATTTTTGATTTAATTATGCACAAGGTGGTGTATTTTGGAATATCATACCCTTTTTAACCCTATCAGCATATTTTATAAAACAGTTAACTGGTTGCATTAATATAGTTTGTCTCTGAATCAGTAGATTGTACTGGGACTTGAGCATATAGACCAGGATGACTCTACAATACATACTGAGGGAGTATTTCATTATCCTTAGTCTTTGGCTGAGACTTTAATGTGTCCAGATGCTGAGAAAAAGGTCGGATGGAATATAAGCATCTGGGAGCATGGAGGTCTCTTAATCGTTTATGCATCTCTCAGTGTAACGAAGAGCAGAATGCCAATTTATTCATCTTATTTGCTCTTTTCAGGACTTTGCTGTGCGCAAGTTGATTGCTTTGACAGAAAAACAAAACTGTTTCACAGTCCATTAAGTTCTGTGTCACATTCTATTTGAAAGGCATTATTTGATTACATTTGGAGTCATTGGGTTTACAGCCAGGAAGAGGCCCTTCAATCCATCATGTCTATGCCAATCATCAAGAACCTATCCACTCTAATTCATTTTCCAGCACTTGGCCTATAGCCTTGCAAGCCAGGCACTCCAAGTGTTTATCTAAATAATTCTTAAATATTATCATAGTTCCCATCACCCTGTGGATGAAAGAAGTTCCCCCTAAATCTCCAGTCCTTAATCTTAAATCTATGCCCCAATTATTGATCCCTCTATTAATATTAAAACGTTTCTTCCAATCTACCCTATCTATGCCCCTCCATTTTATACGTCTTAGGTTCCCCATCAGCTTTCTCTGCTCGAAGGAAAACAACCCAGTTTGTTTAATCTGTCTTCACAGCTGAATCACTCAAGACCAGGCAATGTTCTGGTGAATCTATTTTGCCCCCTCTCTAGTGAAATATTTCCTATAGTGTGCCAATGCTACTCATGTAGACTGAATATCTAATCTATCTTTTTTTTTTTAACTGTTGGCCCTTCCTACTGTCAACATCTATAGTTTCTAGACACAGCCGACATATTCAACAAAAAATTGAAAAGTTGTTTTTCTTTTCACAGACCGACGTTTTGGTCGTCAGTTGTGATCTCATTACTGATGCAGCTCTACATGAGGTGATAGACCTGTTTCGTGCACACGATGCCACAGTGTCCATGCTGATGCGAAAGGCACATGATTTTACTGAACCTGTGCCAGGCCAGAAAGGAAAAAATAAAGAAGGTAAAGTTTTCTCAGGATGAAAAATGTATGAGCAATTGATTTTTGAAAATATCGGCAGGTAGTCTAACGTAAGTGCACAGACTCCTTATGGAGGCCTCTTCAGTGTTGTAACAAAAGTATTATAGAATGCACTCCAAGACGATAACCTAATTCTTTCCTTGTCATCATGTTTAACACTGTTTGAGAAGATTCACTTGTTCCATGTTGCTGTGGCTCCATGCAGGTCACTGAAACAGAAGTTCTCATTTACTTTTTCTCAGTCTCAAAATATTAACTCTGTTTCCCTCTCAACGGATATTGCTATATTTCTCCTGCAGTTACTGTTTTTACTTCTGATTTCTAGCATCCACAGTGTTTTGCTCTTAGCTGAAGTTAGTGAAGTACATTTGGAACAAAGTCACTAATATTACTGAAACTTTATCTTACATGTAACGGAATAAATATGAATGCCATATTTCAAATGATGGCAACAATTTATGCTACAGGAGAAATAGATGAACTGATTGGTTGGCAAATTGACTGTGGCTGAGGCATTTTCAGAAAAGCACAATGCTCTATCATATTCCTTTCTAGTGCACAGAATGTATATAAATTAACCAAGCTCCACTGATTATCTTAAATTACTGTTGTGTAGTTATTAGCAATTCATTGGCTCAATAATCATGGAATTACATCCAGGAGTTTTGGTTTGGATTTTGCAAGTGTGGGTTGGTTGAGTACTCTGCTTATTTTGAACAGCCAGAGGAACATGGTTGATTTGGTAGACTGTACATTTCAATGATTGGCCAATTTACCTGACATTGCACTAACACAGAAATACATATTCAACATTATAGTAGAAAGAGCATCTTTTTGGACTGATAGTAGCCAGTTGTATCACCACTGTATAGTAAAACGTAAAATGACTGACTTATTGTGCTGTTCAAGTTCAAAGTCATTAATGTAATGTAACTGAATGCAGCTGTAAATCTGTGCCCAGTAAGGTCCAACAAACAGCAGTGAGAAAATTGGCCAGATAATCAGTTCTGGAGGTGTGGTTGGGTAAATAATTATGAGGAAACTGGGAGAACTCCATTGTTCAAATATTTGATTTAATTTGGTTTATTTATTGTGCCGTGTTCTTAAGTATAGTGAAAAGCTTTGTTTACAAGCAGTACAGGCGGATCAGAGTAAGCAAGGATATACAGATCATAGGGTTGAAAAAAGACTTAGTTGCATACAGGTTACATCACACAGGGCATGTGCTAGGCAAGATCAATAATAGCAAGATCATTATTATTTGAAGTTAGAGAGTTCATTCATCCGTCTAATATCAACCGGGAAGAAGGTATTCCCGAACCTGCTGGTCTGTGTGTTCAAGCTCCTGAAGAGGTTGTAGGAGAGCATTACCAGGGTGCGATGGGTCTTTGATGATGTTGGCAGCCTTTCTGTGGCAACAAGCCGTGTAAATGGAGTCCGTGGACGGAATGTTGGCTCCTGTGATCGTCTGGGTTGTGTGCTCAACCTTCTGTAGTTTCTTATAGTTCTGGGCAGAGCAGTTGCCATTCCAGGCCATTAAGCATCCGGACAGTATGCTTTCGCAGGTATATCTGTAGATGTTGGTGAGGGTCCGTATGGACATGCCAAATTTCCTGAGCTACCTGAAGAAGACGAGGTACTGTTGTGCCTTCTTGACTGTCGCATCTATGTGGGAAGTCCAGGGCAAGTTGTCATTTATCGTCACTCCTAGGAACTTGACGCTCTCCACCCTCTCGACTTCTGTTCTGTTGATGTAGATGAGAGAGTGTGCTCTCCCTTTCTTTATGAAGTTAATGATCAGTTTTTTAATTTTGCCAGCGTCGAGAGAGAAGTTGTTCTCATTGCTCCACTTCACCAAGCCCTCTATCTCCTTTCTGTATTCTGACTCATCGTTGTTAGATATCCATCCGACACTGTGGTGTCACCTTGTCAGCAAACTTGCAGATGGCTTTCATTCAGAATTTGGCAGGGTTCTGTGTGTACAGGAGTAAAGTAGGTGGCTGAGGATGCATCCTTGGGGGGGTTCCTGTGTTGAGTTTTATTGTGGAAGATGTGCAGTTGTCCATCTTCATTGATTGTGGTCTGTGGGGCAGAAAGCTGAGGATCCAGTTGCAGAGGGCAGAACCGAGACATAGCTCTCAGAGTTTTGAGATCAGTCTGGAAGGGATAATGGTGTCGAAGGCAGAGCTGTAGTCGATAAACAGAAGTATGACAAAGGTGTCCTTGTTGTCCAGATATTCCTGGGATGAACGCAGGGCTAGGAAAATGGCATCCACTGTGGACCTGTTTCGCTGGTAGGCAAATTATAAAGGATTCAGGTAGGATGGGAAACTAGAGTTGATGTGGGCTATGACCAGCCTTTCAAAGCACTTTATGGTTATGGAGGTCAGAACCACTGGGCAGTAGTCATTAAGGCATGTTTCATTTGGTTTCTTAGGTACTAGGATGATGGTGGTGGTCTTGAAGCAGGTGGGGACTTCGGCTTGTAGGAAGGAGAGATTGAAGAGATCGGTGAATACCTCTGCCAGTCTGTCCACATAGGATCGAAGTGCTTGTCCAGGGACTCCATCTGAGGCCGTCGCTTTCCTTAGGTTGACTGATGTCTGCAACGTTGACAGTGAGCACAGATTCGACCAAGGCTGTCAGGACAGGTGACATGGCGCCACTGGCATTCTGCTTGAACTGTGCATAGAAAGCATTGAGCGCATCAGGGAGGAATGTCTTTGTCTGCTTCATTTTGTATTCTGTAATGTTGTTAGGCCTTGCTACAGGTTGCAGGAGTCAATTTAATTAGTTTGGGCCTCTAACTTGGTCTGGTACTGCCTTTTGGCATCCCTGATGGCATTGTGGAGGTCATATCTGGATTTCCTGTCTGAGTCGCCCCAGACTTGAATTCTGCACGCCTGGTCTTCAGTAGGGAGTGGATTTCCTGGTTCATCCAAGGTTTCCGTTGGAGAACACTCAGATTGACTTCTTTGGTGCACAGTCCTCTATGCATTTGCTAATGAAGTCTGTGATGGTGGTAGTGTCCTCATCTCAGTTTTCCACTGAGTACTTGAGTACGCTCCAGTCCAACGATTTCAAAAAGTTCCCGAAGACAGTCTTCCGCTGCATTGGATCAGCATTGTATTTCTGTTTGTGAAGGGTCCTCCTATTTTAGCTTCTGCTTATAAGCTAGGAGGAGGAACACAGCGCTGTGATCTGATTTTCTGAAGTGTGGATGCGGAATGGAGCAGAAGGTGTATTTAATGGTTGTGCAGTGGTCCAGATTGTTCTGTCCTCTGGTGGGGCAGGAGGTGTGTTGGTGGTATTTTGGCAGCACCCTCTTGAGGTTAGCTGGGATCTTTTACATCCATCTGAGGAAAACTGAGGCCTTCGCTTAATATCTCATCTGAAAGATATCACCTCCAACAATGCAAGACTCCTTGGTTACTCTGATGTGCCATCCCAGATTATATGCTCCAATCTGTGTAATATCATTTGAACTCTAGATCTACAGAATGTTATCACTGAACAAAGATTAACAGTTATAGTTGAAGCAATTTGATTCATTTTCAACTTATTGTGTTCATTCGTTGGATGTGGGCTTCACTGGCTGGGCCAGCATTCACTGTCCATCCCTATTTGCTGGTGGGAAGGTGGTGGTGAGCCGCTGTCTTGAACCACTACATCCCTTGGGTTGTAGTTGTACCCACTGTTGGAAATTGGGGACATATTTAAAACTGAATTGTTTTGGTATTCCATATTCAGTATTTTCTGTATACTTTTTGTGTTACAGCAGTAACTAGCATTCTACAAAAATAAACACATCTCTGGTCTAAGATCAAAATGTGAAACTGCAGGAGATGGGAGAGATACTAAATGAGTATTTTTGCATCAGTGTTTAATGTGGAGAAGGATATGGAAACTAGAGAAATAAATACTGATATCTAAGAAGTGGCAGATGGAGTACACCGTGGGAAAGTGTGAGGTCATGCACTTTGGTAGGAAGAATAGAGACATGGACTATTTTCTAAATGGGGAGAAAATCCAGAAGTCTGAAGTCCAAGAGACTTGGGACTTCTAGTCCAGGATTCTCTCAAGCTAAACTCGCAGGTTGAGTCAGTAGTTAGGAAGGCAAATGTGATATTCGCATTTATTTTGAGAGGACTTGATTTTCAAAGTAGGGATGTAATTCCGAGGCTCTGTAAGGCTCTGGTCAGACCACATTTGAAGTATTGTGAGCAGTTTTGGGCCCCGTATCTCAGGAAGGATGTACTGGCCTGAGCGTGTTCAGAGGAAGTTCACGAGAATGGTCCCAGGAATGAAAAGCTTAATACAGGAGGAACGTTGGAGGATTGTGGTTCTATATTTAATGAAGTTTAGAAGGATGGGGGGAATCTAATTGAAGCTTACAGAATACTGAATGGCCTGGATAGAATAGATGCTGGGAAAATGTTTCCATTGGTAGGAGAGACTAGGACCTGAGAGCTCGGCCTTAGAGTAAAGGGAAGACTTTTTAGGATGGAGATAAGGAGAAACTTCTTCAGCAGAGAGTGATGAATCTATGGAATGCACTGCCATAGAAGCTGTGGAGGCCAGGTCATTGAGTATATTTAAGATGGAGATAGATGGGTTCTTGATTGTCAAGGGGATCAAGGGTTACAGGCAGAATGTGGGAGAATAGGGTTGAGAAACTTATAAGCCATGATTGAATGGCGGATCAGACTCGATGGGCTGAATTACCTAATTTCAGCTCCTATGTCTTATCTTCAAAAATGTTCATATTACTGAGGAGGTGATGTACGATGTTTTGAAACACATGAAGGTGGATAAATCCCTGGGACCTGATCAGGTGTACTTTAGAACTTTGTGGGAAGCTAGGGAACTGATTGTTGGCCCCATTGCTGAAATATTTGTATCAACGATGACCACAGGTGAGGTGCTGGAAGACTGGACAGCTGTACAGGACATTGGGTGGGCCACTTTGGAATACTGCATGCAATTCTACTCTCCCTGCTATAGAAGGGATGTTGTGAAATTTGAAAGGGTCCAGAAAAGATTTGCAAGGCTATTGCTAAGGTTAGAGGGTTTAAGCTATTAGGGAGAGGCTGAATAGATTGGGGCTGTTTTCCTTGGAGTGTCAGAGGCTGAGGGGTGACCTGATAGAAGTTTACAAAATCATGAGGGGCATATATAGGGTAAATAGCCAAGGTCCTTTCCCCAAGGTAGCGGAGTCTGAAGCTAGAGGGCTTATGTTTCAGGTGAGAAGGAAAAGATTTAATAGGGACCAAAGGGGCAACTTTTTCATGCAGAGAGTGGTGCGTGTATGAAATAAGCTGTCAGAGGAATTGGTGGAGGTTTGTACAATTACAACATTTAAAAGGCATCTGGATTGGTATCTGAATAGGAAGGGTTCAAAGGATATGGGCCAAATGCTGGCAAATGGGACTAGATTAGGTTAGGATACCTGGTTGGCATTGGATGGGTAGGACCAAAGGTTCTGTTTCTATGCTGTACATCTCTGTGACTCTATAAGAAAACAAAGGAAAAGCCATCGGAATCATTGAGATCTTAGCTGATGTCAAAATTTATTGGGTGCTACACTAACCTATTATTTGGGAATAGAAGAGGTTTTGTTCTTACAAACTAACTCTTAGATGAAGGTGGGCAAAGAGGCAACAGTTAAGATAGCTGTCCATTGTTACTTGTCAAGAAGGTTCAGACAGGTAATTGACATGACGTGTCATGCCAGCCCACAAAATAAGTGATATTAACAGGAGTGTAGGAAGGTGGGGAAAGGAGATCCAGGGGAGTGAGCCTTGTGGGCCCTATGGGAAGCCGGTAGGGATGTCCTGGGTCTCTGTCAATAGTACTCAGTCGTGGACAACTGTAGGATCCTCAAACCTGTAAGTAGATTTAAAATAACATTATTTGTAATTTTTACAGATTCAGAATTTAAGTATAAAAGTGTAGAACGGTTATTAAAAATGTTAAAGTTAGATCTGCTGTAGGGAGCTCGCAAGGAATTGCACGGTGTCAGCGCCATCTTTGCCTACACAACGTGGATTGTAACAATTCAAAAAGGTGGCACAACATTATCAACTAAGAGCAATGAGGGATGAACAATAAATACCTGTGTACCAAAAAAAATTCGTTCACCCACCACTTCTCAGCCTGCTAACTTCCATTGGCATTTAGCATGATGATGCCTTGATGTTTGAAATTCTCCTTCTTTCAAATATTTCTTGGGTTTGCCTGTACCATCTCAGAGCCATCCTTCAGGTTTCCAAGAATTGTGTGCTGTTTTGATACTGGCCTCTTGCACATTCCAGTTTCCATCTCTGTAGTTGGCAATCATACCTTCAACTCCTTCGTTCCTAAACGCTAGAATTTTATCACTAATCTCTCTACCTTTCTGTCTCCTCCTCTGAAATCTACCTCTTTGACCAAGCTTTTGCTTACCTAACCTAATATCTCTTTATATGGATTTGTATCAAATGTTGCTAGATGTTGGCCATATGAAGTGCCTTGAGATCTTGCAATATTAGACATTATTATACATCTAAGTTATTGATGAAACATCAAAAACATTTCTGACATTATATTCTGTGCCTGTGATGTTGCACTTTTTTTGCATCCTTCTTCATACCAGTCACATTTTGCAATGTGTTTGAGTGATCTCTGAACCCATCCCCTTTGTATACAAATTTGTAGCAGTAATTTTTATTCTAATTTATTAATTGGGCTTATTTAAGACACAGGGCTTGCTGGTTTTAGCTATATATTTATCTGACTATTTACCATTGTGACTTTTAAGTTGTTCCAATATCGTTTTCTGAATCCAATCTGAATTTCATTCTAATCAATTTTATTTCATTATTGCTTTGTTTTATGAAAGTATAGCCCTTTTATGTATTAAAGCTGGCTGTTGGTAGAATGTATCCAATACCGTTGTACAGATTGGGTTTCCATTATCCATACATCCAAAACCAAAAAGACATAAAAACCAAAGGTCTTTTTGGCAGTGGACCCAAATGGACCTGTCGACACTGTAGGACCATTCAGCTTAAGCAAAGCATTTTTTCCAAAGGCCCTGAACAGACCCTAACAGACCCAAATGAACTGTAGTGAACACAAAAAACAAAAATATCTTTCATCTGAAAACCTGTTGATGCCAATTTGTCAACTTAAATTGGATCATTCTGTTGCAGTTCCATCTGAAAGCTGATCCCCTCAAGGTTATTTCCATATGTATTATATTTCTAAGGTGTTTACTTTTATTGCTACACTTAAGCCCTCTCTTGTTCCAGTCAGAAATGCCTAGTTGAGGATCAGATTACTTTGTACAGTTTCCATCCATTGGCATCACTTGGGACTACTGCCCACAGTTTACACTCATGATGTCACTGTTGCATGATGTTTGAACATAAAATACCTATGGGCAAACTGATAATCAATTGTTTTATCGCACATATAAATATTTGTGTACATATCTTCCTTTGCATTACTTGAATGCATTAATTTGGATGACTTCCATTAATATTCTTGGCATGAAGTAAATCATGGACAGGAAAAGACTATATGATCCATCAAACCTGTGTTTTTCTCAGCCATGATGCAGTGTAGTCTTCTGAAAGGCATAAGCAAACTTTAAAAATCTCAGGACAATAAAAAGAAAAAAAATCTGAAATATTCTTCTCTGATCATGCTTTTATATTACTTTGCATTACTTACAGAGTACATTTATGAAATTTGTTCCATCGATTTACAACCATCTGCAAAACGAATCTTCAAACAGCTTTACCTTTGCAAAATTCTGCATGTGACCTCTGAGCTTTCCAAATCTATTACTGACAACCCAATATACTCTTTTTAACTATCTTAAAGTTCTGTCAGATCTCCATGAAAATTTGGCATTTCTGCTATTAATGTAACCAGCATTTCTAAGCCTCTATGAGTCACAAAAGTTGTTCAAACTAGAAATCGTTCTTGTGGCCCTCCTCTGAATCATTTCTGATGCCTCTATATCACCCAGAAGTATTGAATGATGTAGCTGAACTGACAAAATTTGTTTTGTCTTTGGTTGATGTGCACAGCTGAACAAAGGGACTTTGTTGGAGTTGATGACACGTGCAAACGTCTACTTTTCTTGGCTAATGAAGCTGACTTGGATGACGAGCTTGTCATTAAGAAGTCCTTGATGCAGAAGTGAGTAATTTCAGCACTTTTTCTATTCTGTTTCTTATTTCTTTAAAACAGGTACTAATACGTTCAAATAAATGTGGACTTAATAACGTATGACGTGCCTGCTTTTACTCTGGGAGAAAGTGAGGACTGCAGATGCTGGAGATCAGAGCTGAAAATGTGTTGCTGGAAAAGTGCAGCAGGTGAGGCAGCATCCAAAGAGCAGGAGAATCGACGTTTCGGGCATGAGCCCTTCTTCAGGAATGAGGAAAGTGTGCCAAGCAAGCTAAGATAAAAGGTAGGGAGGAGGGACTTGGGGGAGGGGCGTTGGAAATGCGATAGGTGGAAGGAGGTTAAGGTGAGGGTGATAGGCAGGGGTGGGGGTGGGGACGGAGAGGTCAGGAAGAAGATTGCAGGTTAGGAAGGTGGTGCTGAGTTCAAGGATTGGGACTGAGACAAGGTGGGGGGAGGGGAAATGAGGAAACTGGAGAAGTCTGAGTTCACCCCTTGTGGTTGGAGGGTTCCTAGGCGGAAGATGAGGCGCTCTTCCTCCAGCCGGCGTGTTGCTATGGTCTGGCGATGGAGGAGGCCAAGGACCTGCATGTCCTTGGTGTTGTGGGAGGGGGAGTTGAAGTGTTGAGCCACAGGGTGGTTGGGTTGGTTGGTCCGGGTGTCCCAGAGGTGTTCTCTGAAACGTTCCGCAAGTAGGCAGCCTGTCTCCCCAATATAGAGGAGGCCACGTCGGGTGCAGCGGATGCAGTAAATGATGTGTGTGGAGGTGCAGGTGAATTTGTGGCGGGTATGGAAGGATCCCTTGGGGCCTTGGAGGGAAGTAAGGGCGGCAAGTTTTGTATTTCTTGCGGTTGCAGGGGAAGGTGCCGGGAGTGGAGTACCCAACCTCCATTCCCGGCACCTTCCCCTGCAACCGCAAGAAATGCAAAACTTGCGCCCACACCTCCCCCCCCTTACTTCCCTCCAAGGCCCCAAGGCATCCTTCCATATCCGCCACAAATTCACCTGCACCTCCACACACATCATTTACTGCATCCGCTGCACCCGACATGGCCTCCTCTATATTGGGGAGACAGGTCGCCTACTTGCGGAACGTTTCAGAGAACACCTCTGGGACACCTGGACCAACCAACCCAACCACCCAGTGGCTCAACACTTCAACTCCCCCTCCCACTCCACCAAGGACATGCAGGTCCTTGGACACCTTCATCGCCAGACCATAGCAACACGCCGGCTGGAGGAAGAGCGCCTCATCTTCCGCCTAGGAACCCTCCAACCACAAGGGGCGAACTCAGACTTCTCCAGTTTCCTCATTTCCCCTCCCCCCACCTTGTCTCAGTCCCAATCCTCGAACTCAGCACCACCTTCCTAACCTGCAATCTTCTTCCTGACCTCTCCGCCCCCACCCTCACTCTGGCCTATCACCCTCACCTTAACTCCTTCCACCTATTGCATTTCCAACGCCCCTCCCCCAAGTCCCTCCTCCCTACCTTTTATCTTAGCTTGCTTGGCACACTTTCCTCATTCCTGAAGAAAGGCTCATGCCCGAAACATCGATTCTCCTGCTCCTTGGATGCTGCCTCACCTGCTGCTTTTACTCTAGAAACGAAAAACCTTGATCTCTTCCTGTTGGGAAATCTTAATTCTACGTAAATTGCTAAGTGGCTAGATCATTTCCCATCAAAAAGATAGTTTGTTGGCTACTGAAAGGGAAACTTAGATGAGAAAACTAAATTAATAATTTTCTTTTGGTGATGTTCAGGTCACTGCCTTTCTTTTTAACAGAACTGAATTTGACAATCAGGCCATCACCAGTAGCAACGTGACCAATAAAAAAACTCACATCTCATGATAATACCATGTGAGGCTTTAAAACATGTGATTTGGTATTAGGATACCACTTAAGTGTGCGAGAATATGCTGATACCAGTTCAAATTAGATTGGTGCAAAGGATGGGAGATCTTGCATTGAAGAATAGATTTCAAACATGTGTATCTACTTGATAAGCAGCATGGCATGAATTGGTTGATGTGCCAGTCAAGTGAGACAATATCTTTAAAATGAATGAGAAATTGATGCTTACTCCTTGAAGAAACTGACCTTAAAACAATGAGTGAAACATTGATACATGCTAAGTGAGCAAACTTAGAGTGAAAGGAGGAAAAAAAATTGGAAACCAAAACAGAAGTTGCTGGAAAAGCTGAAGAGGTCTGGCAGCATCTGTGAAGAGAAATCAAGAGTTAACATTTCCCGACTTGAAACGTTAACTCTAATTTCTTTTCACAAATGTTGTTAGATCTGCTGAGCTTTTCCAGTAACTTCTGTTTCAGTTTCTGATTTATAGCATCTGCATTTCTTTTTGTTATTTTTAGGAAAATAATTGGATTTGGATAACTAATGCGTGAGAAATAAGAACATTTAGTAAGAAGTATCTTAGAGATGGATGTTGGGAAGTTAGTTTTGCAACTGCATTTGCAGGACTGTGAGATGATATAGAGTCATAGAGCATACAGCACAGACACAGGCCCTCAGGCTCAACTCACCCATGCCTATCAAGTTTCCAAAACTAAATTTGTCCCATTTACCTGCATTTGGTCCTAATCCCTCTAAATCTTACCTATCCATATTCCTATCCAAAAGTCTTTTAAATGTTGTAATATTACCTTTGTTACTCACTTTATATTCCTCATGGTTGTATAAACCTCTTTAAGGACACCCCTCAGCCTATACTCTCAAAGTTCTAAAGAAAGGTCACTGGGTCTGAACTATTTGCTTTTTCTCACAGAAGCTGCCAGACCTGCTGAGTTCCTCCAGCTTTTTATGTTTTTGTTGAGATTTATTAGCAGTCAGCCATTTCATTCTTCAGATGTAATATTTACTTGGCCAGTTTATTGGAGAAAGTGAGGACTGCAGATGCTGCAGATCAGAGCTGAAAATGTGTTACTGGAAGAGCGCAGCAGGTCAGGCAGCATCCAAGGAGCAGGAGAATCAACGTTTCAGGCATGAGCCTGAAGAAGGGCTCATGCCCGAAACGTCGATTCCCCTGCTCCTTGGCTGCTGCCTGACCTGCTGTGCTTTTCCAGCAACACATTGGCCAGTTTATTGTCAGGGAAGCTATATCAGAACAAGTCTCGTTCTTATAACTAGACTATTGGTCTATATTTCACTGACATTGCTTCGTTAATACTCTTCTCTGGCAGACTGGATGCATTGTGAAGGGAGAATAGCATTTACAAATGAGTACTGTGGGTCCAGCAGTGCCAGTCTGAATGCAGCTTTGTTTCCCTAAATCCATGCATGACCATCCATATTTTTACAAGCTTTTCATAAACCAGCTCATTCACAGGTTGAAAAGAAAAGGAAAGAAAAAGTCTCGGATCTTTCAAAGGTACATGCTTGCTTTTCCAGATGGGATGATATTGGCTGTACATTTTTTTAAAGGCAACATATGGAGGAACCACATCCTACTAAGCTAGAATGTTTATGTTTTAATGTATAGAAATATACACAAGTGTACAAAAACCGACGGTTTACTGTATTTACTGGATGATTACTTTGAGTGCGTAATGATTTTGGCTGAAGAGCAATAATTCTAACACTTCACTGCTCAAGGTACCATTCAAGCATGTTGAGCAATTTATTTTTCAATGCTGGTGTCAAAAGGGGCAAACGCGTAATTCACATGCTGTCAGTAAGACAGGGTACCAGATCAGAAGGCATTTAGGAGTTTACCATATTGTTATGGGACTGGACATATGGACAAAGGTTTTACAGAATCTCAGAATTGTTGCTGTGCAGAATGAGGCCATTCAGCCCATCATGTCTGTACTAGCCCTCTGAGCATTTCAGCTTATGAGAAGTTCCTATATTATTCCTGTTTAAATGATCATTTACTACCCTCTTGATTGCCTCAATTGAACTTGCCTCCTCCGCAATTCCAGGCAGTATTTTACAAACCATGACTATTCACTATGTGAAAAGTTTTTCCTCACTTTGCATTCACTTCTTTTGCAAAATATTTCAAAACTGTGCTGTTTGGTTCTCAATTATTCTATGGGCAGGAACAGTTTGACCCTCTTGACCCTGTCCAGACCACATGATTTTGAAAACCTTGATCAGATCTCTCAGTCTTTTCCTCTCCATGCACAACAGTTCCAATTTCTCCAGTCTAGCTTCATAACTGGAGGTTCTCCTCCCTGGAACTGTTTTTCTAAACCTATGCTGCATTCTTGCCAATGTTACACATTGTTTCTAAAGTGTGGCAGCTAAAATGGCACACAGTACTCCAGCTGAGGATTAAATAATGTCTATCTGCAAGTTCACCATAATGTCCCTGCTCTTATATGTCCCTGTTCTTATAGTCTATGCCCTTGTTATTAAAATATTGAATATGTATGCTTTAATTGCTTTCTTTACTCATCCTGCGAACTTTAATGACTTATGCCCATATACACACTTGTCTCTCTGCTCCTGTACACCCCTTAGATTCGTACTTTTTTATTTTATGTGGTCGCTCCATGTAATTTGAACCAAAGTGCAGCACCTCACACTAACTACATTGAACTTTATCTGCTGCTTGTCCACACACTCCACCAACATGTCAATGTTCTCCTTTCTACACTTGTCATCCTCTCAATTAACCATTCTGCTAAGTCTTGTACTATCTGCACACTTTGAAATTGTCCCTTGCAAGATCTAGATTGTTAACATGTATCAGAAAAGGCAAGAGTCCCACTGCTAACTCCTGAGGATCTCAACTAAAAACCTTCCTTCAGCCTGAAAAATACCCATTATCTATTATTCTCTTTACTAACCCTCAGTCAATTTTGTATCCACATTGCTAATGTTCGTTTTATTCCATAAACTGCCACTTTCCTAACAATTCTATTGTTGCCACTTACTAAAACACCCCTGGAAGTCCCTGTACACCACACCAATAATATTGCTTTCATCAGCAATCTCTGTTACCTCTTCAGAAAACTCCAGTAAATTAGACAATTTGCCTTTGCTGCCTCTCCTTAATTAACCCACATTTGTCCATATTACAGTTAATTTATCCCAAGTAATTGTTTCTAGAAGTTTCCCTATTACCAAAGGTAACTCCAGTTTTAGTCTGCTTCCAATGGGCTAGAATTAGGACATCTATCTGCTATTTGATCTGGAATATGATGCACAAGACATTTATCAATAAAAGTACAACTAGTTCTGACTCATGTTTTAGCATTATGACAAAGTGTTCGCTTGCTGAAACATAAGCATGTGTTACTGCAGATTTTGGTGTAACAATAAAGCACAATTGTATTAACAGAAGAAATGAAGATAAACTAAAATAAGCAAAGCAATCTGCAGAGGAACCCTGATTATCTGAATATGAATTATCCGAATTTTGGATTATCCAAAGAAGATCTCCAAGTCCTGATAGAAACATTACACCAAAGAGGTGTTGCAACACTGATCGCGTCTTTTGTTTACAGTGATTAAAAGTGAATTTGGCTTACTGAAATGCTGCTGAGAACAGTTCTGGACATCACCAGGCACCATGTCCAAATGACTGACTGGAGACACACACACTCACTCTCTCTCTCTGTCTCTCTCCCTCTGTCTCTCTCTCTCTGTCTCTCTCCCTCTCTCTCCCTCTCTCTCTCCCTCTCTCTCTCCCTCTCTCTCTCCCTCTCTCTCTCCCTCTCTCTCTCCCTCTCTCTCTCTCCCTCTCTCTCTCCCTCTCTCTCTCCCTCTCTCTCTCCCTCTCTCTCTCCCTCTCTCTCTCCCTCGCACTCCCTCGCACTCCCTCGCTCTCTTCCCCCTCTCTGTCTCTCTCCTGAACAAGGAGCAGACTTAGCAAGTGCTTGCTGTGTCAATTCCATTGAACTGATGGGGGTCGTCAGGGGCTTCAGCAGTTCTTCAGGTCCCTTCAACACAAGTGTGTGTCTGCTCAGAAGCAAACCCTGAGACAGAGAGAGAAAGCAAGGCAGGCAGAGCGAGGATAAAGGAAATTTCAGAAAACTCTGAGCCCCAGGAGAGGCATTCAGTCAATTAACGGAATAATCAATTATTGGAACGAAATAGTGCCCACCCATCTCGTTTGGATAATCGAGGTTCCTCTGTACTTATAATACAAATACAAAATTTTGTAAAGCAACAGTAAAAGAAATCCTATTAATCCCAAATGTGCCTTTTATAAGTTATAAAGAAATAAAACAGCTTTTGTCTAGTACCCAAAACACAGCCCTGGTACAATACCAAAAAAATGCAACTTGTAAAATACACTTACCAGAGTTCCTGTATCTAACACTACTGTATGTTTAAGTCTCTTCACTTTTTAGACTGGACTTGCAGATTGCTTCTCCCTGAAGTTTTCACACACCTACTTCAGTGTATTCGGATATAAGTAACTTCTCCAGTGTTTTATCCCAATACTTTTGGTCTAGGGCTTACACTAATTATTTACTCTCGTTCATTAAGTAACCTTGCCTTCTTGCGGACTGCAGCATTTTCCTTTCCAAGGACTTCAAAGAACTGCTCCAAACTCAAAGTAAAAACTAAAGCCTTCTGCCCTAACTTATTGGTAATTCTCTTAATCTTGAAATTAGCAACTTCCAGAAGCCTCAAACAAACCTTGAGGTCCTATACTTTCCCTTGCTGGGTCGTGAAACAAACTAATAAACAAAAAAAAATGCATCAGTGGAGCACACAAAACCATTCAGTCTTAAGCATCAAACTGTTTTAAAAGAAATCACCATGGCCACACAAATGCTTAATTATTAACTTAAGACATAAAAGTCCAGTGGTTACTAACTCAAAATTACAATAATTCCATAATTTACATCATAGCATCATCTCACCATACTCTCCTCCAGTTCTTCTGTAATCACTGCCATTTTTGTTTCTTTCCCTAGAGATTATTAGTGAAACAGTTGAGAATTGTATCATTATCTGGTAGCTTTCTACTTCCTTTCATTTGTTTTGGAATCTTTTCAACTAAAATCTCATTTTCTAGATTTAAACTGTCATTTTGCAATTATTACTTCAGATCTTTGATTTACTGGTTTAGTAAAGTAATCTTGTCACTATGATATCCAACCATCAAGTTTTTCACCCAGAAAATATATCCATTGAGGTCTGTGTGGGAGATTGTGTGTGTTATCTGGATTGTGTGTAATGCTTTGAGCTGCTGTATGCTCTAGAGTGTTCTACATTTTGAGTAAACGTCTTCCAATGCACCGTTATATTCAACTCAGATACAAATCTGTTAATGAATCTGGAAAAAACATTTATCTGATCATTAACCATTCAATTCTGAATTACTGTTCAAACAAGATGTTGTAGGTAGTTTGTTATCCAACTTTCTAACACTGATGCTCAAGAAGCAAAAACAGGTATGCAAAACCTTATCTTTGAAGATCATTTCTTTTCAGTAGTATGTATTTCCTGTGAAAACAGCATGGCATTTTTCTACATATCCAGTCTTTGTGTAGTTCTGTCATTAGATTTTTTTGATTGAATCCACAAGGTTAGATGTTCACTGGTTAGGTTCTTAAGACTGGCCATTTTTATTTTCCATTGTTGCTTTTGCAAAAATCTGCCCCAAGGAAAAAAGCCATTAGTTACAACCAAGCACTTTAAGAAATAATGAAATTGAATACAATGAGTGAATTTTAGCTTAAGATCGAAGTATGTGAATACTTTTGCAGTTTTAACGTGGGTTGTATAAAAGGTACAGCACACTATTTTGCATTTCCGTTGATGCCATGAAATTTGAAGTGTGCCAGAGCTCCCCCCCTTTGTTAGTTCTCTGGTATATCACCCACAGGCATGTGGCTACCTCTCCGTGTTTATACTGACAATTTCGAACTTTCTCACTCTCTGCCACCAGCCCTGGCTGGAAAGTTACCGATGTACTATCTTAGAGTCTGCCATTAAAGTATCATAACAAATTGGGTATGTGCTCAGATTCAGAGGCAGCAAAATTAAAATCAGTTAAGATTAAAAACAGAAATTGCTGGAAAAACTCGGCGGGTCTGGCAGCGACTGTGGAGAGAAATCAGAGTTAGTGATTGATGTCGGGTAACGCTTCTTCAGAACTCACGTCTGAGTTCTTCATCAGTTCTGCAGAAGAGTCATTGGATCTGAAACGTTAACTGATTTCTATCCACAGATGCTGCCAGACCTGCTGAGTTTTTCCAGCAGTTCTGTTTCTGATTTCCAGCTCTGTAGTTCATATGACTTTTTATGAATCAGTTATGTGTCATCCATTGAAGTCTGTAATTGTTCATGTTGATAGGATTAAATTATGCCCAAACATGCAAATGCTGTATTTTTACTACTTCTACATCATACCTGCTGACCTTTAACTTTCCCAATTGACTACTCTAATCTAAATTAATGTCTTCAACATGTTAAGGGTTGAATTCTTGAATATCTTCCTTGTGTTTCCACTACTGTGCAGTTTTTAGCTTTTGTTTATGTTCTGTACCCCTGTGCAGGTTCTTGGTGATTATTTATAAAACCATGGCAGAGTGCCATAATTTCTTTTACTATGGTTAATGTATGGAGACGGGTCCCAAGTTCAAACATTGTATCCCAAGTGTGCCAAGCTCTACTACTTTAAGTTTAACTTTCTTATTTTCTCACCCACTGTGGTGTTGCCTTCCGTGCTAAAATAAACTTCCTCACAGCAAAGGAATGAGGCTATGTTAAATAATTTGAGGTTACCATTTTTTTCCAACCACACACATTTACTAGCATAGTTTTAAAATTATAATTTAAACTGACTCCAGAATTCAGCCATTGAGATTAGCTTTAGGGAGACTATCTGAAATCACTAGGGTTAAAAAGAATGTACTCATGATGTGACAAGTGGAGTTCCCTGGCAGTTTGTATTGGGACTTCAGCTTTCCATCATATTGTAGTTGCATTGGACAAGAGGTTTATATCTAAATTGGGGATAATTGTGTGGATAGGACCAAAAAGTGAATCATCAAGTAGACCAAGTTATGGCAAATGGAATTCAATGAAGGGAAAGCATGAGGTCATCCACTCTAAATCCAAGAAAGGGAAATGGATGTGCTGTCTTAATTTCAGTGTTGATGTGCACTAGCTCAGTCTCCTGATACAAATGCAGAGGCCTTTTGTGTGTCTACATCTGAACCAGAAGGCTCAGGTTCAAGTCCCACATGCTCCAGAAGTGTTTAATAGCACATCTGAAAAGGTTGATTTAAATGATCTACGTGTACAAATGGAATGTTGGTCTTTATGTCAAACACATCAGAAGTGAAAAGTTAGAGCAATGTTTCAGGTGCACCGAGCCTTAGAATCATATGTGCAGAAGAGGCCCGTTGGCACATTGAGACTGTACAGCCAGAAGACACTATTGCTTATACTATCCCCACTTCCCTGTGCTAGGCCCATACCCTTGAATGTTATGACTCTTCAGGTGCTCATCCAAGTAGTTTTTAAAGATTGTGAAGTTTCCTGCCTCAATTACAATCCCAGGCAGTGCATTCCAGACATTCTCTACCCTCTGGGTGAAATGTTTTTTCTCAAATCCAATCTAAATCTGCCTTTCATGGAATCATAGAATCCCTATCATGTGGAAACAGGCCATTTAGCCCAACAAGTCCACACTGACTCTCGAAGAGCATCCCAACCAGACTCTTTATCCCCCTCTCCCCATCCCATCCCTGTAACTCTGCATTTTCTCATGGTTAATCCACCTAGCGTACATATCCCTGGACACTCTGGGCAATTTAGCATGACCAATGCACCTAACCTGCACATCTTTTCATTTTAAAATTATGCCCTTTTGTTATTGACCCTTTGACTAAGAGGAACAGCTGCTTTCTATTCACTGTGTCCATGCCCCTCATAATCTTATATTCCTCTGTCAGGCACCCCCTCAACATTCTGTGCTTCAAAGAAAAGAACCCAAGCTTATCCAAGCTCTTTTCACAGTGGAAGTGCTCCATCCCAGGCAACATCTTTTGCATTCCCTGCACTGCAATCACATTTTCTTATAGTGTGGTGACCAGCACTGCACATAGTATTCCAGCTATGGCTGAGCCAAAGTACTGTACAGCTCCAGAGAGACCTCCCTGTTGTTATAATCAATGCCATGATTGAAAAAGGCAAGCATCCTGTATGCCTATTGATTTGGCCAGCCACTTTCAACTATCTATGGACATGATGTGGAGGAACTGGTGTTGGACTGGGGTGGACAAAGTTAAAAATCAGACAACACCAGGTATAGTCCAACAGGTTTATTTGGAAAGCTACTGCTAGTGCTATAACCTGGTGTTGTGTGACTTTTAACTTTATCTGTGGACAAGCGCCCCAAGGCCCCTCTGTTTCTCTGAACTTCATAGTGTCTGCCATTCGTTGAGTACTTGATCTTTCTTCCAAAGTACATCACCTCACACTTATCAAGATTAAATTCCATGTACCACTGATCTGCCCGTCTGATCAATCTATTTATATGCTCCTGTAACCTAACATTTTCCTCCTCTGTCAACCACCCAGCCAGTCTTTGTGTTATCCGCAATCTTCTTACTTATCATCCTCCCCCATTTTGCTCTCCATTATTTATGAATATTTCAAACAATAAGGGACCTAGCACTGATCTCTATGGAACGACACTGCACACCAGGCTCCAGTTATGCCAACAGCGATCTGAAACACAAAAAGAAAATCCTGGAGAAATTCAGCAGGTTTGGCACCATTTATGGAGAGAAAATTGCAGAAGGATCCCTCCCGGGGAGGGATCCCCACCCAGATACCTCAGCAATCTCTCTTCACTTGGATAATGTACTGCTTTATTTCTATTTTCCCACAATATACTTCATTTATCAAGTCGTTGCACACTCCTTTAACCTATCTATATTCCATTGTAGCTCCTTATGCCCCTTTTCACAGCTTCCATTCTGATCTATTTTGTGTCATCATCCGGAGTACTGCATTTGATTTTGACACCAATTCAGAGGAAAGATATGAAAGCAAAGCCAATGGATGTTTGAAATCTGAAATCAAAACAGAAGATTCTGGGGGTACTCAACAGGTCAGAGATCATCCAATTATTGATCCAGTAGGATAATTCTTCCTCCATTGGTGATGCCTGACCTGATAAGTTTTTCCAGCATTTTATATCTCTATTTTAGAAAATATATTTTTCCTTGGAAAGAAGCCAGTGCATATCAATGCTTCAGTTTATCATAAACAATCAATTTATGAGAACAGTTTGCATTCCCTTGAATTGAGAAAATGGCGAATTAATTCAATAGAGGTGTCTGTGGTCATTTATCATCTCCGACAGTCTGTCCCATCAGTTGCTCAGCCAGCCAGCCATCTCTTTTCACCCCCACCCTGCTCTTGGGGTTGTGGTAACTTTTGTAGACCACAGGCTGCATGTTAGATGGGCCTCGTCCTCTGCCTTGATTTTTAAATTTACAACTCAATTGTCAAGAAGTTTACTTTTTATTAGATGCTTCTTTATACACTTTTTCATTGTATTTTTCACTTAATTTTTTTTCAGTTTTATGTCTTTATTTTGGTCTGGTTTGATATTCTTCAGACTCTACATTTGAGGCAATACATGGCTATTACAAAGATCCCAAATACTTTCTTGTTACCCATTTCCCAATTGTAACAACTCTCCATGACAAAGCTCTCCAAAGTGAAATTGGCAAGACCAAGTCTAACGAACAGCAGTGGACTTGTGTATGTAACTTCAGTTTATTACTAAGTGTTCCAGTACCGATGGCCTGATGGTCTGTTCCTCCAAAAAAAGGCAACATCTATGGATCATTAGTTGTTCACATCAGTGTTCATTCATGTTTGAAGCATAAACATTGTCTACTATATTTTTATCTTGTGATAAAGGAAAAAAATAAATAAAAACAAAATCAGAAGTTTCCGGAAAAGATCAGCGGATCTGGTAGCATCAATGAAGAGAGATCAAAGTTAATGTTTTCGGTCCGGTGACCCTTCTCTCCAGATAGAACATAATGCAGCTCAATTTTGATGTCTCTGCATTAAAGATTTGGTTTTAAGAAACAAATGGAAAATTGAGTGGTATACGAAGATCAAAGAGTAGATGGTTTTGTTGGAGAGGTTATCAGTATTTGTGAGAAGCATCAGTACTAAATGCCTTATTATACATATGTTAGTCATCGGTGTACGTATGAAATGACATCATCTTTAAAAGGCTGCAGAGTTTGACCTCCCAGCTAGCAATTCAATTTTCTTTGTAGTATTCTTGTGCTTCAAACCTTTTAACTAAAATTAATAAAGATTCAAACTCATTTGTAAAAGTATATGTTTATCTTTACTCTGCAGTATTTTTTCGGAAATTGCATGTTAATTTAGGTAAAGGTGAGGTATTTCATTTTGGTAAGGTAAATCAAGCAGGACTTATACACTTAATGATAGGGTCTGAGCAGTATTGCTGAACAAAGAAACCTTGGAGTGCAGGTTCATAGTTCCTTGAAGGTGAAGTTGCAGATAGATAGGATAGTAAAAACGGTGTTTGGTACACATGCCTTTATTGGTCAGTGCATTGAGTGTCGGAGTTGAGATGTCGTATTGTGGCTATCCAGGACATTGGTTAGGCCACTTTTGGAACACTGCATTCAGTTCTGGTCTTTCTGCTATGGGAAAGATGTTGTGAAACTTGAAAGGGTGCAGAAAAGAATTATAAGGATGTTGCCAGGGTTGGCAGGTTTGAATTACAGGGAGAGGCTGAATACATGGAGGCTATTTTCCCTGAAGCATCAGAGGCTGAAGGGTGATCTTATAAAAGTTTATAAAATCATGAGGGGCATGGATAAGGTGAATAGACAAGGTATTTGCCCTGGTGCGGGGGTGTCTAGAACTAGAGGGCATAGGTTTAAGGTGAGAGGGGAAAGATATAAAAGGGATCTAAGGAGCAACATTTTTCACACAAAATGTGTTGTGTTATAGAATGAGCTACCAGAGGAAGTGGTGGAGGCTGGTATAATTACAACATTTAAAAGGCATCTAGATGGGTACATGAATAGGAAAGTTTTATTGGGAATTAGGCCAAATGCTGACAATTGGGACTAGATTAATTTTGGATATCTGATCGGCATAGACTCGTTGGACAGAAGGGCCTGTTTCTGTGCTGTACAACTCTATGACTCTATATTAAATGAAGTGATGTGTTACATCAGGTGATCAGTTTCAGATATTTCTTTATCAATTTTATGCTTTTATACACCTGTCACTTTGATGTTCTATCTATGACACCTAGCATTCCTCAATGAGATTTCAAGCAAGAACTTATTCCCAAACCTAGAGCAACGTTGCATGTTAAGCATTTTATGTTGCTTTTCATGCACGGTAGTGAATTAACTCTGCTCATTATTCCTGCTCCAGACAGCCTGGTTGAGATCAAGGAACCCACCATATGGGAACTATGAGCGAGCATGCACAGTCAACCAATTGTCTCTGATGCACTGTACCAAAACCACTGCATTACCTTGATCTTTTTATTATTTTTCTTTAAATTTGGTATACAAAATAGTTTGAATCCAATATTTTAATCATTACATTAAAACAAAAAATGTGTTTCAGTGATCTGTATGTTCCACAAACCAGAAATAATACATAGAGTGATAGAGATCGACGGCACAGGAAAAGGCCCTTCGGCCCCTTGCATCCCCGCCAATTAAAAACAACTGCAATCGTTCTAAGCCGATTTTCCAGCACTTGGCCCATAGCCTTGTATGCTTTGGCATCACAGTGCACATCTAAATGCTTTTTAAATGTTATGAGGGTTTCTGTTTCTATCACCCTTACAAGTAGGGTGTTCCACATTCCCGCCACCCTCTGGGTGAATAAGTTTTGCTCACATCTCCCCTCAATCCTCTGCCTCTTACTTTAAATCGGTTCAACCTGGTCATTGATTCTCTATCAAGGAGAAAGGTTTCTTCCTGTCTACCCTGTCTATGCACCTTATGTTTATGCCACAATCATTTCCCATCTCAAGCTTTTTTGCTGACAGGAAAACAACGCTCGTCTGTCCAGTATCTCCTCTTAATGGAAACTCTCCAGCCTAAGCAATACCCTGGGAAATCTCCTCTGCACCCTCTCCACTGCTGTAACGTCCCTCTTTTGATATGAATTTCAGAACTGCGCACAGTATCTTAGCTGTGGCTTAACCAATGTTTTATACAGTTCCAGAGGCAGCACGGTGGCTCAGTGGTTAGTATTGCTGCCTCATAGCACCAGGAACCTGGTTTTGATTCCACCCTTGGGCAACTGTTTGTGTGCAGTTTGCACGTTCTCCCCATGTCTGTGTAGGTTTCCTCCCACTGTCCAGAAATGTGCAGGCTAGCTGATTTAGCCATGCTCAATTACCCATAGTAACCAGGGATGTACAGGCTAGGTGGATTAGCTGTGGGAAATAGGGTGGTGGTGGTGTGGCTGGACGGGATGCTCTTCACAAGGCTGGTGTGGGCTAGATGGGGCGAATGCCCTGCTTGCACACTGTAGGGATTCGATGAATCTGTGATTCTATAACCTGTCTGCTCTTAAACTCTATGCCTTGGCTAATAAAGACGACTCTATACCATATGCCATCTTCACACTTTATACACCTGCCCTGATACTTTAAGGGACTGGTGTACATGTGCACCAAGCTTCCTCTGATTCCTGGTGCTTCCCAGGGGCCTACGGTTCAGCATGTCTTCCCTTGCCTTGTTTGTCCTGCCCAAGTGCATCACCTCACATTTATCTGGATTGAATTCCATTTGCCACTGATCAGCCCATCTGATCAGCGTGTCTATATCCTCCTGTAATCTAAGGTTATCCTCTTCACTATTTACACCCCACCAATTTTTGTCTCACCTGCAAACGTACTGATCAACCTTGCTACATTCAAGTCTAAATCATTACATAAACAGCAAAGGCCCAACACTGACCCCTGTGGGAACCTACTGGACATGGACTTACAGTCCATAAAACTCCCCTTGGACATCACCCTGTGCAACCTACCCTCGCCCAATTGTGGATTCAATTTGCTAAATTTTCATGGATGCCATGGCCTGCCACCTTTATTATCTGTCTCCCACACAGGACGTTAACAAAAGTCTTGCTGAAGATGGTAAATCTTTTCTAAACACGTCAATTCAAAAAGTGCAATCAAGTTGATCAGATATGAGTCTCCTGAAGAAAAATTTGTTGACTGTTCTTGATTAAGTTTTGCTTCTCCAAATACAGATCAGTTCTGACCTCAGAATTGCTTCCAATAGTTTCCCCACCATCAAAACTAAACTGACTGGCCTGTAGATTTCTAGTTTATCCCTTCCTCCCTTTTTAAGTCATCTCTAGAATCATCTCCACATCTCTAGACTCTGAAAATACCTACCCACTGTCTTCAATTTTTTGTAGCTATAGTCATCTTATCCCTAATTGAATGAAGCTGGTTTATCATTTTAGTTTTACTATACTTATATTTTTCTCTGGTCTCCATTAGTTCGACATGTGGGACAATCAAGAAGGAGAGATCATAGTTTTAGGGTAAGGGGTATCAGATTTAAAACTGATGAGAAATTACTTCTCTCAGAGGGTCATGAAACTGTGAAATTTACTCACCCCAGTGCCAGAACATTGAGTAAATTGAAGGAGGAGATGGACAGATTTTTAATTAGCTGTGGATTGAAAGGGTAGGGAGAGTGGGCAGGAAAATAGAATTGAGGTTGGGATGAGATCAACTTTGATTCTAGGGGGCACAGTGGCTCAGTGGTTAGCACTGCTGCCTCACAGTGCCAGGGACCCGGGTTCAATTCCAGCCTCAGGCAACTGTCTGTGTGGAGTTTGCACATTCTCCCCGTGTCTGCGTGGGTTTCCTCCAGGTGCTCCGGTTTCCTCCCACAGTCCAAAGATGTGCAGATCAGGTGAATTGGTCATGCTAAATTGCACATAGACTTAGGTGCATTAGTCAGGGGGAATGGGTCTGGGTGGGTTGCTCTTCGGAATGTCAGTGTGGACTTGTTGGGCCGAAGGGCTGTTTCCACACTCTGGGGAATCTAATCTAATCTAAATAGTGTAACAGGCTCAAAAGGCTGAATTCCTCGCTCACACTCCTACTTAAAGTTCTTATGTTCAGTATCAGGATCACTGTGCAGTCTTGTAACAAATTTATTCCAGTTTTCTGACATAATGAACTTAAACCAGTTTGATGGTCCACTATGATGTCGATTATGTGTGTTTTTCCACTTGAGGTACTGTCAGTCAAGGTCCATTCATTTGCTGATTCCAAACTGACCAAATTACAGGATCTGTCTTCAATTGTGTGTCTAGATGTTACTTAAGCACTTATGTATCTATGGTGCATTATTTTTTACTTCCTCTGTTGTTTAAGTTTGCTGTAGAATTTGGCAGGTCCACTGTACTGTACACCTTGTTAGTTAAATTGGCCATCAAACTAAGAACATTTTTGAACTGCATCAAATGGTTAGAGCACCGAAAGAGGCCAATTGGCCCATCTGTGTGCTCCCTCTCTGTTAGAGCTAGTTGTCCTGACATCCTGGCCCCGTACCCTTGCAAATTATTTTTTTCAAATAATTATCCAATTCCCCCTTGAAAACCAGGATTGAATTTGCCTCCACCGCACTCTCAGACAGTGGATTCCAGATCCTAACCACAGACTGCATTTTAAAGTTTTTTTCCTTATGTCATTTTGGTTCTTTCCCATTCAGCTATAATCAGTCTCTTCTGGGTCTTGATTCTTCCTTTTTAATTTTTTTATCCCTATCTGTTCAAACCAGACTTCTTATGATTTTGATCAAACCATCCTTTTGCAAGTTCAAAATAACTTCCTTGTTTTTGTACATGTTGCCCCATATATAAGCCTAGAATCCTGAATACTGGATTAACTATTTTCTGATCCTGTCCTGCCCACTACAGAACTATGTGCACATGTTCCAGATACCTCTGCTGACTTTCCCCACCCACCCCCTAAGAAATGTATCCGGTTAATTTTGGCTTTGATTATTGTTTTTGAAACTTTGACATGACTGAGATTAAACTGACTGTCCTGTATTTGCTGGGCTTACCATTGCACTTTCTTTTGAACATAGGCGGAAAATTTGTGATTCTTCAGTCTTCTGGTAGTACTCACTAATCTAAAGAACCTTGGAAGCTGATGCCATCATGATCCTTTGGATGCATCACATCTTATCCTGGGGGACTTAGCAACTTCAAACTTAATCAGCCATCCCAAATATTTTTATGAATTTTTAGTCCATCTTGTATCCTATCTTGTTCCTCATTAACTATGATTTTGTCACAACTCAGGATAGCATGCTGGAAATCAAGCTCTGGTATTCTTGAAGTTGTCACAAAATTTAAATTTTTTTAAAAGAAATTTGCAAAGTCCCCAAACTAGCCTATTTTCACATCCAGGTTGGTCGAAAGCACAGACCAGATTCCTTTGTTAGCTACAGGTGACCACGTTAAGCTAAATTAAATAAACTCGACAAATCAAAGCTGTAAACCCTTTGTGAACTCTTCCTTACACACCCACAGACAGACAAGCATATACAGGGGAAAAAGAAACTGCTGGATGTCTTGAAACGCATAAAGGTGGATAAATCCTAAGGACCTGATCAGGTGTACCATAGAACTCTGTGGGAAGCTAGGGAAGTGATTGTTGGGCCCCTTGCTGAGATATTTGTATCATCAGTAGTCACAGGTGAGGTGCTGGAAGACTGGAGGTTGGTTAACTTGGTTTCACTATTTAAGAAAGATGGTAAGAACAAGCCAGGGAACTATAGACCAGTGAGCCTGACGTCAGTGGTGGACAAGTTGTTGGAGGGAATCCTGAGGGACTGATGAGGGATAGTCAACATGGCTTTGTGCTTGGGAAATCATGTCTCACAAACATGATTGAGTTTTTTGAGGAAGTAACAAAGAGGATTGATGAGGGCAGAGTGGTGGATGTAATCTATGAGGACTTAAGTCAGGCGTTTGACAAGGTTCCCCATGGGAGACTGGTTAGCAAGGTTAGATCTCATGTAATGCAGGGAGAACTAGCCATTTGGATACAGAACTGGCAGAACGATTCAGACAAGAGTTACAAGGATGTTGCCAGGGTTGGAGGATTTGAACTATAGGGAGAGGTTGAATAGGCTAGGGCTGTTTTTTCTGGTGTGTCGGAGGCTGAGGGGTGACCTTATAGAGGTTTATAAAATCATGAAGGGTATGGATAGGGTAAATAGACAAGGTCTTTTCCCAAGAGTAGGGGAGTCCAGAACTAGAGGACATAAGGTTTAGTGTGAGAGGGGAAACATATAAAAGGGACCTAAGGGGTAACCTTTTCATACAGAGGATAGAACGTGTATGGAATGAGTTGCCAGAGGAAGTGGTTGAGGCTGGTACATGTGCAGCATTTAAAATGCATCCGGATGGGTATATGAATAGGAAGGGTTTGGAGAGATATAGGCCGGGTGCTGGCAAGTGGAACTAGGTTAGGTTGGGATATCTGGTCAGCATGGACGAGTTGGACTGAAGGGTCTGTTAACTGACAACCTTGTTGGCAGGCTGAGGGCGTTTCTTGTTGATAATTGGTCCCAACTCCGCAAACCAATCAGTTACCAACCAGTAAGCGACTCCTTAACTCCAGATCATCTGCACATTGCTGGAACCTGCAGCTAAGCAAAGAGCTCACAGTAGGTGTCCAATTCTTTACTTTCAAAACGTGTAGCCATCCTTGTAAATCCCTGATTTAAAACAGTTCTTTCTTATTTAAGTCCAGGTTTTTAAAGAAGCAGAAAAATAAAAAAGACATTGACTTGCATCAGTCTTTACTAAGAAGAAGTCAAAGTACTTCAGACATGCTCCTTGTCTCCACCTTTCTGGTCCTGCCCCTTTTATTCCCTTTAATGTCCCTTTTTATGTTAGTTGCTAACCTCTTCCAGTACTCTTATTTATTTCTGTTATTTTGTTGTTCACTTCCCTTCTGAACTTTCAATATATGTCCTGGTTCTCACTTGCATTATCAATTTGACATCTGACACATGGACCCATTTTCTGCTTTATCTTACTCTTGAACTCTTGCTCATCTTAGGAACTTTTGCTTTGACTACTGTACTCAACCCTGTCCTGAATGTACCTTGACTGTACCTGAGCCAGCATTTCTTTACTGGAATTAAAGGGTTGCCTTCATTCTCTTGCCTGTCAAACTTTGATTCTAGTTTAACTGGGTTGGATTCATTCTCATCCAACTGAAATCGGCCCTTCCCCAAATAATTGGTTTTGCTTGGATTTCTCCTTTTCCTTTTCCGTAGCTAACCTGAAGCTTATGATAGTAACAACACTGTCCCCAATATGTAGTATTATTGCAGCCTTCCAAGCAGTTTCAATCACCGTAAGGTGTGACAAAGCAAGATAGAAAAGAATCACGTTTATCCAGCTAGAAGGTTGGGCAGAGAAAAAGTTGGTGATACTGCATCTGAACAGATCTGATGAAGCACCAACAACCTGAAATGTTAACTTTGTTTATCTTTCTGCAGATGCTGCAGACCTGCTATTACTAACATTTTCTGTTTTTATTTCTGAGAAGCTGGCCAAGCAGTTCTGCATTCAAGGAATAAAGTGAAAAATTAGATTTAAGAAAGTAAATAAAAAGTTTTTCAATAGAGTAATAATCTGAGACATTTACTCCAAAGGCATATAGACTGAGTAAACTACATAGTAACCTTGAAAATCAAATCATAAAACTGTCTCTGTGAATTTACCTAAAACATTTCCTGTACCAGCAGAATTAATTCAACTGTTCGATTAAATACCAGTGCTTTCAATTACATTTTATTCGCACAAATTATTATACTCAAAACCATTATTTGCCAAAAAAAACTTCTTCTTACAATGATTTTTACTGTTATTTATGTTAGATAAGATTATATTCCCTACAGTGTGGAAACAGTCCTTTGGCCCGACAAGTCCACACTGACCCTCCGAAGAGCAACCCACCCAGACCCATTTCCCTCTGACTAATGCACCTAACCTATGGGCAATTTAGCATGGGCAATTCACCTGGCCTGCACATCTTTGGATTCTGGGAGGAAACCGGAGCACCTGGAGGAAACCCACGCAGACACGGGGAGAATGTGCAAACTCCACACAGACAGTTGCCTGAGGCGGAAATCGAACCTGGAACCCTGGTGCTGTGAGGCAGCAGTGCTAACTACTGAGCCACCGTGCCTCTCCGTTGGTTCAAAGAGCCCGGGAAATCGGTGCAGGAATACCTAGTGTTCTAAGACCTGCTATCTTCAGCTGATTCTTCATTGACATTTTTTCCACCATAAAGTCTGAAACCAAGAGGGTTCATTGATGATTGTGTGCGATGTTTTGCAATATTTGCAACTCCTCAGATACTGAAGTGATCTGTTTCTGTATGCAGCAAGACCTGCATCGATTCTCCTGCTCCTCGGATGCTGCCTGGCCTGCTGTGTTTTTCCAGCACCACATTTTTCAACTCTGGTCTCCAGCATCTGCAGTCCTCACTTTCCGCAGCAAGACCTGGACAATATCCAGGCTTGGGATGGTAAGTGTCAGGCAATGATCATCTGCAATAAGCGAAAAAATCTTTAACCATTGGCCCTTGACATTTATTGGCATCACCAATAAATAGTGAATCTTCCACTATCAACCTCCTACAGGTTATCATGATTGAAAAGTGAACTGAACTGACCACATGAAACGCTGTGGCAACAACAGGTCAGAAACTGGCACTTCTGCAGTGAGTAACTTGTCTCCTGAATCCCTGATTCTTGTCCACTATTTACAAGTCTGAAATGTGATCGACACTATATATTCAGGCGAAAGTGAGGACTGCAGATGCTGGAGATTAGAGTCAAGAATGTGGTGCTGGAAAAGCACAGCAGGTCAGGCAGCATCCGAGGAACAGGAGAATCAATGTTTCGGGCAAGAGCCCTTCATAATGAATTCCTGATGAAGGGCTCTTGCCCGAAATTCAATTCTCCTGCTTCTAAGATGCTGCCTGACCTTTCCCAGTACCACACTCTTGATTGTATATGCTCAAGTAATAGTCGCTCTCATGTAAAAGTCGATTCCCTATTTTTAGCCAAAAGAGCTGGAATTTTCCATATCTTGTGTAAAAATCGACCCTAGTTCTTCACAGCTAACAGATCAACATTTATGAGTCAGTATGCAGGCAGTCACGCTACCCTCTGGCTTTCCAGTCCCCTGGCCATCATGCTCCATTCCAGGTTTACAAATTACTGTAATTTGTTGTTTACTTCTTTCATTGTTTAGAGATCAGTTGGGCTTCTGTTAATGATACAGTATGAATTTTGATAGGCATGAATTTTAGCCACTCAAAAGTAGTATCCATGTAATTGGCGACCCAATAAATTTAACCTTAAAATGTCGTCAAAACATTTTGACTATTACTCAAGTAGTACAGTCATGGAGATGTATAGCACAGAAACAGACCCTTCGGTCCAACTCGTCCATGTTGACCAAATTTCCTAAATTAATCTGATCCCAATTGTCAGTATTTGGCTCGTATCCCTTAAACCCTTCCTATTCATATGCCCATTCAGACACCTTTGAAGTGCTGTAATTGTACCAGCCTCCTCCACTTCCTCTGGCAGTTCACTCCATATATGCATCACCTGCTGTGCGAAAAAGTTTCCTCTTAGGTCCCTTTTAAATCTTTCACCTCTCGCCTTAAACCTATGTCTTCTAGTTTTGGACTCCCATACTCTAGGGAAGAGACCTTGAATATTCACCTTTATCCTTGCTCCTCATAACGTCTATAGTGTCACCCCTCAACCTATCATGCTGCAGGAAAAAAAGTCACAGCCAATCAGCCTCCCTATAGCTCAAACCCTCCAACCATGGCAACATCCTTGTAAATCTTTTCTCAACCCTTTCAGTTTCACAACATCCTTCCAGTAGCAGGGAGACCAGAATTGCACACAGTATTGCAGAAGTGGCCTAAGCAATGTCCTATACAGCCGTAAAATGACCTCCCAATCTGTTTACTCAATGCACTGAACAATAAAGGCATGCGTATCAAACATCTTCTTCACTACCCTGTCTACCTACAGCTCCACCTTCAAGGAACTGTGAATCTGCACCCCAAGGTGGCTTCGCTAGGCAACACTGCCCAGGCCCTGGGTAGCTCCTATACATTTGAAAAGCTTGCTGTCATGGAAGACAAAGCAGCCCGTTTAATTACACCCTCATCCACCACCTTCAGCCTTCTCTCCCTTCGAGAGCATTGTTCGTGGTAACTATGTGTATCATCTAAAGGTGCACTGCAGTAACTCACCATGTCTCTGCTGACGGCAGCTCCTACAGCAACCTACACTAAGAATGACAAGGCAACATTTGCATGGGAACTGTATCACTTGCAAGTTCTCCTTCAAGCCATGCATCATTCTAACCTGGGACTATGTTGCTGTTCCTTTTCTGTCTTAGGGAGTTCTAGATTTTGGAACTAAAACAGCATTGTATGTGTCCCTGAACACCAGAGACTGTAAGGGCTCAGGAAGGCAGGTCACCACTGCATTCTCCAGGGAAATTTAGAAGGGGCAATAATTACTGGCCTGGTGAATGATGCCTGTTTACCACACACAAATAACAAGAAAGTTTGATTTGGAATTTTTTGCTAAATGTCTACTAAACATTCTCCACTCAGTGTCATTTCAATATCCTCAGGATCAAAATCTACGTTCCTCAGTGTTGAAGTATGAATATTTGATTGTCAGTATTATTTTACATTTTCAGTGAATCTGTCTAGTTTTCATTGGTTGTTGAAGCATTTCATTTCATTATCAAATGCATTAGAATTTCTTCCTTGTTGAGAAAATATAGAGATTTCTTCATGGTCCTACTCAACTGTTACTTCTTTTTGATGTTTTTCAAAAAGTGTTCTGACTCAGTTATTCTTTTCACAAGAACATTCTGGATAGGGTGGCTCATTTAATGGTGCCAATCAGACTTTGGTATTTGCACAATACAATGGAAATGGGTGTCTCCAAACCCACCCCCCCCAACACACACACACAACACACTTTGTTGAAGTTCGATATTCTTATATCACAGATCTACTATTTTGGCTAATGCCCGATTTTGGTTCTGACTCGTAATTTTGGTGAGGATTAAAGATGAAATCATCTTTAACAAGTACAGCTATCTTTACGTGCAGAACATGCTCTTGCAATCAGTTGCTCTGTTGACTTCTTGCTTTAGCTCTTTTCTAATTAATGCTAAGCAATCTCGATCAACGTTTTGCTCTACCATCTTCATTTTCCTTGGTCTGCAACCTGCATTGCTTTTCCTCACCAAGTAAAAATGCATAGTGTCTGAGAATATTATTAGAATTAGACAAATATGAGGAACAAAAGAAATTAAGTATGAAAGAAGGCCTGTGCTTTATGAAAAATTTGTTGCACTTTTTTTTTGCTACCTGTGGTTGAATTTGGTTATGCATATCTATATTACAGTATCAGTGGAAATACAGTGTAGACAGGACTTTTTCTTTTATATGTAGTACTTTGCACTTGGAGAAGATGGTCCATCAATATTTAAATACTTTAAATTACCTTTTCATGATGCCTGTGGTTAATTGAGTCAGTTGCAATTTTCCATCATTGTGGTACCACAATAATTTTATTGAAAATCTATTGCTTAGATTTTGGAATTTGGTAGCAGCATGAAAGTTCAGTAGCACAGCGATGAACTGACTTGGTTTCCTGTGTTTGTGGAACAATACTGCTGTGAAGTATCAATGAATAGTTTGTAAATATAGGTTGTTAATTGCTATTTTTTCTTTTCAGATATCCTAAAATACACATAAAAACTGCCCTTGTGGATGCCCATCTGTACTGCATGAAAAAATGGGTTCTGGACTTCCTTGTGGAAAACAAGTAAGGGGTTATACCATTATTGCACAATTATCTTTGCAATGCGCTTCAAACATTAAGCACTATTCAAAATATACTTATAATGGAAACGTCACTGGTGAATGTCACGGAAATTGACTTTAACTAACTTGAAATTTTGGTCTCAAAACATATATTCCTATATCTAAACTTTCGTACAGCGAGAAAATGTTTGTGCTTATGAAAGGATGTACTTAATCATTAAGTTTCAAGTAGTTTTGGGAAATTCTCTGCTGTAGTACCAGAACAGCTAATCTTTCAATTCGTGTACCAGGTTATCAAGAGAAAAACTAGTATTACGGTAATAATGTCATAAATAGCTTTGTCACAACAATATTGACTCTCTGATACTTTAATAACTTGCCTCAACTTCCAGTTCAGAAGTAATAGGTTAAAACCTCACTTCATGACTTGACTGCATAAGCTAGGCTAGGGATTCTGCTAAATGTTTGGAGTTGTGCACTCCGATGCGACAGTGACTGCTGGTAAACTCCAACCAAGTGGCAACAGCTGTGAGGACCCTTAAAATCTCTATTTGTTTTCTTAATTGTGGGCCTGGTCTAATTATCCAATCTTGAAGGCCTGAACCCTGTCCTAAAAAAACTAACAGGAAGGTAATTTTCTTTACTTAAAAATCCTCTGGATTACAGGGGAACCTCGATTATCCGAAGGAGATCGCGAGGTCAATCTCTCCAACACTGTCCTGTGCAGGGCAAACATGGAACCTGTCAATAATTTCCAGTAAAAGGTTATGTGTGTAGCTGTGTCTGTGCACTATTTGGAGACTTACCCCACAGAGGCAGCTGCAGCAGCAGCAACAGTCTTATTGTTGGTGTGCAGTCCGGATGCCCCGGAGAGGGGCCGGGGGTGGGGGTGGCGGGGACTGTGATGGGGGCGGGGGATCGGTTTGGACCGGGTTGGGGGGGTGGGGGGGGGGGGCGGGTTTGGACCGGGTGGGGGGGCGGTGGTGGGGTTGGACCGGGTTGGGGGCGATTTGGACAGAGTTGGGTGCGGGGGGCAGGTTTCGACCAGGTTGGGGACGGGGGTGGGGGTGGGGGGAGGTGGGTTTGGACCAAATTGGGGGTGGGGCGGGGTTGGCCAGGGGCGGTGTTGGGAGCAGGGCCTCGTGTGCTGTGCTGCTGCAGACTCCTGAACGGGGAGCAGACTTTAAAACTCCGAGCTCCAGAGGAAAAGCATTTAATCGATTTTCCAAATATTCGATTTTCTGAACGAAATAGTGCCTGCCCATCTCGTTTGGATAATTGAGTTTCCACTGTATACAGCTTTCACCCTTGTCACCCACATAGGCCACTGAGCCCCTCCCTCCCGCACTCTCATGCATCTGCTTCCTTCTGCTCTGACACGAATTCCCTGCCCCTACTCTGAAACCTGCAGACCCAGTAATTTCTGAGTACCAAAATGGGATTATGATGACAAAAAGTTTGGGAAGCATTGATCTAGGCTTCTGAGAAGAAGTGGTGCGCCCATAGAAATATTGTTATACAATTGTTATTGTTATCAGACCATTCATGTAGCCACAAAAAATCAATTTTCAGTTTATAAAGTTAATATTGCGTAGTTGAAACTTTATTGCTGGAACAGCACAGCAGGTCAGGCAGCATCCAGGGAACAGGAGATTCGACGTTTCGGGCACAGGCCCTTCTTCAGGGCCTGTGTTGCGTAGTGACTTTCAGAAGTCATAACTGATACACTGTATTACTGACTTATGCAAGCTTTGAAACATGTAAGAGATCCCAGACACACAGTCAGTTGAAACAAGCCAGTCTTTGACATGCAACTTCAGCTTAACTTATTTCAACTACTATTAAAAACTAGTCTTCTGTTTAAAATAATTAGTTCATCCACATGTTTTAAAGGTGAATCCAAACTAGGACCTTCATTGGTTAAAAAAATCAGTGGCCTTCAAGACACCTTTTTCCTTGTGCCAGAATTTATTGACTGAAAAGCTACAAAGCACTCACCACATCCCTCAGTGCTACCAGCTTCCCATTTATAATTACACACATTTGATCAATAAACCTCAGTCAGCAGCTTACTCCTTGCAATACGGACAGATTCCCTCCTGTTTGATTAACTTTAAAAAAAACATAGAACAATCATTGAGCAGAAAATAATGAACGATAAACAGAATTTTTTTTTATATTGTATGTTTTATAATAGTCTTCCATGTTTATAATGCTTTTCATGCAAACAAAAGCATTTATCACATCTTTAGTCAAAAAATGAACTGAAAATACATTTTTTGTTATATTCTTACAACCCCTCTTTGAGGATCTCCAATAATTTCTTTGGAAAAGCACTTTATTTTGTGCAACAGTTTGGCTGGCATTACCCACTTTATTTTTGACATTTCTTTCTTTCTAGCACTTACTTTATGCTGCAGCATCAATCCTGGAACTGGTTGCAGTGTCATCCTTTGTCAAACGTACATTGTCTCAAAGAGAGCAGTTATTCACATAACCCTTAATGGAATGACTCTTCATAGGTTACTCCTTGCATAGGAATTCTTTTAGAATTTTGGATAAAAACACTCCTGCACTTATAGCTTCTATTAGTGCCAATCTTTCAACAGCTAAGGTACATCTAACTGTCCTCTTTATTTCCTTGACTTCCTAGACCAACAAGTAACATCTATTATTCTTTTCCACCACAACTGCCATTCTCAAATAGCCATATGGAAGACCAAAACGTCGATTTTGCTGCTCGTCGGATGCTGCCTGAATTGCTGTGCTCTTCCAGCACCACTGATCCAGAATCTGGTTTCCAGCATCTGCAGTCATTGTTTTTACCTATATGGAAGACAATGTCTGAAGCATCACTAAAATACGCCTGCTTCATATTTTCGGGGTTACACAAGGATGGGACTCGAGTTTACATCTTCCTGAACTTAATTTCTTTAATGTTTCATTGTGATTTTGTGGTTCTGTGATTTGCTTTCAATTGCTGCATATTTCTTCACAGTACTCACTTCTAATACATTATTATTGGTATTAGATCTAGTGAGAGTGCATAAGCAATTTAACTGCCCAGTCAAAATTCTTCACTGATCTGTTTCTTCCCTGGATGTAAAATCATCTTTTTGCGAGGACTTGACCTGATTTGTCCGGATGTGATTAACACTTGCCAAGAAAGATTGTTAATCCAATGTCATTCCTGATTTATTCTGCTTAATATCTAAATATTGCTAAGCTTTGTATTTAAAGCCTGACTTTCACTTTGAATTCCCTTTTAATTTTATCTACCAAACAATGCTCAAAATGCAGAAAGTCATGCCTGTTAGTTTCATTCTGTGATAACAGCAGCTAGATCTGCTTTGTGCTGAATGTAGCTTACCTTCATCAAGACTGACCTAAATATCAACCAATAAACACACTTGTTTAATATCCATAGCTTCCCTTCTATCTCACCTGCTTCTTTAATTGATTTCATAAATGCTTCTATTTGAATCTTTTCACCTTGTAAAAATGCCACTTTTGTATCAATTGACCTATAACCCAAGAGTGAGTTGCTAAAAGAGCTAAGATGATCACCAAATTTGTCTTCAAACCATTGAGCTATCTGTCTGGTTCTAACCTTGCATGTCTTATCAGTAAGCTCTGTATCTGTGCATATTCATCTGTAAGATAAGGCTGTCTTCCCCTATCTGGTTAATTGGTGTATTATCTAAATTGTTTTCAGCTATCTAATGTTTTGGCTTCTTTGATTCAAATTCCTCTAATTTGTATGTAGCCTATAGGCAGGGCAAATGTTAATTTGATACTTGGTTTATGAATTTTAATGAATCATCTTATCTATCACCAAGTGATTCTTTTTTCACATGCCCATTCCTAAATGGATTTTCAACTGCTGTGTTCATTGCCACACTATCCACATGCTCACGTGTTTCTAAATTAATTGATGGCACATTCCCATCATTGTCTGTTAGGAATTTAGCTGGTGCCCAAGAATAATCACCATCCATTTTTCCATTACCTTATTCACATTTACTCTTTTCTGTTAAAATGTGCTGTTGTCGTCGAGAGAAGTCTAAATGCTAGATTTTTTTACTTTTATGCCATACTTTTAAGTTAATTGCCAGAACTTTGTTAAAATCTCTAGCTAATGGGAATTTCAATTGGGTGATGTTGTCCTTTTTTTTTTACAGATACCACTTTTTTCACTGATCTCTTTTGTATGTTTAGTGTACATATTAACCCATGCTCCTTCATCATTTAACTGTGAACTAGTGGATGGGAAAACTGTCAATGTAGTTTTGAAACATTTAGCTTTTTTCCCTTTAAACTCTTACTTTCTGATACCAATAACTCCTGCCAAATTGCTTATTTAGAGAAGTCCATTTTTATTAGTAGAATAACCTCTGGATTGTGTAAATTTATAAATTCACTGATTTTGCAAAAACAATTGCCATGTCATGTTGCATATAATGTTTCCTTTGAGCTTTATTCACGTATGGCCTGCTCAATGATAAGAGTATTTCACTTGCAATACTGTGCTGATAATGTCATTATCTCCAGATATTTTACAGGCAAATCGCCACTCTTTTGGGTGACTTCATTGTGATGTTATTTCCAAAACTAAATTGTGAAGAACTTTCAAAATTCTTAAAATTTATTTCAGTCATTTAAAAATCTAAGTAAGGATTTAACCAGTTCCCCTCCACATTCTGGACGTGCATCTGGTGTCCAAAGCCACACAGTTTTTTGAAGTTCATTTATGGGATGAGGGCTTTGTTGGCTAGCCCAATATTTATTACACATCCAAGAGGGCAGTTAAGAGTCACCTACATTGCTGTGGGTCTGGAGTCACGTGTAGATCAGACCAGGTAAGGATGGCAGTTTCCTTCCCTAAAGGACATTAGTGAACCAGATGGGGTTTTCCGACAATCGGCAATGGATTCCTAGTCATTGTTAGACTCTTACTTCCAAATTTGTTTTTTATTGAATTCAGATTCCACCATGGCAGGATTTGAACCTGCGTGCCCAGAACATACCTGGGTCTCTGGATTAACAGTCTAGCGATAACACCGATAGGTCATTACTTTCCCTAAATGAGTTAATAAGTCCACAATTAAAACATTTTCATGACTGACTGAAGCTCCTAGTGACTATTGTAGTTGCAATTCCCTCTCTCAGATCAGTATCCACAATCATCTCCTTCCAAACCCTGCATGAAATGTTTAATTTCAAAATCATTATTCTTCCATTTAGACAAATCATTTTATAATCCATGTTTTGAGTCATGTATAAAATACATGATTTAATGTGCTTGGTGTTCTTTCTTCTGTTATGGGTCCATAGCTCCTGTCATCTATTATAATTTTCAAATATATCTCTGTTCTTACTCTTTTGGTTCCAATTCTTCTTCTGCATAGATGTTTGGAACACATATCTGGGTAGCTTTGCAATGGTGCCACCACTGAATCTTCCATTTTTTGTGTATCTATTGGACCTCTAACTTGAACCATGAATACCACTGGGAATTAATGTTTTCAGTTTTTTTTTAAGACTTCGTACACTTGATCCAAGACTAAGCTGCTTTCTAATAATCTAAGCTGAAAATGTGTTGCTGGAAAAGAGCAGCAGGTCAGGCAGCATCCAAGGAGCAGGAGAACCGACGTTTCGGGCATGAGCCCTTCTTCAGGAATGAGGAAAGTGTGCCAAGCAGGCTAAGATAAAAGGTAGGGAGGAGGGACTTGGGGGAGGGGCGTTGGAAATGCGATAGGTGGAAGGAGGTTAAGGTGAGGGTGATAGGCCGGAGTGGGGGTGGGGGCGGAGAGGTCAGGAAGAAGATTGCCGGTTAGGAAGGTGGTGCTGAATTCGAGGGTTGGGACTGAGACAAGGTGGGGGGAGGGGAAATGAGGAAACTGGAGAAATCTGAGTTCATCCCTTGTGGTTGGAGGGTTCCTAGGCAGAAGATGAGGCGCTCTTCCTCCAGCCGTCGTGTTGCTATGGTCTGGCGATGGAGGAGTGCAAGGACCTGCATGTCTTTGGTGGAGTGGGAGGGGGAGTTGAAGTGTTGAGCCACGGGGTGGTTGGGTTGGTTGGTCCGGGTATCCCAGAGGGGTGTTTTCTGAAACGTTCCGCAAGTAGGCGGCCTGTCTCCCCAATATAGAGGAGGCCACATCGAGTGCAGCGGATGCAGTAAATGATGTGTGTGGAGGTGCAGGTGAATTTGTGGTGGATATGGAAGGATCCCTTGAGGCCTTGGGGGGAGGTGTGGGCGCAAGTTTTGCATTTCTTGAGGTTGCAGGGGAAGGTGCCGGGAGTGGAGGTTGGGTTGGTGGGGGGGTGTGGACCTGACGAGGGAGTCACGGAGGGAGAGGTCTTTTCGGAACGCTGATCGGGGAGGGGAGGGAAATATATGCCTGGTAGTGGTGTCCGTTTGGAGGTGGCAGACATGACGACGGATGATACGATCATCCGTCGTCATGTCTGCCACCTCCAAACGGACACCACTACCAGGCATATATTTCCCTCCCCTCCCCTATCAGCATTCTGAAAAGACCACTCCCTCCGTGACTCCCTCGTCAGGTCCACACCCCCCCCACCAACCCAACCTCCACTCCCGGCACCTTCCCCTACAACCTCAAGAAATGGAAAACTTGCGCCCACACCTCCCCCCTTACTTCCGTCCAAGGCCCCAAGGGATCCTTCCATATCCACCACAAATTCACCTGCACCTCCACACACATCATTTACTGCATCCGCTGCACTCGATGTGGCCTCCTCTATATTGGGGAGACAGGCCGCCTACTTGCGGAACATTTCAGAGAACACCTCTGGGACACCCGGACCAACCAACCCAACCACCCCGTGGCTCAACACTTCAACCCCCCCTCCCACACCACCAAAGACATGCAGGTCTTTGGACTCCTCCATCGCCAGACCATAGCAACACGACGGCTGGAGGAAGAGCGCCTCATCTTCCGCCTAGGAACCCTCCAACCACAAGGGGTGAACTCACATTTCTCCAGTTTCCTCATTTCCCCTCCCCCCACCTTGTCTCAGTCCCAATCCTCGAACTCAGCACCACCTTCCTAACCTGCAATCTTCTTCCTGACCTCTCCGCCCCCACCCCCACTCTGGCCTATCACCCTCACCTTAACCTCCTTCCACCTACCGCATTTCCAACCCCCCTCCCCCAAGTCCCTCCTCCCTACCTCTTATCTTAGCCTGCTTGGCACACTTTCCTCATTCCTGAAGAAGGGCTCATGCCCGAATCGTCGATTCTCCTGCTCCTTGGATGATGCCTGACCTGCGCTTTTCTAGCAACACATTTTCAGCTCTGAACTCCAGCATCTGCAGTCCTCACTTTCTCTTTCTAATAATCTAACTCCAGTTAACACTAGATGACTATCCCCATTCAGTATTTTAGCATAATAAAGACAAGCACTGAATGTGGTATTTTAGAATATAACTCTTTCAGTCATGTGTATGTAATCTTCAGACTTGGTTAGATAGTCTTCGATTGAATAACCATCTGACTTTTTAAACTTTATCAAAGACTGTCCATGCCTCGTATGTGTTTAACAGGTGGTCTCTCTTATAAATTTTGTCCATAGCTGTTAACAGGTTATCCAAACCTTCCTCAGGAATATGGGGATAGTGCTGGAAAATGGTGTAAAGATAGTTGATCAGCCGTGATTTAGAACAGCGGAATAGGTTTATGAAGCTGAAGGACCTATTCCTGTCTTAAGGTTTAAATGGTTCAAGAAAGCAGCTCATCACCACCTTCTCAACGGCAGCTAGGGATGGGCAATAATGCTGACCAGCCAGTGATGCCCAAATCCCACAGGAGAATTTAAAAAAGCTTAAATTATCACGTGGGTTAGTTTCTTAGCCATGTTGATAACACTCCAAATAGACCAGCACTGTTATGAGGCAAGCTATATGTACATATTATCTCTGTATGTCAATAGAATTGGGTTTCAGTCCATGCACTTGCATAAAACTACAGAAGATTATTTATTAATTTTCACAAACTTCATTACATTCAGTGAAGCATTACAAATCTCATTTAGATATCGCCTAAAATAATCTACACATGAAAGACCCATAACAATTTGTGACAAATGGAAATTTTCCATGTCACACTTACTGAACAAAAGAATTTTGAAAAAAAAAATTCCTTTCACAGAAGCAATCCGAGCAGTGCAAAACACATCTATTTGATCTCAATTTTGTATTTGCTGTAATCACAATGTCAGGTGCACCCAGCTTCCCATTAGCAACATAATAAAACATTATGTAGTACAATGCTTCTGTACTTGTAAAACAGCAGTGTAAAATCTTCCAATCTGGGGCGAAATAAGGGTTGGAATTCCTATTTCTGACTTTAATCAGCGAAACAAAAACTACTTTCCTCTGAGCAGTGCAGTAGAAAATATGCTAGTAACATAAAGAATAGTGAATGGCCGATTGGATCAATAAATCTGTCCCTTTGCATAACCTTAACCTCACCCCTTCCCAACTGCCTGTTCTCTATATCCATCAATCCAAGCATCTCCTGAGACTCATGTGAATTGCATATTGGAACATATTACTCACTTCAGTGTGATAACTTGCTGCATAATGTCAAGATTGTGAAATACAGGCTTTGTAATTCCAAAGTAGCAAGACTTGACTATATATTTATTATTTTTGTAACTATTCATTTTTAAATAAACATCATAAAAACATAGTAATCCTGTTACCATCATTGCTGTAAAAAGCATATTGCTGAGAAAGCGAGCACAAGTGAACGCTGTTAAATTTTATTTGATTTTTTTATTACAAACTGTATACTATTTTCTCAAATAGTTTACTTAGGCCTAAAAAAGCGTTTCTGTCTCTTTGAAACTATCCAGTAAAGTATCATTCCAAGTTTTCCTTATGCTGTTAATGTAAAATTGGCGGAAATAAACTTAACTATACAAATGTTTATTTAAATTCCAAGATTTTAGTAACAATAAAAGCAGTCAGAATCTCTTTAATAAGACCAACATACGGTATGCAGATGGCAGGTAGGCATTCGTAGTCTGAGCTGAGTCTCTTTTAGAAATTTGTTTTTATTATTTCTTGAAATGCATCTTTCAGGCAGCTGTATTTGGGCCACCAGCTCCAGCATCAGATTTTGCTAGGCTCTCCTGGGCTTAAGGATCATGCCAGGAAACCTATGTTACAGTTGTGATATAAAGGAGCGCTTAGGGAAAAGTTAATAGTTTAGTCTGGGCTCCACCTTGACATAAATCCAACAGGGTCTCCTTGTAAGGTGTTCATACAGTAAAACAGAAATCTGCCCGACCTACATAAAAAGATATCACATTTGCATGAAACATATTCAGGAGGGTTTGTAAACCTTTAACACTCTCAACAATGTGCCTCGTTAGAAAATATGAACACCTTTTGTCCACTAAACTTGCAGAATAATTTTATACACTTTGTTACACCTGGTACATTGAAGACAAAAGTGATAGACAGCTGGAATTCTCTCTTTATTTGAACTAATATACAGGTTTATAAAATTATGAGGGGCATGGCTAGGGTAAGGAGACAAGGTATTTTTCTTGGGGTGGGGAGTCGAAACTAGAGGGCATAGTTTTAAGATGAGAGGGGAAGGATCTAAAAGGGGCCTGAGGGCCAACTTTTTCACGCAGTGGGGGGTGCATGTATGGAATGAGTTGCCAAAGGACATGGTGGAGGCTGGTACAATTGCAACATTTAAAAGGAATCTGGATGGGTATATGAATAGAAGGGGTTTAGAGGGATATGGGCCAAATGCTGGCAAATGGGACTAGATTAATTTAGGATATCTGGTCAGCATGGACGAGTTGGACCTAAGGGTCTATTTCCATGCTGTACTTCTCTAACTCTAACGAAATAACACTAAAAAATCAGGTTTATAGTAATTTCCAATGATTTGATTATCGAGTTTAAAGCTCTGAAAAGCAATATCTAGGTAATTAAAATAAGCGCTGGATATTACTCTTAAAGTCAAAAAGTGTGGCACTGGAAAAACGCAACACATCAGGCAGCATCCAAGGAGCAGGAGAGTTGACATCTTCAGGAATGTCGGGTGGTGTGGGGTGGCGCAAGGGGGCTGAGAGATAAATGGGAGGGGTTGGGGCTGGGAGGAAAGTAGCTTGGAAGGTGATAGGTATATGACGGTGGGGAGTGATGGTGATAGGTCTGTGCAAAGAGTGGAATGGATAGGTGGGAAGGAAGATGGACGGGTAGGACAATTCAAGAGGGCGATGCCGAGTTGGAGGGTTGAATCTGGGATACGGTTGGGGGAGAGGAGATGAGGAAACTGGTGAAATTGACATTGATGCTGTGTGATTGGAGGCTCCCAAGGCAGAAGATGAGGCGTTTCTTCTCCAGGCATAGGGTGGCTTGGATTTGGCTTTGGAGGAGGCCCAGGACTTGCATGTCTTTGGTGGAGTGGGAGGGGGAGGTGGAGTGGTTGGCCACAGGGCAGTAAGGTTGTTGGGGTCAGCCACAGGACCACCTATCGCCTTCCAAGCTACATTCCATCCAGCCTCACCTCCTATTTATCTCTCAGCCCTCTTGGGCCTCCCACACATTCCTGATGAAGGGCTTATGCCAGAAACATCAACTCTCCTGCTTCTCAGATACTGCCTGACCTGCTATGCTTTTTCAGCGCCACAATGTTTTAACTCTGATCTCCAGCATCTGCAGCCCTCACTTTTTCCTAATCATTATAACATTTAAAGTCTCTACTTCTGAGCCATTGCTATTGGGGATTACTGATTAGTGTGTTTGTTTGGTCCCTTGCAATTGCATAGGGTCCTCACTTGAGTTACTTCACAAACATAAGGAAACACAGCATGAAGCAACAGAGGTACTGGTTAGAAAGAGATTCCAGAGAAATGGAATTGTACCAGAGGACTGACACAGAGCTAATGCTGTTAGAGTCACAGCGTCATAGAGATATACAGCATGGAAACAGACCCTTCCAACCCGTCCATGCCGACCAGATATCCCAACCCAATCCAGTCCCACCTGCCAGCACCTGGCCCATATCCCTCCAAACCCTTCCTATTCATTTACCCACCAAATGCCTCTTAAATGTTGCAATTGTACCAATCTCCACCACTTCCTCTGGCAGCTCATTCCATACATGTACTACCTTCTGCGTGAAAAAGTTGCACCGTAGGTCTCTTTTATATCTTTCTCCTCTCACCCTAAACTTATGCCCTCTAGTTCTGGACTCCCCGACCCCAGGGGAAATACTTTGCCTATTTATCCTATCCATGCCCCTCATAATTTTGTAAACCTCTATAAGGTCATCCCTCAGCCTCCAACGCTTCAGGGAAAACAGCCCCAGCCTGTTCAGCCTCTCCCTATAGCTCAAATCCTTCAACCCTGGCAACATCCTTGTAAATCTTTTCTGAACCCTTTCATGTTTCACAACACCTTTCCAATAGGAAGGAGACCAGAATTGCACGCAATATTCCAACAGTGGCCTAACCAATGTCCTGTATAGCCGCAACATGACCTCCCAACTCCTGTTTTCAATACTCTGACCAATAAAGGAAAGAATACCAAACGTCGTCTTCTCTATCCTATCTCCCTGCGACTCCACTTTCAAGGAGCTATGAACCTGCACTCCAAGGTCTCTTTGTTCAGCAACACTCCCTAGGACCTTACCATTAAGTGTATAAGTCCTGCAAAGATTTGCTTACCTAAAATGCAACACCTCACATTTATCTAAATGAAATTCCATCTGCCCATTGGCCCATCTGATCAAGATCCCTTTGTAATCTAAGGTGACCTTCTTCCCTTTCCACTACACCTCCAATTTTGGTGTCATTTGCAAACTTACTAACTATACCTCTTATACTCACATCCAAATCCTTTATATAAATGATGAAAAGTAGTGGACGCAGCGCTGATGCTTGTGGCACTCAACTGGTCACAGGCCTCCAGTCTGAAAAACAACCTTCTACCACCACCCTCTGTCTTCTACCTTTGAGCCAGTTCTGTTTACAAATGGCGAGTTCTCCCTCAGTCTCTACATTAAAATAAGTGATAGAAGAACAGAGAGTCACACAGCACGGAAACAGACCCTTCGGTCCAAGACATCCATGCCGACAAAGTTTCCCAGACTAATCTAGTCATGATGTGGATGACACCAAGATTGGTGGTATAGTAGACAGTGAAGAAGGATATCTAAGATTACAAAGAGATCTTGATTAATTTGATCAATGGGCTGAAGATTAGCAGATGGAGTTTAATTTGGATAAATGCAAGGTATTTCATTTTGGTAAAATAAACAAAGGCAAGACTTATACAATTAAAATTAGAGCCTTGGGCAATGTTGTAGAACAGAGAGACTGTAGGGGTTCAGGTATATAATTCTTTGAAGTTTGCGTCACATACTGATAGGATAGCTTTGAAGGCGTCTAGCATGTTTGCCTTCATTGCTCAGACTTTTGAGTATAAGAGTGGGGATGTCATGTTGAGATTGTGCATGACATTGATGAGGCTGCTTCTGGAGTACTGTGTCCAGTTCTGGTCTTCCTGTTATAGGAAGGATATTATTAAGCTGGGATGGATCAGAAGGGATTTACCATTATGTTGCCAGGAATGGAAGGTTTGAGTTACAAGGAGATGCTGGATAGGCTGTGACTTTTTTCGCTACAGCATAAGAGGTTGAGAGGTGACCTAAATAGAGGTTTATATAATAATGAGGGATATATATAAGATGAATGGCAGGTGTCTTTTCCCTAAGGTTGGGGATTTCAAGACTAGGAGACATATATTTAAGGTGAGAGAAGAAAGTTTTTTAAAAGGCCATGAGGCACAATTCTTTTTACACAGAGTGGCTTGTATGTGGAATGAACTTCCAGAGGATGTGGGTACAGTTACAATATTTAAAAGACTACATGAATAAGAAACGTTTGGAGGAATATGGGACAAGCGCAGGCAGGTAGGACTAGTTTAGTTTGGCATTGTGGTTGGCATGGACTGATTGACTGAAGGGTCTGTTTCTGTGCTGTATGACTATGACGCTAGTCCCACTTGCCTGTGTTTGGCTCATATCTTTCTAACTCTTTCCTATTCATACCCTGTCCAAATGTCTTTAATGTTGTAACTCGTCTGAGAAACCGCTGTCCTGGGCATTAGACCCCAGTTGTAGGAAAGAGAACTTTACACAGCATCTACTGAGAGAAAATATATTTTAGAGAAATACCCCATGTGCATTCTTCAAAGCTAAGTTGTGATTAACCAACCTGAGAATTATTTGAAAAGATAACTAAAAGATTAGTCAAGGCTAATGTAGATGATGTCCATTTGGATTTTTAAAAATGCCTTTGGTAAGCTATCAAATGTTAAGTTTATGACAAAAGTTCGGTCATATGGAGTCAGGAGTATAGCTAACACTGACAATGCAACTTATTTCAAGACATTAGAAAACTTTCAAGATGGGCACCTAAATTCTAAATGAAATTTAACATAGGTAATTGTGAGGAGATGCACTTTGGTAGAAAAATAGAAAATTTACCTGTACCTTAGACAGTAAGAAATGGAAAGGAGCCAATGTGCAATGGGAACTTGGAGATCGAGGTGAACAAACCACTAAAGACTTTCTTTCAGATTAGCAAGACAATTGAAAATGCTAGTAAAACAATTTTTACTGTTTACAGGTATAGAATTCAAAAGTTGCAAAATTCTATTAAACTTGTATATGATGTAGCCACTGTACATTTAACGATGTGGTCTTCATATCACAAAAATGACAAAACACTGAGAAAATTCAAAAAAATTTTAGTAAGTTGGGTACATAAATCAATCTAAGAACAAAAAAACGGAGAATTTATTTACTCACCAATTGGACTATGGACCTTGTTCTCACAAAAAGTTAAAAATCTCACAACACCAGGTTATAGTCCAACAGGTTCATTTGGAAGCACTAGCTTTCAGAACACTGGTCCTTTATCAGGTAACTAGCAGTGCATTGAAAGCTAGTACTTCCAAATAAACCTGTTGGACTATAACCTGGCATTGTGTAATTTTTAACTTTCGAGAGTATGGTGCTGGAAAAGCACAGTAGGTCAGGCAACATCGAGGAGTAGGAGAATTGATGTTTCGGGCATAAGCCCTTGAACAGGAATGAGGCTTGTAGGCCAGGAATGCTGAGAGATAAATGAGATGGGGGTGGGGTTGGGAGGGAAGGTAGCTGAGAATGCGATAGGTGGATGAAGGTGGGGGTGAAGGTGATAGGTCGGAGAGGAAGGTGGAGGGATAGATGGGAAATGTGATGGACAGGTCACGAGGGTGGTGCCGAGTTGGAGGCTTGGGTCTCGAATAATGTGGGAGTAGGGGAAATGAGGAAACTGGTGCAATCCACATTGATCCCATGTGGTTGCAGGGTCCCAAGGCAGTCCATTAAAGGGAAGGAAATCTGCCATCCCTACTCAGTCTAGCTTACATGTGACTCCAAACTCCCAACAATGTGTTTGATTCTTGCCTGCCCTCTGCAATGACCTAGCAAGCAACTCATTACAAGGGCAAGTAAGATTGAGCAGCAAAGTTGACCTTACCAATGATGCTCACATCTTCTGAAGCAAAAGAAAGTGCTTTAAATATTTAAGAAGGAAAGAGACAAGTTAGGTGTCACCAAGAGACAATAAAAAAGATTGTTTTCTCGTGAAGCAGGATGGCCAAGAGAAAATGAGCAAAGTAGCCGCATGAATCTGTAAGCAATTCGCCATTTTACCCAGACTACAAGAAAATGTGACACTGATGCTTTGGAAGTGGGGATGTACTTCTGAAACTCACTTCTTAGCGTGAAATGTGCATCAGTTAAATGATTCAATTTCCCAGTAATTCTTCTGCTGAATATTAATAGGTAAATAAGACCTGTAATATAATCCATATCCTGTTGAAATTATACTGGGATGATAAATTCTAAACTGTTTCACCTTTCGCAATTGCATTAGATCAGCATTCATTCACAGGCTATTGCTTAGGTTAATAAATATTTTAACTAAATAACTTCAGTAAAGAAATTAAAGGTAGTGATCTCGCATTGAAAAAGAGAAATCTGTTTTGTGTTAATAGTAAAGAACTGCAGATGCTGTAAATCTGAAACAAAAACAGAAATTGTTGGAAGAAATTCAGCAGGTCTGGCTGCATCTGTGGAGAGAGAATCAGAGTTCATGTTTTGAGTCTGATACTTCAGAACAGTTCATTCTTTTTCACTGTCCATTTCTGAAGAACTCATATTGGACCCAAAACATTTCTTCAGCATTTTCTGTTTTTCTTTCAGATTTCCAGTATCTGCTGAATTTATCTTTTATGTAATAATTGCAACCTGTGTTTCAAAATTTTTAACTCAACAACCTGCAGTCAAGCAGAATCAGAAATTTAACAGAGTTTAGATTTGTGGTGATGCAATCATAATGAACGTAGCATAAATATTTACTTGAATATTCAATTAAGGATTGATTTTCCAAAGTGGCAGGAGGGGTGGCTAGTGTGGAGGTGGAGATGCTTTTGGTCTTTCTGTGGATTGGAGTCAGACCTAGCACAAAGAAAAATAATCGTGCTCCAGGGCTTCTCTGCAGGAGTTCCTCAGGAAACTGTTCTGGGTCTAACCTTCAATTTCACATTTTGATTCAAGTTTTATTTTATACTAATCTATGAATATTAACAAGATTTTTTAAAAAATCAGATTACTGGGCAGATCTGCTTTATCCTGCTTTGTTATTTAGTTTTGTGTCAGACTTCATGCAGTGCCAGTTGCCACAGTAAGTTGTGATGCAGTAGGTCCCACTTACCCTTCACATTCGAATAGAAGTACTTCATTTTCATCACCTTGCCCATTTGCTGCTTTGTCTAGGCAGGCCATCAAAGAGACATTCTCTATGGGAATATTGCAGTGATTATGATTAGACTGTACCATAATTAGTTGCACATCCTCTCAATCTACTATGGCAATATACCATAATTATCCTTAATAATGTTTCTTCTTCAAAAGGTCTTTCTTGTCAATCCGGGGTGAACTGATACCATTTCTGGTCCGAAAGCAGTTTGCTGCTCCTAGCTCTTCTCAGCTTTCTAAAACTGATGCCAATGAAGATCAGAAGAGAAACTTCAAATCTATAGGTTAGTCCAGTGACAGTGAACATAATGAGTTTTCCAAGCACAGAATGTTCGTAGTCCCAGCCTGCACTAAACCAAAAAGTGGTTTGATCATTTTTTAACTTTTTTCAAGTTTCTATATATTCATACGTATTACAGGGTGTATTTTCCGTTTAAAGATCATTTCTCCAGATCTTATGAAGGAATGCTGAATATTGGGGTCTTGCTTTGTCTTTTGTTTACATCAAAGAAACTAAATATTCTAAAACAGATTTACATGTTTAAATTAATAAAAGTTAATTTGCAGTCCAATTAAATTTTTAATATAAAATGTCTTTGAAAAAAAATAAACTTCACACTGATGCAGTGTTATTTATATTTTCAATGCAGCATTTACAAGAGTATACATCAATAGTTTATGTTTATACAGTATTTTAAACACACTAAGTAGAAGAGCATTCCTGTAGTTCTGTGTAAAAGCTATAGGTCATTTGCTCCAGCAGACAGATCTCTCAGAATCTGCGACTCTGAATCAGTTATCATCTACGAGTTTTTTTTGTCCTTGAGTTTAGAAGTAGAAACTTCAAAGAGTAGAACTGAAGAGCACTGTAGCCTATTTTACATTGTCATAGTGAATTCCTGATGTTAGTCAATTATGGTAGGCAATGTAATGAGATCTTATTATCTCTTGAGATGGGTCAAATCCTTACAATATCCTGGTGGACTTTTGGACAGCACTGTTATTGTAAGACACAAGATGAACCAACAACAACAACTCTTTTCCTGAAGCTTAATCCTTTTATTGCATTTCCTTCACAGCATCTAACATACGCTATTGTAAATGGTGTAATTCTTAATATCCCTCAACAACTGAAAAAATAAATAAGATCAGGATTTGTCCTTCTCCACAAGGTCAAATATTCTGCATCCAGACAGTTAGGATTCTGCAGTAGACTCAATCTATCTGAACAAGGCCAGAATTCTGAATCTAGTTGAGTTGAACATTCTAAAGCAGTGGTCTTTTGTGTAATCCACTCATTTGCTGCATGTACCTCTTGATTCAGATAAAGCCTGGATAAGTTACAGGATGGAGTAGGCTTATTATCTCATGCTGTTAAGATAATTATTCTAGAAACATAAAAGTGTTGGGAAACTATATCACTATCCCTTTGAAAGAGATCGAGTGTTAGTTTCTAGCTTTTTGAAAAGAAAAAGCAACTTAAAATTTTTGATCAGTTGTAGCATTGTATTTTTTGCAAAGCTGGTATTTTTGAAAGGGGTAATTCTTCTGTTCAATGTATATGGTCTCCAGAAGTGTAGTTGTATTAGAAATGAATGCAGTATTCCTAAAATGGTACTTGGAATGGCATTGTTCAGTATAGAACTACCTTGTTTTTCTAAAAAAAATTAATTTTGAAGCATTGCTTTAAAAGGCAAAGCATAAAGAAATACTGTTCGCTGTGGCTGTCTTTCATGTTATTAATATAGCAGCATTGCATTTTCAAAATCTGATTGGTATCTGGATTATTCATAAGAATTTAACCTAATCAAATAGATTGGTGCAGAAAACTCAATTCTAATTTTGGCTTTCAAACCTGGATGTAAGTAGAAGTTTCTCTATTTTTCAAAGGTATTTTGTTAGCTTTGACTATTCCTATTTGACTAGTTTCTCGTTGGAAATGTTCCAGACTCAAAATGCAGTTAAAACAAGTGTAGGATCATCAGTACTAACCAGAAAAACCATGAGGATAGCTAGTATGGAGAATAGAAAAAGCATCATGATATGCAATGATAAACTTCTGAATTAAGTGCACTAATTCCTGACAGGAGGAGGTGCAAATGGACTTAACTCTGCACCTGGTTTGTACAATATCTAATGAGCACTTGGAGATATCAAAAATATCAAGATAACCATTTTCAGTAGAGAGAAAAGTAATGTCTAGTGTATGTCCTAATGATAATGAATTTCACAGTTTACCTGGGTTTTGCTTTAACTCAGACTGTTTCAGAATTTTAATTCATCCTCATAGAATGATCGTTTGTGTTACTTCACAGTTTGCAGTCATTTTGCTTACCGTTCATTGTGCTTAAATGTTTGTTTGTGTTTTCCATTAAAGATATATTAAGTTATGCAAAAGAAGATGATCTTCTGAATTTAGCCAGAAAAAAATCATTTTGGAATGATCACCATGGAGATATGAATGATCCATATCATGGAACCAAGCTTCGTTGCTATGCTCATATTATGAAGGAAGGGATGTGCTATCGTGTAAATACTCTAGCTTCATATATTGAAGCTAACCGACAGGTATGGAGTCTTTCTTAGTAGGACAATTGCTTTTTCACTTAAGTGGCTGTCTATCTAAGGATTGCTGTCACCTTCATTACAAGGATCGAAACTGATCAGTAAACATTTATTATGATTAACATCCCTTTTATTTATTGATATATATTACTGATCATTTTTATGTTGTGGGGGAGGTGGAATATTGAAAATCTATTTTTAAACATTAACTTGAATGACAAAGAGATTTGGAGATGATGACAATAAGTAAACTCAGCAATTTAAGCGAGTAGAATTTGCTTAAAAGGTAAAGAACCATAAGCAGTCAGCTTCATTGATCTTGCAATTTTAATTGTCTATACTGATTCAGGCCCTCTGAATTTCCCATTTTTATAATCTTGTGTGCTCCTTACAAGAGGCACGAAGAGTGAAATTTGCATCCCCCTGTCTGTCTAGAATGTATGACTTGTTTTAAATATATTCATGGTACAGGTGAGCTACCATCCTTATTTGTCTTAACCTGGAAAGCTGTTCTTTAAATTCATTATTGGATGTAAGTATTGCTCATCCTTAATTGACCTTAATTTGATGCTGAGCTGTCTTCTTGAGCTGGTGCTGTCTGTGTGCTGAAAGTACTTCCACTGTGCTGCTGATTAGAAAGTTACAAGATTTGAGTCAGCAGGAATAAAGAAGTGGCACTGTATTCCCAAGTCAGGATGGAGTGTGGCTTGGAGAGGATCCTTCAGGATGGTAGTGTTCCCACCCTTTTCTTCATGTATCATGAATTTGGAAAGCACTGCCAAAGAAACCTTGGCAAGTTACTAAAATGCATCGGCATTTTGTCATTGGTGAAGGGACAGAATGTTTAAGATGGTATTTTGGGTACCAAGCAAAAGTGTTTTAACCTGCATGTTGTTGAGCTTCATGAGTGTTGGAGTTCTACTCATTCATTTAAGTGTAGGGTATTTCATTACACTCCTAACATGCCATGTGTAGACCATGCCAAAGACTTTGGAAAATCAAGAATTCAGTTTCTTGCTGTAGAATATGCATTTTTTGATATGCTGTTGTAGCCACAGTATTTCTCAAGTGCAGTTCAATCACTGCTCAATAAGGATAAAAACATGTTTGGGCCCTCTCCTAAAGAATTGCTGTTTTGAAATCTTGGGAGTGAGGTGATTGACTACCTCTAATCACAACGACTTTCCTGTGTGCTCGTTACAACTCCAGCAATGGAAAAGGTGCCCCCTAATTCCCACTGACTTCAAATTTGCTAGGGCTTCTTGATGTCATTAGCAGTCACAGTTACCTCACCTCTGATAATCAGCCCTGCATTTATGTTTGGACTGTTCTCATGTCTAGAACCAGGCAGTCCTGGTGGAACCCAAACTGAACATTGTTGAGCAGTTGCTAATGATCAAGTACTACTTGACAGAACTTCCATTACTTTGGTGATTATGAGTAGTTCGATGGAGTTGGAAGTGGCTCATTTAAATTTATCTTCCTTTTTGTGGAGAAGACAAACTGAACAATGTTCCACTTTGTTGGATAAATGATATTGTTGCAATTGCTTTGGAATAATGGGTAACGCGATGGCTAGTTCTGGAATGTGAATTTTTAGCAGTACAACTGTGTTAGGGGTATCCTTGGTCATTTAGAGATAACATACAGTTTGAACCATAATTTAGTTACAGACTGGCATATTTGATGTTGTGTATATTAAAGAGGTCAGATAAATCAGTCGCCAGGCATTTCTGGCAGAAGATGGCTGAAAATGCCTCAGCCTTGTCTTAATCACTCAATCTAGCCTTATTGACAATGTGGATATTCATGGAGCCATCCATTCCCATCAGTAGTTTTAATTCTGGATGTAGGTTTGCTCACTGAGCTTGAAAGTTCATTTTCAGATGTTTCGTCACCAAGTAACGTCTTCAGTGAGCCTCCGGTCGAAGCACTGCTGGTGTTTCCTGCTTTCTATTTATACGTTTATATTTATTTATGTTTATATGACATATAAATAGAAAGCAGGAAGCACCCAACAGTGCTTTGTTCGGAGGCTCACTGAAGATCTTACCTGGTATGATAACTAACCTGAAAATGAACCTTCCAGCCCAGCGAGCAAACCTACATTCGGAACCTCAACCTGAGCTACAAATCTTCTCAAAACTAGTAGTTTTAATTATCCACCACCTTCATGCATGCATATGCATAATTGAGGAGCTTCTTTCAAGTTTGTTGGTGTTTTGCTTCCTCTATTTAGCATGTAAAAAGTCTTATGTTGAAGTTCACCAGAATGGCACCGAGGTACAGCTGCTAATGCTCTTGACGTGTTCTTCGACACTCCTCATTCAAGCAAAGTCAATTCCCAGGCTTGATGGTAATGAAAGAGTGAGGGTGAGCTTTTTAGTTATATGAATATCCAATTTTGAGCTTCTTGATCTGTTCACAATGATACATCACAACACATTGGAGGGTGTACTCAGTGTAAAGATGGAACTTCTACCAAGATTGTAAAGGACAGATGTATCTGCGGAGGGGAGAGTAGTGAGGGTGGGATCAAGTCTATGTCTATGTTGTTAACCTCTGTGTCATTTTTCTTATTATCTTCATCGCTATCCTTATCGATGTCTTACTCCACCAACAACTCTTATCACCTATCATAACCCCATTTCTTACACTTGATCCTTCAGGGATAAGCCATCTAAGTCTGTATCTGTGCTACTAAGTGAGTCTTACTGATATACTTGGACATCCCCCACCTAGCTTACTTAATTGTATTCTTTCTAGCCACTGTTTCGTGCAAGTGGTGCTCAACATGGAGAAGAATGGATTGACCAGCCGATGAAGAATGGTAGTTGTTAATCAGGTGGAGGTTTTCTTGCTTATATTTACCTGATGCCATTTAACCTTCACTCTTAAAGTCATGATTTGGAGATGCCGATGTTGGACTGGGGTGTACAAAGTTAAAAATCACCTGATGAAGGAACGGCGCTCCGAAAGCTAGTGTGCTTCCAATTAAACCTGTTGGATTATAACCTGATGTTGTGTGATTTTTAATTCTTAAAGTCAATATTGATGACATCCAGGGCTACTTTCTCCCAAGTGTATGGCACCATGTGGCCATTTCTAATTGGGCCAATAATGTCGGTGGATCATGACATAGCTAGGATTAGTGATAAATGACCTCAAGATGTAGTTTGAATAACTAGAAATTAATAACTAGAAACCTGTTTCTTGAACTTTCTTAATGAGTGAACTACCTCAGTACCACAGGGGAGAGAATTCCAAAGTTTCATCACCCGTTAGGTGAAGAGACTGCCTTCGTCTCCAGTCTAAATAATTTGCCTTTTATTCGGAAACTGCAAACCCTGATTCTCGATTCCAGCAACCGCTGAAACATCCTTTCTGTGTCTACTCTGTCTATTCCTTTAGGAATTTTATAATTTTCAATGAGATCACTCTCATTCTTCTAAACTCCACAAAATACAATTCCAGTCTCCTCACTTTTTCCTCATAAGAACTGCCATCCCAAGATCAGTCTGTTGGACCTCTGATGCACTCCTTCTTGGTAAGTACACCCTTCCTTAGGCAAGAACATCAGAATTGCACACCTCCTGGCATAGTCTCACAAGTATTAGCTAAAATTAAAACAAGACTACTTTGTTTCTCTACACAAATCTTCTTGCAATGAAGACTAACATAGCGTTCACCTTCCAAATTGCTTGATGCACCTGCACGCTGGTTTTCTGTGACTCATGATTAACGAGACCTAGGTACCTTGAACACCAACATTTTCCAATCTCTCACCATTAAGGAAATGCTCTGCCCCACCGTTTCTCCTATAAAATGGATAGTCCAAGTTTTTTGCACAAAATATTCTTATCATCACTTTTACATACTCTCTCAATTCCTTTGAATTCCCTTTGCATCTCCCTCTCAACTCACATTCCCACCAAACTTTGTATTATCTGTAAACTTGGAAATATTACAATTGGTCTCCACACCCAAATCATTGAGGTAGATTGTGAAATCCTGGGGTTTAGGCCCTAATCCTTGTGGTACCCGTTAGTCGTATAGCCAGCCAGCATGAAGGTGACACAATTATTCCTACTGTTTCCTTTCTGTCAAATTAATGAATCCAAAAACATCCATTTTTTCTCCAATTCCATGCAACTTAATTTTGTTTACAAAACTTCTGTGTGTCCTTTTGTCAAAACCCTTCTGAAAATCAAAATCCATATCCTCCAGTCCCTGCCTAATTGGCTCTGTATGTAACATCCTCAGAAAAACTCTTATGAAGTTCATCAAACATAATTAAATCCATTTTGACTGCCTAACCAGACAAAAATATCCAGTAATTATGACAATTGATATATGGTTCCTTTGGCTGTAATTAGACCACAGCTGGAATAATGTGAACAGTTTTGGTCTTATTATCTAAGGAAAGATATATTGGCAGTGGGGACAGTCCAGACAACTAGATTTGGTACCACTGTCTAATACCAGGTATAGAGAGGCTGTCTTATAAGAAGTTGAGTACGTTGGGGCTGAACTCATTGGAATTTAGAAGAATGAGAGGGGCAAGCGTATTTAAACATACAAGACTTTTAGGGGACTTGACAGGGTAGATGCTGAAGATTGTTTCCCTTTGTAGGTGGACTTATGACCAGAGAGCATAATCTCCGAGAAAGAGGGGTGTCTTTCACACATTCATACTGCTACTTGCACTTGGCCTCTATTTGGGTTTTTGGAGATGATCAAGATAGTTGGCACCTTTGAGGATACTTCATTTTGAGTTGGTCAGTCTTGGACAAGAGATTGATGTGAGTTATTAGGAACATTGAATTATTTCAGTGAGCTTTTGAGAATATCCTTGAACCATTCTTTCTGCCATCCTGGCAACTGCTTGCCATGCCAGAGGTAATTTTTGAATTTTTGCAGATGATTTGACCTGTGGTATAGTTGATTGACAGTAACCAGTGTTTTGATGTGGTGATGTTGGCCTGAGAGAGGACACTGATATTGGAGGACTTGTCCTGCCGTTGGATTATAGGATTTTGTGGAGTCGTCTTTGATACTACTCCTATAGGGATTTGAGATGCTTGTTGTACATTGCCCATGTCTATGGTGCATGTAGAGATATAAGAAATAATACTACCCTCCAGAGGTTGGTGCTGAGTTTGAGGTCAGATATCAAACACCCTATTGCTCACATAGCTAAAGGTTGCACTGGCATGCTGGAAGCAACATTGCATTTCATTGTTGATTCCTGCACTCATTGGCAAGAGGCCCCCAACCCTTGAGAATTGACCCACAGTGTTCACTGACTTTCTATCCATCTTGATAGTCAGGGAACAGTTTTATGGGATGGGAAGCTGGCTGATGGAGGACCTTTGTCATCTGCATATTTAGACTACAGTCCATACTGTCATGTGCCTCCGTGGTTGGTTTGGAGCTATGCAACTGACTCCATTGTTTGATCCAATGTACACACGTATTTGGTCTGTGGCAGTTCCACTGGTGAGTATCACGGCTTGCGTGTCATCAAACAACAGTTGGAGAATGGTAATAAATTTCTGCAAGTAACAAAATATGAGAAGGTGCTCCATAATCTCTCTCAGTGACAGAGATGAAGGACTTTAAGAGCAAAGAAGGCTACTGCTCTCTGCACTTTCTTGACTGTCATGCTGCAAAGATCATGTCTATTGTATTTCTGATTAGACAGAATACACATCGTGACTCCTGTAGGGCCCCTTCAGCCACTACAAGGAGATAATTGAGAGGAATTTTATCAATGACCTTCCCTGTGGCGCTTGACCGAGAAACCAATCTGTAGTTATCACAACTGGTATAAATTCCTTTCTTGAAGGTATTCACAATTATGACATATCAGAAATCTGGTCAAATGCTTTCCCTTTCAGATAACAGATGAGATCATATATTCATGTCACGAATACTTTTCTGCCATATTTCAGTGTTGCAATGAGGATTCCGTCTGCACTGGTGGCCTTTGTGGTTTTCTGGTTTCAGCTGTTGGTTGGCCTTTTGACCTACTTGGGGTTGTGCTGAAGTGGTGTTGGGTAATATATTATGGAGTATGGTCAAGGACTGAGTCACAGTTGAGATCTTCCTTGCAAGCTTACTGACTTCCTTGACGAGTGCCAATCTGTTCATGACTCTCAGTTCGGTAGGTCACCAGGCATTTGAGCCTTTCATTGTTGTTAACTGTGTTTGAAGACCCATGCACATCATGGCTGTTGCCAAATTGTTGGTTTTCCTGCATTCTTTCCACCCACCATCTGATTTTTAAATTACATGTGTTTTCAGTTTTACTCAGCCTTAGTTTGTCTGTAGACTTGTGTTTGTTCCTTCAAGTTTTGGTGCTTCCGCTTTTGCGGTTACCATTGTTGATGTTTTTTAAATTCCTGCTTTTATCTTTATTTATTTTGTTTTAATTAACTAATTAATTTTAATTCCCAGGCTACCGTGAGCTCATCTCCAAATCACTAATCCAGGTCTTTGGTATACCAATTCAATAACATAGCCACTATGCTACCCATCCTTTGTCCAGATGTTATGGGGGAAGAAGGATCAGTATGTGTTCTTTTCCTTCATAGGTTTTCTCTCAGAATATTCTCTGTAAGAATACGTCATTTGTAAATATTTGCTGAAATACAGTAAAGTGCTGTAACTTTATTTGCTATTGACAGGATGAAGAGGCAGCCTTAAGTACCTCAGGCAGAATGGGGTTTGAACCCCATGCAATTGACCATAATCTGATCTACAAGCTGACCATCCAGCCAACTGAGCTAACTGCCTCCTGCACCCAATATGTATTAATCCTCAAGCAATTTCTGAATAAGCAACAAGAGATGCAGCAAATTAGGTGCTGATCTTGGTGCCGATATTAGTAGCACTCTTGAGTAGGTTCTAGCTGGAAATGGTAATCCAGGACTTGATTATCTTCCTTTCATGACTGAGGAAGTGCAGCATTGTGAAAGACGCAGTCTTTTGTAGGGCACTCTAAACTGAGGCTTCATCTGTTCTATCATGTGGGCATTAAAAAAATGGCACTTTTCAAAGAAGAACCTTTGATCAGAGCCAACATTTAAAATTCAATCTAAATCATTAAAACAGATTGTGTGGTCATTTGTCTTGCTGTTTGTGACAATCTGCAATTGACGTGTCATGGTTCCCTACATTATAGCAGTGATTGCACTTTGAAACTACTTCGGCTGTGAAAGACTTTGGGAGGTATCGAAATTAACATAAGGCTTTACTTTGGTATTTGCATTTGTGACAGAAATTGTTTTAACCCTTTATGGGCGGCATGGTGGCATTAGTGGGCGGCACGGTGGCACAGTGGTTAGCACTGCTGCCTCACAGCGCCAGAGACCCGGGTTCAATTCCCGCCTCAGGCGACTGACTGTCTGGAGTTTGCACATTCTCCCCGTGTCTGCGTGGGTTTCCTCCGGGTGCTCCGGTTTCCTCCCACAGTCCAAAACTGTGCAGCACATTCTCCCCGTGTCTGCGTGGGTTTCCTCCGGGTGCTCCGGTTTCCTCCCACAGTCCAAAAATGTGCAGGTCAGGTGAATTGGCCATGCTAAATTGCCCGTAGTGTTAGGTGCAAGGCTAAATGTAGGGGAATGGGTCTGGGTGGGTTGCGCTTCGGCGGGTCGGTGTGGACTTGTTGGGCCGAAGGGCCTGTTTCCACATTGTAAAGTAATCTAATCTTTATAACAAAGCTAAATATTTTCAAAGCAATTGAATATTTATGAAATTGTTTCTGGGTGGGGATAACCAGTGAATGTACATGATTTTTGAAAATCTTTTTGATAGCTATCACAAGATGATATTAAAAGGATGGTGGAGTTGGTGAGAGCACAAAGTATATCATAAAGTGAAATAGACGATTTTGGTTTGGCCGCGTATAAGCAGTGATCTGTGTTCAAAATCTTTTTTTTTCTATTTGTATAAAATAGTTTGGACATTGGCACAGAGGAATGGAATTAAAGTTTGCTGATACCAAAGTCTTGACCTAACAAACTGAGAAATAACATAGGAAGTGGCAAGAGGATATAAATTATCAGATGAGCAAATGGAACCCAATGCAGTAACATGCAGAATAATGTATTTTCTAAAATTTTTAAATTATGAAAAGTAAACTCCTAAAATGTTTGTGAATTCTACAGAGCGATCCAGGAAATATATACACCCGTAAAGTAGAAATGGTCTTAAAAGGCAAAGTGAAATTCTGGACACAGAATTTAAAACAAGGTAGTAATATTGAATTTCAGCAAAGTATCAGCAAATACTGTAATTTTAATATAGCTCTGAGAACTCTGTGATAGAGCGAATATTCAAACCTTGGAAAAGTTATAGAGATTTTTTGTTAAAGTGCCAGTAGGAATATGATTTTATGGTTCAAAAGTTGATCTCCTACTGTAACAGGTTAGTTCATGAGGGATTTAATAGAGATTTTCAAAAATTATAAAAGATTTTAGTAGATAAATAGTGAAAAGATTTTTTTCCACTTGGCTTCTGAATCAATAATGAGTGCTGGAGTCATGATTACTAGCAGAATGACAAAACAAGTTAAAGACTTTTTCTGACTTATTAGGATTATTAGAATATAGAATGCATTATCATACATCAGCATTGAGACAGACACCATATTTTAAAGCGAATTTAACACTTCTGATAAGGATTTCACTGGGGTGAAATCCCTAGCATAGGTTCAACAGAATAAATTCCTCTGCTGCTGTAGTTCTGTTAATTCTGTATTTAATGGAGTCATGATGTTGGTGGTGCATGAGGGTTTTCCTGCTTGCTACTCAAGTATGCCTTTACCAGAATATGATGAGGCAGCACACATTGCTGACGATGGCCCCTAAGCTTGACGCATAAAATTCGGAATGGATTTGCAAGAAGACATTGCTCGTGAATGAAGCTGGCAAAATAAGACCGTTCTATTTATCATCTATATGCATACCAGAGTGTAGCCAAACACCCTGGTGCAATTCTGGATTCCTGAAGAAGGGCTTATGCCCGAAACGTCCATTCTCCTGCTCCTTGGATGCTGCCTGACCTGCTGCACTTTTCCAGCAACACATTTTTCAGCAATTCTGGATGTACTGTACTTCAAATTTCAGAAGGCATTTCATAAGACATCATATCAGAAATATTGCTGAAAATAAAAATGGGGATGATGTATTGGTATAGGTTTAAGTTTGTCTAGTTAACAGGAAACAAAGTACTGTAGGCATAAATAAGTAATTTTCTAATGGGCAAGATGTAACAAGTGGTGTGGCATAGAAATCATGCTGGTTCCTCAACTTCTTATACTTTACCTAAATTACTTGGATGGAGGAACCAAAGGTTTGGATGCTAAATTTTCTAATGACACAAAGATAGGTAAATACATTGTGAAGAGGACATAAGGATGCTGCAAAGGGATTTCTAGCAAATAATGTATAATGTGGGAAAATGTGCACTTGTCCATTTTGGCAAGAATAATAAAGAAGCATATTTAAATGGTGAGTGATTGTAGAGAGCCAAGGTGCAAAGGGATTGAGGTGCCCTTGTGCATGAATCGCAAAAGTATGCGAGAACAGCATTTAATTAGTAAAACAAATGGAAAGTTATTTTTATTGTGAAGGGAATTGAATAGAAAAGTACGGAGGTTATGCAGGGTATTGGTGCAACCGTCTCAGTATTAGTCTCCTTATTAGGACCGTGGAGAATAGGCCATACAGCCCTTCAAGGTCAGTTTTATATCTCTGCTAGAGTTAAAAGAGCAAATGGCCACTGATTGAAACATGCAAGATCCTGAGGGGTCTTCGTAAGAGGAATATGGAAATGGTGTTTTCTTTGGGCAGCACGGTGGCTCAGTGGTTAGCACTGGTGCCTCACACCACCAGGTTCGATTCCAGCCTTGGGCAACTCTGTATGGTGTTTGCACGTTCTACCCATGTCTGTGTGGGTTTCCTCCATGTGCTCCAGACCAAAGATGTGCAGATTAGGTGAATTGGTCATGCTAAATTGCCCATGGTCTTCAGGGAGTGATAGGCTAGATGAATTTGTTAGTGGAAATGTAGAGTAATAGGAGTAGGGGAATGGTTCTTGGTGGGATGCTCTTCGGAGAGTCAGTGTGGACTTGTTGGGCCAAATGGCCTATTTTCTCACTTAATGGATTCTATGAATTATGGAAAAACCTAGTATTAGAGTCACTGTTTAAAAATTAGGAGTCGCTCATTTCACATTGATAAGGAGAATTTTTCTGAATATCATGAATCTTTGGAGCTCTCATTCTTAAATGGGTTTGAAAGCATTTAAATATTATTAAGATACATGCTGATAGATTCTATTTAAGCAAGAGTGTAAAAGATTGTTGGGTTAGGCAGGAATGTGGAACTGAGGTTCCAATCAGATATTAATACATGGCAGAGCAGACTCGAGAGACAAAATGATCTCCTTCTGCTCTTCTTTCCATTAAACATTGAGTCTTCAGAATTTTTTTTAACTCGTGAATAATGAAGGGACAAAAGACTATTGGTTAGTAAGAATGTGGAACAATGCTATTAGCCATGATCTTGCTGAATAGCAGAGCAGGCTCAAAGGGCCAAAAAGCATACTCTTACTCCTGATTTTGAATGTATCTCACACTGATCACAGAGGAACCACTTCTGTAGACTTGTTATCAGGAAGAAAATAGATGGCCTTGCTATCTGCTTTAGGGTGCCTGCAACCAACATGCACCATAAGGCTGTCACTACCGGGGAAGGTTTCTCGTGCATTCAATCCTTTTACTCAGCCTCTTTCTAATTTAAGTTTATAGTGTTGATGATGCTTATGTGCCACTCTCAGGATTTTAAAACAATAGAAGCATTGGTCAGCATCTTTCCGACTGATGAGCAAAAAGGGTGTGAAATGACTGCAAATACTATGATGTTTGGCAAAGCTCAGGTCTGAGTTAATGGTAATTGACACATTCCTGCCCCTCTTTGATACTACCATTTGCTAACATATGGTAACTTGGATCTATTTATTTTTAAAATTACTTTAAAGTTAACTTTTACTCCCCTCTGCCTTTCACATACTGATTAGATAGAGATCAAATTATAGTAATTCATTTTAAATAGATCTATGAATTAGGTGGGTCTAAAAATTTTATCTAGTTTTAAATTAAATCAACAAGTGTGTTCACTTTTCCCTGAATTGTGATAAATCTGTTTTGTTTCTGATAGCAACAAGGTTTGAAATAACTTGCTGCTTATAAAATAATTTATTGTTTGAAAGGAGTTAAGGTGTTAATAATGAAGCATATATTTTTATGTTCAGTGGATCAGTTACAAAGTGCAAAGAACTTAATGAAAACATTCTTGTGAGCTGTACTTCACTATGAAACATAGAATGCAAATCTTGATTTAAACCTCTTACATAACAAATAATATTGGTTTATATATAACTGGCTTACTCCCTAAAAAGAATTTGCTGAACTTAAATTTTAATTGATATAAGAGGAAAACTTAATTGAAATTGTTTTCTTTGAACCCAATAATCATACCAATCTTTATTTTATACTTAGCAAGTTGGAGAAACCATTTCAGATGTGAATATAAGAAAGGAAAATGGTGTCATAGACTCGGGTTGTTGACATGTATTATCTTGTGTTGGGGATAGCCACCTGGGATAAGAATGTCTTTGAACTGAATGAATAACATTTTCAGAGAAATTAATGCTTCCAAATGAATATATATACCATAAAGACAGCTGGTTTATTAAGATTTTGTTTGAAACTGCTGTGTGGATATATCTAACACTTTGCAGATGCCAAAAATTAGAAACAAAAACAGAAATTGCTCAAAACCCTTGCTGAAGAAGGGTCACTGGCCCCGAACTGTTAACTCTGCTTTCTCTGCTCAGGTGCTGCCAGACCTGCTGAGTTTTCATAGCAATTTCTGTTTTCTGCAGCAGAGGTCTGTTGACCTGATGTAAATGTTTTTTTTTCATTTTTGGAAGACTTAAATAATAGTTCATTTCAGTTTAGTATTTCTTAAAACTTGTCTTTCATGCAGACTTTTCTTTCCCTTTGAGATTAATTATAACGTTAAAACTTTGGGATAGGAAGCACAATACAGTTAAAGATTTTGAAGATCTAATAAACCCAGGGTGGGAAACTGCCACTTATTTCTTTACATGTTTCTAAGTTAATAACATTCATTTTAACTTTCACCATTATGATACAGTGATTGTTATATTTTATGAAAATATGATTAAAAAGTTAATAATGGTATGTGAAATGCAGGACATCATGACTGGTGCTGATATTAAATAACTAAACAGCCATGCATTCACTTCATTATTTACTAAGACAATTGCATTACTTGCTTGGAAATTGGATTAGTAATTAATCAGTTAGCAATGATTTTGATACAATTGCTTATTCTTCAGTTTCATTTACAAGAAGTGCGCTAATTATTTCTTATTGATTTTTCTGTGGTAAACACTAAGTGAGATCAAATTGAATTTTATATAAATTTGTAATTAACACATGCATGAGCACCATTTAGACAACTTTAAATAGCCTGTAGTTTTCTACTGGGACTATCAGACATTATAGGGTGTCTGCCTTTGCAAATCAACCCATATTCCACAACATTCAGAACAGCAGTGATAACCCCAGGGTTCTTTTCTCCACTGTTGGCCATCTTCTTAATACTCTATCTCATGCCCCCTCCAATAATGTGCAAGAACCTCATGGACTCTTGTCATTAATTAAGATACAGGCTGAGAGCAATCGACAATAACTGCTGGCTATCCAGTGACACACACAGCCCAGGAAAAAAATTTAAAATCTGTTCAATCACCTCTGCTATTTTCTTTTGATACTTTGCCTGGCATGCCAAAATCTCATACAGTGCCGTTTTGTGTGTTAATTGCCTAATTTAAATGTTAATTGTTGTAATGAAATCTTTGAGCATCAAGCAATCAATCCTGACCCCTCTATTTACAATGAATAACCTCATCTGAGGATTTTGAAAAGACTGTTTTGCAATTACCCCATGGCACCTATATTCCCCTGCTCTATATAGATTATACACAATGGGTGCCAGCCTTATTTCCAGAGCTACTCTCTTGCCTCTAAACTAGGAGGTCTTGGATTTGCACCTCACCCAAGTTCAGAACTGATTGAGTACTGCATTGCTGGAGTTGCATTTTCAAATGAGATGTTAAAGCAAGGTCATGCCTACTGGCACAAGTAAATTTAACAAAATTTGTGGCATTATCTAATAAATGGCATAGCAGCTGTTTGCATGGTCTGGACAACTTTTATCCTTAGCAATCAGCATTTTCTTCATTGCTACTGGTGAAATTTGCTGTGTGCAAATAGCCTGCTCCTTTTCAGTACATTACAACAGTGACATGGTATTTCATGGCCTTGAGGTATTCTGAAGTTGTGAGACAGGCAATTGTCTCTATTTGTCTGTAATGAACAAAGAAAGAAACCATATTTGAATATAAATAAAATTAGAGTTTCAGAAAGACAAAATGTTGAGGATTACAGTTTTGTTACATGCAAATCATTTTCATTTTGGAATATATATGGTGGCTTCTGATATAACCGCATGTGGTACCTCTTGGTTAGCGGTTGTTTTGATGATGAAGAGAAAGCCACCTATCTGAAATTTACCAGCATAGTTTAGTACAGTGTCATTGAATTTGAACCTTTAACTAATGTTTAGATAAACTACAGTAATGATTCTGATGATGAATAATGCCCTATTATGCATTTTCATCACCAATTATGTAGGATCAACAAATGTACCACAGGGTAAAACATACAGTAACTCGTTTTGAAGTTTGTGAAAGTTACTGATATGTGATCATTTTATTTTTCCTGTTTGTGTTTTTAATCTTCCAGGCTCCTAAGTTCCTGTCTGCTTTATCCCAAGAAGAAACATTAATCCATCCTACAGCACAAATTGCTGACAGATATATGGTGAGTAGTGAGAAGTACAAATAATGCCTATGAACTTTGTGTCTTTTAGGTACAGTTAGTTCTCATGTACCCTTCTTCATTCCTGAAGAAGGGCTAATGCCCGAAACGTCGATTCTCCTGTTCCCTAGATGCTGCCTGACCTGCTGCGCTTTTCCAGCAACACATTTCCATCTCTGATCTTCAGCATCTGCAGACCTCACTTTCTCCTCATGTACCCAAGTCAATCAGAATCTATTGACTAGCAAAAAACCTTGATCTCAGGAATTTGAGCATACTGGTCTCATGACTTTCCATCCATCAACACTAATGGATGAAAAATCAAAATGATAATTCATGACTAGTTTCAAAATTTGTGCACAGGTGCATGACTTTGTACGATTACCTCTAAAATGTTAATTCTGGTTTTGAATAAATATAATTTTCTCATCTCTGTTGAGAGCCATGATATTTTTGCTTCTATGATCATGCTGATCAAATCAGCGACTGCTCTTTTTACTGGTTGGGGTTCCAGTTGCCTAGAAACTGGAGCACTAGCCAAGGCTATGGTACCAATCTATGTTTCATGCTATGGTGCTGCTTGAAAACAGCATTTGAATAGCAACTTGGTTGAGGAGACCTGAAGTGGAATTGTTTTGTAAATTCTGCTATTTATTGGTCTAGCAGTGGTAAAGAAAATTCAAGACCATCTGATGGAAAGAAATTTAATTTAACATGTCATTCTTAAAAATTCTAATTATAGAATATAATATTCCTCTCTGAGATAGATGTCATTGAGCTGTGCCAGAGCTCCTCTGTCTGTGATCAGAAGTAAGAGATTACAAGATTTTTAAACAATTTTTTTCAATCACACCATCCTTTGTTGGTTTCACCTGGTTTACAGTAGTGTTGAGAATCTCTTGTGAGGAATTAAAGTCATGGGCCTCAGTGCTATGCCAAATAAATATAAGGCATAAACAGTAAAAGAAGTTTCATTTGTTTGTCCAGCTGAGTGATAATGCTTGAACCAAAACGTTATGATGGATAACTCAAGATTTCGTAAAGGAATTGCTGTAATTTTGTTATCTTTTAAGTGGTGGTCACTGATCTACCAAACATTTCTGTTCTAATAGTTTTCTATGTTTTTTTATTTGTATGCATGCTTTTATAGGATGATTTTCTGGATAAAGAAATGAGGAAAATATTTGGAACTAGATTTGTAACAGGAACTTCCTGTCCTTAGATGCATTAATCCCACATAAAAAGGGGAGGATGGGCTGTTTTTCAAAACTGTGGGTGGGCTTTGTGTATCTTTACACCAGAAGCATTGCTCAGCTGGACAAAACAAACATTGACTATAGTAAGTAACCCGTCAGCCCACACACAGAGTTCAGCAATAGAGGATACACTGGAGTACAGTAGGTTGTAATTATAGGCAGAAGCTTCAGACAGACCTCCTGTTTTATTACAAGGCTATTCCTTCTATTTATTAAGATCACAGAATAGTTAAATATTTTATGGCGCTATCTAATTTGTACTTTTCAGTGAAATTGTTAGTTTATTGAGAACTTGAAAAGATCAGAAGGATTGATGTGTAATTATAGTTTTCACTGTTTCACTTGATACATTTCATGACAGTACTGCAGAAATATTGTACTTCTGTTAATGTTCAGTGTGATCTTGTTAATATAACAGTCTTTACAGAAGAGCCATTCATAGCTATCAGCATTTCAAAAGAGTGTACAAGATATTTATTTTGAGTATTCTCTTTTAAAGCACATTCTCCAAACAGTGTAGAAAACTGATTTCCCTCAGTGTTACTGATTTTATTTTGCATCTCTATATCTCTCTGTCTGTCTGCCTGTCTCTTTCTCTCTCTCTGTCTCTCTCTGGCTCCATCACTTATTGCCTGCAAAGCTTTCTGCTGATTTATCTCTAAACCACAGCATCTAAATATTTTGTGATTTCCTACTGTATATCTTGCATCAGAGCCCTACTTAGGCCATTGAGTATAGGAGTTGGGACATCCTGTTGAAGTTGTACAGGACTACTTTTGGAGTACTGCGTACAGTTCTGGTCACTCTGCTATAGGAACGATATTATTAAATTGGAGAGGGGTCAGAAAAGATTTACCAGAGTGATGCCAGGACTGGAGAGTTTGAGTTATAAGGAGAGGTTGGACATCTGGGACATTTTTTTTAACTGGAGCATAGGAGATTGAAGAGTGACCTTATAGAGGTTTAAAAAATCATGAGGGGCATAGATAAGGTAAATAGCTAAGGTCTTTTTTTTTCAGGGTAGAGGAGTTCAGAACTAGAGGCCATAATTTGAAAAGTGAGAAGAGAAAGATTTAAAAGGGACCCGAAGGTGAACTTTTCACACAGAGGGTGATTTGTATATGGAATGAACTGCCAGAGGAATTGGTAGATGCAGGTACAATTACAATATTTAAAAGACTTTTGGACAGGTACATGAATAGGAAAGATTTAGAGTGACATGGGCAAAACACAGGCAAGTGGGACTAGTTTAGTTTGGGATACTTCGTCAGCGTAGACAAGTTGGACCAAAGCATCTGTTTCTGTACTGCACTACTCTATGACTCTATCCATCAAAAGTGGCTTGTGCTTTCCATTGGTGCATATTGGCTTACACCAGGAGTTTATAAGACACTGACAAAACCTTTTGAAAGAATCTTCCCATAATTTCAATAGAAGACTGCCAGGTTAAAAAGCTTCCAAGAGTGGTTAACCTGTAGCACCATTAGCTACAATAGTGCAACTACGGTAGTACTAGTAGATTAGTCCGAAATCTGCCAATGTACCAGCTATGAAAGGGCTGTTTTGGTGAAAAATGTTCTTTGTTTTTTTCATTGATATAGCTGAGACCGCTCATTGTATACAAGAAGGAAACCCCTGTGTATGGCCAGATGTCATTCATACAAATCCCTGCTCTCTGAAGATTTGTTTCCATGTGTTGGCTTCCTAGGCAGGAAGCACTGATAGCCACTTGGAGAAATTTTCATTTTGATTAGTTGATACCTTCTTTCCATTAGAGTTAAAGTTTTACTTCTTTAAGACTAGCATTTGCTTCACGCAAACATGATCTGCAAGCTATTTGACATGGTAAATGTATCAGGTGATGAATTGCAAGATGCAGTGGTATCAAAACTTCATGCTGTGGTCACTTTTTTATTAGTGGAGACGTCCTTCTGCTTAATGTTATTTGTGTCTTATAATGCAAATGGCACGAATCTTAGGGTCAGTCCTTCTTAAACAATATAACCTGGTAGATTTGAATGGGTTTTATAAATGTGGTTCCCAGCATGTACTGAAGATGGACAAAATATCTCTTATTAACTTGGACACTAAAGCTGTTTTCCCTCAATGAATAATTCATTATCTTCAAAATCCCTGTTGTGATGCATGAGATTATAGACAAGCTCAGATCTCCACATCCTTTTCAACAAATGTGCTTTTCTCCACACAGGTTGGCACTGACAGTATGATTGGTTACATGACTAAAGTGGCAGAGAAGACCTCTATCAAGCGGTCTGTCATCGGGGCCTTCTGTATAATCAAAGAGAAAGTAAAAATTGCCAATTCCATAATCATGCATAATGTCACTATTGAGGAAGGGTGAGTAAAGTCGCACTGGTACAAAGAAAAATATCAATACTATTCTTTCCAAATACCATGGTCTACTTGTTATCGTACTATGGAGTGTGTCACAAATCTAGTCTGAGTAAAATTAATTGCTCCAATCCTGCACCAAAACTACTTTGCCATCCTCTGGGTAAACAGCACATGTTGCTATATGTCTTGACTTTTGTTATAATTAAACTACCAGTGCTGAGGGTATGAGCATTTTGCACTCTTGTCCTGTGTGATGGTTGTGGGGGTTAAAAAGATTGGGACTGTCATAATATTCAGCCACACCACCAATCCTTGCAAACCTCCACAAAGCTCCCTTGAAGCACACTGCCATTTGGCACAATGTACGCACCACACTCCTTGCTTAAAACCCTGACTAATGCTCTATCAGACCAAACTGAATCTCTATCTAATAATTAGGCATTTTTAAGAAGAAAATTGACCGCAATTGTTTTCTTTAAACCATAGATAACTATGGCTAGATCTCCTGGAAGAAAGGAAATCCAAAATGTGAAAAAAAAACTCCTAAAGTAGTAACGTGCCAAATTGTATTTGGTAAAACAGCAATTATTTGTTTCAAGATGAATACAATAAAATGCAGATGCTATGTTCATTGCAGAATTTAAAATAGTAGTACAAAAGAATGTATCAAAAATCGAAGCTTTTAGTGAGTGAGGAAGCATGGCTACATGCAACCTGGTATGATCTTGTGGAAATCGTTTTTCTCCATCTTGTTTTCAGGCTTTTGGATAACTCTGCTTTGCAGCAGCTACCCTCATCATATGAGTAAAAAGTACATCTATAGCCTTAGTTCTAAGCTGATATCCCCTGCACATTGGATATAAGTGCATCCTTTCATAGTTCATAGGTTTATAATTTGTGGTTATTTTGAAGCTGTTAGCTTTTATCCCTCTGGGGCAATTTTTTAAAATTCCTGGCTAGTTTTTGATAGTTTTCTTTGTTATTAAGTAACTTTGCAATGTATGTTCATCTGTGATTATGATTTTAAAAAGTAGAAAAACAACAACTGATTGTAGAAATGACAGGAAAGTATGATTAAAAGGGTCTGAGAGAATAAGCTATCATTTAGAACAATACTGCAAATTGTTCTAGGGTATGTTGATTCAACACAATCATAATTACGCAATTCTTCCATAAAATTAATTTCTGTCAGGTTGGTGCTATGTAATTAAAACAGCAAACAATAAAAATTATTTTGTTAGGAGCTTCCATCTCATTGAGGTGGCATCAGGTCAATCCCTATGAAAACTCTTGTTTACATATTGATGTGACAAATTTCACCCCAACAGTTGACACAATCTACAACATGCTTCAATGATCAACAAGGTTTAAATAAAAGAACCTTAAAATTCTGAAGGAAAAGTGATAACTCCCTTATCTCCTAATGTTAAAAGATGTTTCTAAAAAAACTTCCAAGACGAGATGTGGATTTACATTTTTGACATTACTTCTTTAGGCCATACCCCATCTGTGTACAAAGTTATGTTGAAATCTGCCCATTAGCTTTTAAGACTTTGAATGTTGCTGAGAAAAAATGCATTTTGTTGAGGTTTTTCATCTTGCGTTCATTAGTACAATTTGCAAGAATGTCAATTCAAGGGGAAAACCAACATACTGCATGATGGGAAGGTGGGTGGAACACGGATTTGGATTGGTGGAAGTGTTGCAGTGCACAAAGTAATAGTGATTGATAGTTAACTACCAGGCTTGTTTAAATTTTAAGCTAAGCATGTCAACGCTGGTTTGGTTAGGGCATCAAAACAGCTGCAGTGATATGGTGTTTGCAACAAGCAGGTTTTGACTGCACCCAATGTGCCCACATTTGCAAAACCCACAACAGTATCTAACATTGGATGTGATTCTGTTCTGCAATTAGGCAACACTTGTTGGATAGTTCTGTGCATACAAGCAATTAAACCGACAGCCAATTTAGAATTGTCTGTTGACCTTACAGTGTAGTTCACTTACGGATACTGGAAGCTACATATATTGAGCCGCAGATTCCTATTCTTTGCAGACTGAAGGAACTTGTAAATATACTGTACATATTTCAACTGAACAAAACAGGTCACACCCAATTTGCTGTTTTTTTCTCAGGGCAACCTGACTAATTAGAGTCACATTGCCTATTTAAACTTAAACATACCTAGTGGAGCTAACTGTCAATCATCATTATTTTTGCATTCCCCATGGCAAAGCCCCTCCCAATATCACACTCCTTTCATGTCGTATAAGTATTGATTTTCTGCTTGAGTTGGTATTCTTACGAATTGATTTGATGAGCACAAGCCGAAAATGTTCTAGAAAGTATGTCTTCTCTCAAAAATTATTAAGTTCAGTGCTACTGAGGGGCTATTTTTATGAAATATATACAGCACAACCTCAATTATCCAATTCCGAATTTCAGATTATCTGAACAAGATCTCAAGGTCCGGTAAAAATGGCATTAGGCAACTCAGCATTTGATTAAACAGCATTATGGCGTACATGCCAGATAATCGAGAAATGTTCGGTAACTGACACTCAAATTACCTCTTGTTTACGACAGATCAGTTATCGGTTAAGTGGCATTTTGACGTGCATTGCCGGATAACCGAGAAATGTTTGGATAACTGGCACTCATAAATTACTGCTTGTTTACGATCTGATCGATTATCCGAACAAAATAGTCCCCACCCGTCTCATTCGAATAATCGAGGTTCTACTGAACTGACTAACAGTGGGCAAAAACGTTACCTCTTCCTAGTCTCAGTAACAGAGGCAATAATCAAATTTCATGGAATAAATGGAACATTCAGTCTGAAATGTCCTTTTGTAGCTCTAAAGGAGAAGGAATATTAAAGATGTCTTGATTCATTTATGTTTATCACATTGGTGATGCTCATATTATCTTTGCTCTTGCCACATCGAAGATATTCTAAGTTTCAGCAAGACCCAAGCAGACTGAATAGTTTCTGTACAGATTCTGAAACCATATATGTCCATACTGTATGTTAGGAGTTTGTCTTCCAGTTTTAGGTGGAAGGGGTTCATTTTTAAAGAAAGTTTTTTTGAAAAAGACATTTTTGCCCCTGAGAAATGTGGGTGATTTCATTCTACTAGTTCAGAAGTATTAGAAAATAAATGTGATTAGGCCTCAAAAGCAAAGTTCAGTATCTTCCATCTTAGCCAATGGTTATAGATAACGGTCAGAAAATAATCAGATTGTTGATGGATAATTCTGTGACTTTTTAAAAAAAAAGGAAAGCAGCTTTTTTTTCCTTCCACTATTAAAGATAAAACAATTTATGGTAACAATAGTCAAATCCATCCCACCGCTGCTTTTTCCAACATTCACTTAGATTATTTAGTCAACTCTTCTCCAGATTCTATTAGTAGCATCTTTCACAAGCTAAGAATATACCTATGATTTCCCCAGCCACTGGTGAACTTTTGAAATAAAAGTCGAACATTTTGCCGAATACTCAGAAGCTCTCCCTATGAAGCAATATTCATAGGGAGAAAAGTAAAGATGCTGCTTGCCCTGTTCACTGTCTCCCAGTAGTTTTTCTTTATCTTTAAAATATCCTACAATTGCAGTATTTTTATATTGTGTATTGATTTGTGGCCCTGTGCTCATCAAAACAATTATAAAGAATGCCAAATTTTAAGCAATCATAGCAACTTATACTGCAGAGTTAAGGGTGACGATTGGTCAGGAAGTAGAGTCTGATTAGTCAAGGTATTTTATTGTAGAAAGCAACAAGAAACTAGTTGATTATATTCCTTTAGTTTACAAAAAATTGGTCCAATGTATGAATGAATATTTCTTCAACCAAGCATATTAAGCCACAATACTAGCTTGGCTGGTTATCATAAATTGGTAGGAGAAAGTGAGAACTGCAGATGCTGAAGATCAGTGTCAAAAGGTGTGAGGGAAAACCACAGCAGATCAGACGGCATCTGAGGAGCAGATAGGTGGGAAGGAAGATGGACAGGTAGGACAGTTCAAGAGGGCGGTGCCAAGTTGGGAGGTTGGATCTGGGATAAGGTGGGGGGAAAGGAGATGAGGAAACTGGTGAAACTGATATTGATGCCATGTGGTTGGAGGGTCGCAAGGCGAAAGATGAGGTGTTACTCCTCCACGCATCTGGTGGCTTGGATTTGGCAGAGGAGGCGGCATAGAACTTGTGTGTCTTTGGCGGAGTGGGAGGGGGAGTTGAAGTGGTCGGCCACAGAACAGGTGGGGTTGTTTGGTGCGTGTGTCCCAGAGATGTTCTCTGAAACGTTCCGCAAGTTGGTATTTTGTCTCCCCCATGTAGAGGAGACCACATCAAGAGCAATGGACACAGTAGATGAGGTGTTTGGATGTGCAGGAAAATCCCTGCTGGATGTGGAAGATCCTTTGGGGTCTTGGATGGAAGTGACGGGGAGGTAAGGGCGCAGGCTTTATAGCTCTTGTGATGGCAAGGGAAGGTGCCAGGTGTGGAGGGTGGGTTTATGGGGACGAATGCACCTAACGGGGGAGTTGCGGAGGGAATGGTCTCTGCGGAATGCTTATAGAGGTGGGGAGGAAAATATATCTCTGTTGTGGGGTCTGACAGTGGTAGAAATGGCGAAGGATGATGCGTTTTGTCCAGAGATTGATGGGGTGGAAGGTGAGGACGGTGGGGGAGGTATCTATCCTTGTTGCAATTGGAGGGGTGGAGTTCAGGGACGGAGGTTTGGGAAGTGGAGGAGAAGCGCTGAAGGGCATTGCTGACTACATGGGAGGGAAGATTGCGGTCCTTGAAGTAGGAAGCCATCTGGGATATTCTGGAGTGGACTTGCAGTGCTTTTCCAGCGCCACACTGTTTGACTATCATAAAATGATCATTAGTGTATTTTTTAGGACAGTTAGAATTATTCAGCAAGTGTTGCCCAGTTGGGGAACTACATCTAGATTTTTCTTGTGGGTTTGCTATGTGTGGACTGATTGAGTGCATTCTAATCTGCTAGAGATATTCTATGGCTCCAGTGTTTACTATTTACAGGATGTACTGCAGCAATTCACTGAAGCTTCTCAAATTTGTGATCCCAAACACTTAGAGTAAGATCAGCATGCACATAAAAATGTAAATCACATGCAAGTTCCCTTCCAAGTCTGATTTGGATATATATTGACATTTCTTCATTGTCACTGAGTTAGAACTCTAGAGTTTTCTGCCTAACAATTTGAACATGTCTACTTTTATTATGTAGTTACCTAGTCTTTAAGATTTTCAATATTGATATCTCAAGCTCTGTTCTCTTTACCGGAGAAGTAATTGAGAAGCAACTTCAGAAAGTTACATTTTTTACTTAAGTTGGTGTCGATCAGATCTTTGCAAGTATAATTTGAGAGAGAGCAAAACCATGTATTTAAAATAAATGCACAATAACATGTTATAATTTAGAGAACACTTTGTCTTTTAAGTATACTCACTTATTCAGATGGTTGATTGCTCTGATATGTTATTCGAAAAGAACTTTGCACACTATCAGTGTCAAAAGTACAAAGAACACTTCCTGTAGTGTGCTGCAGTTTAATATCATAATTACACCTTCTGCACTAGGCCACCCACAGCCATAATTGCTGTTTAAAAGGAGGATCAATAAACAATGTGTAACTTGCAAAGAGTCATGCAAGCCTGCTTGGCTGTATTCAAAGAGAAGTCTCCACTGTGGCTGTATTTGATCACAAAGCTCTGATATAACCCTGAGCTAACATGTTTAAAGAAATGCTTAGATCTCTAATTAATTCAAATTACCTCATTGAAGTGCACCTTTTTTGTCTGAAGTCTGAACAGACTTTACCAGAAAAAGATCAGAAAAGGAAATTACATTTTTAAGTTGTAAATAGCACGCAATTCTTTTAAATTCCATGTTGCTTTCTGCTGCTATCTATTTCATATTTTAGTCTTAATTTCACTGCCTTGTATTTTCTAATTTAATATATTTTCACTACTAGAGAATTAAAAATCATAAAATGCTTCAAAACTTATTGATTTGTCCACGAGATTGACAGTCCACACAGGCACTTCATTCTTTCAGCTGACCCTACTATCACAGAAATGTTACAGAATAGAAAGAGTGCTGTGATGCTGGTATAACATTGTCCTAATATAAATTAATTGAGAAATCTGAGGTAGTTGGACTCCATATGTGTTCCATATTGTTTTTTATGGCCCAAATTACCTTTTACACCTCATCTTGGGATAGTGCCACTCCATATTTCTATAACCTCTCAACTGTCACTGTTGGCATAAGTGGCCCTGCTCTCAGAGGTTAGGACAGGATTAGCAGGAGATGTAGTCTTACGTAAAGCTTTTCTAGTAATGTTCTTAGCACAGTTGGGTTTCCAGTCAGTCTCTCATCCCCATTTCTGCTGCCCTCATTAGTCCAAAATCAATCTTTTTCACATTCTGTTTGGTTGGGTGAGCTACATACAACACATACTCTAACTTGTCTCATACTTACTGTGTATCTTGTCTATATGAAAGCATCTTGCATGCACCTAATTCATCTCACCGATTTTACTTAATTTCTACCCACAGTGCAATCTTTCAGTAATTTATGTAGAGAAAAGCAATATATAGTGAGATGAGAATAATTGATTCTAGTGCTTTAGGAGCTTTTGTATTGAGTTCTGTATGCTTTGTATCTTGACCTTATTTTAACAATTGCAATATTACAATTATAATATCCTTTTATTAGCACTTGTATTCCATTGTAGGAGTACAGTGAAAAGCTTTTATAACATCTGCCTACTTACGGCGACGTCTTAGGTACGAGTACCTAGATGCAATTCTTGGATACAGCAGAGGAATAAATGTAGTTGCGTTACTTACAGAATTGAAAAATAAGTTAAAAATGGGACATCATTAAAGTGTTGACATTACAATAAGGAAAGAAATTTCAAACAGACATTGCAGTACAACATCTTTGCACAGGGCTTCCATACGTGGTCTGTCTGTCTGTCTGTGCCAGATAGTCATTCCTGATGAAGGGCTTTAACCCGAAATGTCAATTCTCCTACTCTTTGGATGCTGCCTCACTGGCTGTGCTTTTCCAGCACCACACACTCGACTCTGATCTCCAGGATCTGCAATCCTCACTTTCTCCATATACTCCAGACCCCAGTTGAATAGCCCGGCCTGCTCCACTCCAAGCTCCAGACTGCTCCGTACCGGCACTCAGCTGCTCCAAGGTAAATGTCAGGACTGCCTCCCCCATGCCGGTTTCCAGCCGGGTCTTGCTGCCTGTACACTGTACCAAGGCTGCTTCCTCACATCCTGCTCTGAGGCTGCTTCCCTGCGCTACTCTGGGGCTTGCAGCCCACGAGCTGTACCAGGGCTCACAGCCCATACTATTCTGGGGTTCACAGTCCACAAGCTGTACCAGGCTGCTCTACTTATGCTGTTCCAGAGCATGCTGCTCACGCTGTTCTGAGGCTTGTGGATCATGGCTAGATTTCCTTTCATTATTTTTCTAGTGGGAAGAGTTCCCACTCAGTGCTGTTATACAAGTTGTCTCTGAGCGAAAGAGCAGGTCTTAGTTGTGTTCTGCTGTAGAAATTTAAAAGACGTCTTTTGTTCATGGAGGTCTTTCCTTCTATGGCATTAGTTATGAGAGGAAATAATTATTATTTCTTATCTTTCTTGCTGGACATTGGACCTTTCGTTCTGTTGAGTTTATCTGACTTACTAGAACATTTTTGAAAAGACTAAACCAATTGAACAACTAACTTTAAAAACTATGAAATCTCTATCTTTTGACACTGCAATCACACATTCACTCAGAAAATAACTACAGAGGAATTTAGCATTCATGAATAGGTGTGAGAAACTTTTGTTTAGAAAAAAATGATTTTTTTTCCATTTGCCTATTTTTCTCACTTACTCCCTCACTCCCCTCCCTCATCTTTTTTGTCATCTTTCCTCACCTTCACCTTTTGTCATTTCTCAAAAATTATTAATTTGATCTTCTCACTCTCTATCAATGTTTTGCTCTTTGAATAATTTTTCTGCCTGTTTCATTGATCATTACATACCTAATAAACAGTTCTGCATGTAATCAAATGTTTGAACCTGTAATTTTACTCAGCGAATCGTGAGTTCATGGAATGCCCTGCCAGTAGCAGTGGTGGACTCTCCCTCTTTATGGACATTTAAACAGGCATTGGATAGACATATGGAGGATAGTGGGCTAGGGTAGGTTAGGTGGGCTTGGATCGGCGCAACATCGAGGGCCAAAGGGCCTGTACTGCGCTGTATTTTTCTATGTTCTATGTAATGATTGTTAAAAGGAACGATATATGGGAGAATTTCCCAAAACACAAAAATTTGAAATGGGAAAACATTGAGGTTCTTCTCACCTTACTATGAAGTTAATAAAGGGAAAAAAACAAACTTAAGTTTAGGTAACACTTTTCCTAACCTCAGACTGTCTTCAAACACTTTACAACTAATTAAGTGCTGTCGTTGTTATGATGTATAAATCGAAACTGACTATTTTTAACCATGTTTGTTCAATCTTGCACAGTTTTTAAATTGACTAATGCGTGAGAGATCAAGGTTGTTATCACCCGTTTTCAGTAAACAATTAAGGAACATAGGAATGTACAGGATTAAAAAAACAATTGAGATAGACACTCCTTGTTGATGTTGATGAGTGTACCTTTGTGTTTAGTTACATATAGAAATGAATGATGTATGGAGTAAATGGAACATTATGATATAATATTCACATTCTAACTGCCTTATTCCGTTGCCTGCAAATGATGAAATCTCCTCTCGCAAATACATTATTGCTAATTGTGGACTGAATTATTGAGAACCGTGTTCCCCACCACTCCAGGTCCAGCTAAAAAAATCAGGAATCGAGGTACCTTGCGGACATTTAAGAACTACCAGGGTATTGATTGGCTGGGGACGGGCACCTTGGAGCTGCACCTAGTTAGAGACAGTAGTACAGTGGCCACTGCTTGTACTGCACTTGGGGAATGAGGAGACTAGCTGCAGTGGATCAAACATTTGTATGTTATTGGGTTCAGTGAGGAGGCTAGGAACTAGTGTTTGAGAGAATGTGGGGTGGGGTAGCCTTGGGGAAGTTGACCTTGGCAGGGACTCTCTGATGGGCCCAAAGGACCATTAAGATAGTCCCATCTTCCCCTAGGCAACAATCTGCACAGAGCAACCTGCTAGGCTGTTCACCTGATATGCACTTCTTTCCTCTTTTTTCACTCTCTTGCTTTCTCTCACTCACTCACTCACTCTCTCAGTCTCTCTCCTTTCCTTCTCTCTCTCTCTCTCGTTTACCCATTCCACTGCTGTTGTCAGTTAAATACTAGTACTGGCATGCTGGAACTCTTCAGTAATCATTCATTGCCCCATGATCTGGCTTCAGTTCCCCTACTGACAGAAAGACTGCCTGACGGCATCATTGCAGAGTTGGGTGGGGAGGTAATAGGAAAGCTGTCTGCTTGTTTTAATATGCCCCCCAAACTTCAAATCTATCAGTGAGAGAACTTAGTCCTTCATTGAGTTGATTGCCTTTATAATATTGGAATCCAATAAATGCCATTGGGGAAGGAATCTCTCTTAGACCATAAGGAAAAGGAACAGGAATAGGCCATTCACTCCCTGACCCTGAACCAGCATTCCTCATGTCCACTTTTCTGCTTTTTCCCCATAACCATTGACTGTCAACTAAAATTTATCCTATGACTCCACCCCCACAGCTCTCGTGTGAAAAAGAGTTCCAGAGACACTCAATCCTCTGAGAGAAGCTGTTCCTCTTCATTTCAGTGTTAAATTGGTGCCCCTTTATTCTGAGACTATATCCTCTGGTCCTAGGCGCTCCTATGAGGGAAACATCCTCTCAGCATTTACCTTGTCAAATCCCTTAAGAATTTTTTTTATATTCATTCGTGGGGCATGAGCATTGCTGGCTGGCCACCATTCATTGTCCGTCCCTAGTTGCCATTTGAAGTAGTAGTGAGCTGCCATCTTGAGCCACTGCAGGTTGACCCACAGTGCCATTAGGGATGAAATGCCATAAGTTTGACCCAGCAACAGTGAAGGCAGAATGATATGTTTCCAACTCAGGATGGTGAGAGACTTGGAGGTGAACTTGAACGTTGAACATTGTGGTGTTCCTATGTATCTGCTTCCCTTGTCCTTCTAGATAGTGGTAATGTGTTTAGAAGGAGCTGTCGAAGAATCATTGGTGAATTTCTGCAGTGCATCTTATACAGTATAAGAGTACACACTGCTGCTACTAAGCATTGGTGGTGGAGGGATTGGATGTTTGTGGATGTGATGCCAGTCAATTGCGTTGCCTTGTCCTGGATGTTGTCAGGCTTCTTGAGTGGTTTTGGAGCTGCACTCATCCAGGCAAGTGTTGCTTATTTTATCGCGCTCCTGACTTGTGTCTTGTAGATGGTGGACAGGCCTTTGGGAATTATGTGGCAGAACCATTTGATTTTCTGGTCAATGGTAACCCCATGAATGTTGATAGTGGGGGATATGGTGATGTTAACATCATTGAATGTCAAGGAATGGTGGTTAGATAGCCCCTTATTGGAGATGGTCATTACCTGGCATTTGTGTGGTGTACATGTTACTTCTCTCTTGTCAGCTCAAGTCTGAATATTGTCCAGATCTTGTTGCTGCTTTAGTATTTGAGGAGTCGCAAATGGTGCTGAACATTGTGCAGTCATCAGCAAGCAGCCCCACCTCTGACCTTGTGATGGAGGAGAGGTCATTGATGAAGCAGCTGAAGATGATTGGGCCTGGAACACTACCCTGAGGAACTCCTGCAGGGATGCCCTGGAGCTGAGATGAATGGCCTTCACCAGTCATAACCATCTTCCTATGTGCCAGGTATGACTCCAACCACTGGAAAGTTTGCCGCTGATACCCATTGATTCCAGTTTTGCTCGTGCTCTTTGATGTCACACTCTGTCAAATGCAGCCTTGATGTCAAGATCTGTCACTCTCACCTCACCACTGGAATTCAACTATTTTATCCATGTTTGAACAAGGCTGTAATGAGGTGAGGAGCTGACTGGTCCTGGCAGAACCCAAACTGGACATCAGTGAGCAGGTTATTACTGAGCAGGTGCTGCAGGACATCACTGTTGATCACACCTTCATCACTTTACTGATGATCAAGAGTAGACTGATGGGGTGATAATTAGCTAGGTTGGATTTGATTTGCTTTGTCGTGTCCTGGACATATTTGGGTAATTTCCAACTTTGTTGAGTAGGTGTAAGTGTTTCAACTGTACTGGAAGAGATTGGCCAGGGGATTGGCACTTTCTGAAGCACACATCTTCAGTACTATTGCAGGAATGTTGTCAGGGCTCCGTAGCCTTTGTAGTGTCCAGTGCCTCCAGCCATTCCTTGCTGTCACACGGAGTGAATTGTACTGGCTGAAGATTGGTATCTGTAATGTTGGGGACCACTGGAGGAGGCTGAGATGGATCGTCCAGTTGGCACTTCGCTGAAGAGTGCTATGAATGCTTCAGCCTACTCTTTTGTACTGATGTGTTGGGTGTTTTCTTCAATGAGGATGGGGATATTTGTGGAGCCTCTTCACCAGTGAGTTGTTTAATAACCACCATTCGGATTGCAGAGCTTAGATCTGATCCTTTGGTTTTGAGATCACTCAGCTGTTTGTCTCACTTATTGCTTATATTGTTTGGCATCCTATATTTTTCAATGAGATGACCTCATTCTTCTAAACTCCCAGTGACTAGTGTCCTAATCTCCTTAGCCTTTGCTCATAAGACAACCCTCCATATCAGGGATCATCTGTGTGAACTGCCTGCAATGAAATGATATCTTGCCCTAAATAAGGGGACCAAAACTGCTCACAGTGCTCCAGATGTGGTCTTGCCAGCATCTTGAACTGTTGTAGTGAGATTTCACTATGGTTATACTCTCACCTTCTTGAAATAAGAGTCAACATTCCATTAATCTTCCTGATTACCTGTTGCTCCTGTGTGCTAGCTTTCTGTGCTTAATTCACAAGTACTCCAAGTCCCTTTGTATTGCAGCTTTCTGCAGTTTTTCTCAATTTAAGTAACATTCTGAGCTTTTGCTCTCCCTTCCAAAATTAACAACTTCATACTTTTACCACATTATACTCCATGTGCTAAATTTTTGCCCATTTACTTAACCTATCAATATCTCTCTGTAAACTGTTGAATCCTTCTCACAAGTGCCTTTCCACTTGTTTTGGTGTCATCTGCAAATTTAGCTATTGTACATTCACTTCTTTCCTCCAGGTCATTAACATATATTGTAAATAGTTGTGTTCCAGCACTAATCACTGTGGAACCCCATTGGTCACAGGCCACCAAAATTACAAAGAACTCCTTATCCCCACTTGCTATTTCCTGCCCATTAGTCAATTATGTATGCATGTTAATATACTACCTCAACACCAGCTCTCTTATGTCCTTACACAAAACAATCTTATAATAAGAGCATAGGCGGTTGAGGGGTGACCTTATCGAGGTTTTTAAAATTATAGGGGTCATATATAAAGTGAATAGCAAGGGTCTTTTCCCTCGAGAGGGGTAGTTCAAAACTAGGGCCCATATTTTCAAGGTGAGAGGAAAATGTTTCAAAAAGGTCATGAGGGGCAACCTTTTGGTTCATACGTGGAATGAACCGTCAGAGTAAGTGGTGGATGCAAGTACAGTTACAATGTTTAAAAGAATTTGAACAGGAAAGACTTGGAGGGATATAGGCCAAATGCAGGCAAGTGGGATTAGTTTAGTTTGGGAACATGGTCAGCGTGAACTGGTTGGGCCGAGTGGTCTGTTTCCATGCTATATGATTATGACATATACCTTGAGCCCTATGGCATTAGCACTAAAAGGGAAGGAAAACAACTATCAATAGCCTCAAAATTACATCTTATTTATTCAGCAACATTGAAGTACAAGACTTCATGCCATAAAATTACGACTCAACTATCCAGCCATGGGGAGTGATTGCTATTGAACCTTAATATCCCTCTCTGACCTGCTATCAAGGACATGGAATATTGATCATGAGTGGGAATCTTGTACTATATTTTCTCCCTACCTTGGGAGTACATCAGCTGTAATGAGCCAAGTCAATGTCGATCTGGAATTAAAGTTAGGATTTAGGAGCAGGAGTTGGCCATCTGACCCTTTAAGCCTGCTTCGCCATTCAATAATATCATGGCTGATTTTTTTGTGGCCTCAGTTCCACTTACCCGCCCTCTCACCATAACCTTTAATTCCTTTACTGTTCAAAAAATTATCGATGTTAGCTTTAAAAACATTTACTGAGGAAGCCTAAACCACTTAATTGGGCAGGGAATTCCACAGATTCACAACCCTCTGGGTGACGAAGTTCCTTGCCAATTTAGTCCTAAATCTGCTCCCTCTAACTGTGAGGCTATGCCCGCTTGTCCTAGTTTCACCAACCAGTGGAAACATCCTCTCTACTTCTATCTTATCTATTCCCTTCATAATTTTATGTGTTTCGATAAGATCCCCCCTCATTCTTCTGAATTCCAATGAATATAATCCCAGTCTACTCAGTCTGTCCTCATAAGCCAAGCCCCTCAACTCTGGAATCAACCTAGTGAACCTCCTCTGCAACCTCTGTAGTGCCAATACATCCTTTCTCAAGGAGACCAAAACTGCATGCAGTATTCCAGGTGTAGCCTCACTATCACCTTACACAACTGCAACATAACATCTCTGCTTTTAAACTCAATCCCTTTAGCAATGAAGGACAAAATTCCATTTGCTGCCTTAATTCCCTGTTGCACCTGCAGACCAACCTTCTGTGATTCACGCACAAGGACATGCTGGTCCCTATGCACAGCCGTGTGCTGTAATTTCTTACCATTCAAGTAATAGTCCTTTTTATTGTTATTCCGACCGAAAGGGATGACTTCACATTTATTAATATTGTACTCCATCTGCCAGACCTTTGCCCACTCACTTATACTATCAATGTCCCTTTGCAAAGTCCTCTGCACACTTTGCTCTGCCACTCATCTTAGTGTCATCCACAAACTTTGACACACTCCACGTGGTCCCCAACTCCAAATCATCTATGTAAATTGTGAATAATTGCGGTCCCAACACTGATCCCTGAAACACACTACTAGTCACTGATTGCTAACCAGAATAGCACTCATTTATCCCCACTCTTTGTTTCTTGTTGGTTAACCAATCCTCCATCCGTGCTAATTCATTGACTGCAACATCTTGCATCTTTATTTTGTGCAGCAGCCTTTTATGTGGCAACTTGTCAAATGCCTTTTGGAAACCTAAATACGCCACATTGTCCACCATGTTCATATGTCTTCATAGAATTCCAAAAGATCAGTTAAGCATGACCTGCCCTTCATGAACCCATATTATGTCTGCCCAACGGGAAAACGCCTATCTAGATGCCTTGCTATTTTTACCTTAATAGAATCAAGCATTTTCCCCACTGGTCTATAATTCCTCGTCTTCTATGAATTGGATGCTCTTGTATATTAGGTCTAAAACAAAGCTACTTTTTGAAGTTTACTGTTACCCTCCTTCATGGAACGGTTTAAAATTTTACATTTTATATACTTATGTTGGCATACATCCTGTTTACCTAGCTTTTCAAACAATGCGGTCACTAGACATTGTATAAAGCACTCAAATAAAATAATGGCATGTATATTTCAAAAATGAAGGTGAGCCTTAAAGTGGTGGGCACTTTGAAAGGACGGAAGAATTTTTATTTATGTTTTTTGGTCCTTAATACAGAATTTGACAAACGATAAATAGATAATACAGCTTTCCACAATGTGAGGGAATTGGGCAGAGACATGCTCAGACTGTCATGGTTCTGTGCTCTACCAAAATTGTTTGTTACTTACGAGGCAGGGGAGCATATACTACTAGTAATTAGTGGGAGTCGTTTTGGTATTTAACTTATTTGGTGGTCCACAGTTCAGAAGTCAATCCGTGTGATCCCATCCCAGAAATTGGCACTTAAAAGGCTGTCTTCCACTGAGCCTTACTGCCAAAATAAACTGTTCATCAGCTGTTGTTGCAGTAAAGAGCTGATCAGACTGCCTGGAACTAAGACAAAATAAATAAAGTTAGCATTTCTTCGTGTAGATGATTTTGTTTATAATTTAATGAATTATTTACTGAAAACCAGCACTAGATTCTATAACTTTAACTCAGTATCAGCTGCCAAAAGCAAAATTAAGTATTGTAGAAATTAATTTTATAAGCATGTGTTGATTAGGTAGAAAACTCAGATGGCATTGGGATCTTCAAGTGCCATTTTATGATTTGTGTTATTTTACCACCAGCGCCAACCCTTAAAATGTTATAGATTACTGCTGGCATAAAAAATAACGAGTTAATGTCACGAGTCCACAATGACTCCTCTTCTGCAGAACACAAAGGAGAAGAGTCATACTGGACTCGACATTAACTCTGTTTCTCTGTTCACAGGTGCTCCCAGACCAGTTGAGTTTTTCAAGTACTTTCTGTTTTTATGTGCTGATTACTTGAGGTGCTGCACGGTTGTAGCAAGACTCATTCTTATATTTCAGTTCCCTTGCAATAATGACCAACATGTCATTTCTCTTCCTCATGCTCACTATACCTGCCTGCTAACTATTTGTGTTTATTCTGTGAGTACACCCAAGTTCTTCTGATTGTCAATATTTTTCAACCTTTTAGAAAAGCAATATATTTTTAAATCTTACCACCCAAAGTACATATATATTCCACTTATACTTTATATGCTTAAAAAGGGCAGGCGGTGTTGTCGTGATAATGTCATTGGGCAAATAATCCAGCAGCCTATGTTAATGCTGTTGGGACAGTGATTTGCATTCCACAATTGCAGCTGGTGGAGCTTAAATTTAGTTAATACATCTGGAATTGAAAGTTAGTCTCAGTAATGGTGACCATGCAACCATTGTTAGTTGTAATAAAAATCCATCTGGTTTCTAATGTCCTTCAAAGAAGGAAATTTGATGTTCCTACCTCCAGACCCACCGCGTTGTGGTTGTCTTTAGCTGCCCTCTGAAATGTCCAAGCAAGCCACTCAACTCAACAAATCATTGGGCAACAGGTTCTTGGCTTGCCAATAATGTCAACATCATATGAAAAATGTTTTTCAAAATGCCACCTTATTGCCCACTCATGTAACACAGCTGAATAAGGACAGGAATAGGCCATTCAGCCTGTCAAGCCTATCCCACCATTCAGTGCAATCACAGCTGATGGAAAACTTCAATGCCTTTTACTCACCCCATCCTATAACCCTGTACACCGTTGGTAATCATAATCTGTCAGTCTTGGCCTTAACGATAACTCAAAGACTGAGCCTCCACAGTTGTCTGTATAGACAATTCCAAAGGTTCACACTCTCTCAGTAAAATAATTTTTACCCATCTTGGACCTAATTAGGATTTCCCTTATTTTAAATTGTCTTCCCAGTTTTCGATTCTCCCACCAGTGGAAAATCTTGCTTGCATTTACCCTGTCTATCCCTTCAAAAATGTTGTAGTTTTCAATGAAATATCACCTAATTTCTCGAAACTCTTAAGAATACAACTCCAATTTACATAATCTCTCTCTTCATAGGACAGTCATGCCATGCTGGGGACTAGTTTGGTGAACCTTTGTTGCATTCCCTGCATGGCAATGTTAGCTTTCCTCAGATGAGGAGACTGAAACTGCACACCCTACAATCTAACCAAACTCTTCTACAATCGATGCAAGATTAAGCTTTTAAATAATTGAAGTACCCTGTCCTTACCTTTTCTGTGTCCTCACAACTTGTATTCCAATATAGCTTTGTATCATCAGTAAATATTGATTTATTGTCCTCAGCCATTTCATCATTAATGAAGATCACATCTGCATTGATCCTTATGACGTTGCACTAGTCACAGACTGACAACGTGGAAATGCACCATTTTTCCTCAGTCTTTGCTTCCTGCCTGTTAATATATTGCTTATGCTTGCTAATATATTACCCCCACTTTCATGTGATTTTTTTCTAATTAATTCACAGGCCCTCTGTCCCTTGATTAAACCAGCAATATTTGCCTATTCCAGTTCTAAAGAATTGTCATACTCGACTCGAAATGTTAACTCTAATTCTCTCTCCACAGATGCTGTTTTTTCAGCATTCCCTTTTTTTCCCAGATATCCAGCCTCCATAGTATTTTTCCTTTATTGTCCATTCCTAATTCCTTACCTTGTGCATGGCATCTTATCAGATGGTTTTGAAAGTTCAAATATATTCCATTGGCTAGATTACCTTTTATCTATTCCATTAGTTACATTCCCCAAAAAAATTCTAAATTTGTCAAATGTGATTTTGCTTTTTGTAAAATGAGGTTCACGTTATGTGATCACACTTTTTTAAAAATACATTGTTAAGATTCCCAGCACTTCCCCAATGATTGGTGTCAGACTAACTGGGCTGCACTTTTCTCTCTTTTTAAATAGCACTATCACTTTTGATAGCTTCCAATCCACTTGAATCCACTCTACAATCTAGAGAATTTTGGAAAATTGTAACCAAACAGGTGCTTGGGTCTACCAAGTTGTTAGAGCAGAGCCTGAATATTACTGAAACCTGAAATATGCTGTTGGAACTTTTTGCCTTGCACTCACCGGGACAGGTGTAAGAATGCCAAATTTGAATGGAAGCTATTTATACTGCAGGAGAAAACATTGCTGATTGGTTAAAACATTGCCAGAGAGAGGCAATTGCCCCACCAATCAGTGCAGATTTGTCAAACCAAAAAAATGCCTTTTCCTCATGCAGTATAAATTGTTGCTCCATCAAAATTTAGCATTTTTATGTCTATCCCGATAAGCAGAAAATGAAAAAGTTAAATGGCATACTTTCTTTGTAATAAAAATCATAATTAGACCATTCACCATCTGTGCAGCTACCTCTTTCAGAATCCTAAGATGTTGGCCATTTTGACCTAAGGAATTGAGAAATTTAAGCCCTTAATTTTCTCCATTACTATTTTCTCTGATAATAATTACTTTACTTTAAGTTCCTCCCTTTTATTAGCCCTTTAAGTTACTCTCCCTTTCAGGAATGTAATTTGTGTCTTCCATGATGAAGATAGACATAAAGGTCAGAATTTCTTTGCTTTATGTGAGGGCAGGCATCTTTTAAGAGGCTGCCAGATCAAATGCCAGTCACACACATGAAGTCGCACCCAGCCTGTCTCAAATTGCCAACTAATCAGAGGCAAGGTACTTCTCAGAGCTGCAAGTTGTTACAGGCCAAGGCTTTACAGCCTTAAAAATAGAGATGGGGAATTATGGTGTGGGGTGGCATTGACTATCATCATCATCATCATCATCCCCCCTCCCCCACAACCACGGTCTGTGCTCCCAATTACCCTCAAGTTGAGGCAAATGGAGGCTGTTGAAAAGTAGCCACTGTTTTCACCTGCTGGAAAGGCAAGACATTGGGACAAAGGTGAGCCACAGTTGTTATGACCCTGTGGAGCAGATGGGACTTGAACCCAAGCATTCTGGCTCAGAGCTAGGGACACTAAACTGTACTGCAAAAGACCCTGACTCTCCTATTTATGTATTTGTGAAATGTCTTGCAATCTGCTTTGATATTCAGACCTGAATGTTGTTGATGTCTGCATTGAGTTGCACTGTTCAATGCACTCCATGCCTCTTGATGTCGCCTGAAATGAAATTAAATGTCTGTGATGGTGGAACTTCAAGAGGAAACTGAGAAGATTCATTCAGTGGTACTTTGACTCAATGTATACAAAAATCTCAGCCTTGCATTTTGCACATCATTGAGAATGAAAATGTTCATGGAACCTCCTCCTCCATTGTTTAGTTGTCCACACTATTTATGACTACATGTGCATTTTTGACCTGAATATTGGGTGTAGCATCAATCACCTCCAGATTTCTGTTCAGCTGTATGGTGTGCATGTAGTCTTGCATTGCATTTCACCAGGTTGGCATCTGATTTTCTTGCATGTCTGGTGTTGTCCCCCAGATGCTCTTCTGCATTTCTCACTTTCTTTTCATATCTGTAATCTCCTCCAATCTGACAATCCTCCGAGAACTTTGCACTCCCCAACTCTGGTTTCTTCTGCATCTCTCAATTTCTTCTCTCAGCTACATCCCAAAGTCTGGAATTCCGTTAATAAATCTTGTCATATCTTATCTTTTTCCCTCTTTGAGAGACTTGTTTAAAGGTATTAATACAAACATACAAACAAAGAACAAGAGTAAGCCACTAGCTGTCTGAGCCATTCACTAAGATCGTGGCTGATCTGTGTTTCATTTCATCTGTACATTCCTGCATAGGCCTCATAATCTTTCATCCCACTGGTAGTCAAGAATCTATCCACCTCTGCTTTAAAAATATTAAAGATTCTTCATCCACTGCCTTTTAAGGAAGGAAATTTCAAATGCTGTCAACCCTGAAGAGAAAAGTTCTTCATTTCTGTCTTAAATGGGCAAACCCTTATTTTTAAACTATGACTCCTAGTTCTAGATTCTCTTACAAGAGGAAATGCCTTTTCATGTCTATCCAGTCAAATCCCCTCAGGATCTAAATGCATTAATTAAATAACCTCTTCTAAACTCCAAAGGATACAAGGCTAGCTTATCTCTCCTTTCCCCATAAGGTGATCTACTGATTTCAGATATTAATCTAGTAAACCTTCTCTGATCTTCTTCCAACTCATTAATATCCTTCAGTAAGTACAACAACCAGTACAGTTCACAGTCCTCCAGATGCTGTAAAGCTGAAGCCTAACCTCCCTAGTCCTGCATTCAATTCTCCTCACAATAGAACATAACATTTTTATAAAAATCAAAAGAACTGCAGATGCTGTAAACCAGAAACAAAAACAGAAGTTGCCGGAAAGCTCAGCATATCTGGCAGCATCTGTGAAGAGAAATCAAAGTTAACATTTTGGGTCCGGATGACCCTTGCTCAGAATATTTTTATAGTTTTCTTGATTACTTGGTCTACCTGCACTCAGGTACCTCTGCGATCATGGGAGAAAGTCAGAACTGCAGATGCTAGAGAACAGAATCAGGTGTGTGGTGCTGGAAAAGCACAGCAGGTAGGCAGCATCAAAGGAGCAGGAGAATCAACATTTCAGGCATAAGCCCTTCATCGGGAATGATGCTGATTCCTGATTCTGCCTCATTCCTGATGAAGGGCTTTTGTGTCTGACCTGCTGTGCTTTCCCGCACTACACTCTCGACCTTTGCGATGATGCACTAGGATACTCAGATCTCTCTGCATCTCACAACTCTGCCACACCTCACCATTTAGGTAATGCTTGCTATTTATTTTTTCATAAATGTTATAATACTTCTTTATTCTTTCTGCCAAAATGATTAACTTCACATTTCCCAATGTATTACTCCATTTGCCCACTCACTTTTCTATATACCTTTATAGACTCCTTATGTCATCTTCATAACTCACATTTCTACCTATATTTGTGTCATTAGCAAATTTAGCTACTATGCCTTCGGTCTGTTCATCAAATCACATAATTGTAAAGAGTTGAGGTAGCAGCACTAACCCCTGTATGAGACACCATTTGTGAGATCCTGCTGTCTGAAAAAGACCCATCTATTGTCAGCTTTCTATTAGCCAGCCAGTCTTCTATTATCCATATCAGTATGTTAGCCTTGTTGTCTGTGCTTTGGACGCTTCATCCAGTTTGTGTGTTAAAAACACTTATACATAAGCACTCTTGATGGTTAACGGACAAAGGGTCACAGAATTTGGTTTGCATTCAGCTCGGTTTTATGAACAAAATGTTCCTTTTTAAGAACATGCAGTGAGTGTTTCCCAAATTTCCTATCTGTCTGAGAAAGAATATTACATAAAATGATCCACATGTTTGAGCTGGGCTGTTGGAAGCTCTTTCTTTTCCAACATAGGGCTTCACTTTTCCACAAAGGTTTGTCTCTCAGGTCTGGGCAGATCTTCTCTTGGGTCACTGCATGGTCTTCCACCAAAAGTTTGTTGGAAGTCTTTGCTGTGAATCTTTGCTGAAGCGTTGGTTTCCAGGTATCTGTTTTTACTCCTCCCTGTCCCCAGACCTTCCTGAATGTTCTGTTGCCTTTGGCTAATGAGGTCATGAGCTAAATTCAAAGTATCCAATGGGGTTGCACCAACACCCTTCACTGTTGCCATGCCGGGAGGTGTAAAGTCTATGTTCTCGGCCACTGGCTTGAAGTCTGATCAAAGCTTCTCCAATACCAACCCTCGGCTGATTGTAATTGGTTCCCCTGAAACTTTGTGAAATGTTTTACCTTGGTTTCCAAACTTCTTTGCAGCCAATAGCTGCTGGTTTCCTGTTTAATTTTGCTGAGCCAATTATCTGTTGGGCCAAATTTCTCCAGTTGTGGGTCAGTTTAGAATGTCCAGTTAGGGCCTGTGGTCACTTCATCACGCCATCGGTACAATGAGCTTGTAATTTCTGTGATAACTTTTGATGTGGTACATTATCAAATGCCTTCTGGGAATCGAGGTAGAGTATATCCATTGGTTCCCCATTATCCACAGTGCAAGTTCCTTCTTTAAAATAAATTAGATAAACATGATATCCCTTTGACAAAACCTTGCTGGTTCTACCTAATTGTCTTGAACTTATCCAAGTGTCCTGTTATCATGTCTTTAATAATTACTTCTAACATTTTCCCTTTGACAGATGTTAAGCTAACTACCCTGTAGTTTCCTGGTTCCTGCCTCTCTTTCTGAATAAAGGAGTTACAGTAGCTATTTTCCAATCTAAAGGAATCAAACCCCAAATCAAATGAGTGTTGGAAAATTAAAACCAATGTATCAACTATCTCACAGAATGCTTATTTTAAAACCATTGGATGAAATCCATCAGGATTGGGAGACTCGCAGTTCCAACAATCTACTCGGTATTACTTTCCTAGTATTTGTCATTTTTGTTAATGTTCTTTTTCCCTTTCAATTTCTGATGTGCAGCCATTTCCAGGATTTTACTTGTATCCTCACTAGTGAAGATTGATGCAAAATATTTATTAAATTTGTCTGCCACCTCTTCATCCTTCACTACTAGTTCCCCAGAGTTATTTTCAATAGGACTTAGTAAATCTTTGCTGTTTTTTTGTATTCTGTCAAATCTTCTGACCTGCATCTACCTTTGCACAATTATTTGTCTTTTCTTTAAATTTGATGCTGTCTTTGACTTTTTTAGTTAACCACAATAGTGTGTCTATCTCTTAGAAATGTCCTTACTTGTTGGAATGTATCTATTCTGTATTTGCTGGAATATCTCCTCAAATATTTGCCAGAATCATCCAATTGTTCTTTGATACAATGTCAATTTCTTTCTGTCATGCCTTTGATGCACCATGTGACTTAGAGGTGCTATATGAATGAAAATTGTTGAGTGAGTTTGCAATCCTATGCCAAATTGTGGGTAATTTTAAGTTCACAAATACCAGTTACAGAATTCCAGTGTCAGGTAAGTGACCCTTTTATCAGAATTGTTGCAATCAAGGTTGATGCATAGAAGCAAAGGATGTTTTAAAAATGCATTACACTAACAAGAACTGAGAGACTCCCTTTGAACATATTAAAGATGCACCCATCTGTGTTTCATAGTACAGGCTAGGGATTGAAATAATTACTTTTTAATCCAAGGTTTTTAAGGCATCATTAAACTGTATATATGCTTCATCTGCATTTTATTCAGTGTGACAAATATGAAAGTTTATAAATTACTCACAATGAACTAATGATGCATGGAACTGTTTTATAGCGAAACTTTTATGTTGAATAATTCAACATGGGCAAAATAAAAGCAAACAAAAATGCTGGAAATACCCAGCAGATCAAGCAACGTGTGTAAAGAAAGGAAGCATATGAACCTTTGAGTCCTAATTCTTGAATTCTGTCAAAGTGTTAAAAAGTGTGAAATCTAAGTTCACATAAAATATTTTGTATATATATGTCATGCTCGTGTCTGAAGGAAAAATAGATTTATGTTTGGATTGAACATTGCATAAGTATGAAATCTAAAATGAAGTACAGAGAGGTGTGGGGATAGGGTTAAGTTATAGTAGATGGGGAAGTTTGATTGTTAATTTTGAGCATATGTTTCCCTTTTTTTAGAAAAGCATTTGTTTCCCAAACCTAATTACTCAATTAGCAGTGATCCGCCACCTTGAACTACTGTTGCCCATCATGCATAGGTACATCTGAAGTATTTTAGGAAGGAGGTTCCAGGTTTTGTATTTAGTGGCATTGAAGAATCAGTGACATCATTCCAAGTTAGGATTATGTGTGATATGCAAGGAAACGTAAAGGTGATAGTGTTTCCTTGTCCTTTGAATTGGTAGTGATCATGGATTAAGACGATGCAGTTGGAAGAATCTGGGTGAGCTAGTGCTGTCTAGGGGCTTTGGAGAACATATGCATTGTGTCTTGCAGATGGGACATACTGCTGCTACGAGGAGACTGAATGCTCAAGATCAAAATGAGTTACTTTGTCCTGAATGGTGTCAAGCTTCTTGACTGTTGTTGGAGTTGCACTCATTCAGCCAAGTGGAGATTATTCTAGCACACTCCTGAATTATGCCTTTGGCCCACAACAACCACAACCGTCTTCTTTTGATCTCAGTGAGACTCCAACCAGTGGAACTTTTACCCACGCTTCCTTTCGATTTCAGTTTTGTGAGGGCCGCTTGATGCCACACTCTGTCGAGATCAGTTACCTCACAAGTCTATCCTTGACTTGAGCTCTGCCACCCATGTTTAGACCATGGCTGTAATGTCATCTGGAGTTGTGTGACCCTGGCAGAAACTCAAAATCTGCATTGTAAACAAGCTGTTGCTTTTGATGACATGTTCTATTACTGTATCGATGATCCCAAGTTGACCATTGGATGGTAATTGAAATTGCTGCCTTTAGTTTGTAGACCAAACGTGCCTGGGCAATTTTCCATATTGTTGGATAAATGTCTGTGTTGTGGCTGCACTGGAACAGCTCCGCCAAGGGTATGACTGGTTCTGGAGTACAAGTCTTCAGTATTACCGCTAGGATATTGTCAGAGCCTGTAGTCTTTGATGGCTTCTGCTCAGCATTTCTTCAGATATTTTTGAGAGGAGTTATGATTGTATGTAAACACATATGCCATCAAAATAAGGTGATTTTTTTAAACATTCTTTCATTTTGCAGGTGCTGCATACAGGGTAGTGTCATTTGCACCGGAGCAGTTATTGAAAAAGGGGCTGATGTCAAGGATTGTCTGGTCGGAAGTACACTGTGTGTGGAAGCTAAATGTAAGCAATTCTATTAGCGTTCGTTGTCATCCATGAGCAGAAAATATATTGAGCTTCTGTAATAAAGCCCTACTTATAAAACTAATTTCATAAAATATTTTAGCTACTGCTTTCTCTCCCATCCCTACCTTTCCATAAAATTGTAGCTAGATGATCTGTTTCTAGATTTGGGATGATTGAGTTTTCCAGAATTTCGGTTATGGAGATTCAGAACATATTGTCAAGTCTTTTGAGCCACTTTCCTTACAATTCTAAATGCTGCTTTGGTGAATATTTCTCTCAACTCTTAATAGCATTTAATTTCATGTAAGGTGAAGGCAACTGTTGACTCTTACTGAAACCAGTTGCATTGAATTAGCATACTCCTTAAGTTTAAAAAAAAGGTTAATAATTAAATTTGTTACACTAGAAAATAAAGCATTGTTGCTGTGGTTCTGTTCGCCGAGCTGGAAGTTTTTGTTGCAAACGTTTCGTCCCCTGTCTAATAAAGCATTGTGTAGATTGCATGCCTTTAAGACTTAAAAATGTATGCATATGTGCATTTTTAAAAATATGCATTCCCTCCTAATTAGGAGAAAGTGAGGACTGCAGATCAGAGCTGAAAAATGTGTTGCTGGAAAAGCGCAGCAGGTCAGGCAGCATCCAAAGAGCAGGAGAATCGACGTTTCGGGCATAAGCCCTTCAGGAATCATTCCTGAAGAAAGGCTTATGCCCGAAACGTCGATTCTCCTGCTCCTTGGATGCTGCCTGACCTGCTATGCTTTTCCAGCAACACATTTTTCATTCCCTCCTAATTACCATATAATACAGCAAATAAGATTCAATATCAAGATCCTTTGTGTAGGAGAGTGGTCTTGGCAAATATGCTGGAATTGAGCAAGAGGTTACTCACCTCCTTGATCCTCAGATTTTTCCAACCATTTAAATGGCACAAGTCAGAAGTATGATGGAATAATCTGAACTTGTCTGGATGGCTGCAACTCCAAGTAAACACCATCCAAGACACAGCAACCTGCTTTATTGGCACCCCATTTAATACCTTAAGCATTCACTCCCCCCACCACCAGCACAAAGCAGCAGCAGTATGTAGCATCTACACGATGCACTGTAACAACGCATCAAAGCTCCTCTGACAGCATCTTCTGGACGCACAATCTTTACCACCCAGAAGGATGAGGACAGCAGATGCCTGGAAACAGCTCTACCTGTAAGTCCCCTCCAAGCCACATACCGTCCTGAGTTAGAACTAGACAACTGTTTCTTCACTTACACTCGGTCTATATGCTAGAGCTCCTTCCTTAACATCACTGTAGATATATCTAAATCACATGAACTGTAGCTATTCAAGAATCTAGCTATCTGTGAATGAACAAAAAAAGTCATTTTCTCAAAAGAATATGGTCTGCAATATAGAAATTTAAGTAACAGAATTACACTTGTTCTTCTATCTGCTTGGACACTTTTGGATTGTTTATTCATTCAATTGATATGGGCATCATAGAACATTACAGTGCAGTACAGGCCCTTTGGCCCTCGGTGTTGTGCCGACCTGTGAAACCAATCTGAAGCCTATCTAACCTACACTATTCCATTATCATCCATATGTTTATCCAATCACCATTTAAATGCTCTTGAAGTTGGCGAGTCTACTACTTTTGCAGGCAGGGCATTCCATGCCCTTACTACTCACTGAGTAAAGAACCTACCTCTGATATCTGCCCTATATCTATCACCTCTCAATTTAAAGCTATATCCCCTCATGCTAGCCATCACCATCGAAGGGAAAAGACTCTCACTGTCCACCCTATCTAATCCTCTGATCATCTTGTTTTTCTCTATTAAGTCACCTCTTAATCTTCTTCTCTCTAACAAAAACAGCCTGAAGTCCCTCAGCTTTTCCTTATAAGACCTTCCCTCCATACCAGGCAACACCCTGAATCGGCTAAGCCAGCATTTATTGCCCATTCGTAATTGCCCCTGAGAGGCTGGTGGTGCTCTACTACCCCGAGGTACTGCAATGTAGGTACACGCTTCCTGTTAGGAAGCAAGTTCCAAGATTCTTACACAGTGACAATAAATCAGTGGTAATATGATTTCAAGTCAGAATTCTGTGGCTTGGAGGAGTACTTGCACATGGTGGTGTTCCCATATATTTGCTGCTGTTGTACTTCTGGGTGGTAATAATTGTTTGGAAAGTTCTATCAAAGGAATCTTGATTAGTTGTTGCAGTGCATCTTGTCAATGATATATAATACTGTCACAGTATGTCAGCGGTGGAGGAACTGAGTCATGAACATATAATTGGGAAACTAATCAAGCTTTGTCCTGGATGTTATTGAGCTTTTTGAGTGTTGGAACTGCACTTAGCTAGGAAAATCAGTGAGTTGGCATGATAGATGAAGGGGAAAAGATGATGGGTGGAAGTAGGCACTAAGTTAGCGTAGGGATATTTCAAATGAAAATGCCAAATGATGGAGAACTCCTCCTGTTTATTGAGTGGAAATATTTGACATTTTAAGACTAGAGCTTAAGGTATTGGCCACTTATGTGAAGTGTTTGTTTTCATAAAGGATTTTTTCTTGCAGCGTCACTATGGGATTTTTGTTTTTGTTTCTGAGAGAATGTGCTTTTCTCAAGAGTGATATCACCAATAGACTAGTCACTTTATTTTCTTTATAGTATCTCTGACTTAATGCTGCGTAATCGAAGAGATGAGTTGGCATGGAGAACAAAGGGAAAAGTGTGGTGGATGAGATATGTAAATTGATCCTGTGTTGGGAGCTATAAAGGACCATGGCAAAGATTTAGGGCATATGGATGTGCATGACCATGAGAGAGAGGCATAGGGTGGCACAATAAGCATCAAGGACCATTGGAGTTCGTAAATGGGCATAAGATTGCCCAAGGTGTATGAGGGGCTATGAAGGGTGGGTGCAGGAGTCTAGGTTAGCATGGGATATGGATAGAGAGTGAAGGGGTAAGAGCAGGAGAAATGTTTTCTGTTTTAAAACTATTTTTAAACTCTGAACATCCTTCCCATCCTTCCTTGGGAATCAGACAGCCTCTTAGCCTCTTTGGAGTCACCTGACCTGACTCCTAATCCAGGATGCAGTCCTGGGCCAAAAATTAAAAGTGCAGGCTGCCATTTTTAAAGGTTGAGTTGGCGGAGCAAGGAATTCTCCTGACTCTGCTGGTGCATCTCTTTGGATGAGCCACAGCTTGTTCTTTCCTTTCTCCATTCTATAAGGATTTGACTTGGCTTCATTGAGCATCTGCTAACAGCCCTCACTGAGATCAGGCAATCAGTCTTTGTTTCTTTAATTTAAATAGAGTACTACATGTTTTGATATTGCTTTCTTTCCCACATCTGGTTGCCAAAGAATGGGACTTGGCATCTTGCCAGCTGTCAAATATGTATCTCTTTGCTGAATGCTTAATAGTGCAATTAAAATGTTGAATTATTTTATTACATGTTTACCCCATAGTCTACTATGTTGGAAAAGACATTACCAATGCATAAACACTGTTTAGTTTAATTGAAAATGTGTTGAATTTTATTATACAAATAATTACAATTTAAAGACAGTATTCTGAGCTTTATTGTTTTAAACATCCTTTATTATTTTAAACATTGCAGGATAAAATGTTTTCAGGGCATTTAACTTTTTCATTAAACAATGAAACATTTGGTTTACAGTAAATACATATGACAGCTGGCAGCAATGCCATTACCACATTCTTCTGCAAGCCCAGAGAACAATAAAACTTCTCTCTAGTGTGTTTCTCTGTCTTTCAGTTGCCTTGACTAGTATCTTTTTTTAAATATGGAAAATCTTTGAGTATGCTCTCCTGTTTATGGCAAGTTAAATCTTCATGAAGCATGATGTGTTTATTTAGATGATTATTTATGAAGAATTTATTAAAATTTCAGATCAATCAGAAAATAATTCAAGAGCCTGAGTAAGTAGTGTTGGTGTTGACTTAAAAGGCCTGCGAGCATTAGTCAGATAAAACTGTTCATTCCACAGATCAGTTAGCCTAAGTCTGTTCATGCAGGTGTCACTGGCAAGCCTAACATTCTTTCACCTATCTCTAATTGTCCTTGAGAAGGTGGTAGTGGACTTCCACAAGCTGTTGAACAAATTGAATAATCCTAGATATAATCCTAGATATAATCAGCTAGAAACGTCTTTAAAAAATAAAAATCTGTATAATTTTGCCTCCAGAAGTAATAAAATAAAACATTGGGACCAATTTAATATTGGAACTTCAGTAGGTCAACCATTTTTGTTCTTCAAATGTGTCTGTGTGACCTAGGCTTGTGGGAACTGCTGAGACAATATATTATCTTCATTCTGAGTAGCACTTTGCTTTTTGAGGGATGGAATGAGAGAAGAGAATTCCTTAAATAACTGGAATCAAGAATCCAGCAGTCCAATTACGGTGCTCGTTGGTTCTTTACTAATGACTGAAAGTGACACACATTATTCAAACATCGTAACGTCTTTTAGACTAAAACTCTGTACTGGATAGCAACATTTTACAATTCTTTTTTCCCTAGAAAAAGTGCAGATCCAACCGAGTGTGAGACAAAGTATTTTCATATAGCTCCTTTTCCAGCAGACAATGCATTTTAGCACCTCAGAGCATCACAGCAATAATGACAATGAGATTAAAATTTGAAAGCAAAAGCGTGAAGGTTTTTTACCTTGATGAAAAAAGGTGAGCAAAACTTGGAATGGCAGAATTCCCAGTTAGGAAATGCATTTTGCACATTTACAGGAATCTACTCTGAGAGCAATCTGAGTAAAAGTCTGAGACAATGATTCCAAGGATTGGAGCTCCCCCCCACCCCAAGCAATAGACATGCTATAAAAACCATGATAAAGTAAAACTGCTATTTGAAGTCAAGGTGGTAGTTTGAAATATTTAAAATGCATATCAATTGAGGTACTATGAGGTTACTTAGGACCTTGACATTTTTAACACAAAATTGCAGACTCATTAGCATTCAACCTACTAAGTAAAATATCGTGAAATTTGCTTCTGAAAGCCACTGGATGAGTGGCAAAGTGCTTTATATATATACACAATTAGCTTTTTAGCTTGAGGAGTGCATATTACAGAGGAGGAAGTGCTGGATGTCTTGAAACGCATAAAGATGGATAAATCCCCAGGACCTGATCAGATGTACCCTAGAACTCTGTGGGAAGCTAGAGAAGTGATTGCTGGGCCTCTTGCTGAGATATTTGTATCATCAATAGTTACAGGTGAGGAGCCGGAAGCCTGGAGGTCGGCTAACGTGGTTCCACTGTTTAAGAACAGTGATAAGGACAAGCCAGGGAACTGTAGACCAGTGAGCCTGATGTCAGTGGTGGGCAAGTTGTTGGAGGGAATCCTGAGGGACAGGATGTACATGTATTTGGAAAGGCAAGGACTGATTAGGGATAGTCAACATGGCTTTGTGCGTGGGAAATCATGTCGCACAAACTTGATTGAGTTTTTTGAAGAAGGAGCAAAGAGAATTGATGAGGGCAGAGCAGTTGAGGTGAGCTATATGGACTTCAGTAAGGTGTTCGACAAGGTTCCCCATGGGAGACTGATTAGCAAGATTAGATCTCACAGAATACAGGGAGAACTAGTCACTTGGATACAGAACTGGCTCAAAGGTAGAAGAGAGAGGGTGGTGGTGGAGGGTTGTTTTTCAGACTGGAGGCCTGTGACCAGTGGAGTGCCACAAGGATCAATGCTGGGTCCTCTACATTTTGTCATTTATATAAATGATTTGGATATGAGCATAAGAGGTACAGTTAGTAAGTTTGCAGATGACACTAAACTTGGAGGTGTAGTGGACAGCGAAGAAGGTTATCTCAGATTACAAGAGGATCTGGACCAGATGGGCCAATGGGCTGAGAAGTGGCAGATGGAGTTTAATTCAGATAAATGTCAGGTGCTGCATTTTTGGAAAGCAAATCTTAGCAGGACTTATACACTTAATGGTAATGTCCTAAGGAATGTTGCTGAACAAAGAGACCTTGGAGTGCAGGTTCATAGCTCCTTGAAAGTGAAGTCGCAGGTAGATAGGATAGTGAAGAAGGCATTTGGTATGCTTTCTTTTATTGGTCAGAGTATTGAGTACAGGAGTTGGGAGGTCATGTTGCTGCTGTACAGGACATTGGTTAGTCCGCTGATGGAATATGGCGTGCAATTCTAGTCTCCTTCCTATCGGAAAGAATTTGTGAAACTTGAAAAGGTTCAGAAGAGATTTACAAGGATGTTGCCAGGGCTAGAGGATTTGAGCTATAGGGAGAGGCTGAACAGGCTGGGGCTGTTTTCCCTGGAGCCTCGGAGGCTGAGGGGTGACCTTATAGAGGTTTACAAAACCATGAGGAGCATGGATAGGATAAATAGACAAAGTCTTTTCCCTGGGATGGGGGTGTCCAGAACTAGAGGGCATAGGTTTAGGGTGAGAGGGGAAAGATATAAAAGAGACCTAAGGGGCAACGTTCTCACACAGAGGGTGGTACGTGTATGGAATGAGCTGTCAAAGGAAGTGGTGGAGTCTGGTACAATTGCAACATTTAAAAGGCATTTGGATGGATATATGAATAGGAAGGTTTTGGAGGGATATGGGCCTGGTGCTGGCAGGTGGGATTAGATTGGGTTGGGATATCTGGTCGGCATGGACGGGTTGGACCGAAGGGTCTGTTTCCATGCTGTACTTCTCTGTGACTCTATGAGTATAGGTTTCTGACTTTTTTCACTTAATCTACCCTGAATAAGCACATAGCGCTTATTGTGAGCATCATTTGTGTTTTATAACTTGGAATGGAGTTAGACAAGTAATATTATTAGGAGCTTTGATACCCTGGAAGATTAGTTTTGGAAGGCAACAAAATGTCTTTTGGCTAAGAGCAAGTTTTCTGGGCATCTTGAAGCATAGTGCATTATTAAAACTGCACTCCTCCGAGTAAGCTAGTCTCTATAGTTTCCTGTTGGCTGTTGTCTGAGGTAATCATCTTTATGCCTGTGGCTGTCAAAGTCATACAACCCTCAACATATTTGGCTCTTTCCAGGTACATATGCAGTTTCCACAAGCAAGTCACCAAAGCTGTATTCTCCAAGATCAACCAATGCATCAACCTTTTATGAATGCCAACACTCTGCTGTTTATTGTACAGCAAAGACTGCCCCTCCGGTATATCCAAAGAGTCTTCCATGGCATCAGAAGAGAGGTCCTTTGACCAATAGGGTAATCATTAGATACACAGAAGGCACAGTTTCTGCTGCCTAAGTAGTTATGGGAATGATGACAATATGCTGACTATATCATTCTTGTGTGTTACATATTGCACAGCGTTCTGATTATAGAAATTGAAGGAGCAGAGCAGTAACAGCTGTCATCATCTGCTGAGGAAAACTGAGATGAAAAAGTGGCAGAAGTAGGATGACGCCCTCCAAAATTCCTTACAATCAACCCCACCAGTGATGTGTTGATACCTTTCTAATGGAAATTACCTAAAGCTCTTCTACATTAGTAGACATTATTATTTTCTTTGCTACTCCTTTACCCCTTTTAAGAACTTTTATATTGTTTTATATGAATGGCATACAACAATGCAGCTTCAGAAACTACTATGAAAAGGCAGCTTCACCAATGACCTCCTCTGCATTATAAGTATGGTATTGACCGATTGCATCATGAATTTGCAGCAAGACATGGGTAGATTAGATTAGATTCCCTACAGTATGGAAACAGGCCCTTTGCCCAACAACCCCACACCAACTTTTCAAAGAATAACCCACCCAGACCCATTCCCCTACCCTATAATTACCCCTGACTCATGTACCTAACACTATTGGCAATTTAGCATGGCCAATTCACCTGACCTGCGCATTTTTGGACTGTGGGAGGAAACCCACATAGATACGAGGAGAATGTGCAAACTCCAAACAGCCAGTCACCTGAGGTGGGAATCGAACCTGGGCCCTGGCGCTGTGAGGCAGCAGTGTGACAATGTGACTTGCCACTGACATGCCAGGCAATAACCATTGCTGAATTCTCACTATTAACTTCCCAATGGTTACCATTAACTAGAAACCCAACTGAACCAGCCATTTAAATACTGTGGCTATAAGAGGAGATCACACTGAGAATTCTGTAGTAAATAATTTGCCTACTAACTCCTAAATCCTGACACCTATCAACAAAGCAAAAGTCAGGAGTATGATGCAGCTCCATCAACACTCAAAATGCTTGACACCATCCAGGATACAGCAAGCCTGCTTGATTGACACTTCATCCATGACCATCAATGCACAGTGACAGCAGTGTGTACCATGTACAAGATACTCTGCAGCAACTCACCAAGCTCCTTCAACAACACCTTCCAAACTTGCAACCGTTACCATGTAGGACCTGAGCAGCAGGTGCATGAGTTCCCGAGTCTGGATGACTCTCCTCTCAGCTTCTATCCAGATGGATATAAAAGTCTGCTGAAGGCTCCCTGGTACCACAGTGTGAGAACCTGCCTGTTGGAATCAGATTCCATCATTACTTCAGAAAGGGTATGGATACTTTTTAACAGACTTCCAAATATCCCATGTAATTGCTTGCGTGATATTAGCAAATGAATATTAAATGCCTAAGTTTCAAGTTTTAAAATAATTAATGATTGGGTGAGATTGTACAATTGTTACTGCCAGCCTTCTAACCAAGGACTAATAGCTATGATGGTTGCAGAGATGCCAGGGTCTAAAGAACCAAGGGGTAGGTTGCTAGGGTTAAAAATAGTGATTGACTTTTGTGTTTTCGTCAGTAACATTTCTGGATTTGATGTGCCTTTTAAATTAAAACATGGTACAGAAGAAGCAGCATGATCTGTGATGCTGCTCTCACTGATCAGCTGGGTAGGGGACGCCAGTGCAATTTGCCCAGGCAGCTCATGGTGATTGCACTATGACAATATATAGTTACAATCAGTGGAAATCAGGATGGTGGGAGAGAGAGGAGCTCTCCATTGACTGGTCTCAAACCAAACATATTAACAAGAAGCTCGTATTCGCTGGAATTTAAAAGAGTTAAAAGTAACTTGATTGAACTGTTATAAACCTCACAAGGTAGATGTGGAGAGAATGTTGTCTCTCAGTCAAGTCACTTGTTGTTCTTTGAAGCTCCAGCAGATACAAGTCTAATCCATTTCCTCATGAGACAGCCCATTTATTTCTAGTTTTACGTCTGGTAAACCACCTCTGAACTGCTTGCAGTGCATTTACATCCCTCCTTAAATAGAGTGGTCACACCAGGCAGAACAGAATTTGTTTCTTTGTTGTTGGAGGCTAATCATCCCAGGACATTGCAGAACTTTCTCAGGGCAATGTCCTAGGCCCAGTGTCTATAGCTGCTTCATCACTCATCTTTGCTCCATTATAACTCAAACATAAGGATGTTCACTGTTTGTGTTCAGTTCAATTTGCAACTCCACAGATAATCCAACAGGTCCATGACTGTGTTCAGCGAGACTCAGACTGTTAAGTGACAAGGAGCAATGGCCATTTCCAATTAGCGAGAAATTAATCACTTACCATTGACTAGAAATTGACTGGACCAGCCTCATAAATGGACTAATCTCAGTAAAGAATTCTGTGTGGGTAGCGACTTGCAATGCTACCTTCTGTCAGAGAATTGATGTTAAGTTTGTGTATTGCCATTCAAGGCTTCACTTTTGGAACTCAGTTCTCCCCTCCTTGTCTTTGGAAAAGGAGAGCAAATAGAAAAAAGTGCAAAAATCATCAAGTTTGTAATTGTCCAAAAAATTTATGAAAAGAACTTCTATAGAATATGATTCTTTCAAATGGAATGTGAGAGAAAGTAGCTTTGAGTGTCTGTCGAACCACGTCACAGTCTCATGTGGATGATTGCACAGCAACAGTGGACAGAAACGTGGGTACAGGTTCCCTTTGTTCTTTGGTCAGAAATTGTTTATATTATGGTGAAGATAGATTAACAGTAATGCAAAAGTTTCCTTTTCAAAACTGAAAATATACAAGGTACAGTACGTCACTGATACAATATTTTATTATTAAATTATTTTGCAGAAAGTAATATTGAATGAATCTATTGGTCAGTTTTTCTGATTGAAAAACTTAGATAAATGATCATTTTATTTCTCACAATATTTTAATCATCCTTTTGTACTGTATACACAAAAATTGTATGTTTAATCATGTAAGCCAACCTGCAACCCTTGGTCCTGAGGAAATGAGCTTCTTGGTGGTCCTGGCCTGGGATCTAACCTTTTACACTAAAAGCTATCACAGGCAGCAGCAATTTACTCTTGAGTTTGCAAACAGATTTCTCTTCCTCCCTACCCAAAGTAAGGGGAAGTTAGCTTTACACTAAGCTCTCTGTTGTCCTGACATTTGAATTTCATACAAAAGGGTCATTGTCCTGAGCCAGCACGATCCATCGCAAGATGAGCTTAACATCTGCCAGGAACAGTGTCCATTCTGGCAAAAGCTTACAAGGCCTTTATCCACTACAGAGTCAAGCAACAGGATTTCAGGCTGACTTAGTGACTTTTACAAGGGAATATTCTTGTAAATTAGTGCCTTTCTTATTAATGATTTACAATATTTCATAAGGTAATGAAGAAGCAGATCTGCACAGGTAAATTTTATATAGGTGTATACTGTAATTGTTCAGTCTGTAACGACAATGTTTATTGTTCTAAAATCTGTAAATTCAGGAAATACTTGTCTCTGGAGACTAACAAAATTAGTCAGTGCTTTGGAATAAATTCAATAACATACCTTAACTTGATACTGAAGATCGCTGTAATTACATTAAAATTAGTTTGCAATAAAAACAAGACTTAGACCTGTACATAATGTGATAACACTAAAAGTTCTTGCACTGTTTAACCTAGAAAAATCTTAATTAATGTCGTTCACCAAATCGATGAGATTTGAATTATTTATAAGTTTCTCCCATTCTCGTTGATCTTAATGCTTAATTCACAGTAACACCATTTTCATCTTAAAACTCAGAAGTTGTAAATTGTCACAAAAACTCAATTGCAGATCTGGCAGCGTTTGTGGAAAGCCCAATGACCCTCCTTCAGAACTAATAGTTAGGAAAAGCTGATGTACTGTATATGCTATCTGTGATGTGGGGTGGGATGGTGAGCAGATAGGCAGAGTTGGTGACCAGAGAGAGAGAATGACAGTTAGGATGAATGATGATTTGCCAAGGAGAAAGAAAAGCTGATAGTGGTACGATAAGTAATTGAAAATAGGTTGGCTGTGCTGAAAGCTCGATTTTCCTGTTCCTCAGATGCTAATCTTGACTCTGATCTCCAGCATCTGCAGTCCACACTTTTGCCTGTGCTGAAGCAGCCCATGTCATGACAAGGTCTGGGATGTGGGTCTGGGTAAAGTACACAGAAGAAGGTGTTCAGGTTCTAAAACTATTGAGCACAATATTAAGTCTTGGAGGCTGCAAGGTTCCCAAGCAGAATTTATAAATTGTTACCTGACTCATGATCTATCGAGAAACACTTTACGTTATTAAAGTTGATCAAGTATAATAGGTTGGCATGGCAGGAATACTCTTACGTTTAAAAGGCCGATAATAGGAATGCCCCATTAAGATGAGCTCACAGTCAGATAAATTTCATGGATTCTTGATTAATGCTTTTGTGGCTCATTGGTTAGCACTACTGCCTCACAGGCCCCCGTGGTGAATTCAAGCCTCGGTTGACTGGGTGGAGTTTGCACATTCTCCCAGTTCTGCGTGGGCTTCCTCCGGGTGCTTCAATTTCCTCCCACAGTCCGAAGATGTGCAAGATAGGTGGATTGGCTGTGCTAAATTGCCCATATTGTCCAAGGATGTGTTGGTTAGGTAGGTCAGCCAAGATTACAGAGGTAGAGCGATGAGTCTGGGTGGGATGCTTGTCGAAGGGTCAGTGTGGACTCAATGGGCCACATGACCTGCTTTGACATTGTAGGGATTCTATGGTTCTCCCTTGAAAAAGAAATGAGTAATTTTAAATCGTCATTTGGTTGGCAGAACTTGATTTTTGCTGAATAAGTACACATTTTGTCTCCAATTTTTGTCTAGCTTTCATCACATAAAATGCTGATGTAAAGGGAAAGCAACACTTACACTGTATGAGAGAAGAGAGTTGATTGGTTGGTAAATAGATTCTGATTGGGAGGGGCATTGCTATAGAGAAAAAAATCGATGCATTAGATGTGATTTTTCAGTTTAAACAAATGCCCCCTAAATAATCCTGAGTATGCAAAGAATTACACTTCACCTGACAAAGGAGCAGCATACCAAAAGCTTGTGATTTCAAATAAAGCTGTTGGACTATAACATGGTGTCGTATGACTTCTGACTTTGTCCACCCAGTCCAACACTGGCATTTCCACATCAAGATTTATGCTGATTTAATATTGTCTGTCAATCAGGCTTATTGTATGGCACATATGCCCATAGTAGAAGATATATATATTAATATATACAGGACCTTGTTCTTTGCAGATAGAAGGAGCACAACCATACCTGCATCTATATCAACTCAACAGAATAGATGACCACCATTCTTTGGTTCATTTCTTGTCACCTGTCTGGTTTAAAATTTAAACAAAGCTTTACGGTAAACTGCCAGTCATCATCTAACTGCCTAAGACGTTGATTTCACAAAACCTCGCATTAAAAGTGTGTTATTATACAATATCTTGAGCTATGAACAGTAGAGGTGCGATATGTAAAAGATTTATTACTAACAGTTAATGTTATTGCATAAAATTCTTCCCACAGGTCGTTCTGCTATAACACACATTTTGTCAATGCTAATTCTCTGTAACGCGACTGACGACTTGGGGTCACTGTTTCTAAAGCACGAACTTTTAAAATGTGTGTTGGTTGTAATGTGATACACTTTAAGCGCTGTTTCTAAAGCGCAATTTTTCAATGCACAAGGTTGAACAAGAACGCAACCATCGTGTTATAGGAGAACTGACTGTACTTTAAACTTTCCTCATATTCAGAATTTCTTCCCCTTTTTTCTTGCAGCAAAACATGTGAATGAAGTGATAGTAGGCAATGATCGCTTGATGGAGATTTAATCTTGCCCGTGATCTGGAACCACTAGTTGCTTTTTACCTGGACATCATCAGATACGGAATATCATCCACAGGTCATCACAAGGCATATTAAGTGCTGACTAGGAATGGGCATTGGGTTTGAATTGACTGTGCTGCTTTGTCTGTCATCTAATATGTTGGTCAATATTGGAGGCTTATAATAGGCATTTTTTGGACATTTACAAATGGCATTTTTTTCTTGGTATGTCAAAAATGCCTGTTAATATATGTTTTAGTGACTCCAATTCATACAGCACCTAATTAAGATCAGCGAGAATGATAGCTGCCTGACATTTTCCTTTAAAACAATTGTATGAAAACCTTTTAAAAGAATTTCAAATTATCCAAATATTGTAAAGTAAAAATTGGAATGCTGTGCACTAATAGCTAAGCTTTTGGTTATATGTGGCAGATTTTCCTAGTTTGAAGTTGTGTTCTCTGATTTATAATTTTTTTCTCATGAATGCAAAATCATTGTGTGACCATAATGATTTATCAACAGGAATTGGGAAATATTTTGCATCTGTTCATGGAAAAGATTATACCAAAGGAAACAGCATGCATGAAGAGAAAGATAATTTTTTAATGGTCTTTTTGTATGCCATTCAGCATTGGTAAAGCCCAGAGATTCAGAAATCTGACTTCCTTCAGCCAGTTAAGGTTGCCAAGAGAAAGAGAGAAAATAGACCAAGAAAATTATATTACATTGAAATTTGTAGGAATCAATGGAAAGCAAAGTTATTGGGAGTAGTGACAAAATGTAACCTCATGACCCCAAGTGAAATCACCCAAAAACAACAGAATCCTCTATGAGTAGTCCTGCTCCATATCCATATGTCAAATGAATAGGGGGAGGGTGGAGGGATTTGCCCTCTTTATAACAATACAGTTATGACAGTATCGTTGTAAAACTTTTCTATTGCCAGAGCCAGCCAAGTATCTGTGAACCTTATCTATGACAATCGATTTGAACACTAAGACTGTACTGCTATTTAAACTTGAAAAATCGGATAATGATAAAACGGACAACTGCAGATGTTGAAAATCTAAAACAAAAACAAAACGCTGGAGAAACTCATCTGGTCTGTCTGCATCTGTGGACAGAAAGGAGAGTTAACGTTTCAAATCCAACGACCCTTTTCTGAAGGAACTGAAAAAGGGTCACTGGACTCAAAATGTTAAATGTGCTTACTCCACCGATGCTGTCAGAGTTCCTCCAGCAATTTCTGAACATGATACCGATGCTTAGTGTTAAACTTGTCAGCGTTCATACAATTTTTACTTTTCAATATTTAATGTATGGAAATGAATGAGTCAGTAAAATTTCTATATTTGCTGTTTAGCATATTACCAAACCATGTTATAATTTATTCAGTCTCGGTCAAACAGAGTCGGGTATATCCAGTAAATGTAAAAATAGCTATCCCTTAAGAAGCCCATGAAATCTCAACCTGTTGCTCATCCTGAATACTTATAGAGCAGTTTTATAAGGTTCATGCAGCTTGTCTGTATTTATCTCAATAAACAAATTCTGTTTACAGCTTTGTGTTTGCTTTAATTTGTAATGTATACAAATTACTGAATATCCCAAGGGCACATTGTAAAAATATTTTTACATCAGCATGATGTTGGTCCACAGGAGAAGCATTGCCAGAAATGCAAGGATGTAACTTAAGTGACCAACCAAAACCAGTATAATTCATTGAAAACATACAAAGTAGAATTGTACAATGTTTGATTAAGATTGTAGCCCTCTAAGTTAAAACAACGTTATGAGCAGTTTTCTAAAAAGGATTCAGTTGTTGTTTTGATAAACTGATAAATTGCTGTTTGTAAACAATTGGATCAAAAGTACTTTGTTTCAGCTGAACTGCCCAAATAGCTAATCCATTCTCCTAGCTGGATCCCTTAGTCATGCATAATTACTCAAATAAAAATTTTACTTGCTTTGGAATTGCCCAAGCAATTTCAGATGTTACAATTATGGCACCTTTTGATGACAAAATACGCGTGTTACACTGGCCTTTTGCAACAGAACAGATTCTGGATGAAGGCACTCAAAGGTGATTTCTGGAAGAAATCTTCAACTTTTAACATGATAGTTAAAGCAAGCACCTACTACATGGATATACGAAATTATCTTTGACATTTCTGTTTATGATGAAGTATATCCTTCTTGGTGCATTAATAGTTTTGTGCTCACTGGCCCAGATGAGGAATGGGTTAAGTAAAGAACTTGAAATATCAAACTTTTGTGCTCCATCTCCACATTCTGAAGAGCATCAAATACTGTATGAGTGAGATATTTTCATTTTGACACAGGCATTGCCTTTTTGTGTATATTGAAGGTAAAACAGCTGGAAAATTTGACACAAGGACAGTTGTAACAAAATTAATAATAGTCATTTCTGGGTGTAGGCTTAATTTTTTTTACTGAAACACATAGTATAGATAAAAATTCTCATAATCTAATTTGTGTCTGAGCAGCCCTAGATTATGCGAAGCATGGACAGTGAGCTGCTTCCCTTAGCTAAAGGGTCGCGAACGAAGGGGCATAACGTTAAGATGAAACATGGGAGGTGTAGAGAAGATTTGAGGACCATCTTTTCAGGGTGATGGGTGTCTGAATTACACTGCCTGGGAAGGTAGTTGAGGTGGGTAACCTTTTAAAAAGTACTTGGATGAGCACTTGAAATGTCATAACATTCAAGGCTATGGCCTTAGTGCTGGAAGTTGGGACAAATGTAGATTTAATGTAGCTTTAGTGGTAATAACTGCTATACTGTATGATTCCATAATCACGATACATCTTCCTGACTACAAATTGGCTAATCCTCCAGAGAACTTGCATTTATGTATTATTTTTCACAACCACATATTATCCCAAAGTACTTCATAGCTCAATGTTATGTTGATGTGATGTAGAAAATTCAGCCAATTTGGTCTGGGAAGATTCCACAGTGATGAGTAGAGATGGAGCAAAGCAGGGAACTGGAAGGCAGGGACCAGCCTTGATTTTCTACACATTTTAAAGCACAATGTTGTTTTTCTCTTGGCATCTCCTACCCCATATCTGTTACCACAATGCGGGTTGAACATTTTTGTCTGTCTCTGCCTGTCAGCTCCAGTCTTTCAACATTACTGCAATTAAATCTTTTGCCACTCCATCTTGCCAGCTGTCTGAGACTTGCTTGTTATTCCTGTTAGTCCTACCTTCATCAATCCTCACTCCATTTAGTGTGCCACAAATGACCATATTATTTAAATCTGTTCTTGGCTATTTTATATGCTCCCATAGTCTTTGCTGACTACCTTATGTACTGGTTCCTGATATTGTCCTTTCTCATCACTCCACACATCCATCTCCATATCCACATCTATTTTTTAGTTGGCGTTCCTTTCTTTTCAATGTTGCCTAGGTTTGTGCACTATACATAATAAGATCAATCTCAACTACCTTGTAGGTTTAATATTTTGAATCTAGTGATCCTTCAGAAAAACCCAAAATGTTAACTCTGCTTTCACTTCATTAATGCTGTCAGACCTGAGACATTTCTCAAGCAATTTCTATTCTTGTTTCAGAATTTTGGCATTTGCAATTCTTTGTTTTATTTAGGTAGATTCTTCCCTTCAATTGAAGCAATTCTTTCCTAAACCATAACTTTCAAATGCATTTCTAATTACTCCAAACATAGCTAATCAACTACTTAGTTTCTGTTTATATCTTCTGCCACCACCTTATTTTTATTGATGCATGGGATATGGCCTTCACTGGCTCAACCTGAATGTATTACTAATCCACAATTGCCTTTGAGAAGGTGGTAGTGAACTGCCTTCTTGAACTACTGAAATCTGTTTCAGTTGGCACATCCACAATGTTGTTATAGAGGGAGTTCCAATAATTTTAATCAGCAGAATGAAGGAATGGCAATGTATTTGCACATCAGGATAGGGAAAAACTTGGAGGGGAATCTGTGGGTAGTGGTGATTTTCCCATATATCTGTGGCCCTTGATCTTCCAGATAGTGGTGGTGTGGTTTTTGCAGGTGCTCCCTCAGGAGCCCTGGTGAATCTCTGTAGTGTTTCTTGGAGACTGTGGAGGAAATGAATATTTGTAGATATGGTGATAGTCAATTGAATAATTTTGTCCTTGATGGTGTCAAGCTCCTTTAGTGTTGTTGGTGATGATCTTTGCTCAGCACTTGTGTAGCATGACTGTTACTTGGCATTTGTTAGCCCAAACCTAGATATTATCTTGCTGTATTTGGACCTGGACTGTTTCAATATCTGAGAAATCATTAAACATGCTGAACTTTGATCAATCATCAGAAAACAAATTGGAACATGAGCAAAAATGAAAGCTATGGGGATTATAGATGGTGTGCTTTGTCAAGAAACAAACTACTTTGTTGGCTTGATACAAAATTAAGAGAATCTTTTGTGTTATGACTTCTGCGTGGGTTTCCTCCGGGTGCTCCGGTTTCCTCCCACAGTCCAAAGATATGCAGGGTCAGGTGAATTGGCCATAATAAATTGCCCGTAGTGTTAGGTTAGGGGTAAATGTAGGGGTATGGGTGGGTTGCGCTTCGGTGGATCGGTGTGGACTTATTGGGCCGAAGGGCCTGTTTCCACACTGTAATGTAATCTAATCTAAAAATCTAATCTAATTTACATCACTTAGAACCAGTTAAATCAGCCCAGGATCATCTGGTTCTTCAATTTGTGTTTCTAAATTCATCCACCAATGAAGAGACAAGTAACAATTAGAAGTTTAATATGCAAAGATGTATATCTACGTGCTGTCTAATATTGGTTTGGCTGGCTCCTTTTGTTTATTGGATTTGCTACTTAATTCTACTTGTCAGGTGAGCTTGCAACAATACTGTTAAATCATTCAACAACAGAGCCTGAAAATGCAGGAGAAATTCAGCAGGTCTGGCAGTATCCATGGAGAGAGAAACAAAATTAACATTTCAAGTCCGATATGAGTTTTCCTCAGGACTGGCAAATCGTTCTATGGATTGCCTTCTTCTTGAAGGCCCTCCACATCATTTCAGTCTGAATAGGTGACAGGTAGATCTATTTCCAAGATGTCTCAGCTATTTTGGGCATTTTCATGAAAAGGGGGAAAAGCAGTGTGTGCCAGTTTTAAATGATTTAAGTGTGTACAGACCAGAACAGTTAAGATGAGCTAATGATTCCCAGTTTGAAGAGTTTATTTTAGGAGTGCTTTATATAGTTTCCTCCCCAACCGGAGAAGACAGTCAGGTAACCTTGAGTCTCGACTAATGTAATAAAACTGGCCACAAAAGAGTTTCACAAAAAGATGGTTCTCCTGCCTGTTTGTAGTGAATGCAATCTTTGCACATGAGCTCAGATTATAGGAGGCAGCTTTTATGCAATTCTTCAATCAGACTCTTGTTCTTGGGCTTCATTGACCATCTGTGCTTAACACATGAATTAGGAGTAGGCCATTAAATCCCTTTACCCTACTCTGCCATTTGTTAATATCATGATTCCTCTGGTTGTAGACTCAACTCCATTTGATTTCCTTTTCAATCAAGAGTCTACCTTTTACAGACTCCGAAATATTCAATCATCCACCTCTACTACCTTCTGGGGAAGAGAATTCCACACCATTCCACTTATCTCCATTTAACTAAAATGCTGGCTTTCAATTTTCCCTGCCAAAGTGAATAATATCCCACATTATGCCATCTGCAAAAATTGAGGCTGCTCACTTAAAACATCTATATCTATCTTCAGACTTATTATACCTTCTTTATAACCTGCTTTCCTACCTATCTTTGTATGGTTGCTAAATTTTCTGATAACACATTCAATCTGTTCATCCAAGTTATTGATATGGATTGTAAATAGTTGAGCCCCAGCGTGGATCCTTGTGGCACTCCATCAGTTATAGAGTCATACAATTATAATTTTTTATCAAAAAAGATGCCTATTTGCCCCTGCTTTCTGTTTCCTTGTTAAGTAATCAATCCTCCACCCATGATAATATGTTACCCTCACACCATAAGTTCTTATTCCGATGCAAATCCCAGGCTGGAGGAAAATCCACACCCGTGGTGTCCTGCTAGGGGAGAATTCCACACAAATGTGTCTTGCCAATTTGCTTTTAACCAGTACTTTAAAGGTTAAGACACACAAGAAATGGTAAACAAGAAACAACGAACTTCAAAATCTTTTTCATTTAATAACTATTAGGATAGTGAGTAATTTAAGTCATTACAGTTCTCCTTTTAATTTTACTTTTCTGTTAACATTTGTTTTGATGTAATTCTGCTGTTGGAGTTCTCCCAGAGAAACGGAAGAGAATGAACAAAGTATGTTTCTGTCTTGTCCTGATGGTCAGTGAAGCCAAAAGCCATACAAATGAAAAGCAAATGGGGGGGGGGGGGGGGGGGAGTAAACTACACATGTAAATAGGAGAGCATTAAGGACATAGAGATTATAAGTCAGGGTCATTCACCATGCACAGGGAAATCAGTGTGGATGAACCAGCAGCCCACCCACATAGAGCAGTCAAGCCTAACCGCTGACTCCTGCACGTTCATACTGCTCTCCACCAATTTGTCTCCAATGTTCTGTTTCATAAATAAACTTTCTCTCCAAACTCATGTCCCTTAAAGGGACATTGATACCAGTTTTCATACTCCAAAGAGGCTCCAGTCTACTACTCCAAATCTCATCGTAATTGTATAACATTACAGGCTGACTTTAGTTATTTCTGTTATTTAATTTGAAAGGAAATGATAACTACTGAAGAGTGGTTACAAATTATGCTGCTGCCTAGTGTTGATAAAAAGTATGCCTCCAAAATGAGGATGATGATGAATAATCATTCATTTACATTTTATCATGTAATGATATTGCATCGAATATATAGCGCAGGAACAGGCTATTCAGCTCAGCCGGTCTATGTCTGCATTTGTTCTTTACTTCAGCCTCCTCCTGTCTTTTCTCAGCTGAATCCAGCATTATCAGCCTTCTCTATCATATACTTGTCAAGTTTTCCCTACCAACACAAGAGAGTTCCACATTCTTACCACTCATGTGGAAGAATGTTCTTCTGAATTCCGTGTTAGTTTTCTTGATGACTTTTTTATATCATTCATTGGTGACATCTAGTTATGGTCTTTTCCATAAGAGGAAATATTCTCTCTTTATTCATTATTTCAAATTATTTAAACATTGTCAAGATCTCTATTTGGTCACACCACAACCTCCTTTGTTTTCAAGAAAAGACTGTCAAAACTAGACTTGACACATACAAGATTCACATTCACTATCGTGCAAACAATTAATCCATGCAAATGATTTTCAATACATCAACCTTATTTTTTCAACTGAGTTGAATGAAATTATTGATAAGTTAGACTGATATGTTTGGCATTTTGCTTTAGTGGAAAAGACGCAGACAAGACAGCAATTTCAAATGTTATCTTTTAACTGTCAAAAAAAAATTGGTTCAGTAGGATTGAAGAGTATTTACGTGATTCACTTTAACTTTTAGCAACAAACAGGTAGTTCTCCTATAATGCTGGAGTTGCGTTCCCGAGAAACCTCACTTAATAGAAGATCATTTAATAGAAATAATGGGGCCTATGGGAAAAGTGGGGCTAGGGGCAAACCAGCAAAAAATATCACTCATAATCACTCAAACATCACCCAAAAGTTTAATGCAACGTATAGCACAGCCTGAATAAAGGTTGAAATCATTTATTAATGAAGCAGAAGTAAAATTAAAGAAAGCTACTCTCTGTACAATACCTCTCACAGAAAGCTGCTCTGTCGACAGCTGACATCAGCACATGCACAGAGCGACACATAGATTTCAGTGTGGACACCGGTGCATATGCAGAATGAAGGATGCGAACTGATCCCTGCTGGAATCACACTGTTGCGAACTGAGGTAAACATTCTCGAAAATAACCATTCCCTAATTCTCCAATGATGCTATAGCCAAATTGCATTGCCAAACCACACATTATTCCAGAACTACCTGTAACTGTACAAGTAAATTGTTAGTACACTGTTGATGACATTGCCATTTGAGGGATAGAGGGCAATAAAATAACTCCAGGCTAAAGTTTTGTGGAGACTGGTTAAGACAAACTAAATAAAAGCAAGTTCATAAGAATGAAACTGCATGTTGCAAAGACTGACCTTGATGGGCCAAAGACTTCTTTCTCCTCCAATACTTCATTATAATCTTGAATCTGAAAATGGACACCACCTGAATATTGGAGACAGAAATCTGGATCGATTCCTAAAGTAAATTTTGACCTAACAATGCTACGTGTAAACTCATAGTTGGGACGTTGGTTTTGCATCCACCCAATTAAATCCATCGCTGCACTTGGTCCCATCAATTTTCTAAAATACGAGTTAACTTAAATGTTGCCCAAATTTCAACTGCATGTCTAGCATAATGCATTGTTTTAAAAAGGGTTGTGAAAATATGCAGATGTGTGGTAGGAAGAGTCTTCAAAAAGTGGAACTGATGAATCAGCAAGTGGGGTTCAGGGATTGGGAAATGGACAATATTAAGAAATTTGCTTGACATTTATGAGATTATAAACCAGTCAAAATTACTACTTCGTAATTCTGACATATTTCAATATCAATACAGATGAACTGTAACCATAGCAACTCCTTCATCATTATTGCCCTTAAACTTCTAGATTATTAGCTGAAGAAAAGCAAATTGCTGGCATTAATACAATTGATGCTCAAAAACACCAATTGTAAAAACCTGTGAGAACACTGCTGAGCAGAACAGAAGCATACAAATTTTCCCATTAAAATGAAGTCTAATGCTGGTACAAACAGCATCACCTTCAATCAGTAATCAATAAGGATTGATGATTACTCCGAACATTCTGCATTCCATGCTAGTTAAAAACTACAAACTACCAAACTCCACTCGTAACACTTTCTTTTAAATATTTAACTATACTGCACAGGTATATAAATAGAAAGCTACAGATGACTTATTGCATGCCATGTTTATTCCATGAGCGAGGCTGACCTCCACAACTAAGTTATGACCCTGTCATTCATTACTCATGAAAATAAACACTGCATTTAACAGCTTCAATTATGGTATCCATTTTATATATCATTGTAGTAAATGAATAATGTAACATTAAGTAATGCAAAATTACTACTAAGTTGTGTGGAATTTCACTGAGGTTTTGAGTCCTTTGGTACAATCGTCACCATATTCAGACTAGGTACGATAATTAGCCTACTGCTTGAATGCTTTGATAGTTTGATCAAAATTTCAGAATAATTAGGTAGATTCCACATTATTCTCTCAGCTTCACAAATTTCTTTGAGAATGTTGTTCTTTTGCTATAGAATCTTACATGTTTCTTAAAGCTCTGTTTTGTTTTTCCTTCGGCTGAAAGTTAATACTTAGCTGAACATGCTGTACATCTCTATGATTCTATGACTCTCTGTGTACCTCAAAACTTAATTATGTTCATACTGGTAAATCTGGTAACATGATTCATCTAGGTTTGACTGGAATGCGCAAAAGTGAGTTGTCATGTGCAACTGTGTCTGCTTTAACTGTGCCAGAGTTGTTTAGCACTGATTTTGCCAATATAGTTAAACTATTTAGGCGTCAAAAATGAAAAGAAAATAGTATGGGGCAAAAGTGCATCATCCAGTCTGGTTTAGGGGCACAGAATTTGACAATAAACAAATGAACCAAAGTCAGTAAAAATCATCACTGCATCAATGAATTACAGAATAAAACCATATATTAATATAAATTAGAAAATGAACTATATAACTAAATAAGGGGGCAGCGACTATAATTCTACTAGATTTAAAATAGTGATGGAAAAGGATAGACCAGATCTAAAAGTTGAAGTTCTAAATTGGGGAAAGGCCAATTTTGACAGTATTAGGCAAGAACTTTCAAAAGCTGATTGGGGGCAGATGTTCGCAGGTAAAGGGATGGATGGAAAATGGGAAGCCTTCAGAAATGAGATAATGAAAATCCAGAGAAAGTATATTCCTGTTAGAGTGAAAGGGAAGGCTTGTAGGTATAGGGAATGCTGGATGACTAAAGAAATTGAGGGTTTGGTTAGGAAAAAGAAGGAAGTATATGTCAGGTATAGGCAGGATAGATCGAGTGAATCCTTAGAAGAGTATAAAGGCAGTTGGAGTATACTTAAGAGGGAAATCAGGAGGGCAAAAAAGGGACATGAGATAGCTCTGGCAAGTAGCATTAAGGAGAATCCAAAGGGTTTTTACAAATACATTAAGTCAAAAGGGTAACTAGCGAGAGAATAGGGCACGTCAAAGAGCAGCAAGGCAGCCTTTGTGTGGAGCCACAGAAAATGGAGGAGATACTCAAGGAGTATTTTGCATCATTATTTACTGTGGAAAAGGACATGGAAGATATAGAACGTAGGGAAATAGATCGTGACATCTTGAAAAATGTCCATATTACAGAGGAGGAAGTGCTGGATGTCTTGAAACGCATAAAGGTGGATAAATCCCCAGGACCTGATCAGGTGTACCCTAGAACTCTGTGGGAAGCTAGAGAAGTGATTGCTGGGCCTCTTACTGAGATATTTGTATCATCGATAGTCATAGGTGAGGTACTGGAAGACTGGAGGTCGGCTAACGTGGTGCCACTGTTTAAGAAAGGTGCTAAGGACAAGCAGGGAACTATAGACCAGTGAGCCTGATGTCAGTGGTGGGCAAGTTGTTGGAGGGAATCCTGAGGGACAGAATGTACATGTATTTGGAAAGGCAAGGACTGATTAGGGATAGTCAACATGGCTTTGTGCGTGGGAAATCATGTCTCACAAACTTGATTGAGTTTTTTGAAGAAGGAGCAAAGAGGATTGATGAGGGCAGAGCAGTTGGTGTGATCTATATGGACTTCAGTAAGGCATTCAACAAGGTTCCCCATGGGAAACTGGTTAGCATGGTTTCATCTCACGGAATACAGGGAGATCTATCCATTTGGATATAGAACTGGCTCAAAGGTAGAAGACAGAGCGTGGTGGTGGAGGGTTGTTTTTCAGACTGGAGGCTTGTGACCATTGGAGTGCCACAAGAATCGGTGCTGGGTCCATTACATTTCGTCATTTATATAAATGATTTCAATGCAAGCATAAGAGGTACAGTTAGTAAGTTTGCAGATGACACCAAAATTGCAGGTGTAGTGGACAGCAAAGAAGGTTACCTCATATTATAACAGGATCTTGATCAGATGGGCCAATGGGGTGAGAAGTGGGAGATGAAGTTTAATTCAGATAAATGCGAGGGAAAGCATTTTGGGAAAGCAAATCTTAGCAGGACTTATACACTTAATGGTAAGATCCTAGGGAGTGTTGCTGAACAAAGAGACCTTGGTGTGCAGGTTCATAGCTCCTTGAAAGTGGAGTTGCAGGTAGATAGGATAGTGAAGAAGGTGTTTGGTATGCTTTCCTTTATTGGTCAGAGTATTGAGTACAGGAGTTGGGAGGTCATGTTGCTGCTGTACAGGACATTGGTTAGACCGCTGTTGCAATATTGCATGCAATTCTGGTCTCCTCCCTATCGGAAAGATGTTGTGAAATTTGAAAGGGTTCAGAAAAGATTTACAAGGATGTTGCCAGGGTTGGAGGATTTGAGTTATCGAGAGAGGCTGAACAGGCTGGGGCTGTTTTCCCTGGAGCGTCGGAGGTTGAGTGGTGACCTTGTAGAGGTTTACAAAATTATAAGGGGCATGGATAGGGTAAATAGGCAAAATCTTTTTCCTGGGGTGGGGGGTTCCAGAACTAGAGGGCATAGGTTTAGGGTGAGAGGGGAAAGATATAAAAGAGACCTAAGGGGCAACTTTTTCATGCCGAGGGTGGTACGTGTATGGAATGAGCTGCCAGAGGAAGTGGTGGACGATGGTACAATTGCAACATTTAAGAGGCATTTGGATGGAATATCAATAGGATGGGTTTGGAGAGATATTTGCCAGGTGCTGGCACGTGGGACTAGATTGGGTTGGGATATCTGATCGGCATGGATAAGTTGGACCGAAGGGCCTGTTTCTGTGCTGTACATCTTTATGACTCTATAATGGGATTTAATACTACATATATGAAGTATTTAGATGATCATTTGACTCACCGTAGTGTAAAGACTATGAACCAAGTACCGGGAAATGAAATGAAAATAGATCAGTGCTTAACAACCAGGAAGGACACAATCCGCCATTTCCATGATATAATACTCTATGATTATAATGTATGGTAAGGTGAAGTGATAGAAAGGGTAAGAGAGGAAGATGCGAATTTTGAAGCCAATTCAAAGAAAAGTTATCTCATCCTCGCTATTTTACATGTGTTTCAGTGCAGAATAACTTTAAAACATTTCCTGACACAGAATGAACTTTGAATGTTTCCAATTCCATTCCGCTGCTACTCAAAGTAGGTTCTGCAGACCTCCAATGGTCACAGATCTGCTAGAATCCGCATTGCAACATCCATCACAGCTTTATTGCTGGTTAGAAAGAAGCTTGCCTTAGAAGTTTGAAATACACACATTCTCAAACACATGTGTAAATCAGACAGAAGTAAAAGTCCAGTTTTACAACCATAGAGTAAACTGGAGTAGGAGAACGTATTATAGCTGCAGCAGGAATGAGCAGACTTTGTGCATCAGGGGCACTGCAGGATAACGGGCTTTCCTGGTACATCCACTGTATAAATAAAGCATGTTTCAGGGACTGCTCTGACTGCAACTAATCTAAACAACAACGAGTGGAAGAAACGATCTATTTATGCCAGAATCCATCTGGTGCTGCAACGCTCAGTTTAGATTCACTGGAATGTGTCAGGTTTGAAAAAGGTTTACACATTCTGAGTATGCCAGAACATACCCTTGTTAACCATTTCATTACTGGCCATTTTTACGTCAGACTAAAAGCAGGACCTTGGACATAAATTAAAATGACTGAAGAACTGTGCCTGCGAATTTTAAAAGCTTTACTATAATGGGAAGTTAGGTACTTCATTCAAAGAAAGGAGGAAAAGTTGTAGGAAAAACAGTCAACTCCACTAGCCTAGACCACTCTGCGTGCTTTCTATTTGCTCATTCAAAAACAGCATGAGTGGAGAAATGGGAACAAATTTCCAGCCATTTTATTAATTGGTTTGAGAACATTTAAAGAAAGAAAATAAGTTTTCAACAGAAATCCCATTGTATTTCTGAATTACTTGAGGTGCAAACATAGACATTAAAGCCAATTTGAAATATTGTTGTGTCAGTGATACATTTTTACCTGTAGATACTTGTATGCATGTGTTAAGTTGATATGCTTGTTTTGTTTCTTTTCTGTAAGATGTTTTGCTTGACCTACACCCATTCACCAATGAACTTCATTCACCAATGAACCAGACTATGGGATAGATTTTAAGTTAGCTGTTTCAAGGAGTCCAAAGATATGGTTTTAAATTCCTTTCACTATATCAGAATAATGACCATTAAAGATGTATTTCTGCAATTACATAATGGTAACAAGATATTCATAGCATTTTCCCATAAACACAGATGCCAAACAAATTTAAAGTAAACAGCCTCACAGGACGCTTTTAATTCAGAGGAATGCTGGATGCAATGAACAATTCAAATCCTTTTAAATGATCTATGAAATGAGTATACCATCCAAGGACAATGACATCAGTGATCCATGAGATCAGACCATGTGGCAGCAGATCATACTGTAATGTCATTTCTCTGCAACTTCCAGAAACAGATAAGGCACTGACCATTTCTGATGTGTACTGTGACCAGCAAAACAGAATCAATAATTCATCCACAAGAAGCTTGAAAGTAGTTGAAAATATTTTGAGTTTTTTTTAAAGTGGGAGGAAACCAAGATAGAAAACTTGTAAGAGACGAACAAGATAAAGTCCTGTTATAACCCACATAAAACTTCCAGTTCACGGATATGACTTTAATGATCTTTCGAATAGCTGTTCTGAAAATAATGTAAGTTTTTGGGGTCACAAAAGAACCAGGAGCAGGAGTCGGCCAACTGTTCCCTTGAGCCTGCTCTGCCATTCAATAAGATCATGGCTGATCTTTATGTGCACTCGGCTCGACTTATCCACCCTCTCACCATAACCTTGAATTCCTTTACTGTTCAAAATCTAACTATCTTTGCTTGAAAAACATTCAACAAGTTAGCCTCAACTGCTTCACTGGGCATTGAATTCCACAGATTCACAACCCTTTGGGTGAAGAAGTTTCTCCTCAATCCTATATCTGCTCCCCCTTACTTTGAAGCTTTTCCCCCCAGTTCTAGTTTCACCTTCCAGTGGAAACAACCTCCCTGCTTTTATCTTGTCTATTCCCTTCATAATTTTGTGTGTTTCTATAAACTCACCCCTCAATCTTCTGAATTCCAATGAGTGTAATCCCAGTCTACTCATTCTCTCCTCATAAGCCAACCCCTCAACTCGAGAATCAACCCAGTGAATCTCCTCTGAACCCCTTCCAGTGCCAGTATTCCTCAAGTAAGGAGACCAAAACTGTACACAGCACTCCAAGTGCAGCCTCACCAGCACCCTACACAGTAGCCACAAATCACTGTTGAGCTCATGGTGCAGTTAAGAACATATATCATGGACTAAATGCAGGTAAATGGGATTAATAAAGTTTGGTGTTTGTTAGGTTGGTATTGACATGGTGGGCCAAAGGGCCTGTATATTGTATGACTCTATATTCTATTTTGCTGAATACGCAGGAACAATGGTAATGTGGCAATGTCACTTGATCGGTAATCCAAATGCAAATGCCCTGGGAATGCAGGTTTAAATCCCACCACAGCAGCTCAGGAAATTTAAATTCAATCAATCAACAAAACAGAGCTTGTCTTAGTAATAATGATCATGACCACTATATTGTTGTCACTACTCATCTGGTTCATTAATGTTCTTTAGAGAAGAAACATTTACATCCTTACTTAGTCTGGCCTTTGTGTGACTCCAGGTCTATAGCAATGTGATTGAGTCTTGACTGCTGTCTGAAATACCCTCACAAGCCTGTTCAAGGGCAAGTAGAGATCTGAACAAATGCTGGCTTTGCCACATCCCATGAAAGAATGAAGGGAAAAAAAGGCAGTGCACTGCCAAAACCCTTAATTTGAAAATTGATGTTTAATGTGGCACATCTGTAGCATAGTTTTATGCACAAGAAGTAATTTAAACTTAGAGAGGTATTGTGGTGCAAAAAGAGGCCATTCGGCCCCTTGTGTCCGCAGCAGCATCTAAATGAGCATTATGCATTTTGTGTCACTCTCCTGCATTTTCCCATCCTCTTGCACATCATTTCGTTTGAAATAATCATCCAGTGTCCTCTGGATTGCTTCAATTGAACCTGCCTCCACCACTAACGGTGACTGAAATATTAAATAATTAATACTGAAGTTAATTCTGCATGATAAACAGTGATCCTTTTGTGTGGTTGTTTTCACATTATGGATGTGGTGTGTCAAGCAATAGATCACTGTTGAGTTTAAATGATGGCTTCAAACCCCACACCAAGAACTTGAGCAGATATCCTAGGCTAACAATTCAATGCAGTACTGTATTTCAGATGAAATATTGAGTTGAAGATCTTTTTGACCACTTAGATTGAAGTAAAAGTTCAGATGGCACTTTTTGAAGATGACAATGAGTGTTCTTTCACTGTCTTGATGATATTTAATCTTCAATCGATACCACTAGAACAGGTTATTTGATTACAATGGATAGAATCTTATAGGATCATGGGTTATGTTGAGATTTGAGGCAGAATGGATCAAGAGGTCCAGATTTCAATGTTAGGAGCATCTCACTGCATTCTCCATGGATTTTCTGAGTGATAAGTTAATTGCCCATTGACAATTTGCCAATTAAGGGGGACTGTAGCTTGATAAACACTAGCAACTTGCCTGATTGATATTTATCTTCCTATCTTACCAATGTAGACACGAGTTCAGTTCGTTGCTCAGCACTAAACAGCATCTAAGGTCATGATCCCAGACACACAAGCCCCACGCACAGCCCTCTCATCCATGGACATTAGCATTTGACATTTACCAACCTTTCACAAGCATCAAGGCCCCTCTCCAACCCACTCGCAGGCCACTTAGGAAGCACAGACTTGCATTGCAGGGTGCACCTGTAACTGGCATTGAAAGGCTGCTGCCAGGATACTTTGTACAGACTGGGCCAGTGTACAGACTGGGCCAGGCTGCAGCTTAGGGCTGCTCACTTGCTCTCTCAATGCACGCTGGCTTAGCATCTACCTGTATGCTCACAGAATCTTGTCTTGCCATGCTGTGCCAGACTGGGTAAAGGGCATAGGAGAAAGTGAGGACTACAGATGCTGGAGATCAGAGTCGAGATTGCATTGCTGGAAAAGCACAGCAGGTCAGGCAGCATCCAAAGAGCAGGAGAATCAACGTTTCAAGCATAAGCCCTTCATCATGTAAAGGGCATGGAAGAAGGTGATCAGGCCATAAAACTATTGATTCTAATATTGAGTCTTGAAGGGTATAGGGTTCCCAAGCAGAAAATGAGGTGCTGTTCTTCCAGCTTTAGTGGAGCACTACAGCAAGCCTGAGACAGAGAGGTTGGCCAGAGAACAGGGTGGTATGTTGAAATGCCAGGCAACTGGAAGCTCAGGGTCATTTTTGTGGATAGAACCGAAGTACTTTGCAAGTGGTCATCCAGTATACAGCTTATCTTCCCAGTGTAGAGGAGACCACACTGTGAGCAGCCCTGTTGTCAGTCAGCTGGCACAACACTCTCACCAGGTTGGCGCACATGCTGAGGCTGAAATTGAATGGGTGGCACTATTGGTCCTTCCTGATGAAGGGCTTTTGTCGGAAACATAGATTTTTCTGCTCCTCAAAAGCTGCCTGACCTGCTGTGCTTTTCCAGTCATCGGTCATGATGCCAGCGTTTCACTTGCATTGTGGGGCAAACTGAAACTTGTTTTGGTTTTGTTTGTGTTCACTTTTTCTGGCTGTACATAAAAGCTCATCTTTTGAATTATCTGATACTTGCTTGTATGTAATGTTCCCTTACTCTATAATGACAAGATGCCAGGTCTACCCTGGGCATTGGGGATAGAGTAGCATGACTTAGAGAGGGTGTTAAGATGGAATGTAGAATCATACAATGCAGAAGAAGTCCTTCAGTATATCAAGTCTGGACCACCAAAACTACACTAAATCTACACTAGTCCCACTTTCCAGTACTTGGCCAATTGCCTTGAATGTTATGACAAATATAGACAGGTCAATTACATGGCTTGGTAGTTAATCAGCAACCAAGGCAAGGGAATGGTGTTATATCCATGAGTGGGTGTCAGCCATGATATGTGCCATGAGCAGCATGGATTTATGGTTGATATTCTATTATGTTGTAGGTAAAGAGCAGATTGCCAATACGTGTCTTGGTGCACAGCAACCTTCTGAAGATGGCACAGGTGGAAGGGATACTGGTCTTTTGATTGCTATCCAGTGAGTGGTGAGCTGATTTGCGAATGGCACACAGTAATTTGAGGACAGAATCGGACATGTGGGACACTTACGGGGTATGATAGTTCATTGATGAGATGTTTTTAGAAAGATATGGTGAGAAGTCCCACTGGGTGCTGCAGCAAGAACTCCTCTGAAAAACTTGATTCAACTTGCATTGAGCCAAAAACACAAAAGATTCAGCCTGTTGCTGTTTTCTGAAGTCTTTCTCCTCAAATTGGCTGCCTCATTTTCCATATTACAGTATGTACTGCATGTCAAGATGCACTTAACTGGCTGTAATTGCTTTGGAACAACTCTGAGATCATGAAATTGTTGTATAATTGCTAGTTCTATCTTTCTTTGGCAATGCATTTTCATCTCTGCACCTTTGGTTAGACAACATAGGGAAATATCATTGATTTTTTGCCTCCAGTATAATGTAAATCATATTTTAGTAATTTGGCATCCAAATATAAATATCTGGAAGTTTATTAAAATGACTTATAATGTCTAAATAATTCATCAGGGTCAAAATGCTTCATATTTGTCACCAAGCTTTATCCATGTTACACACGATCTGTCTATGAAATATAAAGGGGATTTATGAGGGGCCACTGCAATGGGAGAGAAGCTGGAGAATCTTATTGTGGAGATTGGAGTTAGCTTAGAATGCAGAGGGAGTTATAATAGTGAAGGAGGCAATTCAACATATGATTCAACAAATGGCCATCAAACTTCCTTTTGAAAGGAGAGACAATGGAGCATGATAAGGAAGGGACTAATGTGGGTAGGGGTCATCAACAATCAGCAGCACACTGGCAATGATGGAGAAATTATTAGTTCAGGCATAGAAAGGTAGCAGGAATTGTGTTGCATGTAGAAACGAGAGAAGCTTAGATTGCTCTAGATAGATCAGAGAATATTAAGAGGAGATTAGATAACATTGTTCAAAACTTTGAACACTTTTACACAGTGAATAAGAATGAGTCATTTCCATTCTGCCAAGAGACAAGAAGATATTACAAATTTTAAGCTATTTTCTTAAAAATGAACACAATGGATGTTAAAAAGGCTGCATAACATTATGTGATTTTCAAGTAGTCCTGAAATTCAAGCAGTCGCATAATTAATTCTGGATGATCATTGCTGCTTGTGAAATTCACACATCCCTTTGGTAAGGATGGACCTTTTACCAGTTATGACTTTCAAAGATCTGTTGCCTCACCTTTCTGCTTCATTATGGAAACAGACCCTTCAGTCCAACTTATCCATGCCGACCAGATATCCCAACCTAATCTAGTCCCACATGCCAGCACCTGGCCCATATCCCTCCAAACACTTCCTATTCATATACCAATCCAGATGCCTTTTAAATGTTGCAATTGTAACAGCCTCCATCACATCCTCTGGCAGCTCACTCCACATACGTACCATCCTCTGCACGAAAAAGTTGCCCCTTCGGTCTCTTTTACATCTTTCCCCTCTCACCCTAAACCTACGCCCTCTAGTTCTGGACTCCCCCTCCCCAGGGAAAAGACTTTGTCAATTTATCCTATCCATGCCACTCATGATTTTATAAACATCTATAAGGTCACCTCTCAGCCTCTGACGCTCCAGGGAAAACAGCCCCAGCCTATTCAACCTCTCCCTATAGTTCAAATCCTCCAATCCTGGCAACATGCTTGTAAATCTTTTCTGAACCCTTTCACGTTACATACAGTCACAGAGATGTACAGCACGGAAACTGACCCTTCGGTCCAACCCATCCATGCCGACCAGATATCCCAATTTAGTCCTCCCTGCCAGCACCCGGCCCATATCCCTCCAAACCCTTCCTATTCATATACTTATCCAAGTGCATTTTAAATATTGCGATTGTACTAGCCTCCACCATTTCCTCTGGCAGCTCATTCCACACACACACACCACACTCTGTATGAAAACATTGCCCCTGGGTCTCTTTTACATCTTTCCACTCTCACCCTAAACTATGCCCTCTAGTTCTGGACTACCCCACCCCGGGGAAAAGACCTTGTCTATTTATCTTTTCCATGCCCTTCATGATTTTATAAACCTCTATAAGGTCACCCCTCAGCCTCCAAAGTTACAGGAAAAACAGCCCCAGCCTTATCAACCGCTCCCTATAGCTCAAATCCTCCAACTCTTGCAACATCTTTGTAAATTTTTTCTGAACCATTTTAAGTTTTACAACATCTTTCTGATAGGAAGGAGACCAGAATTGCATGCAATATTCCAAAAGTGGCCTAACCAACACCCTGTACAGCTGCAACATGACCTACCAACTCTTATACTCAATACTCTGACCAATAAAGGAAAGTATTACAAATGCCTTCTTCATTATCATATCTACCTGTGACTCCACTTTCAAGGAGCTATGAACCTGCACTCCAAGGTCTCTTTGTTCAGCAATACTCCCTAGCACTTTACCATTAAGTGTTTAAGTCCTGCTAAGATTTGCTTTCCCAAAATGCAACACCTTGCATTTATCTGAATTAAACTCCATCGACTATTTCTCAGCCCATTGGCCCATCTGATCAAGATCCTGTTGTACTCTGAGATAACCTTCTTCGCTGTCCACTACACCTCCAATTTTGGTGTCATAAACTTACTAACGATACCTTCTATGTTCACATCCAAATATTTTATATAAATGACATAAAGTAGTGGACCCAGCACCAATTCTTGTGGCACACCATTGGTCACAGGCCTCCAGTCTGAAAAACAACCCTCCACCACTACCTTCTGTCTTCTACCTTTGAGCCAGTTCTGTGTCTAAATGGTTAGTTCTCCCTGTATTCCATGAGATCTAACCTTGCTAACCAGCCTCCCATGGGGAACCTTCTACCTTTGAGCCAGTTCTGTGTCTAAATGGTTAGTTCTCCCTGTATTCCATGAGATCTAACCTTGCTAACCAGCCTCCCATGGGGAACCTTGTCGAACACCTTACTGAAGTCCATATAAATCGCGTCTACTGCTCTGCCCGCATTATTCCTCTTTGCTCCTTCTTCAAAAAACTCAATCAAGTTTATGAGACATGATTTCCCACACACAAAGCCATGTTGACTATCCCTCATCAGGCCTTGCCTTTCCAAATACATATACATCCTCTCCCTCAGGACTCCCTCCAACAACGTGCCCACCAGTGACGTCAGGCTCACTGGTCTATAGTTCCTGGCTTGTCTTTACCACCTTTCTTAAATAGTGTTATCACGTTAGCCAACCTCCAGTCTTCTGGCACCTCACCTGTGACTATCGATGACACAAATATCTCAGCAAGGGGCCCAGCAATCACTTCCCTAGCTTCCCACAGAGTTCTCGGCTACACCTGATCAGGTCCTGGGGATTTATCCACCTTTATGCAATTCAAGACATCCAGCTGTTTCTTTTTCCCCTGTATATGTTTGTCTGTCTTCCTTGCGTGTGTAAGGAAGAATTTACAAAGGGTTTACAGCTTTGATTTGTGGAGTTTATTTAATTTAATATAATCTGGTCACCTGTAGCTAGAATTTAATGACCTGTAATAAGCAGTGATTGGTGTTAAACACAGGACCCTGGTTCGTGCTTTCAACCAAGCTGGATGTGAATATAGGGTAGTTCGGGGACTTTGCAAGTTTTTTTTTAATTTAAATATTGTGACAACTTCAAGAATGGTAGGGCTTTATTATCGTTGGATATATTAGTATATCTCTTGGGATGTTTGCATATTTCTGAAAGTTGACCACGTGATTGATCATGAGAAAGAAAACTGTCAAGTGCAGGACTACTAGGAAACTAGCAAATGGAATTCCAACCAGAGAAATGTGCGGTAATGCATTGGCAAGGGGATTCATAGTAAATGGTAGGATGCTGAGAAGTAACAAGTTTAAATAATCAGTAGAACAATTAAATGGGAGTTAAAGAATATTTTTCACTCAGAAAGTGTGGTGGGACTTGGAACTCATTGGCTGAAAGGTAGCAGAAACAGAAGTTCTCTGTATTAACTTGAGTTTTCATTATAGGATTTGGGACCAAGAGATAGAAGGCGGGATCTAATGATCAGTTCATTTTCTGCCAGTATGGACATAATGAGTCAAATAACCTCCTCTATGGCAAAAATCTTTCCGTCTTTCTAACAGCTGTCAGATACAAAAGTGATCTATTTTGGAAATTGGTAAGGTTCCTTACAGTGTGGAAACAGGCCCTTCGGCCCAACCAGTCCACACCGTCCTCCGAAGAGTAACCCACCCAGACCCATTTTCCCTCTGACTAATGCACCAGTTTAGGATGGCCAATTCACCTGGCCTGCACATCTTTGGACTGGGGGGAGGAAACCCACGCACATGCGGGGAGAATGTGCAAACTCTACACAGTCACCCGAGGCTGGAATCGATCCAGGTGCTGTGAGGCAGCAGTGCTAACCACTGAGCCGCCCCTAATTGTGTCTGATTAATCGGTAATTTTAGTCTAATACTAGACAAAACTAGTCAAAGCAATACTAGAAGAAATAGGAACAAAAGACAGTTTCCTGCTTAGTTTAAAATAAAACTAAAGATCCTGTACAAAGTCAATAAATGGTGTAGTAACAGTTTCATGGTTGGTGAGTTGACAAACCAGTCACCATATATTTATGCGACTTGTACTGTTCAAAACTGTCAAGAAATAACATTAATGATCCTGTTCATCATTACTTATTGGCCTACATAGGCTCCCTGTTAACTAACATTTTTAAATTTTGATTTTTTTAAATTCCACCCTTTTGAATTGCCATGATTATACTTACTTACATTAAATTAACTACAGTAAATTGAAAACACTGCACAATTGCAAGCTTTAATTACAGAATTTGACAAAGAACAGTATTCAATTATGTTTCTTTTCTGCATTCCTAGCAGCATTTACGTTGCTGAGGTATAATTCCATGGTTATGGACATTCCATATTCTGATACGTTATTCAAGTGGTCATGCTACATGTGTGAGCCTTGATAATGATTATTATTAGTGAAATAATAAACAATGGAGGCATCACAGATGAACACTGTAATTTGTTCTGATTACTAACCCAGCAATTGTATTGCCTCAATTACTGCTTTACCAAAGCTCCATTAGTCCAGGAGAACAGCAGTATGAACTTAATACCTTCTGGTTTCTATTGATCGATTGATTGATTTGATTCATTCCTAAGTACAGTGAAAAACTTTGTTTGCAAGCAGTAGAGGCAGATCATATTAAGCAAGGATGTACAACATAGGTAGGAAGAGAGATGGGGATTTAAGGCAGAAATTCAGGGAGCTAGGAGGGAAGCTTAGAGCCAGGACGAACAGAGTTGTTGTCTCTGGTTTGTTGCCCGTGCCACGTGCTAGTGAGGCGAGGAATGGGGAGAGAGAGGAGTTGAACACGTGGCTACAGGGATGGTGCAGGAGGGAGGGTTTTGGATTCTTGGATATTTGGGGCTCTTTCTGGGGTAGGTGGGAACTCTACAAGCAGGATGGTCTTCATCTGAACCAGAGGGGTACCAATATCCTGGGGGTGAAATTCGCTAAGCTATTGGGGTGGGTTTAAACTAATCCAGCAGGGGGATGGGAACCTAAATTGTAGTTCGAGTATAGAAAAGGTTGAGAGTAGGGAGGTCCAAAATCAAGTTTCAGGGATGCAAGATGGTACCGGCAAGCAAGAAGTTGGTTTGAAGTGTGTCTACTTCAACGCCAGGAGCATCCGGAATAAGGTGGGTGAACTTGCAGCATGGGTTGGTACCTGGGACTTCAATGTTGTGGCCATTTCGGAGACACGGATAGAGCAGGGACAGGAATGGTTGTTGCAGGTTCCAGGATTTAGATGTTTCAGTAAGAACAGAGAAGATGGTAAAATGGGAGGGGGGGGCATTGTTGGTCAAGGACAATATTACAGTTGCAGAAAGGATGTTTGGGGACTCGTCAACTGAGGTACTATGGGTTGAGGTTAGAAACAGAACAGGAGATGTCACCCTGTTGGGAGTTTTCTTTAGGCCTCTGAATAGTTCCAGAGATGTAGAGGAAAGGACAGCAAAAATGATTCGCGATAGGAGTGAGAGAGACAGGATAGTTGTCACAGGGGACTTCAACTTTCCAAATATTGACTGGGAACACTATAGTGCGAGTACTATAGATGGGTCAGTTTTTGTCCAGTGTGTGCAGGAGGGCTTCCTGACACAGTATGTAGACAGGCCAACAAGGGGCGAAGCCACATTAGATTTGGTACTGGGTAATGAGCCTGACCAGGTGTAAGACTTGGAAGTAGGTGAGCACTTTGGTGATAGCGATCACAATTCTGTTATGTTTACTTTAGTGATAGAAAGGAATAGGTGTATACCATTGGGCAAGAGTTACAGCTGGGGAAAGGCAATTACGATGCGATTAGGCAAGATTTAGGAAGCATAGGATGGGGAAGGAAACTGCAGGGGATGGGCACATTAGAAATGTGGAGCTTATTCAATGAAAATCTCCTGTGTGTCCTAGATAAGTATGTACCTGTCAGGCAGGGAGGAAGCTGTAGAGTGCGGGAGCCGTGGTTTACGAAGGAAGTGGAATCTCTGGTCAAGAGGAAGAAGAAGGCTTATGTTAGGATGAGATATGAAGGCTCAGTTAGGACGCTTGAGGGTTGCAAGGTAGCCAGGAAAGACCTAAGGAGAGAGCTCAGAAGAGCCAGGAGGAGACATGAGAAGTTGTTGGCAGATAGGATCAGGGTAAACCCTAAGGCTTTCCATAGTTGATTAGATTAGATTAGAGTAGATTACATTACAGTGTGGAAACAGGCCCTTCGGCCCAACAAGTCCACACCGACCCACCGAAGCGCGACCCACCCATACCCCTACATTTACCCCTTACTTACCACTACGGGCAATTTAGCATGGCCAATTCACCTGACCTGCACATCTTTAGACTGTGGGAGGAAACCGGAACACCCGGAGGAAATCCACGCAGACACGGGGAGAACGTGCAAACTCCACACAGTCAGTCGCCTGAGGCGGGAATTGAACCCGGGTCTCCGGCGCTGTGAGGCAGCAGTGCTAACCACTGTGCCACCGTGCCGCCCATAAGGAATAAAAGAATGACGAGAGTAAGCTTAGGGCCAATCAAGGATAGTAGTGGGAAGTTGTGTGTGGAGTCAGAGGAGATGGGGGAAGCACTAAATGAATATTTTTTGACAGTATTCACCCTAGAAAACGACAATGTTGTCGAGGAGAATACTGAGATACAGGCTACTAGACGAGGTGGGATTGAGGTTCACAAGGAAGAGATATTAGAAATCCTGCAGACTGTGAAAATAGAAAGTCTCCTGGGCCGGATGGGATTTATCCTAGGATCCTCTGGGAAGCCAGGGAGGTGATTGCCAAGCCTTTGGCATTGATCTTTAAATCGTCATTGTCTACAAGAATAGTGCCAGAAGACTGGAGGATAGCAAATGTGGTTCCTCTGTTCAAGAAGGGGAGTAGAGACAACCCTGGTAATTGTAGACCAGTGAGCTTTACTTCAGTTGTTGGTAAAGTGTTGGAAAAGGTTATAAGAGATAGGATTTATAATCATCTAGAAAAGAATAATTTGATTAGGGATAGTCTGCACGGTTTTGTGAAGGGTAGGTCGTGCCTCACAAACCTTGTTGAGTTCTTTGAGAAGGTGACCAAACAGGTAGATGAGAGTAAATTGGTTGATATGGTGGTATATGGATTTCAGCAAGGTGTTCGATAAGGTTCCCCACAGTAGGCTATTGTACAAAATGCGGAAGAATGGGATTGTGGGAGATATAGCAGTTTGGATCAGTAATTGGCTTGCTGAAAGAAGACAGATGGTAGTCGTTAATGGGAAATGTTCATCCTGGAGTCCAGTTACCAGTGGTGTACCGCAAGGGTCAGTGTTGGGTCCACTGCTGTTCGTCATGTTTATAAACAACCTGGATGAGGGCGTAGAAGGGTGGGTTAGTAAATTTGCAGACGACACTAAGGTTGGTGGAGTTGTGGATGGTGACGAAGGATGTTGTAGGTTACAGAGAGAATAGATAAGCTACAGAGCTGGGCTGAGAGATGGCAAATGGAGTTTAATGCGGACAAGTGTGAGGTGATTCACTTTGGTCGGAGTAACTGGAATGCAAAGTGCTAGGCTAATGGTAAGATTCTTGATAGTGTAGAGATTTCGGTGTCCAGGTACACAGATCCTTGAAAGTTGCCACCGAGGGTTGTTAAGAAGGCATTCGGTGTTTTAGCTTTTATTAATAGAGTATTCGATTTCCGGAATCATGAGGTTATGCTACAGCTGTACAAAACTCTGGTGTGGCCGCATTTGGAGTATTGTGTACAGTTCTGGTCACCGCATTATGAGAAGGATGTCGAAGCTTTGGAAAGGGTGCAGATGACATTTACTAGGATGTTGCCTGGCATGGAGGGAAGGTCTTGTGAGGAAAGGCTGAGGGGAGAGATACTAAATGAATATTTTGCATCAGTATTTACTGTGGAAAAGGATATGGAAGTTATAGAATGTAGGGAAATAGATGGTGACATCTTGCAAAATGTCCAGATTACAGAGGAGGAAGTGCTGGATGTCTTGGAACGGTTAAAAGCGGATAAATCTCCAGGACCTGATCAGATTTACCTGAGAACTCTGTGGGAAGCTAGAGAAGTGATTGCTAGGCCTCTTGCTGAGATATTTGTATCGTCAATAGTCACAGGTGGGGTGCCGGAAGACTGGAGGTTGGCAAACATGGTGCCACTGTTTAAGAAGGGCGGTAAAGACAAGCCAGAGAACTATAGACCGGTGAGCTTGACCTCGGTGGTGGGCAAGTTGTTGGAGGGAATCCTGAGGGACAGGATGTACATGTATTTGGAAAGACAAGGACTGATTAGGGATAGTCAACATGGCTTTGTGCGTGGGAAATCATGTCTCACAAACTTGATTGAGTTTTTTGAAGAAGGAGCAAAGAGGATTGATGAGGGCAGAGCAGTTGATGTGATCTATATCAGTAAGGCGTTCGACAAGGGTTCCCCATGGGAAACTGGTTAGCATGGTTTCATCTCACGGAATACAGGGAGATCTAGCAAGTTGGATACAGAACTGGCTCAAAGGTAGAAGACAGAGCGTGGTGGTGGAGGGTTGTTTTTCAGACTGGAAGCTTGTGACCATTGGAGTGCCACAAGGATCGGTGCTGGGTCCACCACATTTCGTCATTTATATAAATGATTTTGATGCAAGCACAAGAGGTACAGTTAGTAAGTTTGCAGATGACACCAAAATGTTTGCAGGTGTAGTGGACAGCGAAGAGGGTTGCCTCATATTATAACAGGATCTTGATCAGATGGGCCAATGGAGTGAGAAGTGGCAGATTAAGTTTAATTCAGATAAATGTGAGGTGCTGCATTTTGGGAAAGCAAATCTTAGCAGGACTTATACACTTAATGGTAAGATCCTAGAGAGTGTTGCTGAACAGAGAGACCTTGGTGTGCAGATTCATAGCCCCTTGAAAGTGGAGTTGCAGGTAGATAGGATGGTGAAGAAGGCATTTGGTATGCTTTCCTTTATTGGTCAGAGTATTGAGTACAGGAGTTGGGAGGTCATGTTGCGGCTGTACAGGACATTGGTTAGGCCACTGTTGGAATATTGCGTGCAATTCTGGTCTCCTTCCTATCGGAAAGATGTTGTGAAACATGAAAGGGTTCAGAAAAGATTTACAAGGATGTTGCCAGGGTTGGTGGATCTGAGCTACAGGGAGAGGCTGAACAGGCTGGGGCTGTTTTCCCTGGAGTGTCAGAGGCTGAGGGGTGACCTTATCGATGTTTACAAAATTATGAGGGGCATGGATATGATAAATAGGCAAAGTCTTTTCCCTGGGGTCGGGGAGTGCATAGAGAACTAGAGGGCATAGGTTTAGGGTGAGAGGGGAAAGATATAAAAGAGACCTAAGGGTCAACTTTTTCACGCAGAGGGTGGTACGTGTATGGAATGAGCTGCCAGAGGGTGTGGTGGAGGCTGGTACAACTGCAACATTTAAGAGGCATTTGGATGGGTATATGAATAGGAAGGGTTTGGAGGGATATGGGCCGGGTGCTGGCAGGTGGGACTAGATTCAGTTGGGATATCTGGTCGGCATGGACGGGTTGGCTGAAGGGTCTTTTCCATGCTGTACATCTCTATGACTCTATGACTTGAGGCTGTTTTCGTTAGAAAGAAGAAGGTTGAGAGGTGACTTAATAGAGACATATAAGATAATCAGAGGGTTAAATAAGGTGGACAGAGAGAGCGTTTTTCCAAGTATGGTGATGGTGAGCATGAGAGGGCATGGCTTTAAATTGAGGGGTGATAGATATAGGACAGATGTCAGAGGTAGTTTCTTTACTCAGAGAGTAGTAAGGGTATGGAATGCTTTGCCTGCAATGGTAGTAGATTCGCCAACTTTAAGTACATTTAAGTCGTCATTGGACAAACATATGGATGTACATGGAATAGTGTAGGTTAGATGGGCTTCAGATTGGTATGACAGGTTGGCGCAACATCGAGGGCCGAAGGGCCTGTACTGCGCTATAATGTTCTATGTTCTATAGATCATAGGGTGCATGGACAGAGCGAAAGGCAAGTATGGATTATTACTGCATAGATGGAGCCTTTACCCATTACACCCTAACAAATAAAGTGATCTTTTATTTCATATCATCATGCAAATGAATTCCTACTGTTAGGGGTTGATGTGCATTTGCCTGCTTTGAGGCACACTAGTAGGCAGCATTTCTGGCTTCATCTTTGAAATGGATGACATGTTCCAAGACTGAGTGATGTTCTGAGATTAATTAGCAGTTTATGATTAAGGGTGAGTCAGATTTAAGAGAATAAATAGCTTTAAGTAAATTGCTGAAAGACATCTGTGTGAGCCTGGTGATGTGGAGGATTGATGCATTCATATCTCATCTTACTCTAGAATGTTGACATGGGTCACATCCCTGCAAGTTCCAAATTAAAATGTCCCTGATTTTTGTTGTGAGAAAGGGACAGAGAGAGAAAGCACAACATTTGAGGAAAAATCTGAGAAAGAGGCAAACCCAGGCCAAGAATGATTCAACAGCAGCACTGGCAAAGCTGATCAATCCTTTTGTGATTAAAGGGAGTGTGTCTAAAGAGAGAAATAAAGACTTTAAAATTAGAAAATTTTAACTTCTATAAAAAATTGAGACTGTGCTTCTTGATATTTTCTCCAACATAACAGAGAACAGTGTGTTTTGTACATAATTAATGAAAATGGGAGTATAGAGATCTCAGCAGGAATCATTTATGGCGTTTGTTTCAAACTTAATTTGCCATTAGGTTTAGGTACTTCCACCTACCAAAGTTGTGCTTCACTGTTCAAAGATTGCTATTAATTTTCTTAAAGTGTAGCCTCTAAGTGATTTTGGGCTAACTGAGTCTGTGGCAGTCTCAAACCTAATGGGCATGGGTCCATAGCGCTAACTGCCCATAATTTAGCTCTATCTGGCATTAATTGCCAGTGTTACTCAGAGAAGCCACAAGGATGAGTGATGTGGGAAATGGAACTGTCACACTGGCACAGTAGGAGATGCTCCTTTGAGGCTTTCATTGCACATTATTGAGGGAATTGACCTCCCAGCATTAACCTCCTTCATCTTGATGAGCACAACCATTTGGTGATTCTGTTTCCTTAAGCCTTCAGCTTTGTAATCATTCCCACATATGCATTATTCTATATTTATTTATGTCTTTTATGTCTCCAGTAATGTTTCATGCCATTCTTGATGGAGACAAGATGGGCAAAAGACTTGCTGCACGTGCTTGGTGTATGTCGTTTCTTTGGAACGACATACATTGAAGCAATCATCAAATATTACTAGGCCCAAATATTTGACAGCTATATTTTAAAATAGCCATAGGGCTCATTTATACTTAGCTTAGAGAATTTAAATATTATTTAGAAAGAAAGCAAGCAGTATTGTTAAAATAAATATTAGTATGTAAATTCAAGCCTATATAAGTTTAGAAAAATATGACTTGACAATGAACTGCTTTTCAGTTAAGAGTAGTTTGTTAAGTGCTTTGTTATTAAATGTTGCAAGATTGCTTAAACAAGAGTAAAATATTCCTGTGTAATATACTGAGAAGACAAAAAGTCAGGGGGTCAGATCGGGCACACATGGAGGTAAGGATCAAGGAAATAGTAACTTAAATTGCAATTTATGAAAGAGGTTACTTGTTGAGGTGCAAGCCACAAAGATGGACAAAAGACTTGCCGCACGTGCTTGGTGTGGGGCAACTCAAGCTGTTCTATAATATCCTGCATTAACTGCAAGCAGGAAAAACAATATACATTTGAAAAGTGTAGTCAGCACAAGTAGGAAGAAGAATTTTAATTAATCACAATTTGGCATTTAGTGAAATTACAAAAAATAATTGAAGTGCAAGTATCAGTAAAGTGTGAGCGCATAATCCATAGTCTTTGAGAAGAATGCATTCACAAAGAGAAACTGAAGACTAATAATTGAACATGTAAGATTAAAGGATATAGTAGTGATGATTATAGTAAAGCAAAGGAGAAGAGGAAACTCAAAAGTAAAATGAATTCTAGTCACATTAGTTGCACCATGATTACCTGGGCTAAGTTTCCAGGGTCGTGTGTAACTCAAATCACTCAGTAAAATGTACTCACTATTAAAGTAGCTGAACACCAACTAGGAAAAAAACAATATGCATAACTGGCACCCCAGTCACCAACTTAAACACTTCCTCATTCTACCACCAGCACATTAGTAGTAGATGTGTGTATTATATGCAAAATGCACAACTTCAACTTACTAAGACTCTCAGTAACACCTTTCAAATCCGTGGCCTCTACCACTGCAAGGCAAAAGGGAGATTGGTTAGCCTACCTACTTGGACAACTGGTTTATGCAACAGCATGGGTTCAATTCCCACACCAGAAAAGATTACCATGAAGGACTCTCTTTCTCAACCTCTCCCCTTGCCTAAAATGTGGTCACCATCTGGTTAAACAACCACCAGTTGCCTCGCTCTAATGAGGGAGTAGCCCTAATGGACTGTAGAGACTTTACCTTTTACCACAGGAAGATTATATGACATAGGAGCAAAAGCAGGCCAATTGGCTAATTGAGTCTGCTCCACCATTCAGTGAGATCATGGCTGATCTGATAACCCTCAACTCCACTTTCCTGCCTTATTTCATAGCCATTGATTCTCTTACTGATTTAAAGGCAAGATGGTGACATGGTTCCGTCCAGCGATGGTGGTGCAGCTCCAAGCTATGGCTGGGCCTGGATACCTTACAGCGGAGGCAGTGGCATTCCAGGCTGTGGTTGCATGTGGGATCTCTGAATGTTCACAGACTGAGGGATGGACTTTGTGGCTTTGTTTTTCTGGCAGTGAGGACTGATGTTGGAGGCAGGGGAATAATCTGGATGTTTCCTTTTCTTTTGGCTGTTTCTTTTATTTCTGCTTCTGTTTTTAATCCTATCTTTAATACACTAAGATGGTGCTGGCGAATGGCGACTTTGTACACTTTTCACTGTACTCCTGTACTCCAGTACACATGACAATAAAATCTAAGTCTAAAAATTCTAAATCTAAAGATATCTATAAATTAACTACCCTCTGAGGAAAACAATTCCTTCTCATCTCTGTCTAAAACGAACAGCCCCTCATTCCAGGATGATGCTAATTGGTCCTAGACGCTACAACAAGAGTTGTAATCCACAAACTTGGTGATAGTACATTCACTTCTGTCAGCCAGTCATTAATGCATATTGTAAGTAATTGTAGCCCCAGAACTGATCCTAAGGGCACTCCACTAATTATAGATCACCATCCTGAAAATGTCCTCACTGTTCCAACTTTATGTCTTCTATTAGTTAGCCAATCATCTATCCTTGTTAATATACTACACTAACATCATTGGATCTTAACTTATTGAAATAGCTTTATGGCTATTTTATTGAATGAAGGGAAGTATTTTATTGAATGATTTTTGGAAATCCAAATATATTACTTCTACTAGTTCCCCTTTTTCTATCCTGTTTGTAATAAATTAATCAGATATGATTTCCCCTTCATGAAGTCATGCTGACTCTGCAAGATTATATTATTCATTTATAAATACTATAGTATTACATCCTTTTTAATCCTAACACTTTCCCAACAGTAGCCCATAGTTACCTGTGTTTTTAATCATTCTCTTTTTGAATAACATTATTATGTTGACAGTTTTCCATTCCTCTGGAATTTTCCAGAATCTAAGGATTCTTGGAAATTTACTACCAGTGCATCTACTATCACTGTAGGGACTTCCATTAAAATCCTAAGGTGCAACCCATCAGGTCCAGAAGACCTGTTGACCCTAGTACTTTTCTCTAGTGATCGTTATCATGTTGAATTCTTTCTCTCCCCTTGATTCATTAATATTTTTGGTATGCTGTAAGTGTCCTGTATCATGCAGGTTGATGGAAATTATTTAATCAAATTGCTCCATAATTTCATGGTTCCCCATTACTATTTCCCCAGTCTCATTCTCTAAGGTGCTTATGCTCACTTTGGCCTCTTTCCTCCTTTTTGTATAGGACGAGGGCAACCGTCACATGAAAGCATAATCACAGAATCCCTACAGTGTGGAAGCAGGCTATTTGGCCCATTGAATCCACACTGACTTTCCAAAGACCATCCCACCCAGACCCACCCCAGCCCTGTAACCCTGCATTTCCCATGACTAATCCACCTAGCTTGCACATCCGTGAACACTTTGGGCAATTTAGCATGGCCAATCCTCCTAACCTACACATCTTTGAACTGTGGGAGGAAACCGGAGCACCCGAAGGAAACCCACACAGACATAGGAAGTACGAGCACCTCAAGACAGACAGTTGCATAAGGGTGGAATCAAACTCAGGTCCCTGGTGCTGTGAGGCAGCACTGCTAACCACTGAGCCACTGGGCCACATCACCAGCTACAAGTTCCACTCAAAGCATCGCATTATCCTGTCTGAGAACTAAACTGACCATTCTTCATTGTTTCTGAAACTTCCCTTCTGTGGGAGTTCCCACACTGGGTGGACTGCATGAAAATAGACCATCACTGCCTTCTGAAGAACAATTACCAATGGACACCAAATGCTGCATTTGCTAGTGATGGCCCCATCCCATGAAAGAATTTTTAAAAATCTATCTTCCATTCAGCACTATGTCCACTATATTTCATAAATGTCACATTTCTAATGTGTTAATTGAGAAAAAAAATCAATAAAATCACCATTTTTTAAAAGTATCAAATATTTAATTCATGAAGATTTTCTTTAAATTATTATAAACACAATTTTAATTGACTTCTTCCTCATTTTTTAAAAAAATGTTGTCAACTGTCTTGTTTCTTTTTTCTAATCCCATTAGCTACTCCAGTTATTTGGTGTAGGGAATGAACACAGTTTGATTAATAAACAGATTGCAAACATATTAAAACATATGGAACTGTTTATTTTTCAGAAAAGCATAATTCAAAATAGATTAGATTTTTAAACCAATTTGGGTGATTGTTAATTATAATAAATGAGTCTTGACAAGTTTTCGGTAACTTCTTCCGAAGACAGAATATGCTTCATCAGGAACATGGGGCACCATTCTAACTGAAGGTCCAACCATATACCCTACTGGTATTACTGGAAATCACCAGTAATTTATTACAGGTTTTTAAGGAGGTAACGAGCTGTTTAGATAAAGAAGGACTAGATTTACCTTTGTAATAGTGGTCTTTTCTGACAACTTAACAGGTTTTCTCTCCGACCCAGTTTGTCCCTTACCCAACCCTCTCTCGACAGCTGCACCATGTCTCACCACGCTGCCCACCTGTGCCCCTTTTTCTCACTGTTCTCTGACAACTTCCCATTTGCTTCACCTTTGGTGACCCCTCCCCCAACTCTGCCACTGTCAACCTAACAATCTCCCCAAAGAAACAATCGTGTGATAGTCCTGATCTCCAGGACTTGTTCTTAAGATGTTTTGTCCTGACGACTTCTCCTGTTGGGTCCAACTACCCCCAGTCACTCTTACCGTGCTCATCTCACTCCACTGCTGCTGGCTTATAGCAGATAATACCTCAACTTTTATCATCAATCCCGGATTGTTGATGTCTAACTCCTACCACTATCAACTACCGTCTAATATCCACAGGGTTAGGAGTGGCTGACTGACGCAAAAAGATAACACACATGAATAAATCGACAGCTGTGAAATTGTTCTCAACTGCTCCCCCTGCGCCAGTGTTGGAAAGTTCGCCGGAAAATTCCAATTACGCGCGTAACGCCGGCGGAACGGGAGCAGCTCGGTAAAGGAGCTCCAGACGGTGAAGGCAATGGTTAAGTTCGAGATCGGAAATACCCGAAGAGGGCGCTCCAGGAGCTGATACCGGCTCTTCCAGCTGCACAGACGGGCGCCTGTGCTCAATCTGCGTCTCTCAGTTACTATAAAGGTTAATTGGAGAGCATTTGGACCGGGACACTGCGTGTAATTTATATGCATCCATCCCTGTTAAACTTGTAGGTGGAACACACCTCTTAATATCAAGCAAAGCGAACAAATCCGCGAAAGAAAAACCAATTGCTTCTATTTCAGATTTCAGATTTTATTGCAATAATCCAACCATTTCAAGTTTAATGATTTACAAGCAGTGATGCTTAAAAAGACGTTTGTTAACTTAAAGGAGAGGAATACTGAAATATTTGGAAATATTAGCAACATTGTAACATTACTATGTTACAAAATATTCTGCGGTGCTAGGGTTGGGAGTTGCAACAATTTAAAAGGGTCTGTGAAACAGCCTCCACAGTGGACAGGGTTCTACAATAACGCTATTTCTGCTGTTACATTTTAACAGGATTGTAAGAGAATCAAGTTCGGACTAAACACACGTCCGGCCGAAACTCTGTCTCCCCCCCCCCCCCCCAAATGGAGACAAAGGCGGGTTTGGAATAACCACCTGCTATCTACAATCCTACAATACATCCTTAAAAGACAAACAAAAGATCTTAAAAATCTTAAAGAAGACCATTCATTAGATCGACAAAGGGGGAAAGAAATAAATTATCATAATTAATCCTATCAGTGCTGGTGGGTGGCATGATGTGTGTCCTTTAAGGTAATGTTGGACACTGGTAATGTTAACATATACACATGCTTTTGTGAAGGCGGCCAGTCAGCGTTTCCACAGCATTTCAGCCGCTTGGTAAACAAGCTTCAGGGAAGGAAAAACAGTGCAGCTGCTGGCTGCAAGGAAAATAACATTTTCTGAAATCATAGACAATGCAGACATTTATGTAAAGTTATATCGCGTCTCTCTGCTTACAAAAGCCTCCATGTCTCACATCCATCCCCGTCTGATTCGAAATCTTTAACACACATTCACTCTTATTTTGTACTCCCTATTCCAGTTTTATGTTGTGTACGTTTTGGTGAGGAATGTTGCTCTTTTGAGTGACATGAACGTCTTAAAGGAATGTGATCTACTTTCACTTATGCGTTTGAAAACTGTAATAATTGCATTAATTGTCCCCAGCCCCATCTATTTTCCCCTTTCAGTAGCATCAATTTTTACCCCCCGGGCCAATAAAATATTCAGATCTCCCGGCATTGTAAATAGCTGGGTGCAGTTTCAGTACACGTTTCCCTCATTCATTTTCGCTCCACTTTATTAACAGCATTAGCAATGGCAGATTTCTGGACAACGTTTGTTCAGATCTAGTTGCCCATGGTTTATTTATGCAGTCTCCAGAATTCGACCAGGACCTCCCATGTATTTGTTGGGTTAAGGGGAGGGGGGTGTGGGGGGTCCGGGTACCTCACGAGGCAATTCACGGCGTTTTATATATACATACATACATACCTAATATAAATACACATACACAGACGTGTGTGGCTGTGTGCGTGTGAGAGAGAGCGAGAGCGGCTGTTCCCACTACTTTCATGTTATTTTGTAAAGAGGAACTCTTTAGCGAAGTTTATTTGCAGCGATAAAGATCTTTATGTGTCCCTGTACCTTAACAGGATCGTGTTTAGCTGGCAGCTTCGCGTATCAGATTGGAAGCTTGTTTCTTTTTCGTTTTAAAAATGCTAGGGTTTGGAAAGATCCCTATGCTGAGGTCCTCGCTACCTCCCATTGATGCTTCTGCAGCTTGGGTGGTCCGTCCACTTTGGTGAGCTGTTGCTTAGCAGCTAATAATAGTGGATGTTTGCTAAGTAATTTGCTTCTTCCTTAGCCAATGGGAATCCGGTCGAGAGGACTTTCCATCAACTCTTTTTGATGGGCTGGAGGCGGGTTTTTCTCTCCAAATGCTGGATGTGTGAGATCGGGGACAGAAGTGAAAGATTGAGCTGAAAAGAAGGGGGAATTTTTCTCTTTTATTTTTGCAAGTTCCGTGGTGTTAGAAGGACGGAGCAAGGGGAGCGAGAGAGGGAAAGGAAAATAGAAAAACTACACGTGGATGTAGAGTCAAGATCCTCAAGGATTCCTGCGCGAAATGTTGGAATGGAAATATCAGACTTTCGCTCAGGAAGAGACTAGGGATTCGCCAGCTGGTTTTCTTGTCACTTTTGGGGGATTATTCCTGTTGTTGTTGTTGTTGAACCGAACGATCCGCGACTGGTTTCCAGGGCCATGGCTTCAGTCTCTCAGCCTCCCCGGAGCGATGGAGCTCAGCCCCCGAGGTACAGTCACCAAAGCCCGGCCGCTTGCTCGGATCTGCTGCGGAGACCCAGCTACTGCCACGCTGCTTTTGCATTGAAACAGATCTCCAAGGTGCAGAGAAACAACAAAAAAAAGAATATTCTTACTGTTAAGTTTCTCCCTTGCAAATAGAAAACATGCATTCGTACAGTGATAACGCCAGGGCTAATTGTAGCAATAACCCTTTACAGATTCAGGCACTTTACTGGGAGATTTCTTGACTGATTTAGAAACTGCATTTCTCCCAGGAATCATGTTTGTTTTGAAAGTATAGGGGAAAGTTGTCAGAAAAGTCTTCAGAAATGGCTTTCACTCCACAAGAGAGATAGATTTGTTGGCTGACGGTGTGTACAGCTAACAAGGCAATGCCGATGTGGGTGAGGAAGGTGCGTGGGGTTTGACTGGGGTATGTTTATTACAGAGTCTGTGTATGTGTGAGGAAGTGCACATACAGGTGTGTGCATGTGTGTATCTGGCTTACCTTGTGTGCAGTTGACCTAGAGGCTGCGATGTTGCTGCTAAGTTTGTTACTGCGATTATTTGGCAGATTGAACGCTGAACTTGTGAAAGCCTTGGAATAATGTCAGCATTTTTTTATTGAACGAAGTGCAGGCAGTTTCTCGGGGGGGGGGGGGGGGGGGGAGGCGAGGGGGGTAATGGTGGCTAATGTGTCTTGCGGGGAGAGCAACTTCTCGCTGGGGGAGAAAGGAAGGGAAAGCGAGGAGCCTGAGCATACAGGAGCTTGACAATTCTAAAGAAGGAGACACGGGTCCAGCCAATGAGCATTGGACCAGAGTTGACGGAAGGAGAAGCCGAGAGGACACAAAAGAGGAAACATGAGAAAATGTCCTGGAGTGAAAGGCAGATTGGCAACAGCAATGAAAGGACTGGCAGACAGAAGCGAGAGAGGTGGTGGTGGGGGGGGGGGTGTGAAAAAATAAGTAAAAGTTACAAAACGAAAAAGAAATGTGCAAAGCCTAGAGATACTGACTGCCAGGGTGTGACGTTAGAGAGGGAAAGGTGAAGAAAGATAAATGAAGTGGGGGGGCGGGAATGGAGGCTGAAGGAGAGCCATGAAACCAGGGGAAATTGGAGATTTGGAAGGACGTGGTAACTGGAAAAAAGGAATGTAACGGGAGAACAGTGAAGGAAACAGAACCCGGGGACAGAACAGTAGAATGAAATGATACGTTATAGAAGGAAGAGAAAAAAATTGACGAGTGTAGCAGATAGGAGGGGGAAATGATGTGAATTGAATTTATTTTTCTCTCCAATGTCCACTTTGTAAGTGCTACTGAAGTTCATATCTTCTTTCTCTTAACTGTTTTCTTTCATTATTCACTTCTCAGATCTCTCTCTTCTCCCCCCCCCCCCCTGCTATTTTATTAGAAATAAGACAGAAGGAAACTAATTCCCTTTTATTCTATATTTATGTCTATTATCCTTCCTAATCTTTTGTTCCTTACTGTTGCCTTTTTCTTTCTGTTGTTTTTGCTCAACCATTTTCTGTTTTCTTCCCATTATCTTTGCGGTTACATCTCTCACTTTCTCTGAACCGGACTTCCTTATCCTTGCTCTCTAATATCGATCTTTCTTCCATTCCTTTAGTCTTGCTCTTTTCTCTCTTTCTGACACTCTGTCCATGTCTTTGCTTTCCATTTCAGAATTCCTGTCTACCTCTTCCCAGTTTTGCCTTCCCTCCCATCTTTTTTCCCTGTCTCATTTACCCTTAGAATTCCTAAGCAAATCTTTTCCTCTCTCCCTTTATTTCTCTCTCTTCTCCCTTTCCCTCTCACAACTATTTCCCCCTTTGCTTGTCTTGTCACTTCTCTCCCTATCCCCACATTCTTTTGCCCTTCTCTCTGCAGCCACTCTCACCTTATGTTTTCTTTTTCTGCTACCTTACCTCATCATCTCCTCTTCCCTTCATCCAATAAACCCCCTGGTCTGACACAACTCTTGTCTTTGTTCCCTAGGGAAAGGCAGAGGGGCGGCGGGCTCCACTCTGGCTCCGAGCCCACTTCCAGGCCCTGCTCTTCAGGTTGGGCTGCAGCATCCAGCGGCACTGTGGCAAGTTCCTCTTCATTGGGCTTTTGGTTTTTGGAGCTTTTGCTGTTGGCCTGAGGGTTGCTAGCATTGAGACCGACATCGAACAGCTTTGGGTGGAAGGTAAGACCAAGTAAAAACTAACAAACATGTTAAGCAGAAAGAAACAAATATCCTAGTGCAAACAGACTCGATGGTCTGTATGTCTAACCCTATGATCTGAATGTCCTTGCTTACTATGATCTGCCTGTACTGCTTGCAAACAAAGCTTTTCCCTGTACTCAGGTACACGTGATGACAATAACTCAAAGCAAATAGACTGACAACATTCAGAAATTTGGAAATGAAAGCATGTGCAAGTGACACAGGCTTTACTTTCGCAATTATGTTTTCTATCATAGTTATCTTTACTGTATTAAATTTGATCATGTATCACCTCTTTGAGAGCCTAATGCACCTAAACTTGACAGTACTTGCATTGTCTTTTATCATAAATACACAATTTGCATATTTCTATTTGCTTCAACATTATAAGCATCCTCCTCTGGCCCAGATTCAGTCCAATCTGCTTTTGCCTCTGATTAATCCTAAACATAATATGCAGGTTGTCTCTTCTAATCATTGCATCAGAATATATTGACAACTGCTTCCAAATGTATAGCCCTTGAAATACCTTAGCCAGCCAAACTAATCACCTCACCTCCATCCTTGAGTCAATCCCAATTGTGCAAATATGATCTTTGCAAAACCAGTTACATCACTAATACACATTCAGACCAATTCCTTATTTCACTGCAGATATTGCCATGATCAACTGTAATCTTTGTTTAGTGACATATTTCCTTGATTGTTTATGATGAAGTGCTGTTATTTCAGGTTTTTCTGTTGTGCTGGTTGAATTAAAGCAACGCTTTTAAGTATTTTATTTTGGTTTGAACTGTAGATGAGCTGAGAAAAACCAGCTGATGCAAAGTTTGCTTTCACGAGTCAACTGGTTTTATTGTTCCTCACATAGAAGCAGAGGATTGTTGGTATCTGTTCTACATTGCTGAATTGATGCTCTATTGGTTCCATTTACTCTTTTCTGTTCGTATTTAAGCGGCACTATCTAAAATCTCTGGACTGTGAACTTGTCCAGGATTTCTTCATGGTAAAAGACCTTGATGGGAGGAAGGGAATACATTGCAAAGTCATCTAAAAATCTGAAGTTGTAAATGTGTGAGGGCCCATAAAATGGCTTTTAACTGGTTTGCTGTTAAAGATTCCATCTGTTGTCATTCCCACCATTATTCCTGGTTGTCGGAGTGCTCCAGATGGTGTCCTTGTTGTAGCTGTGCAAGGAATGAATACAATGCAACAAGTGACATCAAAATGGCAGGATGAACAAGCAATCAGAAATATGAAACTTTTATCCCTTACTTTGCATATTTTTTCTTACCTGATCTGATGCCAGAGAAAGATATTTTTCATCAATTATACAACACATTATGTCCTCAAATTCTATTTCTGTTAATTTTCTATCAATAAAGACACTGAAGTTACCATCAAGCTTTTGGTGGAATTTTGTTTCTCCGTGAAAATAATTCTTATTAAGGAGTCATTCATATCAAGTACATTGTGTTACAAAACACATTGCCAGATCAGTGAACAAGAAGATGACACAACAACCAAGCAGTCACAATACTTGTTACCAAGTTGTTATTGTTGATCTTTGCTTCAAAGAAGTCGACTTTAAAAATGGCATCAGTATGGTTGGGCATTTCAATTTAAAAGCAGTTTTTTTTAGGGATTGAATTAATCTAATAAAATGCTAGTTGGGGAAAAAGATGATTAAAATTCTGCAAATAGTTAACACTTCGCACTGAGACTTTATCTATTTCTGTCAGATGACCCTTAAAGTGATTTTCCATAAGTTCCAAAAACTTGTGTTTTTTTTACAGAAATATAATTTTAGGTATTCAAAATACCATTTTAAAATAAAAGATTAAATTCATAAGTTGAAAATTAAGTTGTACTTTCTAACTCAGTATTTCTGAGGAAAAAAAATTGGATGCGCAAACACTTCCAGGCCTCAAAGGGTTAAATCTGCTTTGAAGCAGCCATGTTCATCTTGTGTAGCACTAAGCTTCCAAACTTCATTTACAATAACATAGTCATCTACTGGTAGAAATGTAACATAGCTTTAGACAGCAGTACTGAGTGGTTTATTGCAGGCTCCGCTTGTAGCCGTTTCAAGTAGTAAACTGCATCTAATTTGTCTAGTTTTTTTTTAAACTGTAAAGCTACTTGTGTGTCCTTTTTCTGTCTCTCAAATCCCTTTCCTATTTTTCCGGTCTCTCCCACACTGTGCTGTTTTTATTTTAACATTTGTATGCTAATTGCTACCTTTGACTGAGTTTTTTCTCTCTCCATGACTTTCTCCGTTCCCCTTCCTGTGTGTTATGTTTCCTGATACTCCCCCCACTCTCTTTTACAGACAGTTCAGGGCCATGTGTTTAATTCAGTTTTCACACTCCGACCCTTTCTAAGCCCTGCTTTCGATTCCCACCCCCAGCCCCGAAAATCTTCTGCTGTTTTCCTCCCAGGAGCAGATGTGGTGTGTGAAATTTACGCCATTTTGAGCTATTGACCCTGTATAGAGCTGTGTATGTATGTATGTGTGCGTGTGTGTGTGGTCCCAAACTATTCTTGGACTCCATTCAACAATAGAGGGAACCTCTCTTACGAAACCTGAATGCCATTAAAGTTTACCCACCTGTTTGCACACGAGGTTTTCACAGCAGTTGGAAAAAGAAAAAAGAGGAGACTGATGCCTCTCCTAATTCTTTTCATCTAGTTTTTTTTAAAGTGTTTTTTCTAGAAACAACACCACAGGGAAGAGCAGCTGTTCTTACTTTTATGTCCTGAAGTGCTGCATCTTTTTTTTTCATTTAATGGGCTGTGTTTGCAAGAACTGCACAAATTACAGTAAATAATGTTAACCCTTTGAGGAACATTGTAGATTTTGGTTTGTAAGTGAAATTAAAGTTTATGTTATTAAAAACAAATTTTCATTTTATTTGCCTTTTATGTTTCTTGTCACTTAAAAACAGTGATGTGGGTATAGGATTAGAAAAGAAAACATGACTATTAGTTTACTGTAACAAATAAACATTTAGGGCTTTTCCTTCTCAGTATTAATGCCTTGGAATTTTAACAACAGGAAGGTTCTCCTGAACTCTTTTATCAAAATGGTGCTTAAATTGTAAGATATGCCAACTCTTTTAGTTGTGTTGGTATTGGTTTTGTGCTGCGTAGCACTTTTGGTTTAAATAAGATTTGGTGGTTATAAAAATGCAGTTCTAGAAATTATGGTTGGCACTGTCAGTGGATGACTTTTGTCCTGCTTATCTGTTTTTCGTCTGTCTCCCATTTAATAAAAGTCACCACCAATAACTTGCACTTGTGGAGCACAAACCACCTTGCCTGTATTAAAATCAATGTCAAGCAACGTTGTTAAACATTTGTCTGTTAGAAGTAATCTTAATATTATGTGCTCTAATATAAATGTTTAACACTCTGATTTGAATAAAGATAGCAGTACTCTTATGGAACTGAAGCAGCATTATTTTTGAAATTGTTATTTTTAAATCTTGGTTCTATGTCATCAGGCATTTATGAAACAGGTGTGATGAATTTTGTAAGTTCCCTCACCCCCTCTGCACCCACCAACATCTCTCCAGCGAGTCACTCACCTTGTACTTTGCCAGCAGACGATGCTATTGGTCTCCTCATTTCCTCAGTGCATCCACCTATAGCCATCTGTTAGTGGAGATCACTGTGAGAAAACTTGCATTCATACAGTCTTGGTCAGACTTGCAATTCCTTTCATTTTTGTTGCACTTGTGTGTTTGTGCTTATTTACAAATGTTTTTCGTTTCCAATTAAGTTACTTTTTAAAGAACTTACATCAGCTTAAAGGCTTCAGAAGATTGATAACTTATCACATCTGTCATTTTTCATATTTCTACATATAAATTGCATTGCAGTGACTCGTAATGCAGCATCTGATTTATTTGAGATGTATATTTTAAAGCAAAAAAAAATGAGACTTGTTTGTATTCAAGGCAATGGTGTGTAGAAAATAGATGGCAGTGAACAGAATGTTTCTGTTAACACAAGTGGATGGTCATTATAGAAGATAACTAAAGGTAAAGTTGCCATAGTCCTAGTAGACCATTAAAGAGAGAGAAACAACTGCTGGTGGTTTATCTGAGGGTCAACACATCTTAGGTGAGGTGAGAGATTGAGAAGGAGACTGCTTTATGCTAACTTCAGCCAGTGTGAGAATTGAACACACACTGTTGGTATCACTCTGTGTTGCAAACCAGCCATCCAGCCAACTTACCCCAGAAAATAAGTAACCACAATTACAATGCCATAAACCATACAATAAACATGAAGTGCAGTGAACTGCTTCAAAAGGTTACAACCTATGGTTTTTCCTAACCCAGGTTATATGTGCCATTAATGAAAGAGGATACTAACCAGATTGGTTAAATCATTGTCCAATCATGATTCAGTTTTGCTCCATTTATTATTTAATGTGGTTTATCTAATTTTTTCCTGTGTAGGTTTTTCAGGTTCTTTTTCTTTGACTTTGCATTGTCCTCTTAAACCTCTGATTTCTTTAGATAAGTTTTTGCACATGTCTTACCATGTAGCCACTATGTAGTAAATGCTATGAAAAGCTCAGGATGATTTTAGTTAATCTAAGACGTTATGCACAATGCTAAAGATTTAAGGAAACTGGAATGTCAACTTTGGTAAAACTTTCAGCAAACCAGAAACTTTTGAAGAAAACATATATCTATGCAAGTATTTCCAATTTAACATGAAAAGAATACAAGTAAAGATTTTGAAGAGTGGATATTTTGCATTTAAGGAACAGAGACTTGTTTTGGTGAAGCCAGAGACTCTGCTATCCCCCCCATGGCTTGTTCAAAGAGTTGCTATCTGAATCAGGTTTAAGTGGTTCACCAGCCAGTTTCTCACAAATACTGCACTTTTCTGTTAAGCAGTGTTGAAAGGACTCTGGGCAAATCTTTGAGTTGATTACAATCTGTCTGGAAAGTAACCCATAGTTTTTGTTGAATACGTGCCCAGGAGACCTCAGTGTATTGTGTATTCCCTTGCAGTATTCACACTGCTGCACAAAGTAAGATTTCTTTTATTGAGGGCAAATATATTAAGAGAATATTAAGGAAATCTCTTGTCACTTTGGATTCCATGGAATTTCAATTTTGTTAATTTTTAAAAATGTGTGGAAATAATCTTTTATCTGAAGCCAAGGTCTTTTAATTTTGATTTGGGTTTTAATTTGAACCATTAGCAGTGCCAGGTGATGTTATAATACATGAAGAGTTATAGTAGAATTGGGGGCAAAACATAGGCAGTGGATCAAACATTAAAATTGGTCCATTAGTCATTGTGTAGTTAAATCTACAAGCTGCATTTAAGGTAAAATTAAAGATATAGTAAGGTGATACCATAAATGATCAAACCAAATTTGAAATTATCTGAATCACAGAATCATGCACAACTTTTTTAAACACATTGCATTCCATTCAGTTATTCAAAGTAGCACGATGAGGAGTTTGCAGAAGCATCTTTCCTGACCTTCATTGTGTGCTTGAAGCTGGTGTCATGGCGGACAGTAAAAGACAGCAATTATGGTAAATCACAAATCCTAACCAGAATATGGTTAGGATTTCTGATCAGTGTAAGAACAATGTTGTGTTCTATTTCACTACCGTACTGGAAATAGTATGAACATTACAACAGAAAATGATGGAAAGTAACAAGAGGTTAATCAAATTATAGAAAAAAATGACATGTTAACAGCTTGGACATGAGTTCTTCATCAGGACTCTGAAAAATAATTTACACCTGATATTGTCAGTTCATTTTGAATTCAGGCTTCCTGCATTTCATAATTTGTTTTAAGTGCCAGTTAGGATCATCAGACCTTTACCAATTATAGCATGTTATGTACACATAATCATAAGAAATGAGGCTATCCAACAGTTCTGGGAAACTGGCAAAGATGTGTTGCAAATTTGGAAGAGTTACATGTCATTATTCAGCATCAATCTTAGAGACATTCCTAATGCCATTTGACAGGTTCTTCCTAATTGGTTTCAACTAAAAGTTCACACACAAGCGTATGAGACTTTGTGAAAAGAAACCACAGTGGTTCAGTCTCTTAATTGCTCCACTAACTCTTTGGTTTATTTGCTTGGTTCTAGAGATGCTATGTTCTATCTTTATTTGAATCTTAATAAATATTTTTCGAGTATTTGGGTGCTCACTGTGTTCTAAAACTCTCAATAGCTACCCATTTGAAGTATAACAACAGGCCTGTCTTTGCCTTCTGTACTATAGGTGATCTTCACCTAGAATTTTGTATGTGAATGAGGGAACCAGCAATTAGTCTTCATATAAATACCTTTTCTAAGCAAAATTTTTTTAAAAGCACAATAATTGATTGAAATCTAATTCACTGCCTCATCATTTTTAGTCAAGTTTGTGAATAAAGGCACTTCAGTTCATTTGATCTCATCATTGGGGTCTTCTGGGAGTTGCCTGGTCATTGAACACAGTCATAGCTTTCTGAATGATATCACCTAATAGATGTTGGAGGAAGAGAAATGTGGACTGGAATATGGGTCAGGTCTAGTAACAAGTGAGAAAGTCACTTTTGAGTCTGTTACCTGGTTGTCATTCTCAATATCTAACATTGCATAACTGAACAGCCATGCCTGTTATATTCTTACACAATACAGAGCATTATGTTTAAATTACTCAAATGTTCTAGTTTCAGACTTACTTCTCGGCAATCTATCCAGTTGATCATTAATCTTTTCCTCTAACAGACGCTAGTTGATGGAGGTCTAGGCCATAAAAATGCCCATGGTTTATTATTACATTGAGAGTGTCACCCAGAAAGGTAACAACAAAACTTGTTGAAGGAACTTGCTGTATGTGATCTGATGGTGTATGTGTTTGCAATTGTGGAAAAGTCACAAGGGAAGTCACAAAAGGTGAACCATTCTCCAGAATGCAGAAGATCTCACTTCTTCCAGTGGAAGCTACAATTTATTTTAAATTGATATTTGTTGAATCCGAAGACCCCACAGACCTTTTAGATCTGGCTTTCTCCTGCTATTTTTAAAGTCCCAACCTTATTTCTGACAGATCTACTTTTGTGAAAAGATGAAATGGAAGCAGAATGTGATTCACACAGGTAGGAAACCCAAAATTAGCAGAGCTGTTTGAACTTAGCACTGAGTTCACATTGACCATGTCTTGATTGGTACATGGGCCATCATTCACACTGTGAGAGCTACAAGTTGATAGAGTGGACATAAATGCCTTTTTAGAGTGGATATAGCTGCATAATTGTTTTAATTTTAGATTTATTAAATGTCCCACTCTTCAGCTTTGTAAGAGAAGTTGAAGGTGACAGTGACTACTTAAAAATAAACCTTTGTTGGACTGCTTTGATGGGTAGACTTAGTTTAGAGTGGAGTTGTATTTGGTTATGCAGTTTAAATAGTAGTTTTTGGGAAATTTCTCATGGGCTAACATTAAGGAATCATGACTGTTAGGAAAACTCTACAATTATCCTAGCAGGGAATTCTGAATTCACAGTTTGATTGACATCTTAAAGAGATGATTAAAGGATTGAGTGTCATTATCGTTGCAACTGAATTGACGTTTTCTTTGATAAGAGATTAGCCACTTGTGGGGATTTGAAAACTCTTGCATAGATTTTATGAATGCGAGTTTTTAAGTGGCAAGTGTATGAATGACAACTCTATTAGATAGTTAAAAAACATTTTCTCCTCCTCATGTGGCTGCTGTGATGAATTCTTAAAATTCACTTACGTCCCGACTGGTTGGCCTTATTGCCTGTGCCTAGTTGCCCTTGAAAAGATGGTGGTGAGCTGCCTTCTTGAACTGCTGCAGTTCAAGGTGGCACAGTGGCTCAGTGGTTAGCACTGCAGCCTCACAGCACCACGGACCCAGGTTCGATTCTGGACTTGGCCATCTATGTGGAGTTTGCACATTCTCCTCGTGTCTGCGTGGGTTTCCTCTGGATGCTCCGGTTTCCTCCCACAATCCAAAGATGAGCAGATTAGGTGAATTGGCCACGCTAAATTACCAATAGTGTTCAGGGATGTATAGGTTAGGGCATTGGTCGGGGTAAATGTAGAGTAATAGGGGAATGAGTCTGGGTGAGATACTCTTCAGAGGGTCGGTGTGGACTTGCTGGGTTGAAGAGCCTGTTTCCACACTGTAGGGATTCCATGATTCTACGTGCTGTACGTTGATCCACAGTGCCATTAGGGTGGAACTTTCAGGAATTTGACCCAGAGATATCGAAGGAATGGCAATACATTAAACCTGATGTTGAGTCACATATGGAAATATTGAAATATTTGTCCAGATATTTGGTCAATGAGATAGGTCTAAAGAGTATCTTTAAGAGGGGAAGAAAAGGGAGCATTTTAGGCAGAAAATTCAAAATGTCAGGGGCAAGACAATACCAGTGCATTAATGGGAACTGAGTTGTCAGAGTATATTTTGTCCCATTCTCTGACCTGTACTTCCTTGAGTTAAACCATAGACCCGCACAAGATATAGGACTCTGCCCTGCAGTTTGATCATGGCTGATACATTTCTCAACATCATTCTTCTACCTTCTCCCATAACCTCTTAATCCCCTTAGTCATCAAGAATCTGTATATCGCTGTCTTAAATACAGCCAATAACTTGGTCTCCATAGCATTTTGCAGCAATAAGTTTCACAGATTCACCACGCTCTGGCTGAAGAAATTCCTCCTCATCTCAGTTTTAAATATCTGTCCCCGTGATATTCTTGTGAACCTCCTCAGACCACCTCCATTGCTAGCACATCTTTCCTGAGATATGGGCCCCAATTCTCCAAATGCAGTCTGACCGAGCCTTATACAGCCTTAGCAGTGCGTCCCTGCTCCTGTACTCTAGCCCTCTTGAAATGAATGCCAACATTTGTCTTCCAAGCTGCCAATTAAACCTGCAATTGTTAACCTTAAGAGAATCCTGAATTAGGACTTCTAAGTCCTTTTGTGCTTCACATTTAAAAAGCTTTTTCCCATTTAGAAAATAATCTATTCTTCCTATCAAAGTGCATAACTTCACACTTTCCCACATTGTATTCCATCTCCTTGTCTATTCAAGTTGTTCTGCAGCCTCCTCCACTTCCTCAACACTACCTGTCCCTCCACCTATCTTTGTGACATCTGCAAACTTAGAAACAGTGTCCTCAGTTTCTTAGTCGAGATCATTAATATATATTGTGAATAGTTGTTGTCTTAACACTGACTCCTGTGGAACTCCACTAGTTACTGGCTACCACCCTGAAAAAGACACCTTTATCACCAGCTTTCAGCTGAAAGAGTTCAGCTTTTCGATTTTAAGTCCAGATTTTCGGATGAAAAACTCAGACTGGAGAAGCTGTCTCTTTATTGCAGGCCTGGTTAAAGGGAGATTGAAATGTTCAAAATGTTGAGGGGTTTGATAGAGTAATTAATGAGAAAATGTTTCCCCTGGCTTTGAATCAGTAACCTAAGGATACAAATTTAAAATGTTTGGAAAGCAAATCAGAGGAAAGTTGAGGAGAAGGATGGTAGAAGGAGATTCAAAATTAACTTGAAAAACATAATTGGATTTATACTGTATCTGAAATGGAAATATTTGTAGATCTCTTGGGAAAGAACAGGAGAATGAAACTATAACTGTATAGCTCTTAGAAATACAGGTGTGATGGACTGAATATCCTCATTCTATGCACACAGTAAATGTAAATATCATGCTGGCTTTTAGCCCCAGGCTGGTTATACCAAAGCCAAGAGGCCTCAGCATCTCTTAATAAATATGTTATAGTATCATTGAGATCTGCTAAATATCGAAAGTTATATTCACCGTGAATTACACATATCTGTATTTCCTTTTAGTGTTGTACGAATCACATGTATAGTGTACATAGTCGTCACACTCCACATGTCACTCTGTTTTAATCTTACATTCTTCTGAATTACAGCTTCAAAATGACAACCACCTGCCAAGCTTCAAAATTCCTTAACTAAACAATTATACGCTGACTGACCTCAGCCCGTGTTTGTTTAAGAATTACACTTTCTGCCCTTAAAGAGACACAGTGCCACCTTTGCACAATAATACTTTGTGTGTTACATAGAATAACACCCTTTTCCTGATGAAAAATTTCACCATCGAAGTGGCTGAGCAACAGCACACACATATGTGCATTGCCTCCATGTTACTGATTCCCTCTTTGCATTTTTTCCTGCCTCTTTTGAGCTGTCTCTCCATCCACTTTTGTATTTCTCTCACTCTTTGTCTTCTTATCTGAATCTTTCTTTCTCCTGCCTTTTGTTGCTTTTGCTTTCTGTCCCTTTTCTTTTTGCCTGCTCTTGCTTTTCTTCTTGATGCCCAAAGGGGCAATCTGGTGAAGTGGGTAAGTTCACAGAAAGACAAGGCTGCTTAAGAGACTTCAAGTGAATACCTCAACACCCGACTCAATACTTAAAGTTGCGAGGAGTGTAGCTACCTCACACTCAATCAGCTTTGTAACGTTCTTCATCATTTTGCTGAATTATTTGTGCTTTTCAAGGTGACAAATGTTAATACTGAGAAACTGAAAAGAAGATGTTTCTTTCCTCCATGAAATATCAGCATCATGCATTGAGGGCAGTTGCAGCATAGATTAGAAAAAGAGAAAGGAATTCCTGTGACTCCAATGACCACTGTAACCTCAAGATCAGTAGAGACTCAGATTTTATTTCTCACACTTGGCATCCACGTGACCTTTGTGAGTGAGATTTGGTGATGATTACTGCTGTGTTTGGCCCGAATTTACATTCCAGAAATGCATGTTCTTATCAGGCGAACCACATTATTACAATGTAAGAGCAATTCAAAATTGGTGGACTTACAGTTCAGGAGTACACCTCACTGCAGTGGGCAGGTAGGCTTCAAGGCTGGGATCTCAGCTGGTCTTTTGGAGTTTGTGTCAAAAAATGTGATTAATGCTTTAACATTTTTTTTGCCTGTATTGTCCTTCGTGCTTTCTATGCTGTTTATGTTTAGAGCCGCATTTTGCTATTTATGACTATTCTTAGATGCCGATATCAAAAGCGATTGCAGCCTGCTGTTCCTCAGTGAGGCCTCCTGTTTAGGCTGTGATGCTGTGTTCTTTGTTTGGGGTCATCGAGTTGCCCTACAACTCCTACCAGTACTTTACTTTCCCTTTCCCCAACTAGTTGTAGCTGATCTGTTGTCTCGCATTTGTCCAGTCCTCTGAGCATTGGAAAAATCTGGCAACATCTTTCGAGGAAGCCACATCCGTCTTGTCTCCTGCCACTGCCTGGGTTGTTAGAGATTGCCTACAGGTGACTGGAGACCTATATAGAATCAGACATCTGATCACCATGTAGGCGTGGGAAGCTGGCCGTCAGCAGATATGCAGCCAAAAGGCCATTTTAGTTTCAGTTCCAGAACAATGTGGAGAAAATAGTGAAAGAAAAATCATGCAACTTTTAAAAATGGTTTTAAGGACGGTTTCATTGCAGGAGCAGCATTTGCATAGCGAGAATTTGGCAGATTATGAATATATATATACACAAGGCCAGCTACTTCAGCGTGATTCCCATTTTCCAGACATTGTGTGGGTTGGTTGGGGGCACGATTCCATCACATCTGTTGGTCCAGGGGGAGGGTGCAGGAATGCAAAGATTAAAAGATCTTACTACAATCATTATGAATGTAATTGGGAATGGCCTGAAAGCAGTAATTGTATTGACTCTTGAGTTCTCACTGATGTATCTGTTAATTTTATTTATAAAACATATTGCAGTGATCTTTCAACACGATATTATTCGATATTAGGCATATTTGGGTTGTTTCAATGTTGTCAATTATTATATGTATTATTAATAACACTCGATGAATAAAGAGCTACTTACAGATGGGCAAACACTGGCAGCATACAACTTCTGTGTTCTGCATTTTAATATAGATCCACAGAAGACTTAAGCATAACAGGGAATGTGCAACTTTAATTTGAATTTGTGGCTTTTTGGCAAAAAAAGAAGAGAATATGTAAATGAGTTGTTGGAAAAACCACTGAGTAAGAAAAGAAAATGCTGGCCATCTGAGCTCAAGCATTGAAAGATTTGGATGGAGGGAATAATAGACCGAAGGGACCATTGTTAGAGAGAAGAAAGGGGAAGGCTGGAAGAGGAGATGGCTGCAGTGAAGCCCAGTTGAGGGGGTACTTGTTTAGTATCAGATTTGCAACTTAAAAGAGGTTAAAAAAGAAATTTCTCGATGGAGGATGATAGCTGATGCCAGTCAAGTTATATTCATCTCTCACTTGCAGTTTTTCAATCAGAAACATTTCATGTGTCTTGATGATGGGAGACATTTTTTTAAAAATTGAGACTTTGGTAAGATGACATAATACCTACAGAAAATTGTTTTCCTGTCTCAATTTTGACTATAAACAAAGTACATAGGGAAAATGCTGGCAGTTCAGACTATTCAGATCAGCATCTGTGAAGAGTGGCTGCAAATAAGCAGAATATTTTAGCATCTTGTCAAAAAGGGGATGGTGGGAACAAAAAGTAAAAGTTGTGTGAATCTATTTTAAAAAACTGCAGTAAAATGAAATGAACTGAACAATACTTTTTGGTATTTGATATTGAGCACTTTATACAAACCGTTCATTAAATTTCAAATTCATCAACATTGTATATATATCTAATCTCATGGTAAACACGTCCTTAATAAAAACCTTGTCTTCAAAATAGTTAAAAGTTATCCCTTTCAATTTAAATTTTTCCCAGAAGATGTTGCACTCCCTTTAACTCCAATGCTAAAATTTGTCAAAAACTGAACAGCCAATGCAAAAAGCATAATTTAGTTTCATCATTATTGGACATATAGCACACTTTATGTATTGCATATAACCAGGGAACATGTCATTCAAGATATTCAAACCTCGTCTAGTTACCTGAGTAAGTGCCTCCATAAAATCTCATTCAAATATAGAAACCAAATATTATATTGAGATTAATTGTATTTGATTACTTAGAAATCCTGTACCTCCTTTTTATAATATTTCATGCAGGTTGAAGAATAGATGCAGACTTATTGGTCTTACTTACTTTTGAATTGATTAATTTGGGCCATTATATATGATGGCCAGCATACAGAAAGATTATCTTTCTATTTCCATAAGAGTGAAATATTTGTTTATGTAATCTAATATCAAGAGTGAGTGGTTGCATTCCCTCAAATATAGAAGATCGAGGGTTCATCTGATTGAAGTGTTCAAAATGCCAATAGAGTTTGACTGTATTGTTGCAGAAAAACTACCGCCTCTTGTGGGGAAACAAGAAGAAAAAGGTTTAAATTCCTGATTAGAGTAGGAGATTCAACAGTGCAATCAAGAAGCATTTTCAAAGAATCGAAGAAATTTGGAATTCTGTCTCCCAAGAAAGCTGAGTAATTGGTGCTTCCAAGATTGAGGTGGATACATTTTTGTTAGATGTGGGCTTTGAGGGACATTGAGCAGCAGTGCGTGTGTAGATTTGAGTTGCAGATAAACCATTATCTAATTGAGCAATTGAAGGACTGATTGGCCCACTTGCTGCTTTACCTGTGACAGTTTGCATTATGTGTACAACTGAAAACTATATTCTTCCAAGGAAGCAGCAAACCTTTTTTTGATAATAATTAATGTAGTTGAATGCATTTTCAAGTGGCGTGTAAAGTCATTGGTGCTCACCAGGTGATACCACTTAGTCTTTGCGTTCTAATTGTGGTGGCGATACAGGAAGTGTCTCTTTAGTTGCCAGTACACACATGCAATATGGATTGCCACCAGCTATGGGATATTTTTGTTTCTATGTGGTAAATGAAACTAAATTTATACCCATCAAACACCAAACTAATTATATGCAGAAAATGCTGGAAATACACAACATCTCTGAAGAGAGAAATGGAATTAACATTACAGATCTGTGTTTTGGTGAAAAGTCACAAGCTATATATCCACCGTCAAATCCCATTACCAAACCCCCTACCTTCCACAATCTGTCATTCTAATCTGGCCCTATATTAACAGGTTACAGTATCTTCAGATGTCCATGAGAATAGATAAAATATTTTAAAAAGCTGAACACATATTTGGGGGAAAAAAAAGCATGTACACTCAAAGCCCTGCCAACTCTGCCTGTGGACAACATGGATAAACCTCAGGGTTCAGTATTTCCTAATGTATTGTAAGCAAAAAGCACTCTCCCAGGCTCTAAGTTACAGCACACAATGTTACTCATCAGATGTACTCCCAGGCCTTCTCAGTAGTGGAGAATCATGTAGGATCTGACTGACCATTTTTACCATGGTGCTGGCAACTCTAAGTAACAGGTGATTGGGGGGGGGGGGGGGGGGGGGGTGACAACTCATTTTCCTGTACTGGTGAAAATAGCCACCACTGGGAGTGGAGGTGGGACTTCTAGAACTGGGATCTAGCTCCCATGATTTTCCCACTGCTGCTTCCCTGTGGTCCTGGTGGGGGAACCATGAAAATCTTACATGTTAACTCTATTTCTCTCTATGCGGGTGCTGACAGATTCTGCTGAGCTTGTCTAGCATTTTCTGTCAGGTTTCCAGCTTCTGCAATACTTACTCTTCTCGATGATGTTAGTGATTGCTATAAATAAAGTAATGTCTTGTGGGTGAAAAAGAAATGCTCTATGGTATTCCTGTCCTCTGATCTCTTTAATGATCACTCTGGAATGAAAGGGAAATGCCAGTGACTGAGGATTTTATTTACCATGGGTCCACATTGCAAGAGGTATATTTACATGGGTCATAAAAACTGTTGCTGAAATTTATTACTGCACCTTTTGTTCCAGTTCTCTCCATTGTGTTCACCTCACAATGAGTGAGGGAAGGAGCCTGGGCTACATGCAGAAAGAACTTGCATTGATACAGAACCTTCCATGGTGTCAGGAAGAAACTAAATGCCTCATAATCAACACTTTGCTTTTGAAATATAGCCATATGTTATTAAGAAATTGTGTCAGTCAATGTATGCATCACACGATCAAGTAAACAAAACATAAGAACATGAAAAGCCAATCTGTTTGGTGGCATTGGATAGAGTATGTTGACCAAGCCATCAGAGTATCTTGCTTTCCTTCAAGAGCTCGTATAGGATGTTGTATCAACCTGGTCAATAACACAATATAAACTCTTATCTAAAAGACAATGCAGTATTGTCCTCAGCTATGCAATTTCCTTGGCACTATCTCCATTTATTATATGCTCAAATCCTGAAGTAGAATTTAAAACCAAAACCTTCAGCTTCTAAGTGAAGTGGCTGATGTGGAGAGTACAATGTCAGAGAGCAATCTAAAGCTAGTTTCCTATTTTGATTTACACCTCAATACTTTATGGAGCAACACACACTGTTGTCTGTACTGTGATCTTCCCTGGCACGTAAATCAGAGCTGTGAACTAATGTCCTGCCACTCAATTCCACTGCTTCCAAAATTCCACAGATAGAGTTCAATATTGACCGTTGTTTGAGTATGTAGCGTCAGTGGGAGGGTTATCTGATCAACCATGATTGAATGGCGGGGCTGAATAGCCAACATCTGCACCCATCTTATGGTCTTTTGGTGCCTTATTTGCATGTGTTTGGGGAAAGTTGGCAAAAACACCATTTTAGTTGTAATTAGGTTTCTGCCTGCCCCACACCAGCAGCAATTTGGTTGTCTGTTTGCCCTCAGAGATTAAGGGGGAGGGGTTCTTTGCTTATTCATCCAGTTTTCACACCCAAATCAAACATCATTCCTATTGACACTCAAGCAAGGGAGGCGATCAGGAAGTTTTAAAAAATATTTTCCTCTTCACCGTTCCAGATGCCTCCCTTGTTGAATGTGATCCACCTTACCATGCTCAGAATATTAAAATGCTGGGTCCATATTCAGGGTTTGAAGTGGAAAATCCCAGTTTATGATGTCTTTGCTGAGCCCATTCTTGGCTTGTTAATTCTTTTGTAAGGAGTGCACAAAAATTCATTCTCTCCTAAAGCAAGAAACACAGAAATCCTGAACAGTCAAGACAAATCAGTTGTTTGGGATTTGTTGATTTACAATCAAGCTTACAGCCTAATGGAGCACCAGATATGCTGTGCTACCTTGATACAGTGTATAACATTTTTCACTTTCAGATGAAGGTGAAGTAAGGCACTCCTCAGTCCCTCTTAACAATTCAACCAGGAGGCCTAGTTCATGGTGGTGTTATTCACACCGGCTATAGTCATGGCCCATGAACTGTGGGGCACTAGCTACACAAATAAACTTGCTGAGGAACCACATACCTTAGTAGCAGTTAAGTATAAACAAAAAGTGGCAATCGCCTTGGGGCTCAAGATAAAGATGCATTGAGGAGTTTAGAGGGAGTGAGTTCTTCATGTATTGGGTGAAGCTTGGTGATATTCATATTGTTCATTCTGTTTCTGAGAAACAGAAAACATATTCCAGCTGGAAGGCAATAAAGTAATAGCTGATTACTAAATAGAGTGATACAATTAATACGCCAAGATTTAAACTCTAATGTTATCACCATCTTGACAGGTATCATTTCGGCAATACAACTGAAAGTGTGAATTCAGATTTCGGAAACACTTTGTAATAAATTATCTTTATCAGGGATTCAATCTACATTTGTTAATTTAAAATAGTGCCATTAATAATCAGTGTGATAATTAAGCTGGATTAAAAGAAGTATAGTAATTCTAATTGCATTTAATACTGGGTGACAGTGATGTTTTTAAGAAATAACCTGTATATTTCAGCTTTTTTAAAAGTAAGTTTATATTGATGCTTTGCTTTCAATAACTCTGCTATGGTAAGCTTAATATTTGTTAACATCCACTTGTTCTATTAACATCTATTCCTGTCTGATGTTCCTAAGTTTTTTGAAATGCAAGCGAGGATCACCACAATGTAACATTTGTACAACTGTCTGCCCTGAGATTTCACACCAGATTTTAAAAAGTTATGAGCAAAGCTTTTGGTTATGATTACTATAGCAACATATGTAAAGATCAAGTTGATAGAATAGGCCAATCCAACAAAGACCTCCTTTAACTCAAGACTGCAAGGTTTGTTTGTGTATGTATGTTAAATAAGAGACCACAGATGAATTAGTTATGTCATAAAGAGGCAAAGTGCTCTGAAGTTATTGAATCACAATGATTCAGTGGACAATAGAGTGTCAGTATTTTGAACTACTGGCACCTATAGGATTCATGTTCACTGATGAGCTTTGGTAGCATTCTGTGTAGGGAACATAGGGCATGCTGGTCTGCTTAGGATCAGCTGTTCTCATCTAACATACGGTTGTCTGCCTGTGTAGGTGGGTGGGACAGATTTGTTATTGCTCGGATTGTTTGACGTATCATTCACTTCATTCCCCCCACCCCCATCATCGATCCCACCACTCACCATCCTCACCATTGACTGTGCCCATCCAAAAGTAGGATTCCCACATCTGTCCCAGATTTTTCGGGTGAGAAATTTGTGAGTTGTTGGCTCCTGCCCAATCCTCTTGTAGCTTTCAGATTGTCCCATAGGCTATTTATCTTTAATAGGAGTCTATTTTTAAGACAGAAACTTGCTTAAAAAAAAGTATTCATTGTTATTAGTCCAGGCTGTGGTTAACTATCCATTGCATTGTTTCTTTTTAATGTAGAAACCCATAAACTTAGATTTGACAGATGAGTTTAGAATGAAAGATGGTATTAAAATAGGTTCTCTTAGCAACCTAATATGAAATTAATAAGCTTGCTCGCAACAGATTTGGTTTGGGTGGTGGTGACAAACGAAGGGTGTACATTGCCATGGCAGAGTTCTGACTGCCAAAAAATAAGAAAGATTGGCAAGCCGAAAGGAATTCCTTTTTTTTGATTTGTATATTACTTTGATAGGTAGTGGGTGTATCTTGGGTTTATTTTCTAAATAAAAAGGATAGTGAGAGAGAAAAATCAACAGTAACACTTTGGTTTCAGCCAGTATTTCACTCGCCTTGGTGTAAGGGACTGATCTAAGTTCAACAAATTCATTTTTTTCCGTGAATGAAGCCAGCAATGTGGAAAAATTTTGCCTTTCAGAGCAGGATGAATGTATATCTCAGCCACACATTAAGCCGCATTAGCAGGCACTGGAGTGCTTAATGTGGCCATTTTTCACAGGAGCCAACAGAGGAGATGATTAGCATAATTAGTACAGGCAAGTCTATACATATGGAAATGCCAACTGCGTAAATGCCAGCACCAGTGGAAATTTATGTCAAGGCTGACAGGAGTCTCAGGGCTCAATAGTTCCCAGCTGTACCTCTTTGGGTCACACTGTCCTCAACCCAGTCAGGGTCTTTGGTTTCTGAATCTAAGTACAGAGCAGCTAAAGCCAGATGGAATTGAGTACTTAGGCTTGTAAAACAAACTAGACAGCAGCGCTTTCCTTGCACCCTTAATTGCTCAACTTCGTCCTTCCCTTCACAATTTTGCAAGGATTTTAATCATTTTCTATATTACATGGAACCCCACCCCCCTGCACATACATGCCTTTTCCTTCCCCACTCACTTGCCTTGGTTTATTTTTTTTAGAGGCTTTGGTCTTCAGCTTTTGTTGTAGAGAGTTCTTTTTCTCCCCCTGTTTGTTACAGAACATCTCTGACCGACATTCATGGTAGTGACAAAGCCTTGCATTCATTCACTGGAGGCTCGATGAGACCAGTCTATTGGGCCTGAGGTGGAGCACACATCTGCTACTCAATTCAGGGAATGGAAAGATTTAATTTCAACAAAGCTTTTCTTAAAGGCCTGTTTCTCTCTCTCTCTCTCCTCTTGTCCCACCACCACCCCATACACACACACACACACTCTCTCTGTCTCTGTCTGTCTGTCTCTCTCTCTCTCCCCCTGCTCCCCTTAAAAACACAGAAAGTGGTTCTGGGGAAGGGCCACCCCTACACACAAACATGCGCATACACACACACACACTCTCTCTCTCTCTCCCCCTGCTCCCCTTAAAAACACAGAAAGTGGTTCTAGGAAAGGGCCTGAATGAGCAATGATGTAAAACAAAAAAAACATTCTGGCCAATACATGTTTTGACAGCACTTGGCTGGAGAGCACTTATGAGCCTCTTGGACTTACTTCTCTCTGCTACCCCTCCCCCCACCCCTCGTAACAAAAGCAGGAGTGGCTTGGACAGGTACAAAAAAAGTCTCTTTCAACTAGTCCACAGTGAGACTTCCTCCAAAGCAGCGTGGGTCTTTTCAGTGAAGCCCTAATCCAGCTAATCCTACCCACAACACTTTGAAGGTGGCCTTAGCCATGTATGCTATGTGATTGGAAGAAAAGCCCAAAAGCAGGGCATGTAATTTTTTTCTTCTTCGTGATGCTGCTTGATGACAGAGACACGCTTGTTTTACCAACAATTAAAATAGATGGGAAGCTTTAAAATAAAAGCTCCTCCGTTACTTGAAAATACATTAACAGAGCCATAGTATACTTCTTCGGATATATTCAGGGGTTCCTTACTGTAGTAAAAGAGAAAATACTAAAACATGCTCAAGACAGTTATAATTCAGCATCAGAGAATGCTGCTAGTATATGCAGAACTTGGTTGTAACTCACTAGCAGAAGGAGATGAAGGTTTTACAAAGTGTGTAGAAAAGGTTTAAGTGAATGGTTGCATGGATAAGAAAAGGGTCGAAGATTTGATAAAGGTGCTCAGAATTAGGAATTGTCCCGATAGGTTAAATAAAAATAAAGTGTTTTCTTTGATGAAAGGGTTGCGAACCAAACGCCATGCCCTCCAGATGTTTGAAAAAGGAACCAAGGGCAACTTGAGAAAACACTTCTTTACACATTGCATGGTGACAGTCTGGAACGTGATGCCTGAAAGGGTGACTGAGACCATTTCAATCATGAATTTCAAAAGGAAATTGGATAAGAACCCAAAGGCAAAAATTTGCTGGAATACATAAAAGGGGTAGAGGTGGTGGGGGCACTAATAAAGTCTGTTTGTAGAGCTGGCATCGAGTTAAAGGGCTTAATATTTTCCTCTGTGCTATAATCAAAATCATTTTATTATCCATTCATAACTTCAGTAATAGTCAAGATTATTGCTTGACAAAATGGCATGGAATATGATAATTATTTTTTACATCCCTTAAGTGGCCATTAATTGACCACTTAAGGGTCTTAGTTTGTAGTGAAAAGAGAAAGTCCCCAATGGACCATCTGGCCCAGAGCCTAGTTAGGGAGTAGCAAGAAGGTGATGAGTATTTTGCCAGGGCCAACTTGTCTAATTATTTCCTCTTCTCACCACCTCACTTGCCCCTTCCAGGAAGGGGAAAATTACAGCTACTTAGTGTCATTTATCTCTGACTATCAATGACTTTTTGCTCCAATGATTCTTTGACTTGGGCAACAGTATGAGAAAACCATTTTTACTCAGGCACCAGTTATGCATTTCCCAGTTTCAATTTCCAATATAAATGAATGCCATAACTTCCCAAGAAATTATATTCCTGGATTTTTGTCATCTTGAATTCGAAGTACGGTAAGTTCATTCAGAATAGACCAATTTGTACAATTTGTATCTTAACTGCATACAATTTGAAAACAAAATATAAACTATTAAGAACAAAGGATTATATTTTTAAGGCCATTAGTAAGTAAATGATAAATGACATGATGGACTGATTATGAGTAATAAAAACATTGGTTATTGAAGATTAATTTGTGGTAGTAGTCGGGAAATCTTCTAAGTGGCCTGCATACATTGAAATTTTATGAATAAAGCTGACAATTCCCCAATCATTGGTCTTTCTTCTCTTCACAGTAAGTGTGTATTAGAGAAAAAATGACAAGACACCTCACTATAGGATGAGAAAGATGATTCAATCAACACCTTATGTCGATCAGCCATTTTCAATAAAATATAGAATTCCAAGGCCATGTTGTCTGCCTTCTGTACCTTATAGTTATTTGTAATCATCCTGCTCAGATATGCTATGACACACCTCCACTGTAGATGGGACTTGAACCTAGATCTTCTAGAGCAGAGGCAGAGGCATCGCAAGAGACCTCTTCTGCACTGTTTAAGGGTAAGGAATATAGTGCATATATAAATTGTAGGGGGAAGAGACTGAATACTCATTGCAGGAATAATAATCAACTGTTTACTTTCCCATGGATTCCTTTACAAATATAACAGACTCTTAGCAGTGTGACTCAAATAAAAAAAATCTTCTCTCACTTACATTGATAGTTGTCTGTTGCAAAACAGTTTTTTTTGTTGACTGGCCCAATTAGTTTGTGGAAATGAATAGAATAAATTATGTGTGATTGTCAGCAATTGTTCTAAGCATATGAAAAGACCGATAGTTTGTAAATGGTACTTTAGTATTTTTGTTGTTCATTTTAGGGATATTTGCGGGTTTTCTTCCCACTCTGGATATTTGGGATTGTGTTGTACTGTGGGGACTAAAAAATCCTCTTTAGAGATAGCTATGACTGGTGTGCCCACAAATTCAAAATATCTAGCTCTGAATTATAAAATGTATGCAAGCTGAAAGGCTAACTTGAAGTAACTCAATGTCTCATTTGGTTTAGAAACCCCAAAACACAACCAATAGTGGAGAATTTTTAATTCTTTCAAATTACAAAATCATGATACAACTCATTAATATCTCAATTAACTGTGCTAAGTCTGGACTCCATAGACCGAATTTCACCAGAGCAGCATATTAGAAATCTATTCAGTGTTGAATAAAGGAAGGCTTTTGTTAAATGTTTTGTGTTGGTTTTATTTAAATTGATTGTTGAATGAAAACTTCACATGAGCTAAGATAAAAGGATCTGCCAATTGACTATTTTTATCCAGATTTTGTAGAAATACTGATTCAAGTACAGCATTTTTTGGCATGAAGTAATTCAATGAATATTAGGATTCAGCAGCACAGTTTCATTGCTATGGTCGCAGCAAAAGAAAAGAGGAGATACGGGAAGGGTGTGTAACTTGGATAATGAAAAATTAAAATTTCCCAAGATGGCAACTATGGATCTGCAAATTATAAAGTTGAATTTCTGTGATAGTTGGAGAGAGTGAATTTTCAAGTTCAATACCACCTCCTCACCCCCACCGCAGAGACAGTGTGTGCTGAAACCAGTGCTGGTGGTCATCTTTGAAGATTCTATGGACTCTGGAACAGTTTCTGTAGACTGAAGGGTAATTAGTGTAACCCTGATATTTAAAAAAGGAAGTAGAGAAAACATAGGGAATTTTACATTGGCTGGCCTGATGCCAGTAGTGGGGAAAATACTAGAGTTCATTATATAAAAAAATTAATAGCAGAGCACTTGGAAAACAGTGACTGCATTGGACGGAGTCAGCATGAATCTACAAAAGGAAAATCACACTTGATAAATCTACTGGAATTTATCAAGGATGTAACGAGTAGTGTTGATAGCTGGGAACCAGGGATGGTTTCCTTAGACTTTCAGAAGACAGCTGATAAGGTCCAACCTAAGGGTTTGACATGTAAACGTAAAGGACATTGGAAAGTGTACTGACATTGACAAAGACCTGGTTGACAGACAGGAAACAATGAGTGGGAATAAATGGATCTTTTTCTGAGTGGGAGGCACAGGCAGGTACCACAGTAATCAGTGTTGGGACCCCAGCTACTCAAAATATATATTAATGATTTGCATGAGGGAACTAAATGTAATGTCTGCAAGTTTGCAGAGATACAAGGGTGGATGGGAAGGTGAACTATAAGGAGAATGCTGAGATGCTTCATTGTGATTTGGACAAGTTGAGTGAGTGGACAAGTGCATGGCAGTTGAAGTATAATGCGGATAAGTGTGAGGTTATCCACTTTGGCAGCAGAAGCAGGAAGGTGGGTTATTATCTGAATGGTGATGCATTGGGAAAGGACAAGGTGCAATGAGACCTGGGTGTCCTTGTACATCAGTCACTGAAAGTAAACGTGAAAGTGCAGCAGATGGTGAAGATGGCAAATGGTACATTCGTCTTCACAACGAGAGGATTCGAGTAAAAGAGTAGGGATGTCTTGCTGCAATCATGAAGGGTTTTGATGAGACCTGGATATCGTGTGCAATTTTGGTCTTTTGTTTGAGGAAGGATTAGACTACTTACAGTGTGGAAACAGGCCCTTCGGCCCAACAAGTCCACACCGACCTGCCGAAGCGCAACCCACCCAGACACACTCCCGTACATTTACCCCTTTACCCAACACTACGGGCAATTTAGCATGGCCAATTAACCTAACCTGCACATTTTTGGATTGTGGGAGGAAACAGGAGCACCTGGAGGCAACCCACGCATACACAGGGAGAATGTGCAAACTCCACACAGAGAGTCGCCAGAGGCAGGAATTGAACCTGGGTCTCTGGCGCTGTGAGGCAGCAGTGCTAACCACTATGCTACCGCCCTAAATTTAATAGAATCAAAGTTGATCTCATCCCAACCTCAATTCTATTTTCCTGCCCACTCTCCCTACCCTTTCAATCCACAGCTAATTAAAAATCTGTCTATCTCCTCCTTCAATTTACTCAATGTTCTGGCACTGGGGTGAGTAAATTTCACAGTTTCATGACCCTCTGAGAGAAGTAATTTCTCCTCATTCTGGCTTTGGACCAAGTGCAGTAAAGGTTCACCAGACTGATTCCTGAGATGGCAGAACTGATGGATGAAGACAGACTGGATCAATTAGGACTATTTTCAAGGGAAGAATAAGGGGTGATTTTATAGAAACCTACAAATATCTTAATATGGTAGGACAGATTAAATGCAGGAAGGATGTTCCTGATGACTGGGAAATCTAGAAACAGACAGTGACAGTTTAAGAATACTGGGTAGACCATTCAGGACTGAGATGAGGAAAAATGTCTTCACCCAAAGAGTAATGAGCCTGAGGAAATCTCTGTTGCCAAAAGCGTTGAGGCCAAAACATTGAATGTTTTTCAAGAAGGAGATACACATACTTCTTCGGCCTAATGGGATCAAAGGGTATGAGGAGAAAGAGAGAACAGAATACTAAGTTGGATGATCAGCCTTGTTCACACTGAATTGTTAGTGCAGGCTTGAAGGCAGAATGGCCTATTCCTGTTTTCATTTTCTCTGTTTCTATGTCATTGTGCTTCATTGCCATGCAATTGCTGTATTTTGGGCACTTTAACTGAAGCATTTTCAGTGTAAGAAATTTGTTTCATTAATATTTAGCTACACATTTAATTATGAGATATTTTCTGTGAGATAATAAGAGAGAGGAGGTGGAGATGGAGTTGTAATGTCACTGGCTAATACTCTATGCAGTTACTTTACCCAGTTTAGATAACTTTCCAAAAGATTAGAGTTATTATGTCAACAAGCCATTCTCAAGACTCAGTCTGTTCAATACTTTTCTGCAACAGAGTTTGCAATGAACAGCCTACAGTGGTACAGTTTACTTCAGTTCTTACTTTCTCAATCTTCCAGATTGTCTTTTCTCTAAAGCTATTTTCATGAATTAAAGTTATTTCTGATATCATTTGCAACAGTAGAGAAGATACAGCACACGTTTACTAGGATGCTGCATGGTATGGCGAAACACTTCATCACTTTCTGCTTTCATTAAACCAAAGAAAACAATGGTGTGACTTGATAAAAATGTTGTGGTGAAGGCATGGGATGGAGTAGACAGACACAAACCTTTCCAATGACTCAAGCATTTAAAAGTGAAGGGATCAGGTAGACGATTATATGCAAGAGATTTAGAACAATGAGCAGAAAATATTTTTGCAGAGTGTAATGGGGCAAAAGATGTACTATCAAAGTTAATGATTTGACTGGAGATCCTGTCAACATTTCTGAGAAAATGAAATAGGTGGGTGAAAGAAATGAGAAAGAAGGAACATGGGAACAAAACAGGTACAACCGTGTAAAGGGGATCGAGGGTTATGGGGAGAAAGCGGGAGAATGGGGTTGGGAAACCTATCAGCCATGACTGAATGGCGGAGCAAACTCGATGGGCTGAATGGCCTAATTTCTGCTCTCATGTCTTACGATCTTATGGTCTCACAACCAGTTGCTCGATAACAAAACATAAATGTTTCTGAGATGAGGGACATGGTACCAAAGCTTTTCATTTTGCAGTCATCAGGATAAGTGCAGAATGTCAAAATTTGAAGAGACCATAACAATTTAAGCAACAGGAGAAAAGGGTCCGAATTGGTGAGCAAGTTGACTCTGATTTGCTGATACATTCTCATGAAGGAAACAACAAGGATCTATAGCCTCCACAAGTCTTGGCAATTCAAGAAAGGAATAAGGTTTCAACATATTCCCTTTCAAAGGGAATGAACCACGTTATGAGCTCAACTGAGTAACTTAAATTGATTGTTACTGTAGCTACAGGTAGATGGAAGTATAACTCATGGTCAAGTGAAACCAAATGCTGGGCCAAACATCCTGTGTTCCTCTTATCCTTTTTATGTAATTCTATTTGAAATGATAATGCTGTCAATCAAGTTGCTGCATTCATCATTGTGTAAATCGAAATCTTACTTTCTGTGTTCAAAGGAATAATGTGAAGTGTAGTCTGACATGCATTTTTGATATGTTTATCAGTACCTCTATTTTTGTGCTTTTTGGTAACTATCAGGAACACATTTGAAACTTGCAAAATCAAATTTCATGTTTTGATGGATGTGAAGTAGTTCTGCAAAATAAACAGAGCTGCAAATTTGGGATCAGAAATGAAGCTTTAGTGTGAGAAGGGAAAGATAAAAGGGACTTAAGGAGCAACTTTTTCACACAGAGGGTGGTGTGTGTATGGAGTGAGCTGCCAGAAGAAGTGGTGGAGGCTGGTACAATTGCAAGTGGGATATCTGGTCAGCAGGGAGGAGTTGGAGTGAAGGGTCTGTTTCCAAGCTGTACATCTCTATGACTCTAATTGGGACTTACAAGATTGTGGTACTCTGATTGACACACTTTGCAAACAGTCTCGTCTCTTCCTTCACACATATGGTTGCAAATTTCAGAAGAATTCAGGTTATTGGAGAGTTGGGAGGAAAGGGGCTTTAGACGTCCAGGAGAGAGAGAGAGATGTCCTGAAACTAATTGTTTTAATGGAAAAAGCAATTCTTCAGCTAAATCATTAAATTTGACAGTATCAATATAGGGAGACTTGTATGACGTTTTACACTGACAAAGGCTAGTTGCCCGAATGGCCTGTTTCTGTGTTGTATTCTCTGTCATTCAAAGTTAAAAATCACACAACGCCAGGTTATCGTCCCAACAGGTTTAATTGGAAGCACTAACTTTTGGAGCGCTGCTCCTTCAGCAGGTGGTTGTGACACCCCAGTCCAACACTGGCATCTCCAAATCATGTCTGTCATTCAAAGTTGGATACTATAAGACAATTACGATGTTGGAAAAGCTCTTGATTTAGCAGCAGCAACAGGATATTTTGCTCTTCTATTCAATTTGAACATGGCTTTTCTGTACCTTATTTCCACTTAATCTTGATATGACTATACAACAAAAATCTTCATCAAATTGGACAATCAGGCGCAACCAGCATAACTCTACTTTTTTGAACTCACCAAATTGAGTTGAAGAATAAAATTGCTGGAGCTCTGCTTGGAACCAGTAAAACTAAACTGGATATGGGGTGGTATGGCGACTTAGTGATTAGCACTGCTGGCTGGCAGTACCAGGACCCGGGTTCGATTCTAGATTTAGGCGACCGTCTGTGCAGAGTTTGTACATTCTCCCTGTGTCTGTGTGGGTTTCCTCCAGGTTCTCTGGTTTCCTCCCACACTCCTAAGATATAGGTGGATTGGGCATGATAAATTGTCCGTAGTGTCCGGGGCAGGATTAGCCATGATAATATGTGGGGTTATGGGGTTGGGTGCTCAGTGGGATGCTCTTTGGAGGGTCAGTGTGGACTTGATGGGCCAAATGGCTTCTTGAAGAGAAAGCGCTTCTCCAGCCTAGATGCTGCCTGACCTGCTGCGCTTCTCCAGCCTAGATGCTGCCTGACCTGCTGCGCTTCTCCAGCAACACATTTCCATCAAATGGCTTCTTTCCATACTGTGGCGACTCTATGTGGTAATGGTATAAAATCATTACCAGCTATTAGGCAGTACAATAGCATGTCATATTGCATTTACCATTATTCCTGAAATATTGATTGATATAGTGCCAGATCACGTGTGTCAATTTTGGTGTTATATGGAAGGTGCAGAGCAGAGACTAAGTGCTTACCCACAGGAAGGAATGGAAAAACTGGCAGACCACTGTTCCCAGTCTTTCCAAGGTATTCCCAGGTCTTCTGGCAGCTGTTCACTGAGCTGGAATGCTGCTTGCCCATTTAATCAACTTCAGTTTGGGAACTGAAAAGAAAATGGTCCAGTGGGGGGAGGGAATTGAAATTACTAAATTTTAATGTGTCAAAGTGTAACAAAATGGTTATGAATAGTAATGTTGGAGGGGGGCGGGGGGTGGTTGTGAATCAACATTCCAACATGAAAACCCAAACTTAATAATGAGCAAGGAGCAGCATTATAACCAGCTGGTCGAAGTCCTTTTTTTAAAAAATCCAAAAGTTCATTTTTGATTTCCCCTGTACAAAACATATCACAACTCATTTGTCTTTTGAAAAAAAGTGAAGATGCTGCCCTGTATATTTGTCTTGGCTTAGTGACCCCAGGGCTGGAGCACAGCTGCAGTTGCAGTGTCGGCTTCACTACTAAACCCCAGTGAAATTGCCAGATGAAAATCTTTGGTAATGTATTTCCAAAATTGACACCATTGATTTAAAAATAAGTAAAAAGGAAATAGTAAGTCGTGGAATCCAAAATCTGCTTAAAGTATCTGACTGGAATGTGGCTGCAAAGGAAAAAAAAGGAAGCCATTTGTAGCCAATTTTTCTCTCTAGTGTACAGAGGAGGAGTGATGTAAAACATTCAGATAAATGGATAGCAGGAAGACTCAAGGCAGTTATTGCTTTCAAGGGTTTTGCAGGCACCATAAATGTCATCACTACAGCACTTTTGGTGATATTGTTATTCACTCCTTGGGGAGTGAGATTGAAACTTAAAATAGGTCTTTTTTTTCTTATGGTAGGTAAGTGTGTCTAGTTATTTTAGTAACAGCCAAATTCTTCATAATTGGATAATACCTTAAAACTCTTGCTGTCACTTGCTATTCTTTACAGTTGTATACCATTGTAGATTATATTTTTATATTGAAGCCTGCCTGCTTATCCATGTCGCCTGCGCTATGTTTGATAGCAGTGAAGGTGTAGATGGGCCTGCATGGTAATGCCAACTGTTAAGCTACCAGTCTTGGTTATGGGCCAGCTGTTGATTTGGATTTTTGCTTTGTTCGAGTCCTAGTCTGAGTTTCCCAGAGTGGGAGGCACAAAACAAATGCTGCAATGTTTCCTTGTAGGGAGGCAGGCAGAGATGGGGCAAGGGGAAATCAGAGCCAACATAGGCACATGGGCAGTGTCAACAACTTTCTGGTGGCTAATTATGGTGGGTGGGAGAGACATGGAAAAAGTCTGGAAGCAGTCTGTCCCAGACAACACTGAGGCTGCAATGTATGAAGAACCTAAAAACAGGAAATTAATGAAGTTATAGAACAAAAAGTTAAAAGCAACTTACTTTTGATCTGTCAAATATAATAGAATTTTTACCTTGTCAAATGCAGGTGATGGTACAGACCAATCCAAGCGTTAAACTGTAGGGGGAGAGCTAAACTGCTAGGAAAAAGAGGACTCCCAGAAAAAAGATCCAGGCCCATTTGCCTAACACCAGCTTCCCTGGTAAAAGCTACCATGATGTGGACCTTCCCCCCGCATCTAAGAAAAACAATGGAAGGATTGGCATGAAGCTCTTAAGTAGGAATTCACTAACCTCTGAGAGATTTCAATAAGGTGGGAAAAATGTCTGACATCCCACCCACCCACCACAAAGTGGGAGATAGGTTGGGCAGCTAGCAAGAAGGTAGTGGGAAGACCCTAAGTTGCATTTTACAAGACCACGCCCTCTGTTGTAAAATTTAGCGCAAGGAAGCAGGTTAGATTAAAACCATCCACGTGTCAACTAGAGTAATTTTGGGACTGTGTAAGCTTGGGGCCTCAGATAACAATTATAAATCGTTCAAGCTTAGCTGCACCCCTCAATTACATGACTACTTTAAATCATCCTCAGGTATCCATTATTCTCTGCACAACCATCTCATTCCCTTAAGTACATTGCAGCCTTATAATCACTCCCAGATATCCATTATTCTATATATAAATGATCCAAACATCTCAATTAGACTACAGCTTTGTAATCATGCTGAAGTACCCATTATTCTCTGCAAAACTTATAGAAATTATAACCTCTAAGCAACAAAATTGTTGCTGTCTCACTGATCCTTTTTGTTACTGATGTTCTTGAAGTGTCTCTGGATTCTCGCTTTAGCACTCTTCCAGTTCCCATTACGTAATGTAACAGCCACCCACTTCAATATTGATGCACAGAAAATTACTGTCTTTTGTCAATGATTAACCATCTAACGTGCATTTTCCATTTTCTTATATTTTGTTTTCTTTTAAGTGTTCTCATTATTTTTTTTGCTATATTTCTTGAGCCTTTTCTCACTTTCCAGTTTTCTGTCCAGGCCGGGTTTCACAGTGTTTTGTTTCTATCACATTTTGTGGTTCATCATTGAGCAACACTGGCACAAGCCCACAGTGGGTGATGAGTACTGATATATTCTGTCACAGAGTTAAATTTGATCCAGATGGGGTGAAAGAAAATTCCTTTTGAAAGTGCATCATGGTTGGTTTAGGAACTTTGACAAGATGGCACTGTAAATTGACAAGCCCACCCATCATTTCCCTGTTTTAATCAAACATGGTGTGGAAAAGCACAAAGTGAAGTCCAGGGACTTAGTCCACAGAAGAAGATAAATAGTCATCCCTGGAATGTACTACTAAGTCAAAAGATTGGATCAGTAACATTGGTAGGTCTGAGACCATGGGCTCCAGAGCAGGAAATAGAAATCAGGGCTGCCTCCCTACCCTGAACCTGCCCTCAGAGGGAGACAGTAATTGGCCATGAATTTCACACCTGTTTAGTTGGAACAGCGATAGATTTGGGAATCACTTCAGGATGGGAGGGATGGACAGAAATGGGAAATTGGTAAAGTAGCCTGGGCTGCTAAAGCAGGTACTTTGACAGCTTCTCCCACCCTCCATTTCCACCCTGGCAGGGCCTCATACTTCAGCCCTAGTTCTCTAGCTTGTTCGTTTGATCAGTAGTAAGGTGGCGTCTTCTGTTATTTCATGCACTATTGCTTGCGAATAAAGAGGTGGAACCAAACTTATCTTTTGGTGCTGCAAACCCAATCCTGGAAAATAATGTTTCTGCAGGAACCGAACTATTATGAGGAAGAACCAGCTTCTCATCTCTGTGTTCATTTTTGAACTGGATGCTGCTGAGCATTTGTCATGACATGACAGATAGCCAGTTTTTATGTTTGGGTATTCTGGGTGGTCCAGATGGATGAATAAGAGATTGCAAATAACTGTAATTTTGTTCAGCAATCCTGTAATTAAAGGGACAGTCTCCATTTTGTTTGCCTGTGCAGGCTGCAGTTGTTCAAAGTTACTAAAGAAAATTCAATTTACAAAGGCTTTTCTCGCCCATAATTCTTTTGAAGCGTGGTTTTGTTAACCATTCCAGTCATCCTTCTGGCTAATTTAAACAAAAAGTAAGTAATTAAAGAGAGAGTTTTATTTTACAAACTTTGGCAAAGTTATATGTAATTTCTTTAAGTATTGATTTCTGAGAAGTGGCATGGTAGCGCAATGTGTATAGGGCACAGATGTAATTGCCAGAAAGCGGATCCAATAACTTGCCCACTCTGGTCATAGAAGGTGAGCGGTACTTTTCTGCAGTGGGAGGATTTGTGATAGTATCAGCTGGAAGTCATGCACTTCAAAAGTCGAAGATACTTTTGGTAACTGGTCAATCCTTTAGCTCTGCTAAGCTATGATTACTGTGTGACACCCTGATAATGTGGTAATGTTATTTGTCCAAGTGGACTAAAGCTCTTGATGGAAGGTCCTTTTGTTGACCAGAAGCTATAAGTGGGCTCAATCTTTCCAAATAGTAGGAGGTAGCATTTCTGTAGCACCATCATTGCAGCTAAATGTAGCCAAGGTGGGAGAGTGTGTGGGAATGTAGTTGGCTCTGCCCAGACTATTTTAACCCCCTTGTCTGTTGCACTGTCTCTGCCAGGTGTTGAGGGTTACAATTGGGATTAACTTTATTAAAAAGGTAAAACAATACTGTTGACAGGATATGATGGTAACCTTCACTTTTTAAGAGTATAACATGCTGGGTGATATCTTTGTTGATAATGAAGCCACTTTCTACAAAATCTTTTGTTTTATCCTCGCTAAAAAGGGAATACTAGTTTGAAATTGCCTCAGCATGTGAGGCAGTGTCTCCCTTGAAGTGTTACTTTTCAGATGGCTATTTTCCATCTTACCGTGCCATGTTGAACTATATAATAAACTTAAGGAATTTGAGGATTCCATTTTTAAAAAATTTGTAAGCTGTACATGTTCCCAAACGTAAAATGAAAGAGACCTCTCTCTCTGTTTCTCATTCCCAATTTTACCAAAAACCATATAGAATGCGCCCGTTACTTTTACCATTTCAGTACAATTTAATTGAGTTTAAATTTATGTGCAGTTATTACAAACAGGACACTTGAGGCCCCAGTGTGCTTCACTGGGAGTCTGACCTCTTAATTACGCCTTCATTCATTCCTGTACTAACTGGAGAATGAAAGTTATATTTGTTGTGTATTTGTTTAATTGTAAGCTATGTTATATTTTATCCTTTCCTCTAATTTATGTCTTACATAGCTTAAAGAGCTAATAGGAGACCTTTTCTCAGATCAGCGTCATTATATGCCTTCTTCTGCATGTTGCATGACCACTGTCACTGAATTTGACTTTCTCTCCCCATTTTCCTTGAGTCCTCAGTGTCTCTCTGTGGCTGCAGTCTGTGGCTACCCTATGAGAAAATTGCACATGCACACCTGTGTTCTAGCACAGATCCAGAACTGGGCTGGCAATACAAAATAAAAATGAATAATTACATATCCAAATTCTAAGTTACGTTTTTGCCCTTGTTCAGTAAAACTTCCATTTAAGTTCTAAGTCTTTTACAAGTCTTTTATAAGTGTCTTGACAGTTAAAACACAGAATGCAGCCCATCTCAAACAACAGAAGAGAGACAAAGTATATGGGATTAGAATCCATCTGTTCATTATAAACTGCCAACATCACGTTGATGGTCAATATTTCATATCGTTACAGTTTGAGGTATTTGGAAAACCTTTGAGGAATTCAGAGTTTTTAGGGCTAGTTTCAAATTCTGGTGATGGACTGGAAGGTGAAGGGGGCCAATTAAATGGCGAGGGGAGGGCAGAGGATATATTCCATAATCTTCCTGCTGTCAGGAAATTTTCCTCACAGGAGGGAGACTGGGCAGACCGCCCTCCCCACCCTTACCTGGTCCAGGACTTGGAATCTCAGTTTACTGCTTATAGTCCCAGTCCTGGTCACAGCTGCCCCTGGCACTGATGGGGAATCATTCCTGATGGGGAATCATTCCTGATGAAGGGCTTTTGTCCAAAACATCAATTTTCCTGTTCCTCGGATCCTGTCTGACCTGCTGTGCTTTTCCAGCACCACTCTAATCTTCAGCATCTGCAGTACTCACTTTCGCCTAATATTTATAAAGTGAAGTACCTTTTGAGTTTTTGTTTGAGTTCCTTTACCTGAAAGCAGGCCTGATTACAGTGCCACAACCTTGACCACAAGTAGGGCAGGTCCACTGCAGCCAAAACAGGTGCTTTTCCAGCACCACTCTAATCTTCAGCATCTGCAGTACTCACTTTCGCCTAATATTTATAAAGTGAAGTACCTTTTGAGTTTTTGTTTGAGTTCCTTTACCTGAAAGCAGGCCTGATTACAGTGCCACAACCTTGACCACAAGTAGGGCAGGTCCACTGCAGCCAAAACAGGGATCGAATCCCTTCTAGAGGTTGCCACCAATTTGATCCACGTCGGCTGTCCAGTCAATTGAGCAAACTAGCAGGCCAGAAGTCTGAATTGCTATGGCAACATATACTTTTACATGCATGTTGTATCCTGGAGCAGTGGATAATTGTGAGAGAGGCTCCAATTCCTTTCCACCATAAGACTGACCAGGAATCTCTTCTTCTGTTACCATGTTTTGGGAATATTCACAAGTTGATCCGAAACTTGTTTGGCTGCATTGTGAACACATCGGCCATCAATTCTAAGAGTGGGACTTGAACCCAGCCTTCTGGTTTAAATCAAGGATGCTACCCACTGGTCCACAAGACGTTCTGTCCTATCCATCTAATTTGTATACTTTCAAAGAAATAAAGTGACTGAATAAAATTGCATTTCTGTTTCTCCAGAACAGGATGTTGCTGTATAAATGGATGGTTTTGTTTAGGCTGCGATGTAGATATTCATCGAGCAGTTCATGCCACCTCCCCAGGTGTCCTAGTATTAAACTGCCAATCAACAGCTCCAAGCAGACAGATGTGTTTGGCTAGCCACAGCAAGGGGAAGAAGCTCAGAAACCATCAGGATATTAAAAGTAATGCTTTATAATACTCCCTCTTCATAGTCTTGCTCGATGATGCTGGTTTACATCACACTGGACATCTGCCAGCCCTTCAATTTGGACTGTATAGCAGACAAAAGCATGTAGGAAATGGAGCCATTCTGCAAGCAAGTGGGAGTCGGGGTGGTTATCAGAGAATGAAAGTGGAAGGCATGCACCATGCAAGCCAGGAAATGTTTTACACACTCCAGGCCAAGAGGGGCTGTAGTATCTCAACGCAGATTTTTATGAGTGGAAAGACAGCCCATTCCTATAATCAAGTCTTGGACTGTTTCTCTTTGAAAAGCTTTGTTTTCTCTGATACTTCATTTACCATCTTGAGTTCAAGGATTCAGTACAAAGTGTGAACAGTCAACAGTATTACCTCAGGGCTGAAAAAGAATTTGATCAAGGATCAAGCACTGTGGAAAATGATTGATTTACGTTTCAAATTCATGGACATTACAGGGGAAAAGGCATTTTATTTCTTTGGGCTTACTTATTTGAAATAGCTTTTTGTAATTTTTCCTGTCTCATATTACTTTACTCCAATTGATCTGGAGGATGAGGGGACCAGTTAGGCTAGAACTAAAGTGCAGTATAAATTTTTTAAATTATTAATTTAATAATTCCAATTTTGGAATACTTTTGGAGGGATGAAGTACAATATATCATTCAAATGCAGTGCTGCATTCAAGTCCATGTGGCATTCTATATGAGACAACGCCTTTGCTATTATTTTGCACACTTTCATTTTTCAGTTTTTTTAAGCGTTTAATATAGACAAAACAGGATACAAATGTCTAAAAATTTAAGAATGTTTCAAATATTTAGCTCCTGTAATGTAGGACACTACCTTTCTCTTTGTTGCAAAAGCGAAGTACTGCAGATGCTGGAGATCTGAAATAAAAACAGAAAGTGCTGCAGAAACTCATCGGGTCTGACTGCTTCTGTGGAGCTTCAAGTTCAATATTTTAAGTTCGATATGACTCCTACGGAACTGAAGTCATTCCAACTGTTCACTTTCTGTAGCTTTGGGCTAGGCTGTTGACAAAGGGTGAGACAAGCCGTAGGTTTGAAAGTTCACCCTGCACCCAACCAAAATGTTAGCTATATAACCTGAAGCAAAACTCACATAAAGAAGGACGAGAAGAGTGAGTTTTGTTCTTAAAATGATGAAAATGTTAGCATGGCGGGGGAGGCAGCAGTGAATTTTTTTTAGATTAGAATACTTAGTGTGGAAACAGGCCCTTCGGCCCAACAAGTCCACACCGACCCTCCGAAGAGCAACCCACCCAGACCCCTACACCTAACACTGTAGGCAATTTAGCATGGCCAATTCACCTAACCTGCACATCTTTGGACTGTGGGAGGAAACCCACACAGACACAGAGAGAATGTGCAAACTCAACACAGACAGTTTCCCAAGGCAGGAATTGAACCCAGGTCTCTGGCGCTGTGAGGCAGCAGTGCTAACCACTGTGCCACCGTGCTGCCCAGTGTCACCATCAAATGTTCTAGGTCTTGAGTTTAACGGAGGAAAAAAAGCCTTTAAACTCCATCCTATAAAACATGACTGATCCCTAAAGAAGACGAGAACTCCCCAATTAAAACATGCAGAATTTTGTTTTCCCAAGCTAGCCATCTTTTTGAGACTGCTTAGTACCAGTTCCTTGCATGGACTCTTACCCACTAGGAACTCGGTCACAGTTGCCTTAGATGTATTTTATTTAAGGCTTTTACAAAGGCGACTTTCATTCTGTCAATCTAAACTGGATTTGATTATGATTCCCAAAGGTGAAAGGGCAATTTTTAATCATGACTTGAGGAAACTCATCATAAGCTAATGTTGTCATGCCTAATGTTGAAGTGAATTAATATCTATTGTCATGGTAATTGTCTGTTAATTGTATTATTAACAGTGGTACCTTAAATGTTTTGTTCTGTTTTATTGCAGTGGGAAGCAGAGTGAGTCAAGAGTTAATGTACACACGGGAGAAACTGGGCGAGGAGACGATCTTCACTACACAGATGTTAATTCAAACCTCAAAGAAGGAAGGGGAGAATATCCTTACTCAGGAAGCATTGCTTCAGCACCTGCTTGCTGCACTGGCAGCCAGCAAAGTACAGATCTCGCTATATGGAAAGTAAGAATGTTGCTCCCATCACGTGTTGACTTTGAAGGTTGGGTTTCAGGCAGGAAGAGAAGGCAGGGCAAATATGGAGCGCATTTCATTGGTCAGGTCATTGAACTGTTTCTCTCTGTCTCTGTACTGGTGCAGCCAGTGCTACTAAGTATTTCCATTCTAGTGCACTCAGCAACCTGGGTTTTCAGGCCATCGTATTTTAATCCACATATCTCTTTGCCCATGTAGCCCATGTAGAGATAGGAGGAGGGACAGGTTGTGTTGAGCAACCGGGGAGGCTGCAGAAGGACTTAGACATGGAAGGAGAGTGGGCAAAGAATTGGCAGATGGAATATAACATGGAAAGTGTGAGGTTATGCACTTTGATAGGAAGAATAGAGGCATGCACTATTTTCTGAATGGGCTAAGGCTTCAGAAGTCTGAAGCAGAAAGGGACTTGGGAGTCCAGTTCAGTATTCTTTCAAGGTTAACAAAGAGTTTCATTTGGCAGTTAGAAAGGCAAATGCAGTGTTCACATGACTTTGAGAAGGTTAAAATATAAGAGCAGAGATGCACTGCTGAGTCTGTAAAAGGTTGTAGGCAGACCACATTCGGAGTACTGAAAGCAATTTTAGGCCCCGTAGCTAGGAAAGGATGTGCTGGCATCAGGAGGAGGAGGTTTACAAGAATCACCCTGGACATAAAGGGATTGTCATATGAATCACACAACACCAAGTTATAGTCCAACAGGTTTATTTTGAAGCACTAGCTTTCAGAGCATTGTGCCACCTGATAAAGGAGCAGCGCTCCAAAATTTAGTTCTTCCAAATAAACCTATTGGACTATAACTTGGTGTTGTGTGATTTTTAACTTTGTCATATGAAGGGCAGTTGAGGACTCTGGGTCTATTCTTGATGGAGTTCAGAAGGATGAGGGGGATTCTATTGATATTTACAGAATACTGAGCAGCCTGGATAGTGTGGGCAAGGAGAAAATATTTCCACAATCAGAAACAAGGACCTGATGGCACAGCCTCAATGTGAAGTGATGACTGTTTAGAAATGAGATAAGGAGGAATTTCTCCAGCTAGATGGTGCTTAATCTCTGGAACTCATTGCCTCAGAGAGCTGTGAAGGCCAAATAATTGAATGCATTTAAGGCAGTGATAGGTAGGTTCTTGATTAGCAAAGGTACCAAGGGTTACAGGGAGTAGGCAGCAGAATGGGGTTGAACAGACCTAATGGGCTGAATGACCTAATTCTGCTCTTGCATTTTATGTAATTCTCATCTGTTCTGGGCAGAACGAAGGTACAGAGCAACCTGCAGCAGGTGGTGATAAGCTCTCTGTGCATTCCTCACCATTTTTCAGTTACATGGTGATATTTTGGGAGAATATGTTTCCTCTGATATGTCCCATATGAGCTTGGCAATTCTCATTGCTTAATCCTCCATTCCCACTCATTCAGCATGGAGACTTAAAATGAGACCCCCTTCCTATGTCTTTTTGATGGGCTGTCAGCCTGATATCATTCATTTCTCCTGGCTATTGAAGTTGAAAAGTCTGTACATCATTCTCAGCACAATAGGGTGCAAGGTGGCCTAATCTCTGGCTTTCACTGTTCGCTGAGTTGATTTCATAGGATAGGAACAATGTACTTCCATTTCACTCATCCTTTTTTGTTTATACCTAGTATCTGATGACAGAAGACTTCCAACTTGTCCTGCTTACCTGTATTTTGGGGGAATAGGGTGATCCTTAAAAATGGCGTCAATGGAATGTTTAGTTTAAATTCCTGAAAGTACAATGTTCTGGCATCCACATTGTAAATAAATGCATATATGCTTGCTCTCAGTAATTAGCATTGCTGGCTCCATCAGTGTACTGTTTAACCAGGTCATTGCCCTTTAACCTTTCTTTTAGGTCCTGGGATTTAAACAAAATCTGTTACAAATCTGGAGTGCCTATCATTGAGAATGGCATGATTGAGCGAGTGAGTATGACAGAAATTGCAATTTACTATCACAAAGCTTTTTATTTTCATTCACAATTCTCAGAGAGCTTTCTGCTGATTATTAGAATGAGTGATTATCAGTGCCATCCTTTTGCCACTGAATTTCAACATTACTATCCTGATAAAGAATTATGCTTCCTCTCCTCTAACCTAAAAGTGTGCCTTGAATCTTTGTTATGTCCTGATTTGATGGCAACATTGCAGTAACATTGGTATAATTCAATTTAGACTGATGTTTAGCAGTCGAGTACTATGTAGGACTCTCCTTCTTAACCTCTCCACTTGCCTGAAGCGTGGTGACCCTCAGGTTAAAACCACCACCTGTCAACTCTCTCTAATTAGAGAGCAGCTCTATGATCTGGTAGTTCTGTGGTGGCCTATCATGTATTATCTCCATGTAGCAAGGTGATAAAATATTTCAGAATTCAACCTGCTGGTACTTTATTTAGGCTATGCTACTATGAGAACTAATGTAGAGATGATTTTCAATAATTGTCTTCCAGTTGAAAGATGTGCGGTTAGGTGGATCGGCCATGGTAAATTGCAGTATCCAGGAATGTGCTGCAAGGGTGGATTTGCCTTGGCAAGTGCAGGGTTACAGGGACAGTGGAGGGGGGTGGGTGGGATGCTCTTTGAAGGGTCAGTGTAGACTTGATGGGCTGAATGGCTTGCTTCCACACTGTAGGGATTCCATAAAAAGAAAGATGTGGATTACAAAAATAAACAGCAAGACAGCCTCACAATGGTCCAAATGGTAGATATATCTTAGTCAGTTTGGATATTGAGCATTGACAAGCTGTGTGATCATGGGATGCATTACAGGTGAACTCAATCCTATGCTCATCTAAATATTCCGACATCTCTCTACTTGCAGCACAAGTCACTGGATAAGAGTCAAGTGTGGAAGCCATAGCTCGTTCGTGCTTCCCTCATTCAAGAGTGTTGAGATCAATTGTAGCAGGCATCTAACTATGGTTGTATAATGTCAGCTAATTTACCACAGTTTGGAGATAAGCATAGCCTACCTTGCCTGTGTTGTTGTGCTTCTCACTAGGTAAGCAACTGAGAAAACCATCTAATCTCTAAACAGTATTAGCAAAGCCCATAAATCTCTATTTACCTAGAGCACTTTGTTAAAAGCCCTATGCCTTGTACCCACACGTTATGACTAGCAACATCTTTGGCATGAAACACAAATTTTCATCTATATTATTAATTATATTGTAGGGCAAAGGGTTAATTTAATATGGTGAAGGGGGTGGAGGGGACTGCAGACTCTTTTTTTCAAAAATGCTCCCATGTGGAGTTGCTGACATAATATGACACTGTGCTATGTGTACAATGGAACTTGCATGTTGCTGTCAGGCTTTCAAAGCCAACTAGTATGATCGAGACGCAGAGGCAGAAGGCTGATGACAGGCTATGCTGATTTATGGCTAGCTAATAGTTTTGGAGTTCAGCGTGGTCTCTGCCAACATAGCCTGTATATGTTCCAACGGAAGAGGATGTTTGGCACCCACCATCATTAATTATCTCTGCTGTTTTCTGTTCTGTCTTCTCCCCAACCCCCTGCCCCACAGCCATATACATACAACCACAAATTATTAAACATCAATCAAACACTGACCACAGTTAGTACCGTAGTTTATGAGGATCAGAAACCCCTTTGTTAGAAGTGTAAAATTAGTACTGCACTATGTTCTTTTCATATGTAAAGTCACTAAACATAAAAAAGTAGAAATCTGGTAGATTATTGTGGCCATTTAAACGTAGGTCGGACTATAGAGTTTTGGCCAATTTCATCATGTTTCTGAAAATACTGTTAAGTCGCTTCTTTTGTATTTCATACCGCATGTAGCAGTAGTTCTTCACAATTAGAAAAAAATGAAGAGTTAGGTCAGTGTGAGAACAAGTTGCAATGTGGAAAGATCTAGGGCTTCTTATTCAAACCAGCGTATTGCGCAAAAGTTAAAAAGCAGAGATTGTTGGCTGTAAGAACAGGCATCAAACTCAGTGGACTGCTCAATTTTGGTGGGAAGAAGCAGCTATCAAGTTGATAATAACAATGATTGCACACAGGTATGTTTTGAGAATGAGGGGGGTGATGTCGGGTATGCGTTTGAGAGAGTCTAATGAGTGAGAAGTAGGGAGTCCAGGAAAACAGAGACTCTGACTTTCCTTGTGGTGCTTGGACATCAATTTATGGAACTCACTTTAAAACTTATTTCAGACTTCTTAGGACTGAAATAACTGGTCAGAGACTAATATTCCATCACCAAGTCACCCTTTATTTACATGTGCACAGTACATGGACTCTGACCAGCGAGCTCAAAATCAGTTCCTAGAGTGAGGAGACTCTCTGAGTCTCCTATTTAGATCTGACAGCCAAGGCTTCCTGATTGGCCCAGGTTAACAGCCCCAATCAGGGATCTCATACTCAATGATCCACTGGCCAACGTCATTCCCGTCACTGCAGGACATGTGCTTTATCCATCAGAAATAGTTATTTTAACAAGCAAGCTCCCACAATGGCCATGGGTAAATGCACTATTGAGCCAGAAGCTAACCAAGGCAGTCACACGTTCAGTTCAGATCCTGGCTGATAATGAGCCAGTTGGTCTTAGACAAAATGGTATGACAGTTGTCTTTTGCACAAAGTGGGGAAAATCAGCCAATGATAATCTCACACGCACACACACTCACACAGGTGACTGAACAGCTTGGTGATATGTTATAATCCAGGATCACACATGAACAATAATTATTTGGGGTGAGACACTGAAGGATTACCATTTCCTTTAAAATGCATCTCTTTTCACTCATCATCATAGACAAACGAGAGTCTTCCATGATATACCTCTTTCCAAACCTTGTTTTGATTTGTTTTCGCTCTGTGTTAGGACTATGACAATTAGCCAAGTTTTTCCAGTTTCTGCAATTTAGGAAAAGTCTTGAAGGTCAGTGGAGGGGTTACATCATCATAAATCTAAGATGCCAGTGTACATACCACCAACATTTATCGACAATATAATGTCTTTTCCCTCCCCCAGTCACTAAAAATAACTTTGCCATGACAGATTAATGAAAATCAACAGTCAAAATAAGAATAAATAAATTGCTTTCTCCCAATTTTTCAGTTTTTTTTTGTTTTGCTGATGGTACAAACAGCAATATTTGCTCACTCACTTTCTCTCCACCCTCTAGATGATTGAGAAGCTTTTCCCCTGTGTTATCCTAACTCCACTGGACTGTTTCTGGGATGGTGCCAGGCTTCAAGGAGGTTCTGCTTACCTACCGTAAGTACGACTATTAATTATTATGTTTCTGGGGTTTTAGGGATTGGTACTCTTAAAATGATACACTGGATGTTTCTCGCAAGTTTTTGGTCTGAACTAGAGTGGTGAGAGACTGAACAATGGCTTGCATTCTTCCCCTGCGATGTGGTTACTTGTCAGGCAGAGCAGAGAGACCTATGGGAATTCTTTGTCAACAGACGGTAACTGAAGTTATTCTCATGCTAATCGGAGCCTTATTGCTGCAAGTTGTCCAACAAATAAAATGTACACATCATTCATGCCACGGGCCCTATTTAAAAAATGCCCCGAGAAGAAAAAGGCCCTCTTTCGATTAAAATCAGCTCACTTGACAGCATTCCATTCTTGAAAGATTTTTCACAGTTTTTTTTGTGTTTACTCTGTGGTGTTAAACTGACACTGACTCTTACTCTTTCAAATCCATTTTTTTATAAATCAGTGTGGACATGTGACATTTGCAGGATTTAGCTTTTTTTTCCATTTGTTTCCTCACTGCCTCAGAGCCACAGAACTTACCCCAATTTGCTACCACCCTCCCCACCCCCTCCCCTTCATTGCTGAAAGTTAGTCTGTGTGCGCCGTCAGCTTCCGCTTCAGTTCAGCCAGTTTGAAAACGCGAGGGAGAAACAGAGAGAGAGAGAGGGAGAGAGAGCGAGAGAGGGAGAGAGAAAGAAGGAGAACAAAGAATGGCAATCTATTCTCAAAAGTGGAAAAACAAAAGGGCTTGAGAAGGCTCACTCAAGCAAGAAATAGGAGATAAAGGAGCCTCTCTTTGGTTGCAGTAGAAGGGGTCGCTGGTATGTGGGAATCAGAAAGAACTTGCTTCATGCGATGCCTCACTCATGAATTATTGGAGTGTCATTCTGCCAGAGTTGGACTTTTTATCCCCCCTTGTCTTCTATTTGAGATGTCCTGTACACTTGAGTCACTCTTTCTGGCAGTTTTTAAAAAAGATTCCTTCACTTGGAATAAAACACCAAAATTGCAGGGAGGCTTTACTTATGATAAACCAGTTTAGAAGCAGCAAAAAGGAAACTTATAGCAAAGGAGTACCAATATTCAGAGAACATTTTAATAATTTTGTTTTGGATAGTTGGAACTCTGGCCTTAGCTTGGATCGTGCTTTAAAGCTTATGAGATCTTATTAAAATGACGGGAAAGTCTTGCTTTGTTTTAAAGAAATGTCTTGAGGAGAACATTTTTTTTCACAAATTTCCTTTACGAGATATGGCCAACACTGAACCATCAAATTGTTTGTAATTCGTAGCATTTCATTTGCTGTGTGTCATGGATTCTTTGGAAGACCACTGGCTTACAGTTCTCATGGAGAAACGGGTGTTATTTCAGAATCCAATCTCCAATATGTCCATAAATCCACAAAATTCCATACAGTAAAACTGAGTATGACTTATTCAGTTATCTTGTTCTTTGCCATAAGCTTTAAACTTATGGTGATGATATCCCATGCACCGACATAATTAAAGCACAGAATTCTCCCATTTTTCAGCATCGATTGACAGTCATGGGTAAAACACCTGACTGTCTAAATATCCCTCTGCCTGTGCTAAATTAGATTTTGATTTATTGTCACATGTATATAATAATACAGTGAAAAGTGTTTTTCACATGCAATACACAAAGTATTACTATGCTCCGGCACCATCTTGAAACACTGAATAGAATGTTAGATTTTACTGCGTTGGAGTTCATCTTTCCCGCTTCTTCTTGTTACCCTCTGCTACTCTCCGTTCACTGCTTGACATCAGCTGGGTTTCTGTAATGGGCTCAGAGTTCTTGGTTTTTAATCCCACCTCCGCCTTTTTAATATATAGCATGTATTCAAGATATTAAATAAAGGCAGATGGTATGGAGCAAGTTTAAGACAGTTACAAGTTTAAAACAGTTACCTGATCTCAGTTGTTAGATGATAGTTTGAAAACTTTTGGATGTCACTCTTCCAGTTTGCACACTTAATGCTTAAAATAGTCACATTAAATCACTCTGTGATGGCTGGTATTCTATAGCTCTTCAAAGTAACATTTTATCATTATTTACTTGAGTTACCAAGCGTTTTAGCTTATTTAAAGATTACCAAAAGGCTTGAAATAAAAAGGACAATAGATTGCCTCACCCCACCCTCTCCTACCCGACTTCCAGTAAAGTAACTAAGAAAGACCTGACAGTTCTGAAGAACTTTATTAGGTCTTGTCGGAATGGAGTGAGGCAATCTGGGGAGGAGGGTGTGAGCATCATACAGGAACTTCTTCTATCCTGATTCCTTGAGTCTGGTTTTCCACTCAGCTCCCAAATGGTGATGAGCTGGCAGCAGTGGGTATTGAAATGCACTGAAATGAGAAGAAAGAAAGGGGGAGAGAGAGGAAAAAAAGACACTCTTTGTGGTGGCGGGAGAAAACCGTACAAAAGGATATTTTACAGATGAAGAGATTAATGATTTAATGTGGCTGAGAAGAGAGCTGTTACATGGTGAGTGGGAGGAGGAACGAGCACAATGGGGGAGGGGGAGAGACACAATCAAGAGTGGCAGCCAGCGTTGGAGACCGCAAGGCTGTGTTTGTGGGGCGTAATCTGATTATTTAGAGGAACGACCTTTAATGAAAAATTAATTTGATCAGGCCTGACACATAGCCTGGATATGTGCAGGTGGACAGTGTGCAGTGAAGGAAAATTGATTCATTAAAATGCCACCTAATTGTAGCAGAGTTGGAGATCTTAAACAGGAAGACTCTAATCACATTTTTAAAGAAACACTAATGATGGGAAAAGAATTTGAATGTTTTGCCACATCAGATAACAAAATGTTTCATACAATTATTCCTGCCTAGTGTTAAGCTAATTATTGTGCACCTCTTACCTTCTGCGTGAAATAGTCGCGTGTTTGTATGAAACTTTTTTTCTATTATTTTAATAAGAGACTTAATAAAATTTAATGGGGTAATTCCACACAAGTACAGTAATACATTTGCTTACTATTATTGATGTTTTGTTTACGGTTATATTTTTTAATTTTGATGTGTTTTATTCCTTAGTTTTTATTTCGTTTTCTAGTGTTTTTATAGCTTAATGCTCCACTGAACCATTTGTCCTATTTGATTAAGTATAAATCCTGCAAACAGAAAAGCTCAAAAGTATAAGGCTGGCTCTCACTCATTTTCAGGCTGCTTCTTATTACAGTTTAGTCAGTCCTTCAACTAACAAGCATACATCATTAACCATCCTAATATCATCATGTTAAAAGAGGAGGAGATGATCCCTACCCTTCATTCACTGCAGGAATTTAAAATGACCCAAGACAAACCGCACGCCAGTAATATCAAGACATTTGAGAGTTCTCCAGTAATTGTCATGTCTCACTGCACAAAGTTAAGAAATACGAGTGGGCACCGCAGCCTGATCAGGCTTTCCCTCACTTTGTTCCTCCATAATAGGATAATACATGGTCTTTTACTCTGCATCTGGCAATGATATAAGCTTAAAGGAGAAGGTATCACCATGGGTAAGCATTGTTAAGAGGAAGTACTTACCTATAGACCATTTCTATGTGTTTTGACATAATCTAAGAGGATATTAGAAATAAGATTTACAATAGATATGGGAAAATAGTATTCTAAATTTCATGAATATTTGTATTTGTATGGTTTCCTGATTTATTTGCCCATTTTCTATAAAGGCTGGGGCAGGTGTAGTGCATGAGTTTCCGATTCTGGAAAGCATCAGTGACAGCAGTGTGTCTCCTATCTATGGAAAGTGATTGTGGATTGTTTCCTCTGGGGGATAAACAGTTTCATTTACAGAAATTACCTGTTGAGTTACCTTCTCCACTGAGACTCACATTAGGAAAGTGAATTAAGTGAAATGATCAAATGAATGTACTGACAAGGTGGGGGGCAGGGGTGGGATTTCTTCTGTTTACTGATTGTAGCCAATTTATATAAGCATTCTTCATCCATATGTTATTCATTTCATTACAAGTAGTAGACAGAGGAAATCCTCCTGCATAGTAACTTAAACAGATACTGTCACTTCCATAAAGAGGGAGTCTCGTCATCAGTATAAATTGAATAACTAAAAAGAATACTGTTAGTAATGTTTCTTTCTTCAATGTCGACTTTTAATGTTTTGGTCAGTAGCCATTTTTATTCAGTGGTTGGAATAACATCATCAGTAACATTGACTTTGATTAGCTGCTGAATCTTCAGTAGGGAGGTAATGAATTAGTGCCCACAGTTAAAATGACAGCAGATAAAACAAAAAGTAAAGAGGTTCCCAAGGTTAATGATAATTCATCTTCCTTATGCTGTCTTGCCTTGTAACTCCTCCAGTACACATTTACCCTCTTACTGATCCATAGTTTAAATAGCATTATCACACACCAAAAAAACCCTTGACAGAAAAATAATTTTTTAAAAAAGGTTTTGATGGTAAGACATGCCCATTAAAAAGGAGCCTTGATATTGAGATTTCCTGTGCAAATAAGATCAGCTTGGTTAGACTGAAAAACTTCAAAAAGAAATATAAGCAGAGGCTATGAGCAAACTTGGCACAGAATTTGCATTTGTAAATTTTTTTTCTAATTAACCTGCTCAGGGCTGATATAACACGCTTCTAGGACAGGTGTGACTTGAACCGAGGTTTCCTGGTCCAGGGGTAGGGACTCTACCACTGTACCATAAGAGGGCCCCAGCATGGCATTTGTAAAATACAACAAACGTAACACCTGACCATGTATTCCAAATCTAGTAATGTTGTTAGCATGACGACAAGAGCTAGTAACAGAATACAAATGGATTAAATGATCGAAAAAGGAGAAGGGCTCAGTGACAGGCAGTGTCCATGGTACTGTATATTGGTTCTAGGATCGCATTGGTGGCATCTTTCAGCAACATTGACCTTAATAAAACTAGTTGGAAAACCCCTCATTTGCATGGGATAGTCAGGTCCAAGTGATAATTTGGATGCATCTCCAGTGAATGCTAAATTTCTCATGCCAGCCTGAAATGTCACCACTTGTCTTCCTGTGAAATAGGGGGTTGCCAAATAACCCACAGTCCTTCTCTCCCACCAACCAATTGAACTGGAGGTTTAAATATATAAAATATTTTTAAAATCATGGTTTTCAGTGTTTTATAGACTGTACACCTTTTAAATGCTGATATATTTCCACTGAAACAATATGCCAGCATCCACTGATTCGACTGGATCTTGAACAGGGCAAGCTCCCACCATCCTTACCTTTGCTAATCCATGTAGCTAGTCTTCTGCCCCCATACAAGCCAAGCAGGAGACAACCAGACTAAGCAGAGACTTCGTGAAACCAGGTTTATAATGGAAATCTGCTTGTCTCCTGCTAGAACCAGAATTGGAGACCACCTGAACTCCTAAGGCATTTTAGATTCATCCTCATGAGTAAGGTTAGGCATTGGTTTTGTGATGCTACTTCACAGCAGAAAGATATCGTGCTCTAATAATCTTCTTGTTTGAAGTTTGATAATGCTGTGTTTTAGGAAGTTTTTTTGTCTTTTGATTTATCCTATATGAAATTCAGTGCAACACTCCATCTGCTGGCTTTTAGAAGAACTACCAAGATTGATTTGGCAGTCAAAACTACCTTTGAACGTAGTTTAGCTTGTTGATTGAGCATGCAACAAATTGTCTATGCACTATTCCATTTAATTTTCATGAAAACTTAAAGAAAGTTGACCTTGCATGCTAATTAATACAATTTTTGCAGAGTTGGTTCCTCAGTCTGTTTCCAGGCTATCTGTTACAGACTACTTCAGAGGTGGGTATCAATTGGAGGTGGAAATGGTGTATTGATTCAGCAAAAATTAACAATTTATCTTCTGTAAACAGAGGGAAACCAGATATTCAGTGGATGAACCTTGATCCTGTGCAGCTCCTAGATGAACTGGGGCAATTTGCGTCTTTGGAGGGATTCAGGGAGATGCTTGACAAGGCTCAAGTAGGACACGCTTACATGGATAGACCTTGCTTACAGCCAGTTGACACGGAATGTCCGACAACTGCCCGAAACAAAAAGTCACTGGAGGTGAACCTTTTTTAATATGCTAACATACTTCTTGCTTTTATGTAAACTTTGGCCTTAGCATTGCCAGGCAGTAATGCAGAAATCTGGGCACAGTTCAAGTGCACAATGTAGTACAAATGCAAGAGAGCAGAACTTACCTTATAGTTTCTGGCAGTTAGGGCCAATGTATCTTTCAGTTGTAGAAGATTCCAATATTCAGCATGACCCTCATTCATTTGAGGTGTTATATCAAGAGGCCAAATGAAGTTTGTTGATGTTATTATCTTTTCACTTTGTGGCCCTTGGGTTTTGAATGTAGACAAGACTGACAGTGTATAAATTTCTTTCCAATAAAGTTTGAAATTATGTAAACCTAGATAGTATGGGTATTTGGATAAACCTGCACAAGTTAGCAGTTGTGGGTAAAATCATCCATTCTGCATTAAATGCTTAGTGAAAGTGCTCAGAGAAGTATTGGAGCAGGAAGTTGGAACTACTGTAGATGATTCTAATTAAGATAACCCACTACCTATACATTAATAGGTATCTACATATGTTTTTCAAAGGAGTAGTGATACCTCCGTTTTCATTGGACTCCCCACATGAAATTAGATCTTGCTACTTCAGTGTGAATAATAAAAGGTCACAAGTTAACCAAGTGTGAATAAAGCATATCTTTTACATTATTACAGGCTCCTAATATTCCTCTAGAATTAACTGGAGGCTGCCATGGATTCTCAAAGAAGTTTATGCATTGGCAAGAGGAGCTGATTTTGGGTGGTATGAAGAAGGATTCCCAGAATGTATTATTGAGGTAAGGCAAGAGGGAAAAGGAAAATGAAAGGAGTTAGAATTTGCCCTAAGGGGCACCATTAGGTAAAGCTCTGAAGCTGCAATTTGATTTCAACCTAGGCTGATTATATGGAAGCCATTTCTCTGCCTTGAGGGACTAATAAGTACTTACAGAAATTAAACTCCATGGGGCATCTTAAGCAGAACTCCCCCCACCCAAATAAATGTAGCCATTTATTTAAGGTTATCTGTGGTTTTCCTGCTGTTGTTACAGTGGGTGTTTGGAACCCCATCCTCCCTCTGTTTTCCATTTCTTCTCCTCCCCCCCCTACCCAACCCAAAAGATTTCACCACCCAGTGAATTGAAGGAGATTCTGGCCATTTCTTAATGTGATCCCAAGCCTGCAGTAGAAAACCATCTAGAATTGGGTGAAAATTACCACTCTTGGGACCCAAGAGTGCATAGGTGTGAAAAATGAGAAAAGCATACATTTCATGGTGTGCAAGTAGATATTTGTTTGAAGTTGGAAAGTAAGGTACAGTACTTCCAGATTGATTTAGTGCACAGCTTTGTGGCTAATCTGTGAAGCAAGATGGTAAGAGGTGGAACAACATCAGCATTCTGTTTCACTGAAACACAGCCCTTTGTCTGCAGAATGAAGCCACACTGCTGTTTCAGGCCAATTATAGAATGACTTGAATTTTAGGATGACTGTCAATCCAAGGAGGGACGTATGTTTTACAAATTAAAGTTAAACTATGTGCGTGCCATTGATGGGTGGTTCAGGAATGACAGTTACATTTGCCAGGCTATTCACTGGTCAGAACTGACTCTGGGGTATTGTCCCCACTTTGAAATAGCCGAAAAAACATGTCACTTGGAAACTAGCCGACTAGAAATAGCCAGCTGGTTGACTCATTACGCAAACTCAAAATTATTATTTCTCTTAATGTTGGGCTTGTTTTGTTTTAGTCCCGAGTGGTTTTGAAAGGGTTAAAGTCTAAGTCAGGCTGATTTGCCTTCCAGTAACCACATTGCAAAGGAATTCCTTGCAAGGGTAATCAGTGCTGCCCTTTGACCTGATCTCTGGAGTAGCCAGCTGCAGTAAGTGGATGGTCATATAATCCTGCCTCTTACATCATTCTTTCAATTTTAAAGAGCAAGCCTCACCATCAGTCTATTTTAAAGAAGGAGGGTCTTGTCACTGAAACCCTTGTTTGAATAAGAAGCTTTATTATCAGGAATCATTTTAAAGTCAAGAATCACATTTCTAGGTTTTCCCTTCAAAGTAGCATTCTCACCAGTATAACTTCTATTAAAAGTGTCAAACTATTTCAAAGAAATATTGTTAATTTTAACATCTTTCTGCCTCTTTGTTTCTGAGTGTAAATAATGTCTTCAGAAGAGATATACTAAAGAGGCAACGCAGAAGCTACATTGACATAAGTAAAGTTGTATGACTGAAATTTCTAAGATTCCAATTCCACCATCACGTGGAGTGCAGTGTAGGTGGAAATCCTTGTTGCCTATCCCCAAAGACACAAAGTCCAGTTGACATTATGAGGAATGGGGGTCATCTCAATGCTCAGAACACTGGTTCCTATGAGGGTCTTCAGCAACACCTGTCTATATTGGCCTCGTCTGTTTCTCCGAGATCTTGTCAAGTTCCTGGACTGAGAATAAGAGTTTGTTAAAAAAATCCTTCAGTTCCGGTGGGTGCCTTCTCTAGAGAAGTTGTTAACCCTTCTGCAATTGCAAATGTTATTGATCCTGTAGGATTGAGAAAGGATATTGATCTTGTTTGGGATTGGGAAAGTTTTAAGTCCCCTCTAGAATTGAGAAAAGATCTTAGCCCCTCTGGGACTGAAAAAGTTTATTGCTGCCTTCTGGGAACTACTCAGGTGCACTTTGGATCTTGCAACAGTGGTCATCTCAATTCCATTATTTCACATTGCAGTCTTCAGGAAGTCTTCTCAAGAAAGCTCCAAAATAATATGTTGCTTCCATTAATAATTAATGGAAATTAGGGGCAGCTCAGTGGCCAGTACTGCTGCCTCACAGTGCCAGGAACCCAGGTTCGATACCAACCTTGGAGTCTGTGTGGAGTTTCTATATTCTCTCTGTGTCTGCGTTCATTTCCTCGGGGTGCTCCTGTTTCCTCCCACAATCCAAAGATGTGCAGGTTAGGTGGATTGGCTGTGCTAGCTTGCCCATAGTATCCAGCGATGTGCAGGCTAGGTGGGTTAGCCGTGGGAAGTGTAGAGTTACAGGGATAGTGTAGGAGGCTGGTTTGTGTGGGATGTTCTTCGGAGGATCAGTATAGACTCGGTGGGCCAAATGGCCGGCTTCCAAACTGTAGGGATTCTGTGAAATCATTATTATTAATGGTGTAAGTAGGAATTTAGTTTTGCAGTGACATGATATGCCAGTACTGTAAAACACTATCAGAAGTGATAATTTACTAGATTGGAGCTACTGATACAATCCCATCAGTTTTCTTGGACTTATTAAGGGTTACCATTTTACATCTTCCAGCAACCTTTTCAAGAAAAGGCACTGGTAGAAATTGGCAGCTTATCTTCCTATCTAACTCTATGACTATCTGGGGAGTAATTTATAATTCTGGAAAGAGGGAAAACTATAGACAGGACAAAATAATACAGATCATTTCCAGTTATAAAAACAAAATATTTTTGGTCACAAAAAAATTGTATGGAATGATACGTAATCCTAATACTTTTGATTCTGTTTGTGCCTATATCTAAAACCAATTTAAAATGAACAGGGATGCAGCAAAGTTGGTCTTTAGCCCAGAAATATGACCTGGGAAATCTCCATGGACGTGGTACAATCCCTTTAAACAGGCCGTGAATGACTTGGAAATATTACTTTGTGATATGACTTATGATATCCTAGTTTTGCACTTTTGAATTATGGTTGTCAATGTGTCAAGCAACAGGCTGCCCAGTAGCTGAAAGCACAATCTGAATTTGCACATGCACTTCTGTATGTTCCGCAGTGTAACTGCCAGCATATAATGATGTTATTAGTAGTTCGGGAGGAATTCTACTATTCTGACCTACCATCCCTCATGGCTGTTGTAGGCTACCTGACTGAAGTCTAATGTTTCAGATTCAGTATATAAAAATGTGATTAAATAACATGTAAAAGAAGCCCCGGTGGATGATTAAGCACAGGGGCCTATCAAAACTGTGAGCTTGTTGAGAAGAAGATCCAGGAATCTTTGAACTTTCCACATTAATCTTCACTAAGATACTTTCTGTCTACACTCGTTTGTTTTTCTTGCCCATTTTTTTCTTCCCCCATTTCCTCCTTCCCTGACCACGCCATTGTCGGTCACAGACATCCTCCAGTATCTCCTTCAGGTAACCGCTAATCTTATAAATTAGCCCTGATATTGAACATCAGTCACCTAATCAACTATGGTTCTGCTCAATCACAATTAGGAGCTAGCTGAGTTTCCAACATAGCCCAATTATATTGAGGTTAATTGTAGTATGTCTACTCCTGTCCATGCTGAGATTAAACAACTCAAAACTCTCCAAGTATGTTTAACACGTTTACTCACTGGAAAAACCCCACTGAGCCATTTGCAATGCTTCACACTTAACCTTCAATAACCCCATTTATTTTCAAATCATTTGAAATTATCCTTTTATTTTACTTCTTATCCTGATTGTTGTTGGCATATAGTTCCACAGAGATTAAGAGCAATCCTGTACATTGATCAAGGTGCAGATCTCCATGTAAAAATGTTATCAGGCTGGTTTATTGTGGACTTTCACAGCCATGCTTACTCCTGCTGTCACCTGATATCCATACTTGGTGCAGAAACGACGGCCAGGAATTAGGAGTGGGAACTGAGCTTCTATTTCTATCCCAGCCAAAATGAGCTGGCTCAGCGCTGACCATGTGGGATATCTGGGCTTAGTACCTGTGTGCTTATGTATGTGTGGTTGTTTTTTCTTGATTTTCTCAGTCTAAGTACCCTGAGTAGAGAATGCAGGATAATTAATCTACACTTTACCCCTCTATAACTGAGCAAGTAAAAGAATCCATACAAGTGACTAATAGCACAGTTTTATTTTCCCCATCCTAGATGGAAGCATACTGACAACTCCTTCCTGCCCTACGTGGTACAGAACACAGTGATTGAGCATATTCTATCATGTTGGAGCTCCTTTGCAGTGCCACCAAAGTGTTCCAACCGAAGTTCAATTGTGTGACCTTAAAGACTGCTTGCCACTGAAATGAAAATATTGTTTATATCATCATTGCTAATAGATAGACAATTGAATTCCACAGTCTTCCTGATTATACCGTTTTCATTTTTTAAATTTTCTGATTTATTTTGACCTAGTATTAAATTATACAATTTAAAATACTTCATTGGTCATGAAAGGCCTTTGCAATATCCTGAAGCCTCGAAAGATGCTATAGAATTTCAAGTTTTTCTTTTTATATGTCTGTTAAATCCATTTTTTGTTTATCCCCTTCTTTACTGAAGTGCTGAAGCTCTCCAGACCATGTATCTACTGATGAGCCCCAAGCAACTTTATGAGCATTTCAAGGATGATTATGAGATCCATGATATCAGCTGGAACCAGGAAAAGGCAACAGCTATTCTGGAAAGCTGGCAGCGGAAGTTCGTTGAGGTAATCTTCAATGTTCTGTTTTTGCTTTGGACTGATACTGTATACAGCAGGGAAAATGAAGTATCGATTGAACTTATTTCCACACATAAGGACTTCATCCTGCTTGGTGAGGAAGGGAGCAGAAGCAGCTGAGACAGCTCAATGGTTTCTCTCAACCTTAAAGATAAAGACATCACAAACAGTTTTGTTATCTTGTTCTAATGAATTGAATGAATTAAATTGAATTTATTGTCATGTGTACCGAGGCACAGTGAAAAGCTTTGTCTTGCAAGCAATACAGGCAGATCACAGGGTTAAGTAGCATAGATAAGTAAATAATGGGTAAACAGCAGCAAAGACAAAAACACAGGTACAGGTGAAGGCTGGGTTTGTGAGTCCATGCAGTATTCTAACAATTGTAGGGTAGAAACTATTACAAAACTGGCTGGTGCATGTGTTCAGGGTTCTGTATCTTCTCCCCGATGGTAGCAGTTGTAGAAAAGCATTGCCAGGGTGGGTTGGATCTTTGAGAATGCTGGTGGCCTTTCCTTGACATTGGGCCTGGTAGATGGATTCTGTAGATGGGAGGTTGGCCTTTGTGATTGTCCGGGCTGAGTTCACCTCTCTCCGTAACCGTCTCCGATCTTGAATGGTACAGTTACCATACCAGGTAGTGATACATCCAGACAGAATGCTCTCGATGGCACATCTATAAAAGTTGGCAAGGGTATTCGCTATCATGCCAAATTTCCTCAGCTGCCTGAGGAAGAAGGGACGTTGTTGGGTCTTTGTAACCAGTGCATCCACATGAAGTGTCCAAGAAAGCTTGTTGTTGATGACCACTCCTAGGAGCTTGAAATTCTCCACTCGTTCCACCTCTGTGCTGATAATGTGTGGGGGGGGGGGGGGGCATGAGTAAGATACCGCCGAAAGTCAATAATGAGTTCCTTGGTTTTGCCTGCATTGAGAGCTAGGTTGTTCTCAGTGCATCATTTTTCCAGATCTTCCACCTCCCCTCTGTAGTCTGTTTCATCTCCATCTGAGATTCGACCGACAATGGTGGTGTCATCAGCAAACTTGTAAATGGTATTCGTCTGGTATTTGGTGATGCTGTCGTGGTTATACAGTGAGTACAGTAGGGGGTTGAGTGCACACCCCTGGGGGGCGTGAGTGTTAGTAAGGGTGAAATATTGTCCCCAGTCTTCACTGATTGTGGCCTGTGGGTCAGGAAATTGAGGATCTAGTTGCAGAGATTGGGGCTTAGTCTGAGGTCACTAAGTTTAGTAGTCAGTCTTGAGGGGATAATAGTGTTGATGGCTGAACTGTAGTCAATGAGTAGGATTCTTACGTAGCTGTTCTTGGTGTCAAGATGTTCTAGGGAGGAGTGAAGGGCAAGTGATATGGCATCTGACGTGGATCTGTTGGTCTGATAGGCAAATTGGAGTGGGCCAAGAGTAGTGGAGGTTGGAGTTGATTAATGCCATGACCAGCCTTTCAAAGCACTTCATGACCACCGAAGTTAGAGCCACTGAGCAGTAGTCATTGAGACATGCTGCATGAGCCTTCTTAGGCGCAGGGATGATGTTGACCCTCTTGAAACAGGTAGGGACAGTTGCAGGGAGAGGTTGAAGGTGTTTGAGAAGACCTCTGCCAGTTGATCTGTGCATGCTCTGAGTGCACGGCCTGGCACTCCGTCTGGTCCCTTGGATTCACACGAAGGAAAACTGACCTGACCTCTGATGCAGTGACTGTTGGGATAGGTTTGTCAGGACTTGTCAGAATAGGTGTTACCTCTCCATGGAAATCTGTTCAAAGCGAGCATCGAAGGCATTGAAACGATCTGGGAGGGATGTGACACAGTAAGCAGCCCAGATTGGTTGATTGTTTCCAATGATGATTTCTAATGAATAAAAGATAATGGCCTGAATTGTAACTGATTGGTCATGGATCTACACTGTCCTGTATGTGAATCAGTAATAATATCACAAATGCACTGGTTATTGTCCATAACTGGTTAATTGTAAAGATAACCCCTGAGAACTGTACATCATTTACCAGCACTTTGAAACAATTCTTCTAGGAATGTTGAGAGCCATGAGTGGAGTAATAATAACAACAACAAATTACATTTGTATAACCCCTTTAACCCATCAACCTTCACAGGAACGTTGTAAGACCAAGTATAAAGCTGATCCATATAAGGAGATGTTAAATCAGATCAGCAAAAACTTCTTCAAAGAGGCTGGTTTGAGTGCCTTGAAGGAACAAAGTGAGATTGAGAGGCAGAGATGTGTTGGGGGTTGGATGTATTCTAGAGCTTACAGCCAATGCAGTTCGAGGAACAGCCACCAATATTGGGCATTTCAAATCAGGGCTGTACAAGAGACCAGCAATGGAGGAGCGCCCATATTTCACAGGGATTTGGGCCGAAAGAAAATACAGAAGTAGGGAGCATCATGGTTGTAGAGAGACTTGAAAACAAGGATGATAGTTTTAAAATTAAAACATTGCTTGACTGCGAGTCACTGTAAGTGAGGAAGTTCAGTGGTGATGGGGAAATGGGACCTGGCGTGAATCAAAACGTGGATATCAGAGTTTTGGATGATTTCGAGCTTCCAGTGAGGAGCATGTCAGAGACCAGTCAGGATAGCATTGGAATAGTTGAGGCTAAATATAATATAATAATAAATATAATAAATGCCATGTTTCAACAGCAGCACGGTGGCTCAGTGGTTAGCACTGCTGCCTCACAGCACCAGGGTCCCATGTTTGACTCCAGCCTCGGGCGACTGTCTGTGTCGAGTTTGCACATTCTCCCCGTGTCTGCGTGGGTTTCCTCCGGGTGCTCTGGTTTCCTCCCACAGTCCAAAGATGTGCAGGTCAGGTGAATTGGCCATGCTAAATTGCCCATAGTGTTAGGTGCATCATTCAGCGGGAAATGGGTGTTGGTGGGTTACTCTTCGGAAGGTCAGTGTGGACTGATTGAGCCAAAGGGCCTGTTTCCATACTGTAGGGAATCTGTTCTAATCTAAGCAGATGAGCTGAGATGGTGAAAATAGATTGTCTGATTGCAAAATAGAACAACATAAAAGCATTGTTTTAATCTTTTATAGTAAATGTTGGGGTTCATTAGAAGGAGATTCTAAGAGGTTGTTTATAAGTTGTTAAAAATGCTGTTGACTGCTAAAAAGTACTGTTCTGCATAACATTATGGATTATAAATCAGCAGTACACATCAGGGATTGCAATCTCGATGTATTGTTCAGTCAGTAAGTGTGATCACTTTGGCTACCAGCCAAACCAACAATATAACAGGATTTCACTACTATGGCAGACCGTGTGTATGTGGCTGTAATTTAATCCTAGGATTTATATGATATCCATAAAGAACTGAAACATTGCTTTTAAAGACCCCCTAGATTAAATTATAGTTATAAGCTATTACTCATTGCCACCCATCCAGTGCTGTATATGCCATTGTGTCAGAACAGTTCAACATTTGAGTGAAGTATTTGAAATATTCAGAGTATGAAAGTTACTTTTCGAAGCAGTTACTTTTGTGGATGAGGGATGTATTTGTTAATAATTGTTGATAAAGTGACATATCAGAGATGTGTTAGAGTTAAGGTAAACTAACTCTAATCCATAACTCTGTGTGTTCCAGAAACCTGTGTGGGTGAGTTATTTTGCTTTGGACAAATTCACAAAAATTACAGTGAAGATGACTGTTAGTGTTAAATTTAACAGGGGTTATGGCAAATAGTGAGGTACATTGCAGGAGGGTGTAGATGACTGACAGCTCCATCAGGGCAAATACAGAGGAAGCTCGATTATCCGGCATTCGATTATCCAAGTAGCGAATTATCCGTCAAGATTGCAAGGTCCCAATGCTTGGCTAAACTATCCTGCATTCAATTATCCAGCATTCGATTAACTGAATGAAATACTTCCACTCGTGTCCTTCGGATAATCGAGGTTCCTCTGTAAATGGGAAAATACAGTGAAAACAAAAGTACAGCAAATAATTGGGACTTCATACATGATGGAGAAATGTTTCCTCTTAATAACAGTGCCCATTCTTGACTGAGAATGAGTCCCAGAATGGAAATATAGCTAGGATTATGGTAGTGAGTGGAATACGCCTCCAGTCCTCCTGGGACAGACACAGAAAAATCCAGCTCAGCAATTCATTAGATCAGAAGAGTGTTTCACCAGAAATGGCTAATGAGAGGAAGTCTGTAAAATCATTTACAATGGTGAAAGTGGCTTGGTAGTAATGTCATTGGACTAATAAGCTGAGACTCTAGACTAGACTAATATTCTAGGGGCACGGACTTGAGTACCACCTTAGGAGATGGTGAAATTTGAATTCACTAAAAATCTAGAGTTGGAATCTAGCTTAGTGGTGACATATGACTAGTGTCAATTGTTGTAAAGTCCGATTGGGTTCACTAATGTCCTTTACAGGAGGAAATCTGTCATGAATACTTAGCTGCAGTCCAGACTATTCCACTAGAGGAAGTCAACCAGGATTTTCCTTTGCTGATTCCTGTTGAGTGCATAAGTACGTATTATGGCATGGACAGAATTATACTTGGTTGTGATGCACACCGTGATGGAATTATTTCCTGGTACTCTGATTGGGCTCAAATATGACCATTTCAGCATCATATTATTTCAGTGCCTCTAAGTGAAGATTCTCAAAAGAGAAGAAAAAAAATAAAAGAAATCCATAAACATTGGTTCCATAAATTTCCAACACAGGTTTTAAATGTGTAGAGCAAACTGGTCCTTAATTAAGCGAAAAATTGGTCTTATTGAAGTTGTTCCTAATGTGTGGGCTTTTATCAGGATAAAACTGTGGCACACAGGGAGCCTTGTCAGCACATTTCAGAACCATTTCAAACAACTAGGAATTCACCTTTATCATTAGTTGCACCGTGCACAATGTTTATGTTGAGCATAATAAAAGTAGCACAGAGAGTACAAGAATGAGCTAACAGTTTGGCTCAGTTTAATAAGCACCTCTAAATGAGTTTCAGGATTTCATTTCTATGGGAAAATATTTTACAGATTTTTTTTCAATAATATGTAAAGCAAACGTGCGTTTCTCCTTTTTTTTCTTCCATTGGATTCATTCCAGTGTGTGCGGGAGAATTGTTTCTGTAAATGCTGGAATTACTTTTCAGGCTGATTTCCATCAATCTGCAGCTGCATTGTACGTGGAGTCAGATTCTAGGCTTGTGACAGACGGAGAGTTATGGGAACAAGCTGTTTGGTGATAACTGACACCCAGATGCTGATTGCAAGAGGACCTGAGGCCTATGGCGTGCCTGTTTGGAAAGGCAGTTGGGTTGTGATAGGATGAATAACAAACGTGGAAGATGTTTCACTGAATCCCAAGGTTGTAGTCTTTTTTGCTGTGGCAGCTTAGGTGGTGAATGACAGGAACTTGGCTTTCTCTAGAGACCGTGTGATCTCACCTGACCTTTGACCATAATGATCCTTGGCATCTGCAATTATTATTCTAAGCTGTCAAGTCTCAAAAATAATGTATTTTATTGAAATACAGGTTTAAAAGGAGCACATCAAGAAAAAGGGATGGATTGCCAAATTTGAATTTGGATAAACCCTGTCAAATAAATTGATAGCACCATGACCCACTCAAAATTTATGTTTCCTCTTTTGACAAGACATGATAATTGGAGAAAACTAGAGGAAGTTCCACAGCAAAGTGCTGAATTGCTTCTAAAATACTAGATTCAGTGTCAAATCTTCTCCAACTGTTTGCTCAAATTGAAAGAACCCAATGATATTCATTAGTAACTTAAATAGCCTCAGTCCTCTGACTGAAGTTTTTATTCATGCATTCTGAAGTTTTCTTTAATTGAGTTATTCTTCCTGGCTACTTAGTGCTCTCTCCCTATATCTTACCTGTCTTATTCAAGAACTGGCTCTAAGCTATTGCAAGTTGATCTCTTGAATGCTTAGCAAACAGCCTACAAGACTAGCCCGAAGAAGGCATTTTCAGTTAATTTTTTTGTCTCCTAATAGCACAGTTGATTCTTGGAATTCAGTGGAGTGCAGTAAATAATCCTACATTGATCTTCCAAAGTGCTGATCAATCTGTTTGATTTAAGGGATCCATGAATATTTGTTCGCAACATTGTTCAGTAATTGGTTACATTATTTGAACCTTTTTGCAAATAAAATCCTATAAAAGTAAGCAAAAGTACAGGTAACTGCACTGTTGTGGCAAGGAGTGTGCAGTTGGTAAAGTCTTGATTCTGTAACGATGTTCCCAGCAATATTTGTGAGAGACCAGGCTGGAAAGATTGATTCTTTAAAAGAATGTTTTGGATACTTGATGTGAACTTTTCTTTTGGAACATGAATGCTCTTCACCAGTTTACTCATGTTAAAAACTAGGAGTCACCATCAATACTGTTGTTTCTACACTGGTTAATTTGGTAGATGCAATGTGCAAAATATCACTGAGCCATGTAGAGCAGGAAGTTGTCCACATTGATCCGTGGCCTGTTTTTGAGCTGTCAATGTCATCCATAGTAGTAGCGATTGTGTCACAAGAGCCCCAGGGTCTTCCTTCGGAGGGAATGATGGCAAACTGTTCCCTCATCCTCACTACACATCCACATATGGACATCTTTCAACCTGAGTGTTTATACTGCAGTCAGTAGTGGGAACTTCTGTCCTCCTTCTGAACCAGAACATTGAGGTCAATTTAGCATATCAACTCCTGAAGAACGGCTTATGCCCAAAACGTCGATTCTCCTGCTCCTTGGATGCTGCCTGACCTGCTGCGCTTTTCCAGCAACACATTTTTCAGCTCTGATCTCCAGCATCTGCAGTCCTCACTTTCTCCATATCAACTCCTACCCTGGTTTAGCTCAGTCAACTCACCAGAGACCAGTAATTAAATCTGGAGCCTTCTGCTGCATATGACTCAACTATGCAATTCTTTACCAACTAACCCTCAAAGTAGCCCGTTGCTCCTTAGGGAACAATTATGAGTCATTGAATTTTAGAAGAATTAATTTCACTATCAAGTGAAGGTTTTAAAAATTGCTTCAAACGTATTCATTACATTGCAAAGATGTAGTAATGCCGTGATATTTAGCTTCTCATTTGAATTTTTTCTGGTAGGTAGTGCATCAGGCAGTGCCTCAGAATTCCTCTCAAAATATCCATGCCTTTTCCACCACCACACTTAATGACATCATGAAGTCTTTTTCCGATGTCAGTGGCATTCGAATTGCTGGAGGATACTTGCTAATGGTGAGCATCATTTTACTTCTTTAATGTTAGCATCAATTCTGAATGTAAAGCTATCAAAAACTAAAACTCATGGTGACTCAGTGGTTAGCACTGTTGCCTCACAGCACCGGGGACCCGGGTTCGATTCCAGCCTTGGGCGCCTGTGTGGAGTTATGCACATTCTCTCCATGTCTGTGTAGTCTGCTCCGGTTTCCTCCCACAGTCCAAAGGTGTGCAGGTGAGGGGGATTGGCCATGCTAAATTGTCCTATAGTCACCAGGATGTGTATGCTCGCTGTGTAAGCCACAGAAAATATGGGGATGTGGTGGGTTTGGGTGGGATGCTCTTCAGTGCAGACACAAATGGCCTCTATCTGCACTGTAGGGATTCAACATCCACTGATGCACTGTGGATTTCAGTTTATTGGTAATGTTAGGGGAATACTCAGCAGTTCAAGAGATATCATTAATCATTTATCAACATCATCTGAACCTTCAGATTTGTAGCATTTTTAAAATGCAGCCTCATTTTTGTATTTTCCTTTAGCAATATATTCACATTTCATATGTGCCCTCTCCCTGTCTCAACTTCACATTATAAATCTCAATATCTGGTTTGCTGGTAGAATTACATTCTTTGGCTGGTAGTGGGCCTGCAGTGCCTTATTCTTCCATCACCAACCCCTGAGCCTGTACTTCAGAGCATGCTTACATTTTGATATTTAATTGAATAATAGAGTTGAAGTACTTATATGCAATAGTTGTTTCTAGCACTTGAGAGTAATGCTGAAAAAAAGATATTTTATCAAAGCTTTTCTTGCATGCATGAGGACAGTTTGCAAGAAATATCAAGTTCTGTGAATTGTCCTAATATGTGCAAGAGGAAATACTTGGAGAACGTGACATTTTTCAACAATACTTTAAAATGGGAACTGAATTATTTCAGTATGTCCTGATCCAATTGTCCCGTACTCAGTAACCTGTTTCACGTTGGACTTGACTTTTCATGTGTCACATATGGGAAATTGGCTAGTTTTATATAGCTCAGGATCATGCATATAATTTTAAAGAAAGAAAAGAAATTCATTCATGGAGCAATTTCATAATGCCAGTGCATCTCAAAGTACTTGTCCTCAGCATCCTTCCGACTATTTTTAAATAATGGACATGAAACCAGTCACATTGTGCACTTTAATCGCAAAGTGCCTGATAGCCCACTTAATCAGTGCTTAATCACTTAGAGGTGTAATCATTCTTGTTATATATGCAGAGCTGACAGCCAATCTCCAGACAGTTAGGTATTGTTAACAGCAAATGAACAAAGTAATCTGATTGAGACAAATATATCCACAAAGGCACGGGGAGAGCTCCTTCCATTTTTCATTACCGTAAGGTGTGAGTGCTAGGGCCTCAATTTCGTGTCACCATAGAAGCATCATAGAAAGAGGCTATTTAGCCCATTGAGCCTGCACCAACCCTCTAAAGAGCATCCCATCCAGACCCACCCGAACCCATAACCCCACAATTACCATGGCTAATCTTACCTAACCTGCATATGCCTGGACACTGCGGGGCAATTGAGCATGGCCAATCCATGTAACCTGTACATCTTTGAACATGGGACACCCATGCAGACATCGCAAGAATATCATTATAATATCTTCAACAATACAGTATTTGGTCAGTGCTGCATTAAAATGCCAATGTAGATTACATGCTTGATTCCATGAGTGATGCTAAAAGCCCCAGTGACTGACTTTGCTGCTCAGAGGTACGAACACTATCACTGTGTCACAAGAGCCTTGTCCTGCTGGCCTTGATATTCTATATTAAACATGATATTTGTTTTAATGGAAATCAGATGGCAGATTCTAACCTGTTTTAAATTGAAGCAATAGTGTACCATCCAATTTGAATTCCTGTGACATTGAAAGAACTTGTAATCTCAATCTCAGGACATTCCAAAATGCAACACAGACACTTTTGCAGCATGGTCATCTGGGATGCTGATTCCCTACCAGTTGTCCCCACAGATCTCTGACTGGCTTATGTTTGTTTCCAGTTTATGTTTTTGTTTTACTCTTGTTGTATTCTGACCATTTTTTTCTGACTCCATTAGTTGGCATATGCTTGTGTGACCATGCTGAGGTGGGACTGCTCGAAATCCCAAGGGGCTGTGGGACTAGCTGGAGTCCTATTGGTGGCATTGTCAGTAGCTTCAGGACTTGGGCTGTGTTCACTCCTGGGCATATCCTTCAATGCTGCAACCACCCAGGTATATAATTTAATCTCACACTCTTTCCTTTCCCTGGACCACTGCCTAATATTACTTAACAAAGTTGATTATTACTTTTGCAGGGGTCATTTGCTTATGTTTTTGAAGGAATTAAGTGAATTTTATCCAATAATTAATTTGTGCATAATACTGAATGTCAAGTTGTGCCGCTGGGATAAGTGCTGGTGTCTTAATTATTTATAATCCATATTAATAACTTGGATAAAGGCACTAATTGTGTCGTATCCACCTTTGCTAATGGGTAAGGAAGCAAGTTGTGAGGAGGATAAAAAATATCTTCGAAGTTACAAATGCAGTTTAAGCAAGTAGGCAAAAACTTGCCAGATGGAATATGAAATGGGAAAATATGAGATTGTCTACTTTGGCACAGATCGCACACATGTGCAACGTGTAATTGGGAAGTCAAATGGAAGGTTGGTGTTTATTGCAAGGGAGGTGGAGTATAAAAGTGTGGAAACTTTGCTAAAATTTTAAAGGACATTGCTGAGACCACATCTGGAGTGTATGTACAGTCTGCTCTCCCTCATTAGGAAAAGATATGCTCGCATTGGAAGCAGTTCAGAGCAGGGTCAGTAGGCTGATTCCTGGGATGAAACGGTTGGATTATCAGGAAAGTATGAGTGGGTTCAGCCGCCATTCATTGGAGTTTACAAAAATGAGATCCTGAGGGGGTTTGGAAAGGTAGATCCTGTGAGGATGTTTCCCATTGTGGGGGAGTCCAAAACTCAGGAAAACACAGTTTAAAGAAAAGGTCCATCTACTTCAGGTAGAGATGAGGTTAAATTCTTTTTCAAACAGTCATTAGTTATTGTAATTCCCTCCCCAGAGAATAGCAGAGGTTGAATCATTGAATATATTCAAGATTGGGTTAGATAGATTTTTGATTGACAAGGGAACCAATGTTTATAGGGGTTAGACAGGCAAATAGAATTAAAGCCATGTTCATGTAGATCAATAATGATCCTATTAAATGCTGGAGCAGGCTGAAAGGCGGAATGGCTTCCTCTTTTTCTATTTCTTATGATCTTATTTCTTTCCATTTTTTGGATCTAGGTATTACCATTTCTGGCTCTAGGTATTGGCGTTGATGACATGTTTCTCCTGGCTCACGCATTCACTGAAACTGGTCAAAATAAGAACATTCCTTTCAAGGTGAATGCAAATCTGCTTAAAACGTGGATACTATAGTGCTTTACTCCTTTACTTTCAATACTGGAGGGATAGCTCAGAAATATATTATAGCAGTTTTTTTCAGAAAGCATATTTCTTTATCAATAAAGGGTTGGTAAATTAGAAGAAATAGAGAATCCAACTTATTGAAAATCAAGAGCACCTTTCAGCCTTGAAGAAGTGCTTTTGCCATGATGCTGACACACATCTTGTGCAATTAGTGGTGACTCTAAATATGTTGAATTAACATGACTTCAAATATTTTTAAACTGGGCACTCCTATCAAAAGCTCACATTTAATGGCTGTAACAAATTCACATCGGGAATGTCACTGAATTCCGCATCCAAAATGAAAGCAACAAAGACGTTTGTCTTTGTGTATGTCTGTGCATGTGTGTCTGCATGTGTGTCATTCCTGTAAGTATTATCAAACTTCTGCAGTTCAAAACTTTTATGACATTTTGTTCTGATAATTTTTGTGCTACAGGACAGAACAGGAGAATGCTTGAGGCGGACAGGGACAAGTGTTGCCCTGACGTCCATTAATAACATAATCGCTTTCTTCATGGCTGCTGTGATTCCCATTCCTGCACTTCGTGCTTTTTCCTTACAGGTATGTGAATCCTATAAAGGGCTTTGATGGTCTAGAATGTGCTTTGTATATTGGTTGTGCCTTTTCATAGAAAAACTCAATATATTTGTATGTTTATGTTGTGGGGAGAGATGGGGGGGGGGGGGCGGGGATGGTGGGGGTGCGGAGATGAGGGTGGATTAGCACTTTGAAATTCTTTTGCTCCAGGTGTTACACACTGCTTTGAATTTATCTTCACCACCCCTGTTGCTTGCCTGCAGATGCCTGCTGCAGTAGGGGCTTAACTGTCTGGTAAACAACAAGGCAGCTTATCATTAGATGTGTGAGAAAGGAGGGGTTTGCCTTTTTGAGTGTGAAGAGAAAAAAGGGTGAATTGATTGAAACCTTTGCGATTAAAAGAAAAAGTAGCAGTATTGAAGGATTGGCACGACATCAGTATAAGTACTTGTTTTCCTTGGCAGTGCACAACATTTGGAAGTTCACACATCACAGAGACTATCAAGAGAAGCTACATTCAGTTTTATTTCCCCTTTTTGAATCCCTCTTCTACAAAGCTAGCTGCTTCTACGTGAGTGGATCAGATAATTGCACCTTCCCAGGATGTGTCTTTGGAAGATCTGCTAATTTTTGCAATTCCTTACTGCAGCAGCCTGTACAAAACAAACTGCCAATATTAATTTTTAAAATGTTTAACCTCGTAGCAGCAAGTAATTCCCCTTTGGAAACTGGCTACTGCAGTTGAACTGTTAGCTAACCCAGTTGGAGGCCATTATAAAATACTCCATAGTTCACAAGTTTAATAATTTAACATTTAAAAAGCATCCACAGACATGTTAAAAGTTAATGTTAAAACACTGAAACAAAAAGCAAAGTACTGCGGTTGCTGGAAATCTGAAACAAAACCTAAAATGCTGGACTCAGACAGCAGGCCAGACAGCATCCAGGAGAAACAAACGCTGTTTCAGGTCACTGACCTTCCATAAAAGCATTTACGAGGTATAACCATTTCTTAGCAAATGCAAGGCTATGAAAAAATTGGGGAGGAAAGAGCATTCAGGAAGATGAGGTGGAAGACAGGAATGCTTAACTGCAAAAGGGATGATGGTGCAAGGCTAAAGGAGAAAGTATAGCACAAGTAATTAAAGAAAAGACAGGTCCAGAGGAATATGAATGGTCACAGCAGAAACATCACTAGTTTTTGCTGCCTAAGTAAATAGGAGCAATAGAATGGTATAAATGTTGTTGTACTCGCATCTTTAAATCTGAAAGCTCGAATCTGTGGAATCTACTGTCCAGAGTGAACTAGATGCTGGGACACTGAATAAATTTAAGGAGGAGTTGAACAGGTTTTCATTTAGTAATGGGTTAAAGGGTTGTGGAGAGTCAGCAGAAAAACGGATGAGGACAGCCATGATCAGGAGTAGGCTTGAGGGATTGCAATGCCTATTCATGCACCTTATTCTTATGTTCACTGAAAAGGTGCACAGTGCCTAATCAAAGGATGGGATAATTGCTTTGCTGAATGTCTTTAGTGGATCTGCAAGCATGATCCTGAACCTTTCGTTGCACACCATTTTTATTCCACACCCTACTCTGATCTTGGCTTCTTAACACTGTTCCATTGAAGTGCAAACAAATTTGAAGCTTCAACACTTTTAGCCAGCTTTGTACCCTGCAATTCTTCAGGTGTAGAGATATGCCTCCAGTCTTAGGCTGGAGGCATAACAGAAGCATTCAATGTTAGTAAATATCGAGATTTATTTGAAGTAACGGTGATGCTTTATATTAATTCCTTTATGAGATGTGGGCATCATAGGGCAGGCCAGCATTCATTACCCTTCCCTATTTGCCTAAAGGGCATTTAAATGTCAACTACATTGTTGTGGGTCTGGTGTCATATGTAGGCAAGACCAGATGAGGATGGCAGCTTCCTTCATTAAAGAACATTAGTGAACCAGATGGGCTTTCCCCCTGACAATCAGCAGTGGTTTCCTAATTATTGTTAGACTCTTAATTTAAGATATTTATTGAATTCAAATTCCACCATCTGTCAGGGCAGGATTCAAACCCTGGTCACCAGAACATTAGCTGAGTTTCTGGATTAACAGTCTAGTATTAGTGCCACTAGGCTATCACCTCCCCATGTTGAACTGCGATAAAATTATGTGTGAATAATGCAAAATATTCTCAAAAGGGTTAACTTGTTTGTAGGTTAGATATAGATATGTTCTTTTGAAGAGCTGAGAAATCAATTTTTAAGTATTTAACATTCTCTGAATAAGTTTCATAAGCTATCAGATCCTTGTGGCATTGATACTAAAATTAGATTACTACCTGTTTGGAGGGATTAGATGATACTTTATTTTCCTTGGTAAAATTACCTTTGAGAGGAGAACTGTGCTGGGGTATGACTACTGTCATATGGCAGAGTAATCTGTAAATAAAGGGTGAGTTCCCTCTCTTTTATAAAATGGTCATTTTTTGGAAATGAAGACTAAGAAATTGTCCTTGAATGCTTATATAAAATTAAACTATATTTCCATTAATAATTGCTTTTCTCTTCTATTTTACTAAATCAAAGTATTTGTATGTTAAATGCAGTTGTGCTGAATATACTGCAGTTCCACAGGCTAACTTTAAATGGTGGCTTGGCAAAGCCTGGGAGTCACTGATTGAAAAAAATACAATGGGAATTAAGTAGCAAGAACCTGACAGGCCTGAACACTGGGCCAGCCTTTAAACAGGCCTCCAACTTGCACAGCCAAGGTAGTTGGCATAAATGATGGGATATATCATCTACAAGTCAGTTCCAGCTATGTGATCTGCCTGAGCTTACTGGGTGGTCCGGGAGATAATAACATATTATAATGTCTGCCTCAGGCAACCCCACCCCCTCCTTTTTCACTTACATCAGACTGCTCTGACCTTCGGAGTCTCCTTCAGATTAATGTTTACCTAGAGGAGGGTGTGTGGAGAGGGGGGCGTTTTTGGGGAACAGTGATTTCTTGCTTGAAATCCTTTAGTGATTTAATATTTTCTTTGGCTTAGTACATGGATTTAGTGAGGTCTGGAAGTCGGTTGTAGTACAACTCACTTAAAGCTAGAAATATCTTGGTTAGAAATCAGAAACTGCTGTTCTCAGAACACTTTGCCTGAGGTCTAGGGCCTACAGTGAAGCGATAGGTTTACAATTGTACTTCTTTCGAATCTTAAAGGGACATTTAGCTGTTATAGCTGTCTTGCCAGACGGCGTAACAATTAGTCAGCAAGTCAAGAGTGCTGAATACAAACAACACCAAAGGCACAAAATAAATATATCATGCTTTTAAAAGTGAGTAGCAGAAATAATGTCAGATACAGTCTGCCAGTAAGGGGGTGCAGAAGTGGAGTTTTCATGGTGGAGCACTGATCTGCATCAAAAATGAAGGTCTCTCACCACACATCCCCAACCTGACTAATATCCAGAGCTTTTCACACTTCAGGGTTCACAAATTTTGAAATCTAAGTAGCAGTCTGCAATTGTGCTAGAACTGTACTAATACTTTCTGTTACTGCTCATCACAGGCTGCGATAGTCGTGGTGTTTAATTTTGCCATGGTGCTCCTCATCTTTCCTGCCATTTTAAGTCTGGATCTTCATCGGCGGGAAGACAAAAGGCTGGATATTTTTTGCTGCTTTTCCAGGTGAGGATTCCCTTTAGAGCTGGTACAATTGTTGCTCACTGTGAGGGCTGCATTGCTGGTCTAAGAGAATGAATTATGATGGAGAAAGAATAGAAAGATGATAATCAAAACATGGTGGGTGTGAAATTATCAATGTCAGTCACACAACTGGGCTATGAGTAAAGCACCTACTCATTTCACACAATTCCCAATGATGTTTTCCATTGAATGTTCTGGTACAGTGCATGGTGTGCTGTTGTTTCACTATCAAATATTCTGCACACCGGTGTTCACGGTTTTGCTCCAGTTAAGTTCCTTATATTGAAGAGGTCAACGTGGAAGGGGAGAAGGAAAAACCTGTGGAGATGGAAAGGTTTCTTCATGCCTGATCCACTAAATGCTTGGCACACGTTATATTCTTAATCCTTTAAATAAATGATTGGTACGCAGCCATATGAGAATGCTGTCTCACTTTCTTGTAGTAATCAATAATCTCTTCAATAATTTCATGTCAGGAATTAATTCCAGAAATAGTAACCGTTTGAGTTTAATTCCCTTGTCTTACACTGATAGCTGAGTGCCTTAGTAATACTGCTAGATCATAATCATTTCCAGACATGCATTGTTGCCATTCAATGTTTTGTTATATATGAAAGTGAACAATAACATCTATAGAATGGATTACATGTGAAAAAATTTCTTATTTTTCAGTCTCTGCTCAACACGAGTGATTCAGGTCCAGCCGCAAGAGTTTGCTGATGCAAATGATAACCATAACTGCCATCCTTCTCCATATGGTGGGCCAACATTTACCCACAGTACACAGATCACCACCACAGTGCAGGCCTTCACCCAGTGTGATCCAACCGGACAGCACATTGTCACTATAATTTCCCCAACTTCACGCATCTCTTCAACTCCTTCTGTCATCGTGTCCCCAGCAGACCAGGTTGGCTCCCAGGGGATGGAACCCACCAGTTCGACTAGGGACTTGCTGGCCCAGATGGATGAGGCAAAAGCCAGCAGGGGCTGTGTTCAGATGCCCTTTGTCAAATGGAATCTAGCAGACTTTGCACGGGACAAGTATGCTCCACTTCTTCTCAAGACAGAATCAAAGGTAAGCAATTTTCAGCAATGCTTCCAATGTTTCTTTGTATGACTTTGATGATGATATCTTCTTACTGCATCAACCCTTGACTTTGGGCGAATACACCATAATGTGGTACTTACTTAATCTTAAAGATAAGAGGATGGCAGTTGGGATCTATGATTAACCTGAGTGTTACTGATCGAGGGTTCTTACTCACCATATAGTGAATCCTTTTGAAAAGTAAGCACATGGGAACTTTGGATACGGATAGCATTTGGCTCCATTGGAGAGATTTTCACATGAAAATTGCCTTTTGGGCAAGGCAATAGAAGTTTGTAGAACGAAAACAGCATTAGCCACCATGATTTGGAGATGCCAGTGTTGGACTGCGGTGTACAAAGTTAAAAATCACACAACACCAGGTTATAGTCCAACAGGATTAATTAGAAGCGTTAGCTTTTGGAGTGCTGCTCCTTCATCAGCAATAGTCACTGCCTTCAAAGCAAGAGAAGTAATGAAGAAAATTAGACCAGAACAGTTTTCACTGTTAGATCAGGCAATGCCTACTTGGGTCAAATACAGATTTAAGCTTTCCTCATCTCTGACCTGAGAACGTGCCAAAACCCAGAAGAGCTAAATTTATTGCTTCAAAGTGGCCTCTCTTGAATGAGACTTAGAGTGTTATTTGAGTACCAATTTACAGCCAATAGTTTTAATCTGTGACCACAAAAACTGATTTGAGATTACCATTTACTGCACTGAGGATCAGCCACAGCCTGTAAACATGTCTTTCGGGATCTGGATTTAAATGCAATCCCATGAACAAAAGGACTATCCTTGCTAACCAATATGCCTTTGATTTTTTTTAAAAAGCTATTATTACTGTTTTTTTACCCAACTCCAACTCGTTATATTCAAATTTTCAACTGATTTGGGCACAGACTCCCTCTAATGTTAATGCTCAGTTTGAAATTTGAGAACTGAACTTATGCTTCATTTTTATTTCCTTTACCATCAAAGACTGATATGAGGCAGCTAATATTTCAGGGGATGGGAGACACACTAAAAATGACTCTCTTATCCTATCACACAATACCATTTATGATCTTTTTGATTTCATCACCTATTTCTTTGCCTTCCTATATCTGCATTTCCTTACTTTGGCTGATAGGGCAAGTTGACTCCTGATTTTTACCGTGTACTTACTGACTCTCTAGAGGGATGTATTTTGAAAGTAATTAATTCTAGTGCAGTTCCAACAGGCATTCAACATACCACTCCAGTAAAAGGAGGAGACCTGCATACTAACACTAGCTTCACCCTGTAGACTGCACCACCTGGCTTACTGTAGAGCCTATGGAAACCAACGTCTCATGCTCCCAGCCATCCCAATTAGCTTTTTGTCTCTCCTAAATATTTGGTGGCAGAGAAAGCCAATATTTGTGAATAAGTAAAACCTTACTACTTAGAATAATGCCATCTGTTGAATGCTGATTTGATATTTGTTTATTCATATATGATTTTGTTTAACAATCCAGGTTGTCGTGCTAGTCCTCTTCATGACCTTCCTTGGGATGAGCCTTTATGGAACTACAATGGTTCATGATGGGCTGTACCTCACAGACATTGTTCCTCGTGAAACCAAGGAGTATGATTTCATCGCAGCCCAGTTCAAGTATTTCTCCTTCTATAACATGTACATCGTCTCCATGGGAGGATTTGACTATCCCACATCCCAGAAGTTGCTGTATGACCTCCACAAGAGTTTCAACAATGTCAAATACATTGTTCGTGAAGAGAATAAAGAGTTGCCCAAAATGTGGTTGCGTTACCTTCAAGACTGGCTGAGAGGTGAGATTTCAAAGATTCTCAGACAGAAATTAATAATGAGTTGTGAAGTATGTAACAATTGGAATAGATAGTATTAATGTTCAGGGGTTAACAAAAGGTAACTTATATAGTTCGAATGGAACCAAGCCCCGCTAGTAGGTTGGAATTAATAGCCACAGTCTCGCTATGTAATAGTCTGTTCCTAATCTTCTCATTCCTATACTCTTTTACATAATTCTTATGACATGAGCTTGTGAATAACATCTGTTAAGTACCACTCTGCATGGGGTACTAGAAACAGAGTTGGGTGAGTGGTTTGCTTGCAAAATAATACAAGAATGGATGCACTGGGCTTTGTGTCGACATAATGATACTCACTGAACTTCAAAATCATTTATTGTTTACAGAACATTGTAAGCTTTTCCTGAGAGACACATGTGCAAGTTTGTCTTTGTGGCTTACCACACCAATAGGATATGTATTATGCTGAGCAGTTAGAACCCCTTGATGTTTTGTAGCTAGTGATAATTTTGAATGCTTGAAGCCTAATGATGCTCCCTTTGCTGCCATTAGAATACTTTGGCCTGAGTAGTATGTAGTGTTGGAAAAACACAGCAGGCCAGGCAGCATCCGAGGAGCAGAAGAATCGACGTTTAGGGCATAAGCCCTTCTTCAAGAACCCGAAACATCGATTCTCCTGCTCCTCGGATACTGCCTGGCCTGCTGTGTTTTTCCAGCATCACATTTTCCAACTCTGGTCTCCAATATCTTGCAGTCCTCACTTTCTCCTAGTATGTAGTGTATCATACAAATAGTAATTGGCTTGCATGGAGTGACACTGGTCATCGTGATACTTCCTGGTAATAACATGTGTGGTTGGTCTTTATTTCTTATTTGAAGATGTATCCTGGAAGGTTTTCATAGCAGTAGGTTTTCTTTAAACAATTACTTAATTGAAATTATGAATCATCAATTGATAGAAAGCAGCAAAAATGATCCACAATGTGAAGTGTCCTGTTAGCTTACTTGCCAACAAACATGTGCATTATTTTCAACCCACTGATTCTAGGTAGCCCTATTCCACATTAAAAGCTATACATCCAATTTCATTTTTTTAAGTACCTTTCTTTCTAGTAAGAAACATTGCTCAAACTCACTAACACTACCGTGTTTCATGGTAGTCCCAATCATTTACTTTTCCTCAACCTTAAACTTCCCTTATTCATGTGCAAGTTTTGAATTGTCAAAATGTTGGAAAGTTTGCCACTTGCAGCATTGGCTGTTTCATTGTAAGTGGACTTTGGAAGTCAAACTTTGGAAAACCTTTATGTTAAACTGAAGGTGATGGTCTAAAATGATCCCAAGCGCATTTGCTAAACTTCAGCATTTGCTTGCAATTTCTTATGATGTTGAGGGTTCAATCAATCAGGTGTTTTGTCCAGCTGACAGACTGTTGCTGATTTGAGTTAGAGTCATAGAGAAACAGATCCTTCAGTCCAACTCCATGCTGACTAGATATCCTAAATAAATCTAATCCCATTTGACAGCATTTGGCCCACATTCCTCTAAACCCTTCTTATTCATATACCCATCCAGATGCCTTTTAAATGTTGTAATTGTACCAGCCGCAACCACTTCCTCTGGCAACTCATCCAATACACACACCACCTTATGTATGAAAAATTGCCTTTTAGATCCCTTTTAAATCTTTCCCCTCCCATCTTAAACCTATGCCCTCTAGTTTTGGACTCCCCAACCCGTGGAAAAGGCCTTGTCTATTTACCCTACCCATGCCCCTCATGATGTTGTAAACCTCAATAATGTCACCCCTCAGCCTCCGATGCTCTAGGGAAAATAGCCACAGTCTATTCAGTCTCTCTGTATAACTCAAACCCTGCAATCCTAGCAACGTGATTTGGTTTATTGTAGTCACATGTACCTATGTACAGTGAAAAGCATTGTTAAATGCGCAATACATAACAGATCAAAGCAAACAAGAATATACAGATCATAGGGTGTTTAGACAGAGAGAGGAATACAAGCTTACAGTTGCTCAGGAAGTGCACAAAGCAAGATCACCATTAGCAAGATTTAAAAATGTCAATATTCCTCCAACGGACTAACTTGAAGAAGAAATACTGACTATGACTGAAATGACCAACACAAAACAATACCTGGAGTTTAACCTCTTGCATCCCATGAAAGTTGAACCTTTGATTTTCTGAAGTACAACATGGCTAGCCTTGTTCTAGTTGGCCAAGAACAAGGGTTGGTTTTATGTAATATTTAAACCAAAACTTCCAAAGAAAAACCTTTCCAAAAGCTATGGATTCTTCGGCAGGTGCAGCACTGAGAACAACCTATCTTTAAACTTAATATGAAAAGTGCCAGGAGAGTTGTGTCAGTGCCACCTTATTCTTTAACCCAGTCTTACAGATTCTGCTTCTTCAGTCTTATTGCATCTCTTGGCCTGTTATTTAAAATCCTTGTGTATCGTACTCTCCTCATTAATTTCATCCATTTCATCCACGTACTGTAAATTATCTTTTAAAGTACTTAAAATTGAGCTTTATTCTGCTGAGACTTACACTTGATCTGCTGTATCTCAAACTTTGGAGATATGGCTTTTGCATGCAGTTTGTAGTTTAATTTTACAGCGCCTTTAATAAAACAAAGATCAATGGTAGATGGAAGTATGAAGAAATTGAATCATACCACCCATGATATGCTCCCTTATAGAAGAATGTGTGCTGCAAGCCACCTTCTTCTGCTAATGATTACTAACATGTTCTGAGTGAATAACCTGAAGAGATTCAATGTTATTCAGTTGCCAAATCTAGATATTTCTGCATCTAATAATGTTGAATACCCTTGCCATCACCTAAGGAACTGGCTTGAAAACTTTGGCTTGAGTGTAGCTCATAGAAAACAAAAGGCACTTATCTTGACAAATCTCTTGAGTTATCTTTTCTTCTTTTTCTCTTTAAATATGTAAAATAAAATGTTGTTTAGTTCTATTTTCAATGTTAATATAATTGCACCAAGTGCATATGTTAACATTACAATGGAAACAGTCATTGGGCTAATGCACACACGATAGCATGGGTGGTCTCAGTCAGATTGATGGGCCCTTTTTGACAGATGTAAATAACAAAGAGACACATATAATGAAAGAATGGGGCCTTTTACTTTATAAAATTTATGCTGACATTGACTGCACATGTATAAAATGGTTAGTTTATCAGTTCAGGTGGCAGCGCAAACTCATTTTTTTTCATGAACTGAAGAAATATTTATCAGCTCAATACTTTTAGACAGAATGTAGCTAGCTGAAAATTTAAACTAGAGAGGAGGGCCATTCATCTGAAAGCAGAACAACAAATGCACAAGAAACTAATGAGAAAGTGAATACAGTGAGACTGTGAAAAACAAATGAATGGAAGCCAAACTCTTGAGAGCAATGGACAGTTGGAATCTCTACAGTATGGAAGTGGGCCATTTCACCCACTGAGTCAAGACCAACCCTCCAAATAGCAGCCCACCCACACCAACCCCCTCCCCCTCATAATCCTACATTTCCCTTGGCTAATCCACCTAGCCTGCACAACATGGGCAATTTAGCCAATCCATCTAACCTGCACATCTTTGGACTGTGGGAGGAAACCCACATTGACGCAGGGAGAGAGTGCAAACTCCACTTAGACAGTAGCCAGAAGGTAGAATTGAACTCAGGTCCCTGGGACATGAGGCAGCATGCAGTGAATATAGGCTAAGGAACACAGACAACTTCACTCAGTATCATCAAGCTCTGTGACTAAACTGAGTGGTGCTGATCCACCCACCTCCCCATGGTGTGGGGCATTACCCGTTGCTGCAAGAGTAAGTAAAAACACTTCACTATAGGAAAAACATGCATTTACATCATGCTTATAACACAGTGAAACATCTAAAGGCATTGCTATAGAGGAAAATTCAAATGCTTTGTGTACAATTACATTGGATCCTGAAAACTTCTGGATTAATGAAATGAGGGAGGACCATAAAAGGAGTGTTTCTGTACAACATTTCGTACTGAGCAACGAAAGATTTATTATACCAAAAGCAGAGATAGGTGATAAAGGAATGTCTTAAAGATGAGGGAGAGAGGTGATGATGTTTAAGGAATGAATTACAGAGCTTTGGGCACAGGTGCCAATGATGAGGTGAAAGAATTGTGAAATGCACAAAGGTCAAAGTTGAAGAAACACCAAGTTCTTAAAGCTTGTACAAAGATAAGAAGGAGTGAGGCCATGGAGAGATTTGAACATGTGGTTTAAAATTATGACATTATTGGTTTGAGAGCCAGTATAAGATCAGCTAACACAGGTTTATGAATCGAGGGGATTTGTTTTAAGTTCTTTTACAGGCATCAGAACTTTGGCATGGCCCATGTTTCCAGCGAGTAGAAGGGAGGAGGCTGACCAAGAAAGCCTTGGATTAGTTGTGTTTAGAGGGAATGAAAGCATGGATGAAGGTTTAACACTTGGTGGACTGGGGTATATTTGGAGATGCATGATACTATGGAGGTGGAAATAGGTCGATCTTTCTAATGGAGAGTGTAGGAGTTTAGAGGTTGCCACGTCTGTCACAACAGGCCTTTTATGGACTTTATGCAGTTAAAGAGAAATTGTACTGGTCAGAAATGAAAAAAACAGTTGTAACTTTCAAAGAACTAAACATGTCAAAGCTTGAAAGAAATAGAGGGATTGAGACCTACAAATGTGCGAAGAAGAAAGTGAGAAAAACTTCTAATAAGGCTAAAACATAGATATCTATTTGCACAAATCAGGGCACTCTGTTTAAGTCAAAAAGTAAGCTGGACCAATTTGGGAAAGAATCACACACATTATGAGAGAAATGGTCAATCTAAATTAATATTGTAAAGGCAACCTTTAATCTCAATTGACATTGGCTCATCTTGCTTTTTGACTTAAACAGAGTGCCCTGATTTGCATGGATATGGTGTTCCAATTCAAATATTTTCCAATCAGCCTGATCAGAGTTGTTATTAAACACCTCTGAGGCAAGTGGGACTTGAACCCAAGCCTCTTGGTCCAGTGGTAGGGACACTACCACTGCACTATAAAAAAGTTGGTGTTTCAATTCACATTTAATTGTAATGATATACAGCTGTGACTTAACTTTTCTGAACAAATTTGTGGGTGGCATATTTGATTGAATTATGAAGGCTTGTAAATATAGGTGCTCCATTTCTACAGAGGAAAGTTCAAATGCTCGGTGTACAATTACACTGGATCCCGAAAGCTTCTGGATTAATGCGATGAGGGAGGACCATAAAACCATAAGATTTACGAGCAGAATTAGGCCGTTCGGCTCACCCAGTTTGGTCACCATTCGATCCTGGCTGATATGTTTCTCAATCTCATTCTTCTGCCTTCTCCTCATAACCTTTTATCCTCTTACTAATCAAGAAGTCAAGAACCTATCTGTCTCTGTCTTAAATACACTCAGTGACATAGCCTCCTCAGTCTTCTGTGACAATGAATTCCATAGATTCACCACCCTTTAACTAAAGGAATTCCTCCCCATCTCAGTTCTAAGGGGTCGTGCCTTCACTCTGAGGCTGTCCCCACAGATCCTAGTCTCTTCCAATAATGGAAATATCTTCACTACGTCCACTCTATCCAGGCCTTTCAGTATTCTGTAAGTTTAAATGAAATCCTCCTCATCCTTCTAAACTCCACTGAGTACAGGCCCAAAGGCCAGAACCACTACTCATATGACAAGCCCATCAGGAGTTAAGAAACTATTTTGGATAATGTATGAAATTTGGGGAAAGAATCAAGATATCATTAAAGCATTGTTTACACAGCGACCACCAAGGAATCGCTGTTTATTTTTCCTATAAATAAACTGTAATTTTTCAAATTTCATCTAAACAAATGGACAGTTATCAATCCCATTGGAAAATAAGATGCCGCAAAATTTTCCATGAACGAATGCATTGGGGATTCAGCTGGTTTAATAATATTTTTATTTGGATAAAATGTATGCCCGAAAAAGGCTTTGGTTTTCACAAATTGTTTTTGTCTAGCTAAAGTAGATGCAGTGATGTCTGATGACCTACAGTATCAATGTAATTTACACTTGGTTTTGGATCCTTCCCTAACAGAAATTACAAAAAAAGCCTCTTCTAATTTTCTCATCCATTTGCCCATTGGACATTTTTCTGTCCTCATAAATGATAGTGAATTTCAAAAATAGTCAGGGTCTATTCTTCTAAATAAAAGGTGTTGAAATAGTGCGTAATTTCTCAAAATTCGCTGATACTTTAATGGTTAAAGAAATTAACATTATAAACTAATAATAACGACATTTCTCGTACTGGAGAGGGTAAAGAAAATCAAGTCAACATAAGCAGACTGGTCAGAAAGTCTTCAACTTTTGAATATATGAATAGCTCATGCAGAGGCATACTCAGAAATAAGCATATATTCTTTGAGCTGATGCTTAGCAAGGATTCTACGTCATTAAAGAACACAATTATCAGAGAAAGTCTCAAAAGGCTATTCAGCTGTGTAGTTTCGTGATACTTTCTTCATCCTGCTGCAATATAAAAAAAAATTTTGCAGTACTTCATCTAAAGGTCAATTTGCCTGTGAATCAGATCCATGATTCCTGACATCTCGCATTATATCACTTCATTAAAGTCCTGGATCATGTCAGCCAAGGAGGAGCGTTACTGATATTCTGTGGCATTGTTTGCTGGTAGTAATTGGCACCTTTATCTATCTAAGTCCTGGTCCAACCCAGTACACCCCAGTCCAACATCGGCATCTGCAAATCTTATCTATCTAACACGCATGCTCATCTTCACTTTCAGTGTTTTTAAACTACTTTCTGAAATACTTCTCATTTTCGCCTGTGTCCTGCTGCTCAAAACATGGCACTTCCTGCCTTTTCATAGACTTTTCATGGGTGAACTCAATAGTGCCCTCTGGTACCAATAAACAGCATTGTTCTGAGGCGCTCACCAGCATAAACACAGTTGCCTCCCAGCTCTCCTGAGTATGGAGCACAGAAATGTATTCAAAAGAGTTGAATTGCCTTCGGGCTGATTGGAGGAGGGGAATGGAGGGTGGGAAACACAACGATGCCTTTCTCTTTCCCCAGTAAGCCTACTCACATTACATCCTGATGCCTTGAGGGTTTGAGTTGATTGCAGTTGCAAGATTGAATGACAAGGTGTGTTTACATTTCAGCAGAATCTCTGACAGGCACCCAACACTTTGTCAAGGACTCACCATGAGGTGGGATCATTATCCTACCTCAGCCCTTTAATCAAAGACACTCATCAGAATCTCTTCACAAAGCTGCAATTTAGCAATGTTTCTAAATAGATTTGTGTCAAGATTTCCTTCAGCTTTATCGGTGCAGGGAGTTTTGTTTAGAAATACTATTACCACATGACTATTATATTTTCATTCTCCCATCTCCCTCTTTCACATCCACATACATTGACTTCATTTTCTTGATGAGCAATTGTACCTGCCTGTACTTCAGACCTGGCTTTTTCTGAGTAATGTGCAGATGAAGGAGCGTACAGAAATAACACCTGGAGTTCTGACTCTTAACAGTGGATGTCTTTCCCTACTGTCTCTTTCAGACAACCTTCATATAATGAACTCACCAACATGTTATACCATACTTTCATCGGAGAAATGCTTCAGCTGAATATAAAGATAACTTAAGATACTTTGAAGACATAATATTTTGCTTCTTCTTTAAAAGAGATGAATGAGCTTGTCATTTATACTTTTGCTGAAAATGTGTTGCTGGAAAAGCGCAGCAGGTCAGGAGCATCCAAGGAACAGGAGAATCGACGTTTCGGGCATAAGCCCTTCTTCAGGAATTTATACTTTTGACCAATTATACATGGGTGTGCTAATGCCATGACATCTGGCAGCTGGGTGACTCTTTTACTTTTTCCTTGACAGGGGGCCTTTGGTCTGATATTAGACAAATAGGCCTCACTCCATACAGCTCCTCTCAGCTCAGGCATTTACTGAGTGCAGATACAATCCTCTCCAAAGCTTCTGATTGCCAGAAATGCTCAAGCTTTGAAAACCTTGACCCAAATCTCCCAAGAATCACACTGACATTTTGTTTTGAACCTACATTGTTAACAGACACTACATGGAGATTCAAGTAAGTCATTCTCTTTTTAAAAAAAGGAAGGCAAATCTTTTCAAGTCTCCAGATCATCTCATCATATTCCTCAATTATTTATATTAAAATATCAGAGATTTCAAACTTAAGTGTGAAGGCTCTGTCTTCCATCTTTGCCAACACACGTTGCCACAACTGATTGAAGGCCTTGTTGTAAAAGGACACTTAACCATTTCCTTTCATCCAACAATCATGGTAAAACAGTCATTGTGAATGCAGATTACTCATTTATAGTAAGGATATTTTCAAAGCCGTGAACATCAAATCACATGCTTTATGATAATATCCTTTAATTTGTATGATCTTTTACGGATCTGAATGAATAATAAAATCATTGGCATATTTAAACATTTGACCACACTTCCAGTGTCAGAGGCACAGATAGAAAGAAATAGATTGAAAAACACACGCACAGATGCACAATAAAAGCAAAGATTCTTAAATGTTCAAAGTGTCTGCCAGATGGAATTTACTGGTTTTAAAAAATGCCTTTGTCACAGCCGTAACAGATTGAACAGACTATTGCTTTTAAAAAGACAGTATATCTTTTTCTGTTGGACCACACAGCATACTATTCAACATACTAAAAATAAAAATTAAACATGCACACAGTGCCTTTTAATACACCCCAGGCATTCCCAGATCTTAATGTGGTTTTTTTCCAGTGATGTTAAATTACCGCTTTTGAAGTGCTTTTTTTTAAAACCACCAGATTAAGTGGTGGCGGCAACAGAATTGTTCTGAAAAGTTTTGTTTAAATAATTTTATTATGTTCATGTTTGCAGTTCAGGGCACAATTTAGTCTTCTTCAGGGTTTGAGATGTCGACACTGGAGAATGGAACTTTTCCATCTTTGTTATTCTGTTTCAGGACTAAGCACTTGCAGGCAGGTCATAACACAGTCTTGGCACAGGATAAACGTCTTCCTGCACTACCTTGATAGCGTTCTACGGGCAATGTACTGCAGTTGCGTGCTCATCTATCATTCATTAAATTGTAAATTCATTGTGTAGAGTACGAACTTTTTGAGAGTTGGCAATTGACATTCTTTAATACTTGAGACTGTACTCTCATTTTTCCCACCTTACTTTCATGGTGACCCTCTTATTGTTTTAAAGTAACAGCTCTGACGAGTAATTAAATTTGTTGGTATATGTTTGTATATTTACAGTCATAGAGATATACAGCACGGAAACAGACTCTACAGTCCAACTCATCCGTGCCGATCAGATATCCCAACCTAACCTAGTCCCATTTGCAAGCACTTGGACCATATCCCTCTATCCCCTTCCTATTCATATACCCATCCAGATGCCTTTAAATGTTGCAATTGTACCAGCCTCCACCACTTCCTCTGGCATTCCATACATGCACCACCCTCTGTGTAAAGAAGTTGCCCCTTAGGTCTCTTTTATCTTTCCCCTCTCACCCTAAACCTACGCCCTCTAGTTCTGGACTCCACCACCCCAGTGAAAAGACCTTGTCTATTTACCCTTTCCATTCCCATCATTATTTTATAAATCTCTATATGATCACCCCTCAGCCTATGACGCTCCAGGGAAAACAGCTCTAGCCTATTGAGGCTCTCCCTATAGCTCAAATCCTCCAACCCTGGCAACATCCTTATAAATCTTTTCTGAACCCTTTCAGGTTTCACAACATCCTTCTGATAGGAAGGAGACCAGAACTGCATGCAGTATTCCAAAAGTGGCCTAACCACCGTTCTGTACAGTCGCAACATGACCTCCTAACTCTTATATTCAGTGCTCTGACCAATAAAAGAAAGCATTCCAAACATCTTCTTTACTATCCTATCTACCTGCGACTCTGCTTTCAAGGTAGATAGGTAGCTTGATTTATATTCATATAATTGAGATAAGGCTATAGCTCATCTGTTGCAATTAATTGGCCAGTTCTCTAATGGGCGAACAATCCTCTCTGCCATATTATTTCCCAGGTAATGAAGAGAAATGTCAGATATATTTGCTAGTTTATAAAAATTTACCCGGAATTTGACAACACATTTTCTCTGGTTATCTTGTTAAGAATAAAGGTTTTGATCATTGTTAATTTGACTGCTATGGGTTATAGAGTACTTGTCCATCATATCATTCTATCCACAACCATGTGCAAGGAGAAACTCTTACTAAACTCAGATTAAAAGCCCTGGTGTGATAGTAATTACAGACCAGCCCTTCTGACTTCTCATGTGCTGTTGACTTCATCACCCAGGGTTGCAGGCTGCATTTGATGAAGACTGGAGGACAGGCAAAATCACCAGGGAAAGTTACCGTAATGGCTCTGAAGATGGAGTCCTTGCATATAAATTACTCATACAAACTGGAAACAAAAAAGAGCCCTTCAACTATAACCAGGTGAGCAAGATAAGCAAACATGTTGTCGAATTGTCAGGACAAGGGTACTGTCGTTGTTTTGCTGGTCTGTGTAGGCTGAAGTGCAATGAGGTGAAAATTATCTTCAATGTCACAATATCTGAATGAAGCTGTTTGTACAATACTTCCTGATCTGAATGACGCAGTTAGTTAGCACACACAATTTAAGACCTGGGTTTGAATCCAATCCTGATTCCTAGGATGGAAATCCTGTTTATTTAACACCCTGAATTTGGCAGTTCATTAACAGCAGCATTCAGATTACAAGGACATCTGATGCAGGGAGTGTCACACTGCTGCCTGGATAGCAGACTAAAGCTGAACGAGGGCAATTTATTTGAAGCAGAGTAGGGGGAGCTTTACTTCAAATCTAACCAGTGTTGTATCTGACTTGATTATTATACTGAGTGATGTGTTTCACAGTCATTGTAATTTCCTGGGAGCTTGCTTTACACACTCTTGGTTAGTTGAAATTAAATTCTCCATCTTCTTATTACTTCAAAAGCTTAGGGGTTTTCCTGTGTTTTTCAGTACCCTGTTGAGGAGGCACTATGGGAATCCCAATCAACAAGCCTATAACGGTCAAGCTGGGTGCACTATATGTTCTTCTGCCTATTATGTTTATATGATATAAAAATTGTGACAAAAGTTCCATTCCCCACTACAGATATTCTTTATTCTGCTGAGTACCAACTCCACTATGTCACTAAAGTAAACTCTTAACTCACATATTTCTGTGATCAGTGATTGGTGCACCATTTTGTCCACGTCTCTTCTAAGGGTAAAAAGATGCAGTAATGACTTCCTTGTCTTATTTATGACAGCTGACTTCAAGGAAGTTGGTGGATGAGGATGGAATCATCAACCCTGATACCTTTTACATCTATCTGACGGTGTGGGTCAGTAACGATCCATTGGGTTACGCTGCATCTCAGGCGAACTTCAATCCCCACCCACCTGAATGGATTCATGACAGATATGACACAACTGGAGAGAACTTGAGAAGTAGGTATTCCAATGTGTGCCAGAGTCCTTGTGTCACTGAGCAAACTGCCTTGTCTTGAGGAGAGCCCAAGAATATAAATTAGACAGTGTGCTGTTAAAGCTTACCCTATAAATCTCTTCCAGTCAGACAGTGAAGAAAATGTTCATTAAAATAGTGAATGGAGGCTCAATGGTATTACACCCGCACTTGCCTCCCCAAAACTGAAATAAATTGTGGTCATCTTTTTCGAGATGGCAGGAATGTGTGATTTCTTTAGTGGTGATACCAAGAAAAATGTTTCATGCTTCAGTCGTTATGTGGTTCAGACTTAAAAGGAGTTAAATAACCAACTCTTCACAACCAATCTACTGTAACAATGGTGATGGCACAAGATATGTACTTTTACAGTATATCTTTATGCACTGCGTTCTTAGAATCAAGAAACACAAATGCTCACCTGTACTTTCTTTTATGGTCACATATAGACTAAAGCAGGATGAGTCAATTGAAGTATGGTTGCTAGCTCTCTTGGGTTGTTCTGACTAGCTTTGAGAAAAAGAACACTGAAAGGACCCCAGGGTGGCCTAAGCATAGAGAGAATTAAAATTATTCTGACCACAAGGCATCTTAGTCAGGAGACAATTCTGGGTGACTTGAGAGACAAACCCTATAACCTTAATGCATCTCGGAGTCTGGCAATGTTAATGAGACTCGATGTAAAGTGGTCTCCTGGCTGTTTCAACAGTCATCTGTTGCTATCAGTCATGCCCTCTGGGTGCTGATGGCTTTCTGTATTGTCACAATGCTGCTGACCTTCTTCACCTAATTAGCAGCCAACACCTGTTGTGAACAGTCACAGCCAGCAGCTAACAACGCCGTGACCTATTCGCAGAGGTCGCTGGACATGCACTGGCCACACCAAATGGTTGAGTCCTGTATACAGCATTCAGATGTGCCATACCAAACATAATCCCCGCCAGCAAATCTCTTTTGCAGCAGCCTTGTCCCACCTGCTGCAGTCAATGCATAAGGACATCAGAAATAGGCCTCCACTCCATTTTTCCGCCCGCCTTCAGTAACTTTCACTCCCATGCAGATCAAAAGTCGTCCTGTAGTGCAGCATAAATTTCTTCAATGCCTCAATTTACAGTGCTTTCTGAGGTAAAGCATGCCAAAGATTACCAACCTGGATTAGAACATACATTTTTGCTTTCCACATTTGAGGATAATCCTCATTTTCTTTGTAAGTGGTTAAAATTTATTCAGAAACTGTGCTATCCACTTCTCATTTCTCTCACAAGATGAAACACCTCTCTGCATCTACCCTCATAATCTTGTGTTTCAATAAAACACCTCTAATTCTTTTAAATGCCACTGAGTGTGGAACTGCATCCTGTGAGACAAATCCTTCATCCAAGGAAACAACTTAATGAGCCTTCTCTGAATTATCTCCTATCAAGTATTCCTCAAATGTGGAAAGCAAAAATGTAAGTTGTACACCAAGTTTGGTGTCACTAATGCCCTGTGCAGTTTTTATACTCCATCGCCTTTGTAATAAAGGCCAAAATTCCAGTTGCTGTAATGCCGATTAATATACATCAAAGATGGATTGGTCAGTTGTTCTATGAGTTGAGGACATATAGAATCCTGGTTATATTGTCACAGCAATGACATTTCCTGTACAATATTAAAATAGATAAAAGATATGTCTTTAACATGTAACTGTCTGCAGTAGGAATAAAACCTACGGCAGTAGGATCATAACATATAGTTTCACTGAGTATCACGGATGTTCTCATCTGTTGTGTTTAATTTTTTGCCTCCTTTAACCTTTTCTGCGTCCCCCTTTCAAACAGTTCCTGCCGCTGAGCAGATTGAGTTTGCCCAGTTCCCTTTCTACCTGACTGGCCTGCAGCAAACTTCAGATTTCATCGAAGCCATTGAGAGCGTCAGAGCAATATGTGAAGAGTTCACGAAGAAGGGGGTGCTCAACTATCCCAATGGTTACCCTTTCCTGTTCTGGGAGCAGTACATCGGCCTACGGCACTGGTTTCTACTCTCTGTCAGCATTGTATTGGCGTGCACATTCCTGGTGTGTGCTCTTCTGCTGCTCAATCCTTGGACAGCCGGCATCATTGTAAGTGTCTATCATAGTTAACATGACAACATTAATATGATGGGCAGGCCTGTGGAGGCAGATGTTTTTTCCAGTGTTGAATCTTCCAAAATGTTTCAACTTCTTTGCAAGATTTTTTTCATTTTATTCAACTACTGGATCTCTTAAAGAGTTACATCATGAATACTCCCCCTACAAATGTAGTGTTTGGGTGGTTTGAGGTTAGGTATGGATTCCTTTAATTTTTTTCTTGTATATTTTTCAGTTGCCTTGTTTTTCTTATCTCTACACTACCCCACTATCTCAGTGGAGAGTTTAGCGTACAAGCAGCTTCTAGGTGCCTTATAATGTTTCTTCATTACCTGTTATCATTGGCTGTTTATTTAGCAATTTTGCTTTTGAATGGAAAATCATACAGTAGAGAGAGAAACCCAAGAGGAGAGATAATTGAAAAGTAGGATTATGCAATTTTATGTTCAGCAAAAAATAACGTAGAAATATTTAAAGTCAACATTATCAATGCTATATAACCCACAAGCATAAAGAATGAAAATGAGGTGTGTGTTCTTATGTGCGAGAGAATGCATGCAGAGCTCACTATGTTATTTATGAATAACATAGTGCTGTTACCTCCAATTAACAACTAAAACTTAGAACTCTGTGTGGTGAAGTGTATTAAAACAATTGTTCTGCATTTGCATACACAAACTGTTCAGTTTAATTTAAACTTTGCTAAATTGATCCTGCAGTTCATGGCATCCATTTGTGACAATATCCCCTCTGCCCAGTATTTTCGACCAAACAATTCCCTTTTCAGATGGGCAGGATCCTGAAACTGTTTGAAGTTCAGAACTTGCCTTTGATTTTCTGTAAGGAAGAAACAATACAAAAACATAATTAAGATTGTAGCTTGATAAACTTGTGGGGGCTATAAGCATAGGACGAGGTAACAATGTTGACTGGATCACTCTTTGGAGAGCTGACAACAACTCAGTGGACCAAATGGCCTACTCATATGCTGTCAAGATCTGATAATAATGACGCTTTGACTGTAATAGTCTTCATGTTAGAAAACGATTCCCTTTTCATTGACAGTGACACAACTTGGATGGAGCCTTTTACAGTTGTTCCTGGGAGGAGCAAAGTAGCACTAGCTGCTGTATTCCTTGCAAGGACATTTGGAAAGCTGTTGGGTTGCTAGTCAAGTTGCTGTAACATTTGTTCATCAGGCACATTTTTTTTTGTAGTTACAAGATCAATCAATGCTTTAAAAATGAGTTGAAGTTGACAATATAATTGCCAGAGAAAATACAGCACGATACCCTCATTTTTATAACTTTACTAGTCTCTGAAGAACCACCTACAGTTGCCAATAAATTAACTTGTAGGGGATATTGTTTGAGGTTGATGGAGTACAGTGGGAAGTAATCATTTAAGAAAACAGCGATAAAATAGTCAGTGCTCAAGGGATCCCCACATCCCGGTCTGTCTGAATTTGGGGAAAGAATTGTCCTTGACTTGACCTTCAAGTGCTAAATTCATCCATCAGTAACTGACGGGTTATAGCAGGAGAGTAGCTGGGAAGGATTTCACAGTAATGAGGGGGAGGCCTGTTGGCCAGGAGGGGTCACCGCAAGGCATTTTTCCAGAGCCCAGTTAATAATACCATGAAAAGCAAACCTAGCTTCAAGAGAAAACTGCCAAAGACTGATTCTTTTGGAAAGGGATCTGTGTACATACTTTATATTGACAAATGTAAAATGAATAAGATTTTGCAAAGCCAGATGTGTCTCTGTTCTGGCTCAATAGAAGTACTGTTGCTTCAGAGCCAAAGGTTTTTGGACTCAAGTCTCACACCAGAAACCCAAGCATAAAATTCAGGTTGACACTCCATTACAATACTGAGAGAGATGCCACCTTCTCAAAGAGATGATACATTGAAACCAATCTGCCCCTTCAGGTAGTTGGAAATGATTCCATGTCACTATTAGCTTTGTCAATATCTGTCTTCAACAAACATCATTGAAAAGAACAAATTATCAGGTCACTATTTCATTGATGTTTGTCAGAACTTGCTGTAAGCAAAGTGGGTGCTGTGATTCCAACATTACAAATCTGTTTCAAAAGTACTTCATTGTCAGTAAAACCCATTGAGAGTCCTAAGGTTGTGAAATATATAAATGTAGGTCTTTCTTTCCTTAGTGTGTAACAATGACATCAGATGCATTTAAAATCTGCTTTAACATAATGAAACATCCTGAGGCTCTTCATAAAGTCATAATCAGACAAGTGTAAGATATTTATACAGCTGTGACGCCATTTTGGATTATTTATTTATGCAAATATATTATCCTGTGAAAATATATTTATTCCTCAGCAACGTCTTTTAATCTTATAAATTAGGTTTACTTAATAACACAGCTATGGTACCATAATGTTGTAAAAGAGCTCCTATATTGTATATGTGACATATATGATTTGGAGCGTTATGGAGAATTGACAATAATTACTAAAGAACATGAAAATGTTTAGGAATAGCTATCAACCAGTAAGTACAATAAACCTAGTCCTTTTTGGTAAATTGGAGTTAGAACCAGGCGAAAGCCATTTGAACCTTGGAAATGTTCCACTGTTCATAAAGTTCATGCCTGATCTGATTAGGATCTCAATTTCACTTTGCTGTCAGCTTACTATATTACCTTGATTCTATTATCTATCAAAAATCTAACTCAATCTTGAATACATTCAATATCACAGCCTCCATAGGTTTCTGAGTTCCACAGCCTAATAATATATACTCAGAAAAAATAAATCTCCACATTAAAAGTGAGATCTCTTATTCTTATACTGTCTGTTAGCTCCAGTCTCCCCTTCAAGGAGAAGTGTCCTGTCACAAGTTACCCTGTCAAGATCCCTCAGAATTTTATATTTTTTGATTAGATCTCCTTTCATTCTTCTCAACTCCAATAGGTAAAGATGCAACCTGTTCAACCTTTGTTTATAAGCTTTTCAATCCTCGAATGAGTGAGTGGACCTTCTCTGAACTGATTCCAATGAAACTATGCCCCTTTTCAAATCAGGAGACCAGAATTGTGTGCAGTCCTCCAGATGTAGTGTCACTGTGGCCCTGTACAGCTGCAATATCATTTCCCTACTTTTATGGTCCGTTTCCCCTTGCAATAAATACCAGCATTCCATTTGGCTTTCTAATTCCTTGCTCTGCCTGCATACTAACTTTTTATGATTCATGTTGGTCGGCATGGACGAGTTGGACCAAAGGTTCTGTTTCTGTGCTGTACATCTCTATGACTATATGTACGAGGGTATCCAGATCCTTCTGCACCTCCAATTATCTCACCATAACCCTCACAAGGTCTTCTCTCCAATGATATCTTATAGTATCTTGAATTTATTTTAATTTTTCTGCTTGAACAACTTTCTCTGGTGAGAGACCATGTGATGTTAGCCTGATCTCCAGGAGCTCAGTGGGTTTACACAGTGAATAAGTGAACCACAGAACACAGCCCAGTTGCCTTGTCACCCCACCTCAACGTTACCACCATCTGTTCTCTAAAATTTCAACAAGAGAATTTGTTATGTCTTTAAGTTATGTGATTAAGAGTAAGTTCAGAAATGGAAACTGAACAGATAGTTGGGGTTAAGTATCAAGGAAGTAAATGAATTCAAGGCCTTTGATTGATTTTCATCAACTACTCAAGTTTTACAATTGTAATTTGAGATTTCATCTCATACAGCACATCCCCTTCCACCTCGCAACACACCCTCCACTCAACTGGAGCCTCATATTTTACTCTCAGGGATCTATTAAACTGCGCCTTCGCTGAGCTTCAAATGATGGCCTTCAAGACATGTGGAATTGTAATATCAGAAATCTCCACTTGTTCAGTTGGCCACGAAACAGTCAGCATGCACCAGCACCAAGGCTGAAGGATGAGCTATTCCTCAACATTCTCCTTCCCTTGAGGAGCACAGCCAGTTTTTTGTTTGACTTAGATTGGAAAATAATTATGCGGAAAGAAAAGGTTAATGCAGCTTGAATCTGAAGTCTTTTTTACAGTTTTAAGGCACACACATAGTGCCATAACAATATTTTCCTTGAAAACTCTGATTAAAAGAACATTACTTTGGAATTTAAAAACCACTCTTTGTTTGTCAACCATGGCTGAGCTGGTGGTATCCTCACTTCTGAGTCACAAGGCAGTGGGTTCAATTCCCATTCCAAAGATTTCGACAAAGAAGTTGAGGCTTAGAAACTGCTATAGCCCCAAGGGAGTATAGCATTGTTGGAAGAACTGTTCATAGGATGGGATCTTAAACCTATACTCTTTCTGTGTTGGACATCAAAAAAATCACACAACATTTTTTCAGAGAAGTGCGGGAATGTTAGCCACCAATGTCTTGGATAACATATATCCCTCAATCCAGGACAAGGTTAAAAAAAAAGAGGTTATCTAGTCATTAAACAATTACTGTTCATTGAAAATTGCTGTGTAAAAATGAGTAGATTACAACAATTACTGCACTTGGTTGACTATAGAATGCTTTGGACCATGCTGAAATTGTGAAAGAGGCTATATTAATACAATTTTAATTTATTTCCCATTATTTGATGTTTAGTTACAGTGGTGATAATGCCTTTACAACAGTGAAATACTGAAAACTCATCCATGTATAGTAATCCTATTCAATTTCATTATGAAGGAATTTGAATTTATCTATGGTTCCTTTTGCACCAGTCAAACAACAGGGTATGCGTGACAAAACCTGCCTTGTGCTGACATCAAAGCAAGAATCTTATCACAGCTTAGGTACAGGGGAAGCGAAATAAGTAAAGACAGAACCAATTTTCATACAAGCACACAAATCCTTGGCTGTTCATTGCAATCATGAGTCAAATGTGCCAAGTGTCAACATGTTAGCATAAAAGTTGAGTGGATATTGTTGTGTGAAATAAAAAATGGAAATAAAAGGTTTCCTTGTCCCCACTTTAAAGGTGGTAGATATTCCCTGTAAACATTAAATCACAGGAGGCCCCTGTAACTCGATGCCTAACAGATGATAATGGCAGTAAGGTTCAGAGAGAATGCTCAGTTGCTGCTAACCTCATCTTCTCCCGTTCTGGGCTAGAGGGGACTAGAGGAATTTACATTTAAATAGCTTGCAGCCGAAGATAAAAGGACACATTATAAACAAACCCCTTGCTCTAGCATTTACTTACAAAGGGCAATATCTTTCTCCTCTCTGGTTTTGAAGTTAACCCTTCAAGTCAATCCTCAAATTTGTAGGAAGCTTTTTCTCATTCTGTCAATAAGATGAATGTCTTTGCTGTTTCCAACATTCAAAATCTTGAAATGTTAATTCCAAATCAGGAACTTCCTCTTCTTTTGCCTTGGATGTTTTAACTGGAAAATGTCATTGATTAAAGTGATAATGTGGGAAACCTGCAGTAATTCAATGCGTGTCATCATCAATGGAATAACCCAGTGAAAGTAAAGGCAGAATCTGTTTCAGTCAAAATATTCTACTATGTGAGGAAATATAAATAATTCAGTGTAAGATACTCCATTTATGTTTCGACATGCACAACATATTATAACATGCAACGTTGTGGATAGCAATTAATGAGCATTGTCCTTATCACACTGATCTCATACATTTTTTCAATTTTTATCAATAAGATTCAAAAGGTCTGCATTACATGAAGAGGTAATGGGAGGAGTAGTCCCCTTTTGGCAAACTCCATATCAGCTGGCCAACAGCAAAATATTTTCCCAATCTGATATGACTTTTTTTTTGTAAAAACAAGTTAATTGAATTCTAAATATTATGCACTTTTCTCCATCAATTTTATTCTAGCACATGCGATCCTTTAGAATTTGTGATGGCCATTCCACTGATTCGTTCCTCAATTAAAACTAAACCGTCCAATTTTCATTCTTTTATTAATATTTCTTTAGTACTTTCTCTGTCTCTTTATTTTGAATCCTTGCTTCAAATGGAAATTGTGATTAAATTAATAGCTTAGCGGTACGTCATCTAACTCACCCAGTTTCATATATACAAGGCCAAATTATTTGTAGGTACTTTGCCCAGTCACTTCCCATTGAAGACTGACTTTTTGTCACCTAGGCTTAAGCCACTGAGAACTCATGGTTTCCCTGCATGTCTAAGTCCTTCACCTTTGTTTATCTGCAGGTATTTGTCCTTGCTATGATGACAGTAGAACTCTTTGGAATTATGGGACTCATGGGCATCAAACTGAGTGCAATTCCTGTCGTGATCTTGATTGCATCTGTTGGAATTGGAGTGGAATTCACTGTCCATGTAGCTCTGGTGAGTAGATCCATTCTTTCTAGTATATAATTACCAACAAGGATAACTACAGCCCATACCATGGCAATGACTTCTGACCACAGTCAAATCTTGGTCTGAAGCTGTACCTCTCTTTCAGATTTTTTATTTCTGCATGCCTCCTATTTCCTTTGCCCCATTATTGCCAGCCATGCTTTCTGCTCTCAAAGCCTTAAATTCTGGTGTTCCTTCCCCAAATCTCTCAGCATATCTACTGTCCTCGAAAAAGCTTATCGAGTTTTAGCCATTCCTCCAAATGTATTCTTTGTCTATATTACTTCAGTGAAGGCTCTTGGTCAAATTTTCTACTCTTAAAGTGCCAATTAAATGCGAACTGATGATGCTGATAAAATTGAAATGTAGAATGGAGTAATTTAGCTGCAGAATAGATTTAATATTGTGACTACATACAACAGTCTGAAAATAAAGTATTTTCCTTTTGCAGCAAAAAAGAAATAAGCATCTGGTGTATTTAGCAGATTCATTTGAGTTTCTGATAAATCCTTTAGTTTAACTTCGAAAGTTTTTTTTTCTGTCATGGCTTATCAGCATTACTGAGAAAGTTAGCATTTGTTGCCAAAGTTTAATTGTTCTTGAATTGAGTGGCATTCAAAAGTCAACCACATTGCTGTGGGTCTGGAGTTACATGGAAGCTGGGCCAAGTGAGGGTGGCATATTTCCTTCACTAAAATAAACAGTGAGTTTTTACAACAATGGACAGTGGCTACATGCTTGCCATTGGATTAGCTTTTCATTCCAGATTTTTATTGAATGTAGATTCCATCAGCTTTTGTGATGAGATTTGAAACCTTGTTCCAATATTCCAAACAAGAGTCACATTGGACTCAGACCATTAACCCTGATTATTTCTCCACAGATGCTGCCCAACCTGTTGAGTTTCTTCAGCATTTTTTGTTTTTATTTCAGATCTGCTGCCTCACAGCGCCAGAGACCAGGTTCAGTTCCCACCTCAGGCGACTGACTGTGGAGTTTGCACATTCTCCCCGTGTCAGTGTGGGTTTCCTCCGGTTTCCTCCCACAGTCTAAAAATGTGCAGGTTAGGTGAATTGGCCATGCTAAATTGCCCGTAGTGTTGGGTGAAGGGATATATGTAGGGGAATGGGTCTGGGTGGGTTGCGCTTTGACGGGTCGGTGTGAACTTGTTGGACCGAAGGGCCTGTTTCCACACTGTAAGCAATCTAATCTAAAGTAATCTAATCTAATCTCCAACATCTACAGTATTTTACATTTATTCCACAGCATTAGCCAACTGTCTAGATCACTAGGCCATTGATAGAACTACTCCACCACCGACTCCCACTAAGTGTTTAAGTGCATTTCTTTTATATTTGTACAATTTGACCATTGATATCAATATGCCTTATTTGTTACATTATAGGGTTTCCTGACTGCCATTGGAAATAGGAATTTACGTTCTGCTGTGGCACTGGAACACATGTTTGCACCAGTGATAGACGGTGCAATCTCCACACTACTCGGAGTCCTGATGTTGGCTGGTTCTGAGTTTGACTTCATCATTAGGTAGGTTTTAAACAGGGCCCCTATACGGGCAAATATTTCTGGCAGATTTCTCTTTTACATTATCCACCACAAATGAAATGGATGGGAGAATTATTTCAAAGCATTTTTCAATTCTATTTCAATTTCTTTTTTCTGCTGCTGATGTTGGTTAAATACTATTCCCAAACCAAGAAGGTACACAAGAGAAGAAATTTTAACAAGCTTGCCAACTGAGAGAATGTGCAAACATAGACAATTTTAAAGTAACGCTCGTGGTGAAAAACCTACAGGACTGAGTGGATGTTGCATTTACACTCATCCCAGTGACCTTAATAGAGTGTAAAATTGAGGAAGTTGAAAAACTAGTGGAATCTCGATCACTGCTAGAAAATAGATAGTTATAGATAATGTTGATTTTCTGTTGGAGGTTCAGCTTCATTGAACAGAATTTGATGCCACCTGTGAGTCTGGTCGTGGTGAGGTATTTACTCAGGCAGGAGGAGACAAGTGGGACCCTGTCTGGGTGTGAAAGCTTGCGGTGTCCTTTCCACTTAGATGCTAATTGAGGTTCTTAAGTGGTTAGTGGCAGTTGCCACCACTTTCAATGGCTGTGACATTCAGCTTCCCCAGGCTTTGGAATGGCCTATCTACAGTAACTCTTATCTCTGGAATGGTTGTGTTATTGGAGATGGTAGCTAAGATGGTAAAATAGCTTTTTACTTTGAAAGACGTACATGATTCAAAGAAGTGATGTAATTGCTGAAATATTCCTTACCCTCGAAGTGACATAAGATCAAACTAATAGAGCACCTCAACCTACTTCAGCACTACAGTTGAATACAGCTTTGTATTTATCATTTCAGGTTAAATATTCTTCAAATGTCAACTTTAATAAACTGCATTTTTAAAATCTTGCTAAAGGTATAACAAATACCCACAGTAGAATTGCTGAGGTGCTGATGCTGCCTCCAGTGTATGTAGCAGATTTGATGCCCATCTGTAATAGTGCTTTAAGACTTGTCATCACTCGCTGTAAGGGTGATACTCAGCTGTCGTTCCTATTCATTTGATTGATGTAACCTATGACACTGAGTAGATATCCAGTCCATAAGTACTCCCAGAGCAGAAGTTATACTTTAACATGCTGGCTTCCGGAGGGGACCAGGATGAATGTTTTAAGTGCCAAAACCATTGCTTTGAGTAAAATGGAACTCGTGAGATTTTAAATAATGTAGAAAATTTAAAAGGCAATCACAAAATAAATGCTAAACTATCTTTAGTTCTTTACCTCTTCCTCCTCAATGTGCTTCCTTTTTTCCTAGAACCATACCATTAAGTAGGGCTGACAATTCTACTTTACAGTGATTTGTCAGATCAGCTTCAGTGGCTAGTGACTCATGGAGGCCAACATTCCCTGGGGCACGGCTCTAACTCTGGTAGAATTTACTATAAAATGATGGACAGAGATAATCTGGCATATTTTGTAAGGAACTTAGTTTGCACCATCCCTTAAAGGACAGACATTTTCTGGGCCAGAGACTGGGCAGCATCTCATTTTATTGGGACTTTCTGCTCCATTAAGCTAAATGGAACCCAGCATTTATAATTGCTGAAGGCCGGCACATTGGGGAGGGAGAGATCTAAAACCAGGTGAAATTTGTCACTTCAGTCCCAGGCTTTAACACCATCTAGCTGTCATGGATATACGCTTGAAAGGTTGAAACTATTCCACTTGCCTTGCCAAAGAGAAATTTCAATTATGATCTTTGGATATAAAGCAATAGCAGAAACAAAACAAAGATTATTTGATTGTCATATCTTCCCGCATCCATATTTTCCAAAATGCAGCATTCGTCAGTCACAGCATGTTCCATGTAAGAAAGACTTGTCATGACCTCAGGACATTCCAAAGCCTTAACAGCCAGTGAAGCACTTTTGAAATGTTGGAATATAGAAAACGTAATAACCAATTTGCACACAGCCCCACAAGCAGAAATGAAGTAATCTGCTTTCCGTGTCACTTGAGGGGCACCAGGGAGAACACCACTACTATTATATGATGTAGTGCCACAGGGCTTTTTTTTAAACAGCTCCCCAAGAACGCAGACGTGGCATATGTTCACTGTCTCAGCCAACCGACAGCTCCTCCAATAGCACTGTACTCCCTCATTACAGCTGTGGAGTACCAGCCTGGGCTATGCATGAAGACTCTGATGTGGAGCACGAATGCACACTTTCTGACTTATAAGCAAGAGTGCTACCACTGAACCATGACCGACAGGATGTGGATCCATATATCGCAAACAGAATCAAACATGAAAACCATAGATTCTGTCATGTGATGAAACCCATTAGTTCAGTAATAACACAATTTATTCACAAGAGTGCAAGTAAATCAGTTGACCGGTCACAAAATAAGTGTTAGAACCAAGTAAAATCCTGAGCTTGTGTTGGCTGTATTGCACAGGAGTAGAAGGTGTTTGAAGTTCCTGATGAATGGATTAAAATGAGTTATTTGTACTATCATATTGGGAGAAGATGGACAATGAAAACTTGAATGTGAGTCTGCCCACAGAGTGGTACTTTGTAGAGGAGCAGGGCAAAGAAGTGGGCTATCTCTGCTTTTCAGAGAGAAGGATTGTGAAAGTTACATGTTTATAGAAAAACAGGAAAATATATTCTGCCCTCGGTATCATTTAGAAATAATGAGAAACAGGGAATCTATTTTGCAAGTCCAAACTGTCATTTTTCTTCTAAACATTGAACTAAATGAACCACAAGGTAGACTTTCAGTCAGGGAGGTCTTGTTTAGAGAGCCAGTCAGATAGCGTGGGTTAGTGTAAAGAAGTTGTTGTAAATATTTCTTCTTTGGTGCATGCACCATAAACAGCTGAACAAACTCTGCATTTTTCAGCAAGCCATCCTCAGAATGGAAAAGATTACAGAAAGGATAAACAACGAGATTCTGACATGCTGCCTACATGGAGGTCCTGTACAACAGGCCAACCGATTGATTTTCAGACTGTTGGCTTAAGTAAAATAAATAGAAGATGGTTGCCTGTCTGATTGCAGTAATAGGAGGGCCCCTCTTGTTATGAAGGGCAAAAAGAGGGTGGCAATCAAGGCTTCAGTTTTTTTCTTGGTGTGGGGGATATCAACCAGCATGTTCAGTTGCCACTTTTGCCAAATTTTGTTGACCCCATATTCACCAGGAAAGGGCAGTGCAAATAGATTAAATATTGTAGGAAAGGCCCCTCTGGGAGTCACAGCTAATTAAACTGACTAAGCCTTAAGAGTCTGAGGGAAAGTCGTTGCACTACGATTATTCTCCAAATTTGATCAAAATTGTGGGAGGACTCAGGGGTGTGGCAACAGGCTGAGGCAAAATATCTACGTCCCTTTCTACTTAGAATTAGCAAAAGGCAAAACACTGAGGCAGCTCTCATTACAAAACCCAGCAATGTGGAAAATTCAATCTGGTGAATGTTCTGGCAGCAAATGAGGGAGACAGTAAAATTTGAGAGAGTTGTATTTGGCTCAAAAAGGAGAGTAGCTGAATTTGTTTTTCAGCATTATCAGCAGGAATCTTCTGCTAAATGATTTATCAGCAGTCTTGGAATCCAGGACCACAACTATACTTGTTTTAAAAACAAGGTGAGAAGGAGATTGGCACAAAGAGTGGGGCATGTACATTGGGTTCATTCTGCTGTGACCAATGCTTTTCATGAAATTAGCGATAGAAATTACCCAGCCTCATAAGCAATGGCTTCAAAAGGGTATTTTCTGCTGATACCACTGGCCTTTGCCCAAAAACAAATCCCGCATGAGATGCAAAGGCCCCTTTAACAAATGGTAATACAAGAGCCTGCTGCTCCCCCAAACGTATGTAAACAGAACCAAGCCACAGTGGAAACTCACAAGCCAAAAAAAAAATTGTTTTCAGTGAGGCGGGGAGACAGATCCTGATGCTCCATCAGAGTTGCGTGCCATTCCTGTGAATTCCAACCAATGCATATTGTTGCTTATCTTAGTGTGCTGTTAAATAAACACTTGGCCTTCCGCTGCACACATGGGGCTCAGAGGCTTTAAAGCAGAAAAGACGAGTAGAAAGCTTACTGCTGTTCTGCAGCTGTGCTCAAGTTTCTGGTTTGTGGCAATTGCTGTTCTCTAGACTACTGCGCATTTTAAATGATTAAGTGTTCTTAAGTAAAAGTACATTGAAATCAATATTAAACCAAGCAATAAAAAGAATATAAAATTCACCATTGGCTTTATTTCATCTCTTTTTCTGGTGAGGTATTAAATAGACCCTCTGGTTGACCTTTCTTCACAGATAGATGCAAAAGATCCCAAAATCTTAGCAGGACTAAAACACTTAATGGTAAGGTCCTAGGGAGTGTTGCTGAACAAAGAGACCTTGGAGTGCAGGTTCATAGCTCCTTGAAAGTGGAGTCGCAGATAGATAGGATAGTGAAGAAGGCATTTGGTATGCTTTCCTTTATTGGTCAGAGTATTGAGTACAGGAGTTGGGAGGTCATGTTGCGGCTGTACAGGACATTGGTTAGGCCATTGTTGGAATATTGCGTGCAATTCTGATCGCCTTCCTATCGGAAAGATGTTGTGAAACTTGAAAGGGTTCAGAAGAGATTTACAAGGATGTTGCCAGGATTGAGGCTCTGAGCTACAGGGAGAGGCTGAACAGGCTGGGGCTGTTTTCCCTGGAACATCGGAGGCTGAGGGGTGACCTTATAGAGGTTTACAAAATTATGAGGGGTATGGATAGGATAAATAGACAAAGTCTTTTCCCTGGGGTCGGGGAGTCCAGAACTAGAGGGTATGGGTTTAGGGTGAGAGGGGAAAGATATAAAAGAGACCTAAGGGGCAACTTTTTCACGCAGAGGGTGGTACGTGTATGGACTGAACTGCCAGAGGAAGTGGTGGAGACTGGTACAATTGCAACATTTAAGAGACATTTGGATGGGTATATGAATAGGAAGGGTTTGGAGGGATATGGGCCAGGTGCTGGCAGGTGGGACTAGATTGGGTTGGGATATCTGGTCGGCATGGACGGGTTGGACCGAAGGGTTTCCATGCTGTACATCTCTACAACTCTACATTTCAAAGAAAAGTAATAAAGTTCTCAGTTAACATTTATCCCTCAATCAAGCATCACCAAGAATAAATTATATGATTATTCATATTTGTGAGATTGTAATGAGCACAAATTAGATGCTGTGTTTTCCTCCATTACAAGTAGAAGGACCCAAGATTTTGTAAGGTGCTATTTAATTTCAAGCTTATTCCTTTTTTTTCCAAAATTAGCCTTGGAAAGTAAGGTGAATTGGTTTAAGGAGGGAAAGTGCAGTGTTTAAGTCCCAGACAACTAAAGACATGGCACCAGTGATGGGCTGATTTAAACCGAGGTTGATTGAGCAACCAGAATTGAAAAAGTGCAGCTAATGCAGATGGTTGTCAGTCTGGAGGAGGCTAGAGGTCGAAAAGGGATGAAAGGCCGTGGTAGTATTTGAAAACAAGAATGAGAATTTCAAAACTTCTGGAATTGCTGAACCAGGAGATATGTAAGTGAGCACAAAGGTGACAGAAACTTGGTATGTATTAGGACACAGGCACAACAATTTCCGATTACCTCAAGTCTGTGCAGGGTGTAATGTGGGAGGCTGATCAGGAATACTTTGGAATAATCAAGTCTAAAGGTAGCAAAGTTATGGATGAGGTTTTCAGTGGTAGATGAGTGGAGGCAAAGATAAAGCTGTATAGTTTTAAGAAAATGGTAGTGGCCTGTCATAGTGACGGTACAAATCCATGGGTCAAATATGATACCAGACCCCTCCTTGCATCACTAACAGGGTTTGAAATGAAGATCCCTTCAAAGGAGTAGTAGTTAACATTGGGTTCTGTGCATGAAGATGGTATACTATGAAGATACTTGAGTTTTCTTGCATATAGAACCAAGTTTCTGTCCTTCTCTCACACACACATATACTCACACAGTTCAGGAAGTGCCAGGACCGTAATGATAGATGAGCCTGCCACTGGGAATAGGGCTAAGTCCTCTGCTGAGGAATTCCACTTGAAATCGAGCCAAATGCCTTAATTCTTCCAAGTACAGTTAGGAGTTTCTGTGGAGGCCTTTTGCGCTGTAATTAATGTATGCCTTCAGACCAACAGGCCCGAAACAGGAAATTGGCCATAATGGTTCACAACCTTTACCAATTTACTTACACAGCAGGAGATGTAACTCATAGATGGCCTTGGGATATGCCACCTAGTTGCACATTGCACAGTTAAAAGATCTGAGTACAGAACATTCAGAGGGAGGAGGCAGAATGTTTATAGTAGATTGGAGTTAGAGGTGGTAACAGCCCCATGTTGTTTGAAACATAGCTTCACATCCTAAGGAGCTGGTGTTCACTTTAGTCAATATGGACAGAAATCAGCAGCTTCCTTTTTTCTTGTGTCCCTATGAACCACACAATGTGAGCTTAGTTTTCTGTTCAGTTGCCAGGCAGATTAATGCGAGCCATTTAGTTACTTCAGCTGTTTCCCTGCTCCCTTGTATACTAAACCAGAGATAACTTCTATTCAATTCATATAGTTTGTTATCTTTGGCATTAATTAATTCCCTTACAAAATTGTAATGGTTACACCCTCGCTCTGCCTCTAAAAACCCATGTATGACTTTGCTGCTGAGTACTTTTGACTTTGGGGATGCTAGATAACCTTGGCTTGGAACGACCAGATTTGTGGCTAACTTTATTGAACATAAAGTCTGATCAGAATAATAAAATTAAGTCGAATGAGTGGTCACAATGTAAATTCTTGTTCTTCATTTGCAGGTACTTCTTTGCTGTTTTGACCATACTAACAGTTTTGGGTATCCTTAATGGTCTCGTTCTACTTCCAGTTTTGCTGTCCGTTGTTGGACCCCCTGCAGAGGTAAGCAGAGCAAAGTCTTGATTTATTGAACCTTCTTAGGTCTATTGACAGAATTAGCCAACCTTGAAACATAATTCTTAATTAATTGGGTTAGTGATTTATTGTGACAAGCACTATCTCACGGTAGACTTTAACTCCAACCTCCCCAGTAGGTTTCAGAAGAGAAATTTAAAAGCCCTACTGTGGATGTTAAGGTGCACTCCCAAACCCCTTCGCTTTACTGCGCCAGATGTATCCAGACCCTGTCCCCAGTCTGAGTACTGGAGGTCAGTGTTCACAGTATGATTCTTCCACAGTGGCATATATTGGCAAAACTCATACTGTCAATACTACAGAAACTGAGTTAATTTTTTTATAGTCAGTATTTGTTTTTCACTGGCTTGCCCCACCTTCTGCTAGGTTTTCAAGCCACTTTCACACTATAGCATAACAACGCCTTACTTTATTGACCTAAATAGCAATGGATAGAAAAGGCAGCGAAGATAAATGATGTGTTTGGATCTCACTAGTGCTTCAAACTAAATATACAAGGCTCATTTACCTCAGGGGCTTGGATATTTCCATCTGCTCTGCATCGGCTCCAGACTTACCCTAATCAGTAATAGCGGGTTTCATTTGACTGGGTGCGCAGAGAGTTAAATGCAGGAAGCTTATTTTCCTAATGATGGAGGCACAAACTCCCTGCTTCAAGATTTGTGTCTGAAAAGCTATCTCTCAATTAGGAATTGCTTGAAATTAGGAATTTCTTTTTTGACAATTTATTATCCCCTTCACAAAGAACACAATCTGACATAAACACAGTTTTCCTTTAATACTGTCTGATAGACACAAATTCTCGGCTTGACAAACATTCTTTATGGCTCTTTCTTCAATAGAGAAACTGTGTACTGTATAGTATTATATTCTGTGGTGCCACCTCACATCTAATGTAGCCCATGCCCCTCACTACAGCAGTAGGTACATTGATTTTTCACTCAGTATAACACAACATAATATATTCCAATTAACCCAATCTGTCAACAGCTCCATTGTAAGAACAAACTCAGATGAAACACTTTCAATAATACGGTTTGTGCCTTTTCTAAGTTTTAGATTTACTCTTCTGTGCTACCTTATCCTAGAGTCCTATGCTATTGACTCTATTCGAACTTAGGTATTTCCCATACAGGAAATACAAATTGATTTTAAAAGCATGTTTGCATTTTATTAACAAGATTTAAGTTCTCCTGCATTGAAAACTGAATTTTGTGTAACAAGAGCTTCACCCTGTAAAGATAATTAATATAATTGGAAGCAGGCCCTTTTAATATGAGTTACAAATTCATGTTTGTTGTGAATCTGCACCATCAGCACAGCAGTTGGATTGAGTAACTGAAGACCAAAATTTTAATCTTGGGGTTCACTAGACTTTCCTAGTTTGTGATCTTATCTGAACCCCTTAATTAGACTAAAACCTCATAATCCATTCCCAGGTATCCATTATTTTGCACACAATATGAAAGCTGTGTTAACATTACTATCTGTAATCACTTCAGACTACTATATCTATTATTCTGCGAATAATATACTGCCATAATGATTATTTAGAACATGCAATGACTGACTTGATCACCTTTTCTTGAGTAAAATGTTAACAGGCTACTACAGTCTTGTTAACATACAACTGGATTAAGAGGAGGCTTGGAATTTGTAGTATTCCGATGCAAAGTACCCATCATTGATGGGATATAGGTGCAAATTCCCAATACTGCTCATTTCCCAAGTGCTACATTGTCATTGTGGAGTGTTGTGCTTGGAGCACTCTCGCATAGTCTCACGCAGTTCCATAAATAGAAACCTTGATCACATATTTTGGCTGCACTTGTTTTGCGATGTTGGGGTTGACTTTCCTTAAACTTTTCACACTTTGCAAGCTCCAGAACCAGAGGTCACAGTCTAAGAATAAGGAGTAAGCCATTTAGGACTGAAATGAAGAAGAATTTCTTCACTCAGAGAGTTGTGAACCTGTGGAATACTGGGATTGTATGATCAGCCATGATCATACTAAATGGTGGTGCAGGCTTGAAGGGCCAAATGGCCTACTCCTGCACCTATTTTCTGTGTTTCTAAGGCATTCAACTGAAACCTAATGTCATGCAAGAAGGGAAGTTTCACCAGATAAACTTACTGTGCCACTTAACACCTCCCTTTGTCCCCACCCCTACCACCACCACTGCCAGACCCCGCTCCCAGCACCTTTTTCAGGAGTAAGACAGATGTGTATCTAAAAATAAATATTAATCAGACATGGAGCATAATCAGGGGTCCAGAGACGTCTGTGTCACCAATCTCGCTGAAGAATGGTAAACACATAGGCCAAAGTTTATTTTCCTTCATTAATCTTTTCAATCCTTTGTAAATAGATTACACCTGCAGATCGAGGCAGTCGTTTGCCAACTCCTTCACCCGAGCCAATTCCACCACCCATGAATCATCATGGCTTCTATGTCCGTTCATTTCCACGTCAGCAAAGTATGTTTTCTGAATCCTCGGATTCAGAATATTACTCAGAGACCACAGCGTCTGGGATCAGCGAGGAGGACCTGCCGCACTTTGACCAGAGTGCATACATCATCCCACCAACCCACTCACGGATACTGGTGGAGTCGGGAAGCGATCCTAACTTCCCACGAGTCACAGTAAGTGCTTTTTTTTGTCATTCAAAGCACTATCAGTTTGTCATTGGCCTTTTGACATCAATTAGTTAATGATATTGGCATGGCCTTTAGTAAAAGGGCAAAATAGAATTTAATTTTCTTCCCTTCTCTGGAACAGGATTAACAAAGTATCTTACTCTCTCGACTATACACATAAAAACCATGATGACAATGATATTGATTTATTCTTATGTCCCATATTTATTAGTCCACATCTGCTGTCAGTAACAGCTTTGAGGGTGTATTTATACAGCTTGGATTATATTAATTCAAGAAAGTAGCTCACCACCACCTTCTCATGGGCATCTAGAGATAGGCAATAAATGCTGACCTAGCTTTCCGTGAACAATAAATAAAGAAAATATTGGATTCAGAAAAATGTATTTCTACTCAAGCTGATTGTTGAGTGAAAGACCTACTAGCCAATATTTTGGGGGTTGGTAAAGCAAAAATGGCCTGAGTACTTCTCTATCTCATCCTCCCCTCAGCTATGGCACTGCTCTGTCTTAGTATGAACAATTGCTGATATCTAAAGATATCTATATGCTTGGTAACCTTGCTATAAAAGGTGAGGGTTACATTCCAAACCTGTTCCTGTGAATTATATGTATGAGGGTAGGGATGGAAGAATGGCTAGGATGTACCATTGGATGCTAGTGTGGGGAAATTTCTCTTGAAGTAACCAATCATGTATTTTACTTTGAATAATTATTAAATAATAAAACATCAGCCTTTAGTGCTGTCTTCACAAGGTTAAGTATCTTAGTATCACTGTCTTTCAGGTTCCCTATGCAGAGTCAACATCGACATCCACATCCCTAATATCTGATAAGGTGTAAGCTTTTAAGGCCTTTATAATACTTTAGACAACTGCTTGCAATGCTAGGCTGCCAGCTCACCATGAGCACTTCAAGTAAATTAGGGATGGGTAATAAAAATTGCATTTTCTAGATTGTCCTATGAATAACTAAAACAAATCTGATACAGTAATTCTTAAAATGTGAAAGATTTGTTGAAAACAAATATGCAGACAATATTACTTTTGATTTTCTCCAACAGATTGTGAAACCATACAAAGAGCTTAATGATTCCTCTTCAAGGAAGAGTCACATAAACTCAAAAGGACAACCTCAACCTACTGTGGATTCTGTTAGTTCTCAACTAGCCTGGCAAGAACCTAAAGACTTACAACAAGCAACAGGAGAAGGGGGATACATCTCTAACAGTGGTCTGCACAGTAGGAGTGCTGTTCAATCTATCCAACCTGTCAATTCCTCTAGGGGTCAACACAGGTCTCGGAACAACAGGACTCACCATCCGAGGACTACACTTCCAGCATACTCAACCAGTGTGCCTGGATCAAGCAACCCTTTCACTACGGTGACTGCCACAGCATCAGTGACACTGGCTGTGCACCCGGGTGTACCACAGACATTTAAAGGGTACACACATGAAGGGTTCGAGGACAGTGAGTCAGACTGCTTCGAGGAACCGCACATAACCTCCTCATATGTGAATCATCAGAAAACAACAGACTCCAAAGTGGAGATTTTTGAACTACAGGATGTTGAATGTGAAGTAAGGAGCAGAGAAGCCTCAAGAAGGCATTAGGTGAGTTTTTTCTTTCTTTTTAGTGGAAATGCTCCACAATAAAAATTCAAGCACAGAATCAGAATTTATTTTGACCTTAAGTATCATATTTAATATATTTGCTGACCACACCTTTTTCTTCCTACTTTTTTTATATATTATGTCACCATTTCTCATTGACTTTCCTGGTATATCCAACAATGATCTGCTTTCTCCCATCTTCGTGATGGTTTGCTGCATTTTTCATGGAGGGGTGAGAGTCACACTATAGAAAACAAACTACACCAGTGCTCCTCAGTGTTTAATGATTCTGATGTTCTTGCAGGATGTACAATATTGGATTGCATGTACATCTAGCGTGTACTGAGTCCTGTCCACAAGCTCCCTCCTCAGAGGGAGAGGTCTCAGTTGTTTCTTGTGATTGTGACAACATTGTCAGTAACCATTTCTTTCAAGGTTCTGGGCTCATGGCTTCATTAAGCTTAATGGTCATCAGCTGAACAGGCCAGATAGGACAGAGTTTTTAAAATCCCAGGCTGAAAGCATCTATCTAAACTGTATTTGCTACATTTTGGAAAGGCATCAGTTCCCCCTTAGAATCTCCTCCTGATGTAAAGTCTCCTGTTCAGCTACATACTGTGTACTTCCTTCATGGAGTTGCAAGTGTGTCCTGAAACCTCAAAGCAATCCAGCATCTGAACCCCACAAGAGGTCATTGCCAGGTGGATCAGCTCGCTCAGCATTATTGGACCTCTTATCAAATCAGACGGCTTCCTAGTCTGTTTGGCTTAATGAATCACTGGGTATAGTTGCTCAGTCAAGTGAGGCAGCTGGCCAAAGAAAAAGGTTTCTTGATGTACTCTGACTGATGTTATATACTGATTCAGTCTTTATATCTGTTTTTAGTTTGTATATTTTAGTTTGTATTTGGTCTTTTTTAGTTTTGCTGACGGCATTTGTCCCTCTGCCTATGTCCTGTCAGCACGGTGTTAAAGTCAGTTGAAGTGCAACTTAATCAGAATCAAAGAAAGATTTCCTTGCTGATGAAAATGCACAGGAAAGTTTGCCTCTAAACAAAACAATAGAATTTTTCAATAACTTCAAATTTACACTTTAAAAATGATTAAATGTACACTTTAACAGCAATCAAATAATTCTGATTGCAATAATAGGGATTCAAGAGAAAAGGAGACAGTATTTTAACTTTTTTCTCTTTGTAAATCTGTGGTTAGTTAAGAGAATAACATAATTTGTTTGGACATTATAATTTCACTGATTTTAGATGGTGAAACTCTGATTAACATAATAAGTGATGATGCTGATCATAAACATAGGTTATAACGTTTGTTCTTGGCTTTATGTTAACGATACCTTTAATGTTCACCTTATCTGCAGGTCGCCTCACATGCAAGTGGCAACCAAAGAATGCTAACATTCCCTCCACATCCCGATGTCCTTCAGCTCAAGAAACGTGTAAAACTGCCTATGTACATAAACTTCATGACAGAGACAGGAAATTTATATTAAAATATTAAGTTGCCGTTTAAATATATTTTAATACTAAAAAACAAAACAAACCTATTTAATGATGTACTGTATACTTCTGTATGATATACTGTGTAAAGCACCAGAAAATTCAGAGGCAGAGTTCTAATGAATGGTAAGATATGTAGTCTGTGTACAATGAAGAGAGTTTTTGTATCTTTGGGTTCAGATAAGTGATGATTGCTTGATTATTTTGCTGCTACTCTTTTTAAAACTTAATAGTTTATATAGATTAAAATTCTGCCACCACATCATTCCTTTACCCTGCACACCCCACCACCATTCCATCACAACTTTCTTTCTATGCAAGTACCTAGTTACATAGAATAGAATCCCTACAGTTTGGAAACAGGCCCTTCGGCCCAACACGTCCACACTGACCCTCCGAAGAGTAACCCATGCAGACCCATTCCCCTACATTTAAACCCTGACTAATGCACCTGACCTACCTAACCTGTACATCTTTAGGTCTTTACCATGAAAGATGTTTTACCAGTTTCAACAAATTACCATGGTTACCACAGCAGTTTGCTTTTCTCACAGGCTTGTGTATGGGGATGCCCAGATTGTACTGTAATGTTGTTAAAATTTAGTTTAGTGACCTAAACTGAATTCTTTTTTTTTAAAATGTCATCTTTTTTTCAAACACAAGTTCAAGAGTTCATAAAGACAGCTACCTGCCATAGTATAAAATGATTTTTCACCCTATCTCCTCCAACAATGATATCGTGAGCAATCTAGCCAAGTGTACTGTAATTACAGTGTGACTTAGCCTGTGGGCCAGACTATTAAGAGCATGCGGAGTAACATGAAGTTAAAGTCAGGCATTGTGATGAGGATTACAGAATGCAATTTCAAATAGATGAGCTGTTACCAATTATTGGGCATTTAGAGCAATTATAGCAAGCCTTCTGAACATTGAATACCAGACACAGTAGTTGAGTCGTACAGAATAGCAAGGTTCCAGCTTCAATCCTGGTCTGTGTTGAGTTAATTGGTACCGGCCAAGGCCATGGTGGGAGTAGTCAAATTAATCTCAGTGCTGTTGAATTATGGAGGAGACAATACTAAAATTTATTTTTCCTTCTCAGAGTGTTGACTCGTTGGTAAGGTGTGCTTCAGTAGATGCCTTTAAATACCCTATCCATATGATTGCTCTTCAATGTGTGAAATGTGACAGTTGGGTGAGATTAAGCTATTAGACATGATGGCCATAGTTACACTTGATTCTGTCCTTATCCACATGCACACATGCAGAGCTTGCTGAAAAGCTATCTGAGTCAAAAGTCTATAAGGAATTGAAAAAAGCAAAAAAAACCTGAATGATGGCCTAATGGAGATCTTTAAAATTTTTCAGGGTAGATAGATGTTTCCACTTGCGGGGCAGTCTGAAACTAAGGTCTAAAATTATAAGGTAGTCACAAATACATCCAGTAAGGAATTCAGAAGATGTTTTACTAGAGAAGGATGAAAATGTGGAACCTGCTACCACATGATCAGGTTGGGTAGAATAATTAGATGCCTTTAAGGGGAAGCTGGATTAGTACATGAGGGAGAAAGAAATAAAAGTAAATGTTGATAGGGTGAGATAAAGTACAATGGGAGGATGCATAGATGAACCATGAGCTCTGGTAGAGGCCAGTTAGACTAAACTGCCAGTTTAAGGAGAATTCATTGTAATTCCTTCATTAACTGAGAGGAGCTGGGATGAATTATGAAAGCCTCCCATTGATCTTAGCTAATTTAACACAGAAAGTGGACCAACATCTTGGTGTAAATAACTCACTAACCAGTCCATTTATCAGTTCAGCCATCAGGGCAGCTTTAACTTTTCTTCTGCTTTATAAATGTCAGGCATCTTGGTGTTAACCAGCAGGCAATGAATGATTCTATTAATTGCAGTACAGCTTTCATTGATCATTGCAATTGAGGTTTTGTTTAATTTTGTGCACCTTTCCATTTAGTTGTACTGTTTATATGAGTTTATTAGTGATGTCCTGCTCAAGAAGAATAACACTTTTCATATTTCTGTATTGCCAATATTGCTTTTGCAGTGCCACCCTTCCTAGCCCAATAAAAATAATTATGCCTGTGAGAAATTGCAAACTTGGACCCATGACCCACCATACCTTGTGAATAGTTATTTGGGCTTTCAGCTCAAACAACCTGACCAGTTTTGCTCCAACCATATAATACGTACATATACACGATATAACAGTTTAAGGGTCCTTTCTTTTCTAGAATTCTGCTTTCATTCTTAGTAGTTGTTAGTGTTTGATCTTCCATTTTCTTATAGGGTTTGTCAGACATTGTTTAAGGTACTAACAATTTGTCTAATTTGTAGTCCTGCTTATAAACTACAGCCAAAGCCACACTGAAACCTATTGTTTTTGACATTCTTGAGTCCTGTCTCCAAATTTAACTAATCTGAATTTTCCCTTCTGTATGAATATATCTCGAAAGACACCTAAATGAAACAAACAATGATTTGAAGTGTAGGCATTTTGGTAATCAACCTGCAATCTTCAAAACTATTATTAATTTCTTTATAGAATAACAAAAATCATAATTGCTTGAATACTATTGGTTATGATAATAGTGGTGATTTAAGCCGATTTATCTGTGGCCCACTTTGAAAATGCATTAAATCTAATTCTTTAAAACTGAATGATAAAGAGACTGAAGATTAGTTTCAAAAATTGGGTTATTTCACTGTTCCAATCATTCATTATTGCGTTAATGCAATTTAAATGTTGCCTGTGCATCTTCTCACAGCCATTGTGTTCTCATTGAATACGCAGCTCATTTAAGCACCAAATACTCAGTTTTCTAACCAGACTAAAGAGATTGGAGCCTCATAGCCAGTAAAAATGAATGAATGAATGAAAGTATTTTAATAGTTTTTTTTGCCAGGGGTGTTATATTTATATTTTTGTACAATTTTGAAAAAAAAAGGTGTTTGTCACAGAGGTACTTACCAACAAGGCTCTGGATCTTATGCTGAGCCACATGGTTTGAAATCGTTAGGATGTCCCATTAAACTACATTAACACACATGACATGCCATTTATACAATGCCATATACTTGAACCCACTAATCCCAACTCTTGACATAACACAGGAGAAGCTGGTAGGGTTTGTAGGTGTGTATCTAACTGTTGCCAATGTAGCAAATGCAAATTTTGTTAGAACAATTTAATTATTGAAATAGAACGGTTGCTTGCTTGAAATTTCAACATTAAGTATCAATTTTCTGAACTTATCTAGATTGATTTACTTTCTAACTTTATTTTACTTTTTTTCCCCTGCTTTTGAGGCCAGACATTTGGTGCACAGTCTAGTGTGGGTGGCTGTCCATAAATATGGCAAATGCCACTAGCAGGTGAAGCCCATCACTTACAAGAGTCCCTTACAATCTTCACTTTATCTGTTAGTTCCCATCTTTTGTCCCGTCTGTTCTTTGAAGTTAATCATTAAAACAATATCTGCTGGTTTTCAAATTCCAAAAGAAAATTGAATTGATCCTCTCCAATAAGGTCATTTTTTTAAAAAATTATTTTGAGATAGAAAATGAGAATACAAAATGGAGAATATAACTGGGCATTGTGATACAGTCCAATTTGTTAATGATTTTAAGTAATATTTTATAAAGTCAGTACATTGTGTTTAATTAATACATGTTTCCTGTGATCTCCCTCTTGTGGTTTTCAAACTTTTCTTTACACAGGATCCTCCAGAAATACAACTCTTAGATGCCACCTATACTCAATTCTGAAAAGTCTTCACTACCCAGATAAACCTAAGTGTTGCAGTTCTTTAATATGCAAGAACAGAAATGGCATACTGGTAGGCCATGAACACTGAAGTCTAATGATCTTACATTACCGTCATTAACCCCTAGATCTCCTGGACCCCAGTTTGAAAAACCTAAGTTTCTAGTCATCTTATACTATCTCTATAGAAAGCTACCCAGGGATCAATTGGTTACAGAACCTGGAATCCCAAGTGATCAGCATTCACAGTATCACTGCAGGAGTAGTTTCCACTCTATGTGAAGAAAGTTTTTGAATGAGAATTTATGCGATGTTAAAGTACAGAAGTGACGGAGCATTGAGAAACCATGTTAAATGTAGATAAACATGGCCATTTTGCCACAGAAATGAAATACCGAAAGTGACCATTGCATCAGCTTTTACTAGCTCCAAATTTTGCATCTTTCAAACCAGTCACAGGCACAGTTGACGATCCAGAGTTTTAAGGGTTCATCTCTGCGATTTGTCTAATCACTGCCAGTTCAACAAATGCAGGGAACTTTGTTTATTCTAGAACTTTTGTAAATGTATTTGAAGCAAAACGGGGCTGCTTCAACTTAAAAAAAATGTAAGTGTACAAATGCTGTATCTGTCTAACATGTGAGGGGAGAAAAGAGAAAAACATGTTTTTTATTGTAGATTCCAGTAGAAAATATGTCTTGTCTCTTTCTGTAAGGTAAAAATCTTGTAAATTGTAGTTACTGTAGCAGGAAAGAAAATATACCCTCCACATGAAAAAAAATCTAATCTGCTCATGTGGGCTATTTTTGGTTGATGGGTATATGTAATCACAGTTAAAATATTGTATGCCATATAAGTTATTTATATAAAATTTTTATTTTTGTAGTTGTACAGAAGTAGCCCTCTGACTGAAGTATATTTTTAAAGAGTAAATATATATTATTATATTATATATTGTTAATTGGGTTCATTACTAAGGTTTGGCGGCACACCTTCTCGTATACACTTCTGCAGAATGAAGGATGTGTACTGAACTGTTACTGTCTGAGTTGTCATCTTGTTTTGTTATGGCTCCTTGCATCCTATTCATTCCTGTTAATTGAGTTGATCATTTGGACATCCAGACATTGTGACCAATAAGCCTGCTCCTTGTGACTGTTATACTGCCATGTTTAGTCTCCCAGCACAATAGGAGATTAACTAACACAATAAAAATAAATATGAACCATTTAATCTAATGGTTGTCCTGTGTACTTTATCGCATTTTCAGCAGCTAAACAGTTCTTAAATTTTGAAGCATACTCACTATTATTTTATCTATCAGCTGGCATTTTCCTCAAAACATCATTTTAAATTTTCTCAATCAAGAAAAATAATTATCGTTATATCTGTGGGTACTTTTTTCAGTAAGAAGAGGTGAGTGTCACTGGCAAGGCCAGTGTTTATTGCCTATCCTTAATTGTCATTGAACTAAGTACCTTGCTGAACCATTTCAGAAAGGCATTTTACACTCAACTACATTGCTGTCAGTCAGAAGTCACAGGTAGACTGGACTGGGATAGTAGATTTCCTCTCCAGAATTAGATCTTTAATGTACCAGTTTCATTTTACAACAATCACCATGATGGTGTATTGGACAGCAAAGAAGGTTATCTCAGAGTACAATAGGATCTTGATCAGATGGGCCAATGGGCTGAGGAGTGGTAGATGGAGTTTAATTTAGATAAATGTGAGTTGCTGCATTTCGGAAAAGCAAATTAGAGCAGAACTTATACACTTAATGGTAAGGTCCTGGGGAGTGTTGCTGAAAAGAGTCCTTGGAGTGCAAGTTCATCATTCCTTGAAAGTAGAGTCGCAGGTAGATAAGATAGTGAAGAAGGTGTTTAGTATGCTGTCCTTTATTGGTCGGAGTTGGTAGGTCATGTTGTAGCTGTACAGGACATTGGTTAGGCCACTTTTGAAATGTTGCGTGCAATTCTGGTCTCCTTTCGGAAGAATGTAGTGAAGGGTTCAGAAAAGATTTACACGGATGTTGCTAGGGTTGGAGGATTTGAGCTATAGGTGAGGCTGAATAATCTGGGGCTGTTTTCCCTGGAGTATCAGAGGCTGAGGGGTGACCTTATAGACGTTTATAAAATCATGAGGAGCACGGATAGGGTAAATAGACAAAGTATTTTCCCTGGAGTGGGGGAGTCCAGAACCAGAGGGCATAGGTTTTGGGTGAGTGGGAAAAAAAATTACAAGGAACCTAAGGGGCAATTTTTTCACACAGAGGGTGGTGAATGTATGGAGTGAGCTGCCAGAGGAAGTGGTGGAGGCTGGTACAATGACAACATTTAAAAGTCATCTGGATGTGTATATGAATAGGAAGGGTTTAGAGGGATATGGTCCAAGTGCTTGAAAATAAGATGAGTATAGGTTAGGATATCTGGTCGGCATGGACGAGTTGGACCGAAGGGTCTGTTTCCTTGCTGTACATCTCTATGATTCTATGACAATTGGTTGCCAGGGTCACCATTTCTGAAACAAAAATTGCTGGGGATCTGGCAGCATCTGTGGACAGAATGTTTCAAGCCCAGTATCCCTGCTTCAGAACCAATCCTTCTTCAGTTCTTTGTATTATTTCGCTATTACTGAGACTGCTAATTTAAATTCCACCAACTGTCATGAAGCTGCCATTAGCCTGAGTCTCTGGATTACTAAACCAGTAACATTACCTCTATGTCACCATCACCCCAACATAGGTATAGCTACTGACTGAGGGGAAATCTGTACAGCTGCACTTTTGTGTTATTCTCCCAACCTTTGAGAAAGATCTTCACAAAAACTTGGTGCTACTGAATCTCAGAAAATAAAAAAAAGATACTTAGCAACATTACTTCCAGATAATAAAGTATATGCATGTCAGGCCACTAATACAGTCACATAACCATTACATGTATTTCATTCTAAAATGATCCTGTCAGTCAAATATATGAAACAGTGAATGATATGAATTGGTTATGGTAAAAGCCAAAGTGTAATTGAGGATCAGAATCTATCCAGAAAGCAAATATAATTCATGAGCTGTAAATCTCTTGCTCATGCAATAAAATGTAGGCATTCATATTTGCGTTACAAGTTCACAATTGGTGACTTTTTTTTCAAACTCCATTTGTGAGATTGGGTCATGCCTCTGGAGAATACATCCACCATCTGCTTTTCAAATCAAACCAGATGCTGCACAGTTTGTGAGATTCTGCATAGATGCTCTTTCTGATGGGTTTTTACATGGAAACCTGGGACAAGTTGCTTTATAATAGTGGAAGTATACAGCATGAGTGAGTATCTGTCCTGTCCATGTGACTATACACTTTAGAGGTATTGACAGAATTGTGACCATTTGCTTTGAAGTCATCTATCAAATGCAATTTGTAGCAATTAAAAATAACTAGGTTAACATTTATAAAGCATGTTTCACGTTCCCACCTATTCACCATTACCCATTCCCCCCTCCATTCTCCCATAACCCCCATTCTCCCCCTCTCCATTCACCACATACTCCATTATCATTCCCCCACAACCCAATTTCCCATTACCATCTCCCCTTTCTTCACGCTACCCTCCTCTTATTGATCTCATGGAGCAGTTGATGGAAGACAAGCAGAATGAACACCTAGTTTTCAATCAGCAGGAATCAGGCATCAGCAAGTAGTCAATTAAGCCACAGCTTCCAGTATAAAAATATGCAAACTTTTTAAAAGGCACACTGTTGTTAGCAATCAAGCTGGGCTCCATGGCAGCCATGCCTACTTCGGAACTCACAACCCCAAAATCTTGACTCCACTAGAGGCCAAGAGCTACATTTTGGGAAGTACTGCTTTATGTCCACGTGAGAGCGTAGGTTGGGCCCTAGCTGATAGCTCACCTGAAAGACATGTCACCGACAGTACAACATTTCATCAGTGTCTATGTTTCTAAGTGCTCCCCTTTGATCTCAGATGAATCTACTCATTTCCAATGCTGAAATAATTAAGCCAAACTGCAACAAGAGCTGTCCACACATTCAATTAGGAGAAAGTGAGGACTGCAGATGCTGGAGATCAGAGCTAAAAATGTGTTGCTGGAAAAGCGCAGCAGGTCAGGCAGCATCCAAGGAGCAGGAGAATCGACGTTTCGGGCATAAGCCCTTCTTCAGGCTTATGCCCGAAACGTCGATTCTCCTGCTCCTTGGATGCTGCCTGACCTGCTGCGCTTTTCCAGCAACACATTTTTCAGTCCATACATTTAATGCCAATCATTCTGTTAAAGGCATCATCGTACTCCAATTCGTTGCTAAATAATTCTTATGGAAAATCAGACACAACTGATAATTGGACAATCTGCTTATTCTGTAATGCACTGCTGCCCAATAAATGGTTATTGAAAAGGTGTACAATAGGGCGTATGAAATAACAGTATGTAGATAAAATTAATGCAAGCTATCAAATCCTGCAGTTCCACTGAATTTCAGAAACTGTTTAAGCTTCAATATAATGGTTTATAGCTTCATTGAAAATGCTTGATTGGATTATTGGCTTGTAGCTCACTCCCAGGCATCTATTATCCTTTGACCTTTTCACACATACCCTTTACATACCATCCAATTGTCCAGAACTGCTCCGCAGCTGCAATGGGTAATTACTTGGAAGTATTCTATTAGTTTTAGAATGAGTACTACAAGATTAGTTGTCATTCCTGGCATACCCTCCACAGCTGACATTCAGTCTGCGTACATGTTGTCCCCAAACATCAATGTTTCCTTAAAGTATGCGCAAAATATATTTAAACCAAAATAATCTGAATAAAATGAAGCTAGTTACACTTGTGAATAGCTCTTTATGGCCTTTAACGGTAGCAGGGAGGGTTTTGGTGCTCCCTATGTGAATGTGTTCCCACATGCATCCCATGTTCATTTAGATATTTCTCACGCAACAACTTATATTTCTATTTTAATGTTTAAAAATATCTCTCCGCATTTTATGGAGGCAGTTGATAATGAACCACATAAGATGCTACCAAGGCAGATGACCAAAAGCTTGATTAAGGAAATAATTTTTAAGGAGTGAGTCAAAGGAGAAAAGAGAGGTAAAGAGGTTTAGGATAGTTAAGCTTGTGGGGCCTATGCAACTGAAGCCCCAACAGAATCCTAGAATCCCATATGCCCATCAAGTCTGCACAGAGCCTCTGAAGAACATCCCGCCCATACTCCATAATTACCATGTCTAATGCACCTAACCTGCACGCTACTCAGCAATTATTTAGCATGGCCAATCCGCCTAACCTGCACATCTTTGGACTGTGGAGGAAACCAGAGTACCTGGCAGAAACCCAAGCAGACACAAGTAGAACAAAGAAACTTCACACAATCACCCATTGCTAGAATCGAACCCAGATTCTGCGAGGAAGTGGCACTAACCACTGTGCCACCCAATCGTGGGGACAATTAAAATTGTGGATATTTATGAGGCCAGTGGGCGGCACGGTGGCACAGTGGTTAGCACTGCTGCCTCACAGCACCAGAGACCCGGGTTCAATTCCCGCCTCGGGCGACTAACTGTACGGAGTTTGCACATTCTCGCCATGTCTGCGTTGGTTTCCTCCGGGTACTCCGGTTTCCTCCCACGGTCCAAAAAATGTGCAGGTTATGTGAATTGGCCATGCTAAATTGCCCGTGGTGTCAGGTGAAGGGGTAAATGTAGGGGAATGGGTCTGGGTGGGTTGCGCTTCGGCGGGTCGGTGTGGACTTGTTGGGCTGAAGGGCCTGTTTCCACATTGTAAGTAATCTAATCTAATCTAATTAGAGGAGAACATACCTCAGAGAGTTGTGAGTCTGGAGGAGATTTCACAGATAGGGAGATATGTGGCCATGGAGGAATTTGAAAATAAGAATTAGAATTTTGAATTTGAGGTCTTGCTTACCCAGGTGTAGGTCCATGAATACTGGGGTGATGGATGAATACAGAATGATGCAACAAGGACAAGGGCAGCATAATTTTAGATGGCCTTGTGTTTACAAACGTTGGAATGTGGTAAACTAACCTGGAGTATGTTGGAATAGTCAAGTCTAGAGAAAACATAGGCACACTAAGGAGTTGAGTCAAGAGTGGAGTTACAGAAATGGAAATAGGTGATTTTAAGTGATGGCATAGATATGTGACCTGAAACTAATTTCAGAGTTAATTATGACACAGAGTTTGCAAATAGTCTGGTTCTGTTTTCAGACAGTTGCTTGGAAAAGAAATGGAATCAGTAGCTAGAGATGGAAACTGAATACCTTTGGTCTTCCCATATTTAATTGGTTGGGGTCTTTGCTTTTCCAGTACTGAAATGTCAAATAAACAGGAAAGGCATTGAAGAGGTTGTGGTGAGGTGTCATCAATGTTCTTGTGAAAACTAATAATGTGATTTCGGACAATGTCACTAAATCACAGAGGGACAAACACTGTGTGTGTTTATGTGTGCATACGTGTGCGCAGTTGTAGGGTGTGGGGAGAGTCACCAAAGGTAGCAGTAGTATGAATTTGTTAAGGACAAATCATGTTTAGCTGACTTCCTGGTGTTTTTTTTTTGATGAAATGAATGGTTTGTGTTGCCTGAGGATGTGGCTCAGTGTTCTATTCTGCATGTTGGAAAGATGGCTATCCTTTTCTCTACTGGTAGTTTGTGCCTGTAATGGTTTCCACATACCAAATAGTGAGTGCTGTCTTACTCTATCATAGCTGAAAATATGTTGCTGGAAAAGCGCAGCAGGTCAGGCAGCATCCAGGGATCAGGAGAATCGACGTTTCGGGCATAAGCCCTTCTTCAGGAATGAGGAAAGTTTGTCCAGCAGGCTAAGATAAAAGGTATGGAGGAGGGATTTGGGGGAGGGGCGTCGGAAACGTGATAGGTGGAAAGAGGTCAAGGTGAGGGTGATAGGTCAGACTGGGGTGGGGGCGGAGAGGTCGGGAAGAAGATTGCAGGTTAGGAAGGCGGTGCTGAATTCGCTGGATTAGACTGAGACAAGGTGGTGGGAGGGGAAATGAGGAAACTGGTGAAATCCGAGTTCATCCCTTGTGGTTGGAGGGTTCCTAGGCGGATGATGAGGCGCTCTTCCTCCAACCGTCATTTTGTTGTGGTCTGGCGATGGAGGAGTCCAAAGACCTGCATATCCTTGGTCTTTGGGAGGGGGAATTGAAATGTTGAGCCACAGGGTGGTTGGGTTGGTTGGTCCGGGTGTCCCAGAGGTGTTCTCTGAAACGGTCCGCAAGTAGCCGGCCTGTCTCCCCAATATAGAGGAGGCCACATCGGGTGCAGAGGATGCAATAGATGATGTGTGTGGAGGTGCAGGTGAATCTGTGGCAGATATGGAAGTTTCCTTTGGGGCCTTGGAGGGAGGGAGGGGGGAAGTGTGGGCGCAAGTCTTGCACCTCCTGCGGTTGCAGGGGAAGGTGCCGGGAGTGGAGGTTGGGTTGGTGGGGGGTGTGGACCTGACGAGGGAGTCACGGAGGGAGTGGTCTTTACGGAATGCTGATAGGGGAGGGGAGGGAAATATATCCTTGGTGGTGGGGTCCGTTTGGAGGTGGCGGAAATGACGGCGGATGATGCGCTGAACATGGAGATTGGTGGGGTGGTAGGTGAGGACCAGTGGGGTTCTGTCCTGGTGGCGGTTGGAGGGGCGGGGCTCAAGGGCGGAGGAGCGGGAAGTGGAAGAGATGCGGTGGAGGGCATCGTCGACCACGTCGGGGGGGAAAAATTGCGGTCCTTGAAGAAGGAGGCCATCTGGGTTGTGCGTTTTTGGAACTGGTCCTCCTGGGAGCAGATGCGGCGGAGTCGAAGGAATTGGGAGAATGGGATGGCGTTTTTACAGGGGGCAGGACGGGAGGAGGTGTGGAGTCGGTCGGTTTGTAGTAGATGTCCGTGTTGATTCGGTCGCCTGAGATAGAAATAGAAAGGTCGAGGAAGGGGAGGGAGGAATCTGAGACTGTCCAGGTGAATTTGAGGTCGGGGTGGAAGGTGTTGGTGAAGTGGATGAACTGTTCAACCTCCTCGTGGGAGCACGAGGCGGCGCCGATACAGTCATCGATATAGCGGAGGAAAAGGTGCGGGGTGGGGCCAGTGTAGTTGCGGAAGATGGATTGTTCCACATATCCTACAAAGAGGCAGGCATAGCTGGGGCCCATGCGGGTGCCCATGGCTACTCCTTTCGTTTGGAGGAAGTGGGAGGATTGGAAAGAGAAGTTGTTCAGGGTGAGGACCAGTTCAGTCAGTCGAAGGAGGGTGTCAGTGGGAGGGGACTGGTCGGTACGGCGGGAATGAAAGAAGCGGAGGGCTTTGAGTCCTTCGTGATGGGGGATGGAGGTGGTCCTTCGTGATGGGGGATGGAGGTGTGTCCTTCGTGATGGGGGATGGAGGTGGTCCTTCGTGATCGGGGATGGAGGTGGTCCTTCGTGATGGGGGATGGAGGTGGTCCTTCGTGATGGGGGATGGAGGTGGTCCTTCGTGATGGGGGATGGAGGTGGTCCTTCGTGATTGGGGTTGGAGGTGGTCCTTCGTGATGGGGGATGGAGGTGTGTCCTTCGTGATGGGGGATGGAGGTGTGTCCTTCGTGATGGGGGATGGAGGTGATGGAGGGTGTCAGTGGAGTACCCTTCCACTGACATCCTCCTTCGACTGACTGAACTGGTCCTCACCCTGAACAACTTCTCTTTCCAATCCTCCCACTTCCTCCAAACGAAAGGAGTAGCCATGGGCACCTGCATGGGCCCCAGCTATGCCTGCCTCTTCGTAGGATATGTGGAACAATCCATCTTCCGCAACTACACTGGCCCCACCCCCCACCTTTTCCTCCGCTATATCGATGATTGTATCGGCGCCGCCTCGTGCTCCCACGAGGAGGTTGAACAGTTCATCCACTTCACCAACACCTTCCACCCCGACCTCAAATTCACCTGGACAGTCTCAGATTCCTCCCTCCCCTTCCTCGACCTTTCTATTTCTATCTCAGGCGACCGAATCAACACGGACATCTACTACAAACCGACCGACTCCCACAGCTACCTGGACTACACCTCCTCCCATCCTGCCCCCTGTAAAAACGCCATCCCATTCTCCCAATTCCTTCAACTCCGCCGCATCTGCTCCCAGGAGGACCAGTTCCAAAAACGCACAACCCAGATGGCCTCCTTCTTCAAGGACCGCAATTTTTCCCCCCCGACGTGGTCGACGATGCCCTCCACCGCATCTCTTCCACTTCCCGCTCCTCCGCCCTTGAGCCCCGCCCCTCCAACCGCCACCAGGACAGAACCCCACTGGTCCTCACCTACCACCCCACCAATCTCCATGTTCAGCGCATCATCCGCCGTCATTTCCGCCACCTCCAAACGGACCCCACCACCAAGGATATATTTCCCTCCCCTCCCCTATCAGCATTCCGTAAAGACCACTCCCTCCGTGACTCCCTCGTCAGGTCCACACCCCCCACCAACCCAACCTCCACTCCCGGCACCTTCCCCTGCAACCGCAGGAGGTGCAAGACTTGCGCCCACACTTCCCCCCTCACCTCCCTCCAAGGCCCCAAAGGAAACTTCCATATCTGCCACAGATTCACCTGCACCTCCACACACATCATCTATTGCATCCTCTGCACCCGATGTGGCCTCCTCTATATTGGGGAGACAGGCCGGCTACTTGCGGACCGTTGCAGAGAACACCTCTGGGACACCCGGACCAACCAACCCAACCACCCTGTGGCTCAACATTTCAATTCCCCCTACCACTCCACCAAGGATATGCAGGTCTTTGGACTCCTCCATCGCCAGACCACAACAAAACGACGGTTGGAGGAAGAGCGCCTCATCTTCCGCCTAGGAACCCTCCAACCACAAGGGATGAACTCGGATTTCACCAGTTTCCTCATTTCCCCTCCCACCACCTTGTCTCAGTCTAATCCAGCGAATTCAGCACCGCCTTCCTAACCTGCAATCTTCTTCCCGACCTCTCCGCCCCCACCCTAGTCTGACCTATCACCCTCACCTTGACCTCTTTCCACCTATCACATTTCCGACGCCCCTCCCCCAAATCCCTCCTCCATACCTTTTATCTTAGCCTGCTGGACAAACTTTCCTCATTCCTGAAGAAGGGCTTATGCCCGAAACGTCGATTCTCCTGTTCCCTGGATGCTGCCTGACCTGCTGCGCTTTTCCAGCAACACATTTTCAGCTCTGATCTCCAGCATCTGCAGACCTCACTTTCTCCTCAAAGATTACTCTATCATAATTCTGCAAGCTCACTTATCTACATTAATGTATTTAATACTGCTGACTGTAAGTATATCTCTCTAAAACAGATTAGTCTACCCTTTCTTCACATTCTCTTTCATGTTTCTGATGTCACTGTTATATATATCACCATCTCCTTTTCATATCCATTTTAACTATGTTACAGTAAAAGCGAGAGTTGATTGGGGAATACATCATTTTCTATAAGGACAGCTTGTGTCCATCACAATGACAACACAAATCACCACCAGCCCTCTGCTTGCCCTGAACATGTTGATGTGCATTCATAGGAATAGTGGCATGGACGAGCAATGATTGCAAAGAAGCTTCCTCTCATGACTGTGCCTCCAATGTGGTATTGCATATGATGCAACAAAAATTATTTTATATCCTGATATATAAGCAAGGGATGGATATGTGGAACGAAAACAGAAATTGCTTGAGAAACTCGACAAGCCTGGCAGCATCTATGGAGGTAAAGCGGAATTAATGTTTTGAGTCCAGTGACCTTTCTTTTGATGTTCTGAAGAAGTGTCACTGGACCCAAAACATGACCTCTGCTTTCTCTCCATACAAGATTATGGACTTGTTATATTTCTCCAGGAATTTTTGTTTATGTTTCAGATCTTCAGCATTGACAGGTCTTCGCTTTGTTAAGGGTGGATATCATGGTATTGACAAATCCAACAGATATTAATTACAACTATTATATAGAAGCATACAAATATTAAATGCATTATATTACATTCCTCAAGCATATAGAGTCCCATACAGTCATAGAGATGTACAGCACGGAAACAGATCCTTTGGTTCAACTTGACCATGCCAACCAGACATCCGAACCTAATCCCATCCTATTTGTCAGCACTTGGCCCATATCCCTGAAAACCCTTCCGATTCATATACCCATACAGATGCTTCTTAAGTGTTGTAATTGTACCAATCTCCACCACTTCCTCTGGCAGCTCATTCCACATATGCACCACCCTCTGCATGAAAAAGTTGCCCTTTCGGTCCCTTTTAAATTTTTCCCCTCTCACCCTAAACTGATAAATGTCTGAACTAATGCTAAGCTATTAAAGGATCATGCTTTTTGTAGTGTAATTCTTCAAGTGATCTGAGATAAGATGGAGTCCAAGATATTTACTGCAATGGAGAGCCAGAATCGCACTCAAATTGGAAGAGGTTTTGTTCTCATTAGCTTGGTGGATGTTAATGATAATGCTCCAGAATTCCCAATGGACTATGAAACATTTGTATGTGAGTATTCCAACCATGGTAAGGTAAGGAACTGCCCCACATTACATTGATATAACATTCACTCTGTTCAGGGAATGTGTTTCCATAGCTATATATCTGCATCGTTTCATTCAGCTTGATGTTAACTCCATTCATTTATTCATGCACTCTCACCTTTGAATCAATACTTGCTGGTTCAATTCCCACTCCAGGATTTCAGTATGTAACAAGTTGGTGAGAGAGGAGTTGCTTCTGAGTATGGAGGAGTCAGTTCACGGGATAGTTGGTTTGAAATGCCAACAGAGTGGGTTCAATTCCCATGGCAGCTGAGGTTCTCTAACTGAGGTCCTCCTTCTCTATCTCTCCTCATCCCTTAGGCCAATTGACCTTCAGGTTAAACCATCACCAGTTGTCTCTCTCTAATGAAAGAACAGCCCTATGGTTCACTAGCGCAGGTCGATAGGATAGTGAAGAAGGCGTTTGGTATGCTTTCCTCTGTTGGTCAGAGTATTGAGTACAGGAGTTGGAATATCATGTTCAGGACATTGGTTAGGCCACTTTTGGAATATTATGTGCAGTTCTGATCTCCTTCCTTTCAGAAGGATGTTGTGAAATTTGAAAGGGTTCAGAAAAGATTTACAAGGATGTTGCCAGGGTTGGAGGGTTTGAGCTATAGGGAGAGGTTGAATAGGCTAGGGCAGTTTTTCATTAGAGGCTGAGGGGTGACCTGATAGAGGTTTATAAAATCATGAGGGGCATGAATAGGGTAAATAAACAAGGTCTTTTCCCTGGGATGAGGGAGTCCAGAACTAGAGGGTATAAGTTTAGGGTGAGAGGGTAAAGATGTAAAAGAAACCTAAGCAGCAACTTTTTCATGCAGAGGGTGGTGTGTGTGTGGAATGGGCTCCGAGAGAAAGTGGTGGAGGCTGGGACAATTACGACATTTAATAGGCACCCAGGTGTGTATATGAATAGGAAAGGTTTGGAGGCATATGGGCTGGGTGCTAGCAGGTGGGACTAGATTGGGTTGGGATATCTGGTTGGCATGGACGAATTGGACCGAAGGGTCTGTTTCCATGCTGTACATCTCTGTGATATCCTCAGAATGTATGTCATGATATAGTGATGATGTAATCGGTGTATCTCTTAAAAGGTATGCTGACATAACATAGTATTCCCTACCTCATCATCTTACGCATTAAGAAGATAGATGTAAAGGAAAGAACAAAAGTTGGATGAAACAAGAAACAAGAAAGTTTTAGAGAAAGTTGCCGAAGGGAAGAGTCAACTGAGCTGGAAATGATCACTGTTTCTTTCTCCACAAATACTGGCGGGTCAAATGAGTTTCTACAGCACCTTCTGTTTTTGTTTCAGAACTCTAGCATCTGCAGTGTTTTGCTTTTGGTTTAGAAACATGGATAAATTGGATGTGTAGACTGCACTTTACAAGAACTGTAGAGAGCAAGAGGTGAGAGAACAGTGAAGGCAGAGTTTGAGAAAATAACAATTTTACATTTGCTCTTGCATTAATTTTCCTCACCAGCCAACGTGTCACAGTTAAGAGAATGTTTGAAACAGGCTGTACCAGGAACTAAGCCTCACCAATTACAGTGAAAACATCACTTTAAACACCGGGATGCAGTGCTGCACGACAAGTTTTCTGGCGCCTGTGACTGTGTTGAGAAATACTTGGCAGCCATTTATTTTCAGTGTATGACATGGAGTTTTTTTTTAATGGGTAGGTTACCCTCTTCCCACACACAGCGAAGTGACTCTCCAACTTCAAGACAAGTGATCACTGTTTGTCACATAATTTGACCCAACAAACAGGTCTTTGAGTGACATGCTTTGACATTCTTTCAAAGCAGATGGTTTAATCTAGGTGGTACGATCTTTTTAAGGAGCCAGCTTGCAGTCTCAAACATTCGCTTCTTAACAAAAGTGAGGGAGAGACAACAAAAGGACTGACACTTGATCTCCAGTCATTACTACTTGGGTGGTCGGGTTGAAGGACTATTATTATGCTTGGAAGAATGGAGCCTGATTACAGACAATGAACTGATTTTGCCTGTGGGTAATTATTTTTTTCTCTCTCTCATTTCGCTCCTTATTTCCTTCCTGCTTTGTTTCTACACTTATTGTGATGTGTGACAAAGGTTGGGTTTGACGCATTCACTTGCTTTGCCATCCAGAGTGGATTTTTCTAAATGCTGATTAGCATTTGGGGACTGCAGTAGGACAGTGAGAGGCCTACATAGGTTTTGCACAGAACTTAACACATCACCTGGCCGCCAGCAGCTGCCAGCTTTTCTTGTGCACACTTAATTATAAAAAGCTGTTGAAACACTCAAATTGGGATCCATGGATATTTAGTTTTACACCACAGAAATCGTCAGAATTAACCATTTTTTAAAGCTGGGGTCAAAATCATCTGACTGAAAGAAATTATATAATTGTTAATGCTTCATCGGCCATTAAGTATCTCAGACATGTTCAAACGTTCCAGGTACTGTTTGGGAAATATATATTGCTCACATTACCTTGAGGGGTGTTCTCATAGTACAACATGTCCGGTACATTACCCTCAAGTCAAGGAATCAACCCTAGTTCAATTAAGTTAAAAATCACACAACACCAGGTTATAATCCAACAGGTTTATTTGGAAGCACTAGCCTTCGGAGCGCTGCTCCGTCATCAGGTGGTTGTCGGAAGGAGCTGCACTCTGAAAGCCACTGCTTCCAATTAAATGTGTTGGACTATAACCTGGTGTTGTGTGATTTTTAACTTTGTACACCCCAGTCCAACACCAGCACCTCCAAATCATGACCAGTTCAATTAAGAATGCAAGGGAGCATATCAGGATAGCACCAGCCATACATACAAATGAGGCATAACCTGGTGAAGCATAAACGGGACTAATTACATGTCCAAGATTGGATGTAGCATGTGATAGACAAAGCTAATTATCCCACAAACAATTAAACAGATCTATTGAAGCTCAAAGACCTATTGAATCCAGTTGCGCGGGGTGTTGAACAATTGAATGACTAACCAGAGGAGGAAGCTCCACAAACATTTCCATCTTTCATGATGGGACAACTCAACACATCAGTGCAAAAGGCAAGTCTGAAGTACTTACAACCATCTTCATCGAGAAGTGTCAAGTTCATATTCCATTTCGACTTCCTCCAGGGGTCCCCAGCATCGTAGACACAGGCTCAAGCAATTCGATGGATTATAATGAAACAGCTGACGACATGAATCCTGCCAAATCTATTAGAATCCGGCAGCATCCCAGCAGGGGTATTGAAAATTGACACTAGAATTAGGCAAATTCCTAATCAAGCTGGTTCAGTCTTGCCACAACCCTGGCATCTACCCAGCAATATGGAGAATTGCCCAGGTAGATCACAGGACAAACCAATCCAGACAATTATCACATTATCAGCCTACTCTTATAGATTCATAGAGTCATAGAGATGTTAAGCATGGAAACAGAATCTTCAGTCCAACTCATTCATGCCGACCAGATATGCTCACTTAATCGAGCCCCATTTGCTAGCGTTTGGCCCATATCCCTCTAAACCCTTCCTATTTAAGTACCCATCCAGATGCCTTTTAAATGTTGTAATTCTACCAGCCTCCACCACTTCCTCTAGCAGCTCACTCCATACATGCACCACCCTCTGTGTGAAAAAAATTGCCCCTAGGTCTCTTTTAAATTTTTCCCCTCTCACCCTAAACATATGCCCTCTAATTCTGGACTCCCCCAACCCAGGGAAAATACCTTGCCTATTTACCCTATCTGTGCCCCTCATGGTTTTATAAATCTCTATAAGGTCACTCCTCAGCATCCAAAGGCTTCAGGGATAATAACCCCAGCCCATAGCTCAAATCCTCCAATACTGGCAACATCCTCGTAAATCTTTTCTAAAGCCTTTCACAACATCATTCCAATAGGAGGAAGGCCAGAATTGCACACAATATTCAAAAGTGGCCGAATCAGTATCCTGTACAGCCACACATGACCTCCCAACTCCTTTACTCAGTGCTTCGAGCAATAAAGGAAAGCATATCAAATGCCTTCTTCACTATCCTATCTACCTGCAACTCCACCTTCAAGGAACTGTGAACTTTGTTCAGCAACACTCCCGGGGACCTTACCACTAAGTGTATGAGTCCTGCTCTGATTTATCTTTCCAGAATGCAACACCTCATATTTATCTAAATTAAACTCCATCTGCCACTACTCAGCCCATTGGCCCATCTGATCAAGATTCTGTTGTACTCTCAGGTAACCGCTGCTGAGTACACCTCTAATCTGCAAATTAACTATACCTCCTGTGTTCATGTCCAAATCATTTATATAAATGATGAAAAGCAGTGGACCCAACACCAATCCTTATGGCACACCACTGGTCACAGACCTTTAGTCGGAAAAACAGCCCTCCACCACCACTCTCTGTCTTCCACCTTCAAGCTAGATCTGTATCCAAATAGCTAGTTCTCCCTGTATTCCATGAGATCTTACCCTGCTAATCAGTCTACCATGAGGAACCTTGTTGAATGTCTTACTGATAGATCACATCCACGGCTCTGCCCTACACTTGATCAACATTAAAGTGATTGAAGAGGTTGTGCTCACAAGTAATTTTTTCCCAATAATAATCTGCTCACTGATGCCAGTTCCACAAAGGCCACTCACTGTCTAGTCTCATTACAGCATTGTTCCAAACATGTACAAAAACACTTGAACTTAGAAGTGAGGGAGAGTGACTGTCCTTGACATCAAGGCAGTATTTGACTGAGTGAGACAGTAAGGAGCCCTTGCAAAAATAGGAGCAAATGGGCATCAGGAGCAAAATGTTCCACTGGTTGGAGTCAAAACACTGGAAGATGGTTGTGGTTGTTGGAAGCTAATTATCTTGCTCATAGGGCATTAATGCAGGAGTTCCTCAGGTACTATTTCAGGGTAGATATTTTCTAATCAACCTGTTCAGAGATGTTATTGCACACCTCTGGAGCAGGAGAGACTTGAACTTATGTCTCCTGGCTCAAAGGTCATATTCAACGTTTGTGAGAAGATTTGTAGCTCGGGTGCTCGTTGCTGTGGTTCTGTTCGCCGAGCTGGAAGTTTTTGTTGCAAACGTTTCGTCCCCTGTCGAGGTGACATCCTCAGTGCTTGGGAGCCTCCTGTAAAGCGCTTCTGTGGTGTTTCCTCCGGCATTTATAGTGGCCTGTCCCTGCCGCTTCCAGTTGTCAGTTTCAGCTGTCCGCTGTAGTGGCCGGTATATTGGGTCCAGGTCGATGTGTTTGTTGATGGAGTTTGTGAAAGCAACAACACCCCCAGATTCTATGGACTACCTAAAGTGCACAAACCAGACATCCCACTCAGACCTATAGTATCACTACCAGGGACACCATCACACAAACTGGCTAAAGAACTACAGCAGAAACTGAAACACCTGATCAGCGGATCCAGACACTCTATACAATCAACACAGGAATTCTTGGACATCATCAGAAATATACACATAGACAAGGAAGAAACCATGGTCTCATTCGACGTAATGGCACTGTTCACCTCTATTGACAAAGCCCTAGCCAGAGAAACAATAGCCAACCTGCTGAACAGACATAACAGACAACAGGACATTGAACCCATAAACAAAGACGGCATACTTAAACTACTGGACTTGTGCCTCACAACACACTTCACATTCAACAACCAGATATACGAACAAATCAACGGAACACCCATGGGCTCACCGATCTCGGGACTCATAGCAGAAGCAGTAATGCAAAGGTTAGAACAAACAGTCTTACCACAAATTCAACACAAACTCTGCGTCAGATACGTTGATGACACCTTTGTAATCATTAAAAACACGGAAATAGAGAAAACACACCGGATCATCAACTCCACACTCACAGGAATCCGATTCACGAGAGAGGAAGAAAAGGACAACCAACTCCCATTCCTAGACGTGAGGGTACAGAGAACACCAAATGGAGAATTCACCACTAAGGTATACAGGAAAGCCACACACACAGACCAAGTCCTGAACTATGAAAGCAACCACCCCAGTACACACAAACGAAGTTGCATCAAGACACTATTCAAAAGGGCCACAACACACTGCAGCACACCAGAACTGCAAAAAGAGGAAGAGGAACACCTATACAAGGTATTCACCAAAAACGGATATCCTCGCAATTTCATCAACAGATGCCTAAGGGAAAGACAACGGAACGAGGACATGCCGCAACCCAAAGGACTAGCCGCACTACCATACATCAAGAACATCTCTGAAATGACAGCCAGACTACTGCGACCACTAGGACTTATAACAGCACACAAACCAACAGCCACACTCAGACAACAACTCACCAGAACAAAGGACCCGATACCCAGCATGAGCAAAACTAATGTAGTGTACAAAATCCCATGCAAGGACTGCACAAAACACTATATAGGACAAACAGGAAGACAGCTAACGATCCGCATCCACGAACATCAACTAGCCACGAAACACCACGACCAGCTATCCTTAGTAGCCACACACGCAGACGACAAGCAACATGAATTTGACTGAGACAACACTACCATTATAGGGCAAGCCAAACAAAGATCAGCCAGGGAATTCCTAGAAGCATGGCACTCATCCACAAACTCCATCAACAAACACATCGACCTGGACCCAATATACCGGCCACTACAGCGGACAGCTGAAACTGACAACCGGAAGCGGCAGGGACAGGCCACTATAAATGCCGGAGGAAACATCACAGAAGCGCTTCACAGGAGGCTCCCAAGCACTGAGGATGTCACCTAGACAGGGGACGAAACGTTTGCAACAAAAACTTCCAGCTCGGCGAACAGAACCACATCAAAGGTTAAATCTCTACCATTGCATCAGGTCATCAGGAAGACCAATGGAACGTTGGCCAAGGGGGTTGGACTTCACAAGTAGGGAAGTTTTATTGCAACTCACAAGGTACTGGTGAGACCACATCTGAAGTACTGTAAGCAGTTTCGGTCCATCTATTTAAGGAAAGATATCATTTAATGAGAGGTGCTCAGAGAAGATTGACTAAGATGATCCCTGGAATGAAGGGATTGCCTTATGAGAAAAGGTAGGAGTTCTACTAGAAGAATGAGATGTGATCTCATTGAAGGGGCTTAACAGAGTAAATGCTGAGAGGATGCTTCTCTTCATGGGAGAGTCTAGGACGAGAGGGCAGAGTCTCAGAATAAACAGTTGCCAATTTAAAATTGAAATGAGAAGAAATTTCTTGACTCAGAGGGTTGCCAGGTTTTGGAATGCCTTGACACAGATGGTGCCCAGGACAGAGTCCTTGTGTATATTTAAAGCTGAGATAGCTGAGATAGATGGATTCATGACCATTAGGGAATCAACGGTGACTGGAAAAGTGAGGAAAGTGGAACAGAGGAATGTTGGATCAACAATGATCCTACTGGACAATGGAGTGAGCTTGAGGGACTTAACAGCCTATTTCTTATGGTCTTGTCTCAGGGTAATTTTCTGGGCCCAACAATCTTCAACTGCCTTATCAATGACCTTCCTTCATCATAACATCAGCAATGGGGACGTTTGTTGATGCTTCTACAATGTTTAGCGCTATATTTGCAACTTCTCAGATACTAGAGCAGTCCATGTCCATATGCAGCAAGAGCTGGACAACATTCAGGCTCAAGATGACTAGTGACAAGGAACATTCATACTATACGTGTGCCAGTCAATGACCATCTCCAATAACAGACAATCAAACCTAGTCCCCTTGTCAATCAATAACATTACCATTACCGAATACTCCATCACATACATTCTGGAGTTACTATTGACCATAAACTGATCTTTGGTTACAACAGCAAGTTAGAGAATAGGAATTCTATAGCAAATTCCTCATCTCCACAAACTCTATCTACCTTCTACAAAGCGTAAGTCAGGAGTGCAATGGATTATTCTCCACTTGCCTGGATGAGTGCAGAGTTGAAAAGTGTGGCACTGGAAAAGCACAGCAGGACAGGAAACATCCAAAGAGCAGGAGAGTCAACATTTCAGGCATAAACCCTTTATCAAGAATTCCTGATGAAGAGCTTACGCCTGAAGCATCGACTCTCCTGCTCCTCGGATACTGCCTGACCGGCTGTGCTTTTCCAGCACCACACTTCTTCGACTCTCCAGTATCTGCAGTGCTCACTTTTTCCTGGATGACTGCAGATCCAACAACACTCAAGAGGCTCAACACCATTCAGGACAAGGCAGTGAGATCAGTAACCCATCCACCAACTTAAATGTCCCCTCCGTCCATGATTGGTGCACAGCAACAGCGCACTGTATGATTTGCAAGATACACTGCAGCAACTCATCAAAGCTCCTTCAATACCACTTTCCACATCCTGGATTATTACCTCTTGGAAGGACAAAGGTAGCAGACACAATGAAACACCATCTCTTGCAATTTCTTCTCCAAGAATTATATGGTTTTGATTTGGAATTATATTGGCATTCCTTTACCGCTATTAGATCAAAATCTTGGTACTCTCTTCCTAACAGCAGCGTGGGTGTACACTGCGGGTATACCCTTCATTCCTGACGAAGGGCTTATGCTCGAAATGTCGACTCTCCTGCTCCTCAGATGCTGCCTGACCTGCTGTGCTTTTCCAGCGCCACACTCTCGACTCTGATCTCCAGCATCTGCAGTCCTCACTTTCTCCTGTGGGTATACCTACATCAGCCCGACTGTTGCAGTCTAAGATGGTGGCTCACCACTGCCTTCGCAATAGCAGTCAGGCATGGCCAAAACATTCTGGGCTGGACAACAAAACCCACATCATATGAAATAATTTTTTTAAAAATGCCAGATATTTAAGTACATTTGAACTATTACTAGAAAATATCTGAGCTCAGATGTACCTTTCAGCTTTGTGGCATTGATTGTAGCCTCCATTTTCTCTTTAAAAGGCTGTAGCTACTTTTCACCAATTTTCAGGCCAAGGTACACTATCTTAATTATGCAAAGGCGTGCCTACTGCTTTCCAACTTCACATTGTGGTTATTGAGTTTTTTTAACACTTCATCCAGCACTTAAAGATTCCCTTTCTCCATTGCTTTGTGATCAATGCATCATTCTGATTAGATAAACTCGGTTTTCTACACATGTTACAGTTCCATATTATCTTAAGATTGGAATTACTTTCCCTGTCCAATTCAGAACATAAAATCATGTCCTGGCACTCTATGCAGTGAATCATTGATAACACCAAGACTCCTATTTGTCCTATCCCCACAACCTCTAAGTACAAATTATAGATAGATTGTTATGCTATCAAAGAACAAGTGGGTCAATAAGAGAAAGAAAGAGATATAAATAAAATTGGAACAGGGAATGCACCATTTCAATTTCTGGATTAGTGGTGCTGGAAGAGCACAGCAGTTCAGGCAGCATCCAAGGAGCTTCGAAATCAGGTGCAAAATTGTTACACGGCATCTGAATTCCTTACAAGTTATTACTGATTATTATTCCAGTGATTTTAATATAAGTTAGATATTGATATAGTAGTCTTCAGCTTCATTTAATTTTCTTTTGTAAATTTTAGACACAATAATAGTGGCTGTCATGAGTCAAGCTAAAGCCAATAATGCCGCATAGCTTTGGGGAGGTGTACAAGGAACATTTCCAAACCCAAAATTATCCAGAGCTGAGGCCTTCAAAAATTTCAAATGAAGCAATTTGAGATGGATTTTGGCTTATTAAAAGCAAAATCAAAAAGTGTTGACCAGGCATTATCTGTGGAAAAAAACAAAAACGATTTGTTTCACAGAGATTTAAGTGCATCGGAAATCAAAGCAAGAGAAAATTGTTGTGTTTGGAGGTATAGTCATATTGTAATGGTGTTATCTGAAAAGTATGTTGCTGGAAGGCGCAGCAGGTCAGGCAGCAGCCGAGGAGCAGGAGAATCAATGTTTCAGGCATAAGCCCTTCATCCTGATGGAGGGCTTATGCCTGAAACGTCAATTCTCCTGCTCCTTGGATGCTGCCTGACCTGCTGTGCTTTTTAGCACCACACTTTTGACTCTCATTTGTAAAGCAAGCATTCGTTGCCCAACCTTATTGCTCCTTTAACTGTGTGGACATTGGTAGCTAAAAGTCAACAACATTACTGTGGGCTTTGATCTGGTACATGTCGGCTAGACCAAGTAAGGTTGGCAATTGAGCATTAATAATAACCAGGCATTAATGATCCAGATGGATTTTCACAGTAGTCAATGGTAGATTCATATCCCCATTACCAATACTAGTTTTCACTTACAGATTTTATTAAGAGCATGGCTTTAGTGAAGATGTGTATGCTTCCAATTGCTGCAAAAAGTGTCATATAAGTCTTGTGCAACAAATGTGGATATACAGACAGCTGGAAAATGTCTCTGTCTTAATAAACGCAGAGCAAGATTCTCCTTTCCCCATTCGGTTTATGTACAGCGTTCACAACTGAGAAGCTAGAAGATCTATTGTTTATACAGGAGCTCAACATCAACTCAAGCAGGAGTAAAATTTGAGAGGGGATATAGACTATCGATAACCATCGAAAATTCCAGGCAAAAGAACACCAGCGCCTCCAATCACTGTAAAAGCTTGTCTTGCTCTCAGATGCTGACCTTTCTGCTGCATCAGGCATTAAACACACTCAATTTACAGCACACGTGTACAACAGCTGACACTGAGACATACACAAACTGTACAGAACCAGACATGACTGAATGATTCCCCTCTACTCAAAATGTGCCATAACCCTCTCAAGAAATGGATTGGGCTAATGTGGCATTTTGCAAACAAAAAGCTATTTATTGAAAGTACTGAATATGACGTTCCTCCTGTATTACAATGGAGCATTTGAAGCATTGCCAACAGGGCAGACAAATGTGCAAAAAAATTACAAGTTTTCCTGTCAATTCTGCTTACCCACTGCAGGATGAAAACAAATCATCAATTTTATCCATAATTACAGGTGTAGACTGGTGAATATCAATATGCTAGGTTTTGCTCATTTACTAGGGAGTGGACACAAGGGCTACGTTTTCCAGTTGTTTTAAAGACTGACTGTTTTAATGCAATATGCGTTTAGTGCCTTTCCTGTTTATTTTAACTGTATGCACTTCTCCATTTTCTAGACTAAACTGTACATCTGAGAAAGACATAAATATTCTTCTAAAATTAGGCTTAAGTATAGGTCTGAAGTGCATTAAAAGCAATATTAAGTTTAATGAAATCTTTAAAAACAAACATTCCAAGATTTACTCCCAACATAAGTAAGTTTGGTCGTTAAAGAGTTCAGAGGTTCAGATAACTATTACGAATATCAGAAGAAGCATTGTCACCTTCTCCAAGTGATACCGCTTAATCCTTTGTGTCTATTATTCTCCCATATCAGTGAGTTCCCGATCTCAGCCACTTTACTGTGGACAAATCCTAAGTGGAAGACAAGCATGTTATAAATGTCTCTGCTTTTTACATTGGCCTAAGAACTGATCATCTGCCATCCATTCTTTTAACTATGATATATGTTGGAAGTGGGACAATAGTTGGCTAGATAGCTAGCATGTAGTTCTGAATGATGCCACCAAGACAGGATTTTATTCCCAATATGGTAGTCTTTGCCCTGTCCTGTAACAAAACAGTGCAAACAGTGATTTAGTGAACCACAATGATCCTCAAATAATTGGGGATGATAACTGGAGAAAATAGATGGAAGTTAGCCATACATTACAATATGTTATTTCTCAATTTAAAAAAATGCTTTTACCTAAAACAGGTGAAAAATCACTGTGAAAGTATATGGAAACTGAGATATGATGGTGGTGATTTAGGTAAAAAAAATTTATGACCTCCCTTTGTCAGCAATTCCAACACCAACACCAGCACCAACTCATTTATTTCGGTTATTTCACCCTCTAGTACACCCAACAAGAATTTCAAGGATATTCCTTTATATGAGAAAATGTACAATTTATTTGACAGACTTTTAATTTATTAGACAAACTTTTAACTTAGGTGGTCCAGAATTATATGCTAGATTTGGAAATAAAGCAAAGGCTCTTTGATAAAGAAACATTTCAGAATTTTATTTTCACTACCATCCCTCTTGTCATACGTGCTGGTTCAAGGACCCACTAGCCAAACAGTGCAGCACCATCAATAGTACTTTCAGAATTGATCATAAGTCTATTGATTCAAGTCCTACTCTAGTGATTTAAGCTGACACTAAGGTGTAGTACTGAAGGAGTGCTGCACTGTCAGAAGTGCAGTCTGTTGGGCAAGCTGCTAAACTTTAATGAAAATCAACGAATCTGGTTATTATCGCGTTGTAGTTTGTGGCAGTCTGCTATACATAAATTGGCTGCCATGTTTCCTACATTATAATGGCAACACACCTCAAAAGTATTTGAGTGCCTTTAGGCAACTTTGGTGATGATCTGAGATTGTGTAAAATGTTATACAGATACAAGTCGTTAGTTTTTTCAATCATTCTTTTCACCTAATTGATAAGAAACCTGCAGCAACCACAAGACACAATGATTGAGATAACAAAGCATTATCAAACATGATATTTACAAAATGTTTGTAAAATATTTTTCACATCTCAGGAAGAGTGACAGGCAGGCATAAGCTATTTTTCATTATCAAAATTTTTACCCATGAGGATTAGGGTTTTCTACATCTTCACTGATCCAATTGTAGGATGAACATATAAAAATAAATGCTCAATATTTTCTCTATCCTACAAATGGTTCGCATTGGTCTGGAGTGATTTTATGAGCATGTTCCTCAATCTTTTTCTTTTGAATCATGTATCATCACACAGGAACCAAATGGTTGGAAGGAATTTAAACCTACCCATCAGGGTGAGCTATGGATTAAAACTGTGGCAAATTTAGCTGCCCATAGCCATTTCAACTGTGCTAGACCATCAAAACTTAGGCTATGATGTTGGAGTTTTGGCAGTCAGATCAGGGCTATTGAGCACTTTGGATGGAGTAGCTTGCCACTTTCTGTATAGGTTACCTGTGATCCTGTGTTTTGCTTACTCACGCTCAGTAAGTAGTGGAAGCCCCTCCTGCTGCATTGTAGAGGATACAGAAGGAAAAGCAGATCCAGGTGGACCTCTTTGAAGTCACCAAATGAATGAACCTGCTCTCAGGAAGACTTTCTACTTTGCAGCCTATAGAGCAGCAGAGACTTCTAATGACATTAGTAAGTCAGTCAGATATTTTAATGGAGTAACTACTTTTCTCTTCCTAAGCTTCCATTGAGGAGATCAATGCAGTACTCTTCCTAGCAAATGGGACACTTCAGGTGTTGAACATCTCCTTACAGCCTCTATGTTTGTCTACGCTCCATGCTGGTCTACCCAGAGGATTCCCTATATGGGGTGCAACTGTTTGATACAACGTGAAGGAATCTGGGGTGGGTGGCATAAATATTTCAGTGACGTTAAGAAACTCTGCTGTAGGCCCCATAAAGATCTCTTTCTAAAACCACAATTAAGCTTAATAATTGTTTACACGAAGGGGGTTAAAAAAATGTAACTTTTTTCTGTTGCACATTTTTCTTCCATATGCATTGATTGAACCTCGTATGTGGCAAACAGCTTGCTTCTGGGTGGTTATGTCAGTCTGACGAGTGACCACAATGTATCTATCAGCTAATAGCCTGCTACAAAGCCTGAGTTAATACCAGCTTCCAGCAGCTGTTTGTTTTAAGAAGCTTTGACAGCTTTGACTGTGTGAAAACAGTTAAATACTTTACAGGGACCAGAGCACTGCCAGGCTAATTCAAAACTTGCATAATTTAATTTTCCAATTCGGCTTTGATATTGTTTGAGCTTCAAACAATGAATTCCATTGAGGAGAAATAAAGAGGAGATATGCATGGCCTTTAACCTCTCATGTCTGATCGCAAACGTGTTTTGGAACTTGGTGCTTTTACTGCTGGGTTCTAAATTTGAATGTAGGTCAAAAATTGGAGAAAGTGATTGAAATCTGCAATGGTTTAAGGTATTATCTTTTCACCTTTTGGACTTCATTGCCCTTCAAACTTAGAAAGTTAGGATCAAATTCTCCACCTTCTTATCAGGCACTGGGTGGCACAACAGTTATAAGATTGTCCTTTTATCAGTGGGATCTTGATTGAAATTCAACCTAGCAAGAGGGAATGGAGGCCCCTTCAATGACAGCTATTAACAGTCACAAACTAAATAGGTTCAGGTAGGCATCAATCCAGATGCCAGTAGACACAAAGCTGTGGAATTAAGCAGCTCCCAAATTTGTCGCTAATTGGCACCAATTCAACGATCACATTCACAGTGGCCATAAGTGTGGGAAATTAATGAGGCACCATCTTGTAACTAAATAAAGGACTGCTCAGCATGTTTTCACAACATGCAATGCACTAAGCTAAATCCTATTAAAAAGCATCATCACGTCACTTGTGCGTGATGTCCTTATAACAAAATGAGCCTAGACTCTCCAATTTACTAACATTTTTCATGAAGACAATATTCTCACAAAGGGTGAGACAAATAACATAGAGGTCTGATTCTCCTGTACCTATTTTCACAAGAGTAATAGGTTGTGTAAATGTCCAATGTATGAGCAGTCATGTGCAAACACTGGACACTGCACTTTATCAAGGTTAGGAGTGCCAGGGGTGCAGGGGGGGTCAGTATAGTTTGTGTGTGTTTTTGGTAGGAGGTGGGTGGAAGGGGTGGGGGTATTGACAGTGTAAACATGCCTGCCCTGAAACATAACACAATGGGGATAGGCTACATTGGTGGAGGGTAGAACGTCTGCCCACCCGTGTAAGTCCCACTCTCAGAAGCTGCCAAACTGATCAGTTGGCAGGTCCAGCAGTACCAGTGATTGTAGTGGGCAATGCCAAGGCAGGAGGAAGCACAAGGAAGATCCTGGCTGTGTCAGAAAGGTAAGACATGGGATTTTAGGGGGAGGATCCTATAAGCCAGTGGTGAGGTGGGGTGTCAGCTTTTAGCAAGCTGGTGGTGCAGGAGGAAGGGCTGTTTGACAATGTTGGATTGATGGTGCCAATGTATGTAAGGTTAGCACCCATGTGACGTGCCTCTTTTCCTTCCTACCAAAGCCAAGGAGAAAGATCATGAGTCCGAAAGCTTTATGTGCTTCATTTTCTCCAAACCAGCCCCTTTAAACTTCACCTTCTTTCTTTGTGGTACCCAGAGTTGGATACCACATTCACAGTGTGGTTTGTTAGCTTTTGTAAAGCTCTGTGCCTGTGCTTGCAAAGCCCATTGAAACTACAGGTTTCAGTACAGCCACACCTTGATCAGACAGCCCCACACAGTTTGGTAATTTATATTATACAACCAGCTCTGCTTCTTTGAATATGGCCCTAACCAATATCCAGGTAGTGCCACCCAAAGCCTTGAACGTCTCAAGCAAGAGCAACGCAGTGGCTCAGTGGCTACCACTGCTGCCTCACAGCGCTAGGGACCCGGGTTCAACTCCACCCTCAGGCACTGTCTGTGTGGAGTTTGCACATTATCCCTGTGTCTGTGTGGGTTTCCTCCCACAGTCACAAAGATGTGCAGATTAGGTGGATTAACCAAACTAAATTGCCCATAGTGTACAGAGATGTGTAGGCTTAGGTGGATTGCCCACAGGAACTGCAGGGTTACAGGAAATATGTAGGGGGTGGGATGCTCTTCTGAGGGTAAGTATGGACTCCATGGGCCAAATGGCCTGCATCTACACTGTAGAATTTCTATGAACATCATAAACAGCAACACTATATACAAATGAGAATAGAGAGTCATAGAGATGTACAGCATGGAAACATACCCTTCGGTCCAACCCATCAATGCCGACCAGATATCCCAACCCAATCTAGTCCCACCTGCCAGCACCCGGCCCATATCCTTCCAAACCCTTCCTATTCATATACCCATCCAAATGCCTCTTAAATGTTGGAATTGTACCAGCCTCCACCACTTATTCTGGCAGCTCATTCCATACACGTATCACCCTATGCGTGAAAAAGTTGCCCCTTAGGTCTCTTTTATATCTTTCCCCTCTCACCCTAAACCTAGTTCTGCACCTCCTGACCCCAGGGAAAAGACTTTGCCTATTTATCCTATCCATGCCCCTCATAATTTTGTAAACCTCTATAAAGTCACCCCTCAGCCTCTCCCAGTAGCTCAAATCATCCAACCCTGGCAACATCCTTGTAAATCTCTTCTGAACCCTATCAAGTTTCACAACATCTTTCCGATAGGAAGGAGACCAGAATTGCACGTAATATTCCAATAGTGGCCTAACCAATGTCCTGTACAGCCGCAACATGACCTCCCAACTCCTGTACTCAATACTCTGACCAATAAAGGAAAGCACACCAAACGCCTTCTTCACTATCCTATCAACCTGCCACTCCACTTTCAAGGACCTATGAAACTGCACTCCAAGGTCTCTTTGTTTAGCAACACTCCCTAGGACCTTACCATTAAGTATATAAGTCCTGCTAAGATTTGCTTTCTCAAAATGCAGCACCTCACATTTATTTGAAATAAACTCCATCTGCCACTTCTCAGCCCATTAGCCCATCTGGTCCAGATCCTGTTGTAATCTGAGATAACCCTCTTCGCTGTCCACTACACCTCCAATTTTGGTGTCATCTGCAAACTTACTAACTGTACCTCTTATGCTCGCATCCAAATCATTTATGTAAATGACAAAAAGTAGTTGACCCAGCACCAATCCTTGTGGCACACCACTGGTCGCAGGCCTCCAGTCTGAAAAACAACCCTCCACCACCATTGTCTTCCAACTTTGAGCCAGTTCTGTATCCAAATGGCTAGTTCCCCCTGTATTCCATGAGATCTAACCTTGCTAACCAGTCTCCTGTGGTGAACCTTGTGGAAACCCTTACTGAAGTCCATATAGGTTACATCTACTGCTCTGCCCTCATCAGACTCTTTGTTACTTCCTCAAAAAACTCAATCAAGTTTGTGAGACATGATTTCCCATGCACAAAGCCATATTGACTATCCCTAATCAGTCCTTGCCTTTCCAAATACATGGTACATCCTGTCCTTCAGGATTCCCTCCAATGACTTGCACACAACCGAGGTCAGGCTCACCGGTTTATAGTTCTGTGGTTTGTCATTACCAGCCTTCTTAAACAGTGGCACCATGTTAGCCAACCTCCAGTCTTCCGGCACCTCACCTGTGACTATCGATGATACAAATATCTCAGCAAGAGGCCCAGCAATCACTTCTCTAGCTTCCCACAGAGTTCTAGGGTACACCTGATCAGGTGAATTTATCCACCTTTACCTGTTTCAAGACATCCAGCACTTCCTCCTCTGTAATCTGGACATTTTGCAAGATGTCACCATCTATTTCCCTACATTCTATGTCTTCCATGTACTTTTCCACCGTAAACACTGATGCAAAATATTCATTTAGTATCTCCCCCATTTTCTGCGGCTCCACACAAAGACCGCCTTGCTGGTCTGCTAACTGCGCAATATTCTATTGGCATTGGACTCCTGGTCTCACTTCCAAGTTTAGAGAAAAACAACCAATAGTGTCACCCATCACACACGCGATAATGCACAATGTCTATCCATGAAACTGGCTTTGTTAACACTAAAAGTACATTGCGCTAAGTGTGACAATACTATGGCTTAACAAGGTGTATTTTGTTCTGCTTTATTTTGTGAAAAGAGCTTGAGACAGAGGTACAGAGCAGTCTATTCCAAGCTAATAAAGTAAACAGTTTGTGAGGCCTTTAGCACTTTTTCCTAAAAGTTGGAACAATAGAGGTAGCATGAATGGGTGGGTTCAAGCTCCCACAGATACAGGTTGCTGGAGTTTTGAAGTTAGCTGTGGAATCTGTTCCATATCTCTCAGCTATAACTAAAAGCTTGAGTTCTCTCTCTGTCAGAATTTTCTCTTGATTTTCTTTCCTCCTGGACTGGAGAACCATTACGTGTGAGACAATCTATTTTACTGAACTTGCCTTTGTCAAAGGGTGTTACTGTATTGAAACAGTTGCTGTTTAGCAATTAAGTAATCTATTATTCTGATAGGTTTTCCAATAGAGTTAAAGTTAGACCAATTCTTCTTTCTTTGTTTGCATTTTAACTGTAGAGTAAGAATAAAGTGTGTTTTCTATAAAATCAGGTAGCGTAACCAATTGAATTACATCTGAAACACAACACCTGTGTTTGTCTTTAAATATGAAAAAGTTTGGATCCAGGCTATTTTCTTGATATATTTGAAGAATATTTGGGTTGGATCCTTAACAAACTGGGGGCTCTTGTTGGGATCAAATTCCAGGTTGGATTTAGGATTACTGAACTCTAAGACAGCCAGTGTTGAGTGTGGGAGTTTTCTTTTTGGGTGTTGTATTCTGCTGGTTTAAACAGGGTGTGCCTTGTGTAGTAGTGGCTCTTTCTGTCACTAAGAATTTCCTGGGGTGTAAGAAGTCACTTTTGGGATCTTTACAGAAAGTGAGCAAAGCAAAGCTTTTGGAATTGGCAAACAACTTGAAGTTCGAGTTGTGTGTGTCTGTGAGGAAAGGGGAGATTGCACTAATAGCTCTACATTTACAATTGCCAGAAATGCAAACAGAATAATTGGAAATGGCTAAAATTCAATTGCAAGTAAAACAGCTTGAATATGTAAAGGAAGCGAAAGAGTCTGAATTCAGATTAAAAGCGGAGGGAAAAGAAAAAGAAAGGAAGGCCTAAGCAGAAGAGAGGGAGAAAGAAAAAAAAGTTTGAACTTTGGAGGTTGGCAATGAGAAAGAAAAGTTGACTTAAAATGATGGAGGCAAAGCTAGAAGGTAGTAATAGTAATGGGGACAATGATAAAGAGCATATTCAAAAGTCTGGTGGGAATCTGTTTAAATATGTCCAAGTGTTCCCGGGGGTTTGATGAAAATGATATAGAAGCCTTTTTCATTTCATTTGAGAAAGTGGCTAAACAAAGGAAGTGGCCAGTGACCATATAGCTATTGTTGGTAGGCAGAGTCACTATTACAGGAGGTATCTGAGGAATTTGATGAGATGAAAAAAGTCATCTTAAATGTATATGAACTACTGGCAGAAGCCTACAGACAATGTTTTAAAAATTCAAAGTAGGGAACCTAGTCAAACATACGTAGAGTTTGAAAGGTACAAACAAAGTAACTTTGAAAGGGCATTGAAAATAGATCAGACATATGATGCTCTTAGAGAGACTTATTTCAAGGAGTTCAAAAATTCACTTCCTGAAGTAGTGAGAACTCATACGGAAGAGAGTTAAAACTGCAATTAGCAGCAGAAATAGCACATGGTTGTGAGTTAGTTCGTAAATCAAAGTTGGCTTCCGACATCAATTTCAATCTGTGAGGGACAAAAATTGGGGAAAAGAGGAATCCTCAGGGAGTGAAGGAAAAGGAGATCTCATTGAAGATAATAAAAATAGTTCACCTCAGGTTGAAAAAGAAACCCATGAGGGAGGAAGAGAAGTAAACACGCTCAGGTGTTTTCACTGTAATAAAATAGGACAGATGAAGTCGCAGTGTTGGTGGTTTAAGAAAAGCAGGGTAAGGTAAAGAATTGCAGAAAGATATACATCCTGGTCAGGGGTTGGCTAATAAGAAAGTACCAGGTCTATTTAAAGAATTTACTTGTGTGGGTAAGGTTTACTCATGTGTACCAGGAGGTGTAGGTAAAGAAATTAAAATTTTAAGAGATCCAGGAGCAAGTCAATCTTTGATGGTGAGAGATAAGGAGTATTGTATTTTGGAAGGAGTATTGCCAGAAAAGATGGTAATATGTGGAATTCATGGTGAGACGAGTAGTGTTCCATTATACAGAATAAGGTGAAGTTGGAGGGTCCGGTGAAAAGTGGTGATAGAGAAATTCTCCTTTCCAGAGATACAGTTTATCCTTAGGAATTATATAGCTGGATCACTAGTTGGAGAGATTCCTACCGTGGAAACGCAAGTGGAAAATTAGGCAACTGACATGCTACATTAAGTACATCCTGGGATTTTTCCTGACTATGTGGTAACAAGGTCAAAAACCCACTCGTTGAAACAGGAGGAGAAAGCAAAGAATAATGATAAGGAAGTTGAAGTTCAAATATCAGAAACTGTGTTTGATTAAATGGTTGAGGAAAAACAAGAACAGGTGGAGGAAAAAGTGGATGCTTTTAGTTCAGAGAGATTAGCTGAATTCTAACAAAAAATGAAAAGAAAGCAGTTGTATAAAAAAAAATGCACAGAAGAAGAATGTGAATGTCTCCCAGAATGTTACGATCTTAAAAATGAAGTATTGGTGAGGAGATGGAGACAATTATATTTTCAGGCAGATGGAAAATGGGCAGAAGTTCATCAAGTTGTATTACTGGTGGGTTTTAGAAAGAAGATATTGCATGTAACACATGAGGTACCAGTAGGAGATCGTTTGTAAGTAAGGAAAACTCAAGCCAAAATACAAAAATATTTTCATTGGCTTGGACTGCATAGAGATGTGGTTGAATTTTGGTGGACATGTCATACATGTCAGGTAATTGGAAAACCACAGGCAGTGATAAAACCAGCATGATTAATACCAGTTTCAGCATGTGAAGAAACTTTTACAAGAATGTTAATTGATTGCAAAGGATCCTTCCCCAAAACAAAAAACAGGAATCAGTATTTGTTGACCATAATGGATGTGTCTCCAAGACTTCTAGGGGCCATTCCATTAAGCAATATCATAGCTAAAAGGATTGCCAAAGAGTTACTCAAGTTTTTTTTTACTAGATACAGACTACCTACAAAAATATAATCAGATTAAAGGTCAAATTTTACATTCAATTTATTCAGGGAAGTTATGGATAGCTTAAGAATGAAACAATTTAAATATCAGCACAGTGGCTTAGTGGTTAGCACTGCTGCCTCACAGCGCCAGGGACCCGGGTTCAATTCCCACCTCGGGCAACTGTCTGTGTGGAGTTTCCACATTCTCTCCCCGTGTCTGTGTGGGTTTCCCCCCACAGTCCAAAGATGTGCAGGTTAGGTGAATTGGTCATGCTAAATTGTCCATAGTGTTAGGTGTAGGGGAATGGGTCTGGATGGGTTGCTCTTTGGAGGGTCGGTGTGGACTTGTTGGGCTGAAGGGCCTATTTCCACATTGTAGGGAATCTAATCTAAACTATGTACCATCCAGGATTGCAAAGACCATTTTGTTTGTATGTTAACTGCATGGTAAGAATAAAGTGTGCTTTGCTTAAAGCCAAGTTGTGTAACCAATTGAATTAAATCTGGAACACAGCCCTTTACAGTTGCCTTTAAATAAGAAAATGTTAGGATCCAGGCTATCTCCTTGATATATTGGAAGGGGGTTTGGTTTGATCCGTAACACTAAGTAATAACCATTTGCTCATTTTAAACTGAAACTAATCACACTTATAAATGCTGAGTATGGAAACCTAAAAAGACAGATTCTATTATGGATACTGGAAATCTGAACTTTAAAGAGAACATTTCTCTTTACAAATTCTGTAGCATTTCATGGAAATATTTAGCAGGTCAGGCAGTATTTGTGGAGAGACAGTGTCAAGACTTCAGGTTGACAATCATCACTAGGTTTCTGACCCCTGTTTCTCTCCACATTGATTCTGCCAGTCGTTTTGAGAATTTGCACTCTTCCCATTTCTATTGGAGCAAAAATAACCTCTCTTTTCCTCACCCTCCAAAAAGGACATCTTGTTCGTCACTTGTTTCCATTCCGCAAGAAATGCAGTAACAGCTGCCTGAGATATGTGTTGGCACAACATTAAACATGAGTTTTTGAAAAAAGTTAATGCATGAAGAAAACATAAACAATGTGCTTAGCAAAAACAAAATCAATGTCAAGGAAATAAACTGATTATTTATTTTTAAAAACGAGCAATTAATTAAATTCCTGAACAGCAGAGAAACTAATAAAAATCTTTGTTTACCTTTTCAGTTAAGCAGCAGAGCTCGAGAGAGAGACAGACTGACTGCTCCAAGTCCTAGTTACCACAGGAGGGGAAGGAGGATGGGATACGATTAAGAGTTGAATTTATGAATTGAATTTAACTAACACGCACTTTGCGATCGCCTCTGCTCCAAAAAACGCAAATTGATCTTGGTAGAATTCACACTAAACTGGGCATCAGAAGTAGATTTCCTTTGAGTCTTGTTTTTCTTCTTCTCTCAGCTCAGTGTCTGGAAAGGTCTTTGGGCAGGGAAGGGAGGCTACTTATGCAGATCTGCTCCACAGAAGCCTGTGTATGTGTGTTCAGTTCACATCCAGTTTTAGAGTTTACTGTCTCTCACACATACACAGTTATGAATATGTGGGCACTGGGTCGGAAAGACCTTGTTCTAGAGTCAGATGCCATCAAGAGAGGGACAAGTCAAAAAGCGATCACTGCAGGTAGTGATGAGGCACTGGTGTTTCAAGTGATGTACCTTTAAATACTGCCACAAATTGCACCCAAAGTGGGGTACAACAGAGGTAGCTGTTACATGACTATGGCATGCCTGCCAATACATATAGGGTACAATTCCATTTCTTTAAATCGTCCCGTCTCCGTTAATGACAAATATGCATACGCTATCATTTGCAGTTACAAGTTACACACGTTACCCAATATACATGGTCACAAAGAGCTATGTGTTAATGTTAGACATAGAGTCATAGAGGCGTACAGCACTGAAACAGACCCTTCAGTCCAACTCGTCCATGCCAACCAGACATCCCAACCCAATCTAGTCCCACCTGCCAGCACTTGGCCCATATCCCTCCAAACCCTTCCTATTCATATACCCATCCAGATGCCTTTTACAAGTTGCAGTTGTACCAGCCTCCACCACTTCTTCTGGCAGCTCATTCCATACACTTTAAAGGTCAATTTCACTTTAATCAGTCTCTGCACAAGTATTACATGCATAGTCTTAAAGTTGTGCAGGTCTCCTGACGATGCGGATTGCAATTGATTCTTCATCTAGTACCTGCACATTCCTGGTGTAATGCTCATTCTCTGGTTAAGTGTCATTCACTTGGTGAGCGCTGTTGCCATACAAGTGTTGCTGCTGACGCAGTTCTGTTACTGGGAACAATGGATGTCTGGGAATAATGAGGTTTCTGTACTCTGTGCTGGTGAAGAGATCACATATTCCTGATTATCTACCTGCACTGAAGTAACAGCCATTCTGTTGTATGGAAGTATCCGCAATTGCAGTGATCGACCTGATCACTAATATTCAATGTATACAATCAGGGCAACAACTGTTCAAAATGGGTTCTAGGTTGCCACATGTACTGACTTTTGTTAAGAGTGTTGAATGTTTGCACTCTGACTGGTTCTACAAAGTTCAATTCTGGCAATGACTTGGTAGTTTTAGTGACAAGTGCAGTTTTAGTGCAAAGTGAAATTTAACCTTTCAATGTTTCACCTTGATTTTGTCACTCATGCCTGTTAGTAGTCGTTCAGTAAGCTTTAGTATTATTTTGCTATTGGGAGAGTAACTTGAGTGTGGCGTGACTTTAGTCTTTGGACTGGACTATTTTCCACGCCTACAGTTAGTGTATTTCTTTATTCAAGGATTACCTCATATAGTCGAGTGTGTTGCTGGAAAATCACAGCAGGTCAGGCAGTATCCGAGGAGCAGGAGAATCGACTTTTTGGGCTGGAATGATGAAGGGCTCCGGCCCGAAATGTCAATTTTCCTGCTCCTTGGATGCTGCCTGACCTGCTGTGCTTTTCCAGCAACACACTCTCAACTCTGATCTCCAGCATCTGCAGACCTTACTTTCTCCTAGTTGATTACCTTATACAGCTCTGTGCTGGATTTGCTCAACTTTTTTAAGATCCCTTTGGCTATTTTCACTGCCACCTCAATCTTTCAATTGGTTGAAGATATTGTGGAATTGATCTATAGTGGAATTTCCTAACCCTTATGAATCAGGTGAATACTTCACTCATGAATTGAGAGTCAGTGTCACTCATCATAATGTCTGAATACCATAATGACTGAAGTGTGCTTTCAGGAATTCTACAATTTCACTAGGATTTGGTGATATCTGTTGCTCTAACTGTAGTAGTCAGATAATAATCAATAGTGACAAGATAATTAGTTCTTGAGAGAGTGAGGTGTTTTGATTTGATTTTTGATTTGGTTTATTGCTGTCACATGTACCTGAGTACAGTGCAACGTTTTGTGAGCAATAACTGGAGATCATAACGTACAAGGACAGATAGGTCATTCTGTGCTTAGGCAGAGCGAGGCATACAAGGTTACGGCTGTACTGAAGGTGCACAAAAGCAAGAGAAGTCTATTCAGCAGTCTAATAACAGCAGGGAAGAAATTGTTCTTGAGACTGTTGGTGCGTGTGTTCTAAATCATCTGCCTGACAGGAGGTTAGAGCTAACAGGGTGGGGTGTCTTCGATGATGTTGGAAGCCTTTCCACTGCATCGAGAAGTGTAGATGGAGTGCATGGATGGAAGGTTGACTTCTGTGATGGTCTGAGCTGTGCACACAACCTTCTGCACTTTCTTTTGGTACTGGGCAGTGCAGTTGCCTTACCAGGCTGTTATGTAAGCCTGTTTTCTATAGTGTATCTGTAAAAGTTGGTGAGGGTCCTGATGGCCATGCAGAATTTCCTAAGCCTCCTTGACCGTCACGTCTACGTGAGAGGTCCAGGACAGATTGTTGCTTAGTGTCAGTCTAAGAAACTTGATGCTCTCAATCCTCTCCATCTCCACTCTGTTGATGTAAATAGGAACATGTCCTCCTCCTTTCTTCCTAAAATCAACAATCAGTTCTTTTGTTTTGCTAACATAGAGAGACAAATCGTCATCATTGCACCACAACACCAAGCAGTCTATGTCCTTCCTGTATTCTGACTCAGCATTGTTGATATCCGGGTAAAAACAATGACTGCAGATGCTGGATTAGTGGTGCTGGAAGAGCACAGCAATTCAGGCAGCATCCGAGGACAGGCAAAATCCGAGGACAGGCAAAATCGACGTTTCGGGCAAAAGCCCTTCATCAGGAATAAAGGCAGAGAGCCTGAAGCGTGGAGAGATAAGCTAGAGGAGGGTGGGGGTGGGGAGAGAGTAGCATATAGTACAATAGGTCGGTGGGAGAGGAGATGAAGGTGATAGGTCAGGGAGGAGAGGGTGGAGTGGATAGGTGGAAAAGGAGCTGGGCAGGTCAGACAAGTCCGGACAAGACAAGGGGACAGTGTTGAGCTGGAGGTTAGAAACTAGGATGAGGTGGGGGAAGGGGAAATGAGGAAGCTGTTGAAGTCCACATTGATGCCCTGGGGTTGAAGTGTTCCGAGGCAGAAGATGAGGCGTTCTTCTTCCATGCGTCTGGTGGTGAGGGAGCGGCGGTGGAGGAGGCCCAGCACCTCCATATCCTCGGCAGAGTGGGAGGGGGAGTTGAAATGTTGGGCCACGGGGCGGTTTGGTTGATTGGTGCGGGTGTCTCGGAGATGTTCCCTAAAGCGCTCTGCTAGGAGGCGCCCAGTCTCCCCGATGTAGAGGAGACCGCATCGGGAGCAACGGATACAATAAATGATATTAGTGGATGAGCAGGTAAAACTTTGATGGATGTGGAAGGCTCCTTTAGGGCCTTGGATGGAGCTGAGGGAGGAGGTGTGGGCACAGGTTTTACAGTTCCTGCAGTGGCAGGGGAAAGTGCCAGGATGGGAGGGTGGATCGTAGGGGGGCGTGGACCTGACCAGGTAGTCACGGAGACCGTTCCCTCCGTGACTACCTGGTCAGGTCCACGCCCCCCTACGATCCACCCTCCCATCCTGGCACTTTCCCCTGCCACCGCAGGAACTGTAAAACCTGTGCCCATACCTCCTCCCTCAACTCCATCCAAGGCCCTAAAGGAGCCTTCCACATCCATCAAAGTTTTACCTGCTCATCCACTAATATCATTTATTGTATCCGTTGCTCCCGATGCGGTCTCCTCTACATCGGGGAGACTGGGCGCCTCCTAGCAGAGCGCTTTAGGGAACATCTCCGAGACACCCGCACCAATCAACTAAACCGCCCCGTGGCCCAACATTTCAACTCCCCCTCCCACTCTGCCAAGGATATGGAGGTGCTGGGCCTCCTCCACCGCCGCTCCCTCACCACCAGACGCATGGAAGAAGAACGCCTCATCTTCCGCCTCGGAATACTTCAACCCCAGGGCATCAATGTGGACTTCAACAGCTTCCTCATTTCCCCTTCCCCCACCTCGTCCTAGTTTCTAACCTCCAGCTCAACACTGTCCCCTTGTCTTGTCCGGACTTGTCCGACCTGCCCAGCTCCTTTTCCACCTATCCACTCCACCCTCTCCTCCCTGACCTATCACCTTCCTCTCCTTCCCCACTGACCTATTGTACTCTATGCTACTCTCTCCCCACCACCACCCTCCTCTAGCTTATCTCTCCACGCTTCAGGCTCTCTGCCTTTATTCCTGATGAAGGATTGTTGATATCCGGCCTACAAGGTGGTGTCATCAGCAAACTTGTAGATGGCATTCATTTAAAATTTGGTTACACAGCCATGTGCGTACAGGGAGTGCAGTAAGGGGCTGAGTACACATCCTTGTGGGACATTGGTATTGAGGATTATCATGGAGGACATGCTGTTGGCTGTCTTCACTGATTACATTCTGTGGGTAAGGAAGCTGAGGATCCAATTGCAGAGGACAGAGCCGGGATCTAGGTCTTGGAGTTTTGAGATTAATCTCGTAGGGATCATGATGTTGAAGGCGAAGCTATAGTCGATGAGTAGGAGCTTAACGTAGGTGTCTTTGTTATCCAGACGCTCCAGGGATGACTACAGGGCTAGGGAAACAGCATCCGCTGTGGACCTGTTCATCGGTAGGCAAATTGCAGGGGATTGTGATAGGCTGGGAGGTTAGAGCTATGTGGGCCATGACCAACCGCTTGAAGCATTTCATGAATATGGAGGTCGCAGCCACAGGGTAGTAGTCATTGAGGCACATTGCCATGTTTGGAGGGTTTGAGCTGTGGGGAGAGCCTGAATAGGCTGGGAATGTTTTCCCTGGAGTGTCAGAGACTGAGGGGTGACCTTATGGAGGTTTATAAAATTATGAGGGGCATGGATAGGCTAAATAGACAAGTCCTTTCCCTGGGGTGGGGGAGTCCAGATTAGAGGGCATAGGTTTAGGGTGAGAGGGGGGAAGATTTAAAAGGGACCTAAGGGTGGTGCATGTTTGGAATGAGCTGTCAGAGGATGTGATGGAGTCTGATACAATGAAAACATTTAAAAAGCATCTGGAGGGTACGTGAATAGGAACAATTTGGAGGGATATGGGCCAAGTGCTGATGAATGGGACTAGATTAATTTAGATATCTGGTCGGTATAGACAAGTTGAATAGAAGTGTCCGTGCTGTACATCTCTATGACATTACTTGTTTTCTTTGGTACAGGGATGATGGTCATCTCCAAATTTCATCATCTGTGATGTCATGTGTCATAAGTGTCTCTTGATCTTACTCAGATTGATGCTCATTACAGGCACTGGATTGGCTGATGTGGTCCTTAATCTCATGCTAATGCTTGGCCAGCAGAGCACTTCTCATACCAACTTCAGGTTAGGTTAAATTTGTTGATGTCTTGTATGGATGCATTTCTGCACCTCCTTTCTCATCTCCTTAGGGATAGTGATGCAACTTCCATTGCACAAAATCACTTAATCTCTGTATGCCCAATGCTGGTCGATAGCAACAGGTGAGACCTTGATGCTTTCAGGCCATCTTTTCATCACTAGCTCCCGCAGCAATTTGAGGCTTGCAGTTTGTTTACTTGAGTTGAGTAAGATGCCCATCTATCAGATTCAATGCCCTTGCTGAGTTTTACACCACGTCAAGCTATTACTCCTTGATGAGTCGAGAAGATACACAATTTGTCTTAGAATTTTCAACTTTTTTCATAGGGGGTGCTGCTCTTGACAGCATTTGAACACTGTACATCTGTTTCTTGTACTTGTACGCAACATCCAAATGACATGTCTGCAAATTAAATCACATTCTTTACAGATGTTTTGGAGCAGATACAAGCAATTTGAAGAAGAAGCCTTGAAATTGTGTGTGGTCAAACTCCAATGCCGCTTTGTCACTCCCAAACTGGTATTGATTAAAATACTCACAGGCAAAGACAATAGCCTGGCACTGTTTTTCTAAGCAGAGCATCATTCAGTTTGCACTAATGTCCCAAATACAAATGCAACTACTTGTCTTTGATTCTTCAAAGATTAACTCTGTTTCTTTCTCCACAGATACTACCTGCGGTTTTCTCCAGCATGTTTTGTTTTCATGGGGCAGCGCGGTGGCTCAGTGGTTAGCACTCCTGCCTCACAGCACCAGGGTCCCAGGTTCAATTCCAGCCTCGGGCAACTGTCCGTTTTGAGTTTGCACATTCTCCCAATGTCTGCGTGTGTTTCCTCCCACTGTCCAAAGATGTGCAGGTTAGGTGAATTGGCCATGCTAAATTGCCCATAGTGTTAGGTGCATTAGTCAGAGGGAAATGGATCTGGGTGGGTTGCTCTTCGGAGGGTTGGTGTGGACTTATTGGGCTGAAGGGCCTGTTTCCACACTGTAGGGAATCTAATCATTTCATATTTCTGTGATCTGTAGTATTTTGCTTTTATTCGAGTAGTCTGAAAACTGCTGTTTTCATCCACGTTCACCTGCCAGTAGCAATCCTCCACTTCGAGGGTTGTAAAGCTCATTGCTTTGGCAAGTTGTGGCAAAATGCCTTCAATGGTTGGCATGTGGTAATGGAATTTCTTCAGTACTTTATTGAGATCCCTTAGAACTATGCATGCTCTCAGTTTTCCAGGATTTTTTACTGTTATCATGCTACTAATCCAGTGTGTAGGAGTTGTCACTTTCTTGACTACATCCTTTTTCAGCTCTTCTCTCTTGGCTTTCAGATTGGACATGAGGGCAGCTGGGACTCTCCTCAGCAGTTGCTGAGATGGTCTCACAATTTCATCTACTTTAAGATGTTATTCATAAGGAAGATCCTCAGGACCTGTAAAAATATCTTTCTGCTGTTCTAGGATCAATTTGGCAGTCCATTTCTTAGTGACCTGGGAAACGTTGCAAACCCTAACCCTATGGTTAGGGTTAATAGTCCAAGTTCCAGACTTTCTTTGGCTGAGGGAGTGAATTTTGCTTAATATCTAGAATCTGAAACTCCAGGTCATCATTCTGGTCATTACATTGGGCTCTCAGCTTAGATGCCCCTCATGGCATTTTGTTCAATCACAGAGCCTTAACTTTGCCTTTGAGGATTTCCTTTTAGCATCACCTACCTGAAGCATTTTGCACAGCTCTGTGAAGCTCACATTATTGCACAAAGCAGCATTTGATGGTTCACATTTATGTGATGCTCTTATTCTGCAGTCATAATTCTAACCGTCACAAACCATGAGTCATTTTAGACTTGACGATGCCAACATGCATAGTGTGAAGTGATGTATCTGACATCTCTGCAGTGGCCAGCTTTATTGTCTTTCTTTGATTCCTACTAGTTAAATAATTGATTCAGCATCCTTTACTTAAAACACAGCTTTCCCCACACTTCATTTTCTTTTATGTGTTCTCCTCTGCAATATTTACATCGTGTCCTCTCACCTTGATTTATCTACTGGCTTTTCTGCAAATATTTCTGCCTTTTCTCAACCTGTTGCACTCATTCAACCTAGAATATTTCTCAGTCTAATGCAAATCCTTCTCTGTCCTCCAATTAATTTGTTCTAGTTCATGATTGACAATCACAATGTTTCTGCACACATCAATAGCTTTCAGGAAAATTAGTTTCTCCTCTGTCAGCAGCTATGTTCCCACTGCAGGATCCCTGATGCTTAAGACAATCCTATATCAATTGTAGAAACTCTCAAGATGTGGCTAGGTATATCAGTGGAGTGCAGTGCAGTGTGATCAATCATCTCTCTAAGAGCATAGGAACAGGAGAACAATCCTTGAGCCCATTCCACCATTCAATGAGATTAAAGCTGATCTGCGACCTAACTCCATTTACCTGCCTTTGCACCATATCCCTGAATACCTATCACACAGATAAAACTGATCCTGTGTCCACTGCCATTTGTGGAAGAGAGTTCCAAACAGCTGTGACCCTTTGCGTGTAGAATTGCGTCCTAACGTCTCTCTGAAATGGTCTGTCCCAGATTCTCAGACTATGCCCTTCAGTTCTAGAATCCCCAACTAGTGGAAACATTTATCTTTATCTACCCTGTCTTTTCCTGTTAATATCTTGAAAACTTCAATCAGATCACCCTTTAAGCTTTTAAAAACTAGAGAAAACAGGCCTAATTTGTGTATCTCTCCTTATGACTTAACCCCTGTAGTCCATGTATCATTTGTGCTCCCCTCCAAGGTCAATTCATCCTTCTTAGGTTATGCCTTCCCAGATCTGCTCACAGTACTCTGAGTGAGGGCTAACCAGGGTTTTGTATGACTGCACTATAACTCCTGCATCCTTGTACTCTAGCCCTCTTCATATAAAGGCCAGCATTCAATTAGCTTTCTTGATTATTTTCTTTGACCTGACCTTTGATGTTGAACACATACTGTTTGTAGTTAACATTGGTAGGGGGTTCCAAATGTGTCATCAAAGCTTTCAGAATTGCTACAATCTGACTTTTCAGTTCCTCAGTGAGCTCGAGGGTGCAATCCAGCATGTAGCATTCTTACCCTAGCACTCCTAGCAGGATTGCATTCCTTGTATGTTCAGATTTTGTAATTAATTCTATAACTGTTATCACAAGTTTGCTGCTGAGAATGGAAGATGTTCCAATTCAGTTTTCGATCTCTTTTCATTTCCTCAATAGTAGGGAATGTAAAATGCACAGCTATTTTGACTTACTCAGTAATTCAAAGTTGGAGGGTTTTTTTTGTGAAGTTCTTTCTATCAATAGCTGGTTCTGTTTGTGCTGTTAAAGTCCATATATTTTCAGCTGCTCCACTCCAACGCCATGTCCCAAGTGATGTATCTTTAATGGTTGTCACAGATTGCACAATAAAACACTTAATGAAGAGGTAGTGGTCACATGCATGCTGCAAGCTAACCAGTATGCAATGGTACCGTTGCAATTCTTAGAACATAGGCAACTTTACTTTGAATTTACCTTGAACTGTAATGGCCTCCATCCAAGAATGAAGAAAATTCCCAACTCAACAGCCAAGTAATAGCAAAATAATGTGGATGCTTGAAGTCTGAAACAAACATCGAAAATGTGGGAGAAACTCAGTAGGTCTGGCAGCATTTGAGTTTTAATTCCAACATGACTCTTATAAAGACAAACTTGATAAGAAGTGTCATACTGTATGGAAACAGACCCTTCGGTCCAACTTGTCTGTGCCAACCAGACATCCCAATCTGACCTAGTCCCATTTGCCAGCATTTGGCCCATATCTCTCCAAACACTATCTTATTCATGTACTCATCTAAATGCTATTTAAATGTTTCAATTGTACTAGCCTCCACCACTTCCTCTGGCAGCTCGTTTCACACACGTACCACCCTCTGTGTGAAAAAGTTACCCCTCAGGTCCTTTCTAAATCTTTCCCCTCTTAGCTTTTGGACTTCCCTATCCTGGGAAAAAGAAATTGATCATTTATTCTATCCATGGCTCGCATGATTTTATAAACCACTGGAAGATCATCCCTCAGCCTCTGAAACTCCAGGGAAAAAAGACCCTGTGTTATTCAGTCTCTCCCTATGACTCAAACCCTCCAGTCCTGGCTGTATCCTTGTCCGTCTTTTCTGTGCCTTCTAAAGTTTTAACAACATCATTCCTATAGAAGGGCAACCAGAACTGTATGCAGTATTCTAAAAGTGGCCTCTCAATGGTCCTGTACAACTGCAATATGACATCCTAACTCCTATACTCAATGTTCTGACCAATAAAGGCAAGCGTGCCAAACATCTTCTCCACCACCCTGTCTACCTGTGACTCCACTTTCAAGGGTCTATGCACCTGCATCCCTAGGTCTCTTTGTTCAGCAACACTCCCCAGGGCTCTACAATTAACTGTACAAGTTCTGCCATGGTTTGCCTTACCGACATGCAACACTTCACAATTATCTAAATTAAACTCCAGCTCAGGCCATTGGCCTATCTGATCAAGGCATTCTGAGATAATCTTCTTCACTGTCCACTACACCACCTATTTTGGCGTCCTCTGTAAACTTACTAACTATATCTCCTACATTCACATCCAAATCATTTAAATTAATAATGAAAAGCAGTGGACCCAGTACCAGTCCTTGTGGCATAGGTCACAGGCTTCCAGTCCGAAAAGCTGATAAGTTTTATCTTTTAGAGGGGTGGGCGTTTAGGGAACAGATGTCCCAGCGCAACAGACAAAGTTCTGAAGAAGGGTCACTGGACTTGAAACGTTAACTCCGATTTCTCTCCACAGATGCTGCCAGACCTGCTGAGTTTCGCCAGCAATCCCCTGTCCTTGTTTCAAAAGGTGAAGTGGTTGTTAATGGTGATGAAAGAGAGAGCGATGTAAATTGGGTGTAAATTCAAGGGAGAGAATGGGTTCTCTTTACTGAGAGCAATGATAAAGGCGGGTGGGGGTAAGCAGCATGAGAATTTAAGGGCAAGGGAGAAGAGACATCATGCAGTCAGCCTCTGAATTTGTGGAATGTAATGTTGAGACTTTGAGGCTATAAAGTGCCCAAGCAGAAAATTAGGCATTGTTCTTTGAACTTGCATTGTGCTTCATTGGAACATTGCAGCAGGCCCAGGAGTGAAATGTTGGCATGAAGGCAAGCTGTTTTATTGAAATGCCGAGCAATTTGGAGGTCAGGGTCATTCCTACGACAAAGCAAAGGTGTCCCATGAAAGTGATCATGCAGTCACTATTTGGTCTTTGCCACTGTAAAGGAGACCACATTGTGAGCAGTGAATGTTGTTGACGAGATTGAAAGAAGTATAAGTGAAACACTGGTTTGCCTGGAAGGTTTGATTTGGGCTTGAACAGTGAGGAGGTGAATGAGCAAGTGTTACGTCATTTGCAATTGTATGGGAAGGTGGCATGGGGAGTGAGGAAGTGTCAGGACTGATGGAGGAGTAGTCCAGGATATCACAGAGTGAACGATTCCTGCATAATTCTGACAGTGGGGGGGAGGGGACTGGAAGGTGATCCTTTGAAGAAGGAGACTGATGGTGCAGAAAGTTAGGGCAGGGAGAATTCTAGCATTGATTAGATTAGATTAGATTAGATTAGATTAGATTAGATTAGATTACTTACAGTGTGGAAACAGGCCCTTCAGCACAACAAGTCCACACCGACCCTCCGAAGAGCAACCCACCCAGACCCATCTCCCTCTGACTAATGCACCTAACACTATGAGTAATTTAGCATGGCCAATTCACCGGACTGTGGGAGGAAACCAGAGCACCCGGAGGAAGCCCATGCAGACACGGGGAGAATGTGCAAACGCCACACAGACAGTCGCTTGAGGTGGGAATTGAACCCGGGTCTCTGGCGCTGTGAGGCAACAATGCTAACCACTGTGCCACCGTGCCGCGTTGTTCTGGGAAGAAGGCAGCATGAAGGCAGAGATGTGGGAGATGGGTCAGACATGGCTGATGATCTTGTCAATCACTGTGGGGGAGGAACTCCTTGGTTAAGGAGAAAGGAGGTGACATTGGTGGCAGTCCATTGGATAGTGACACCATCGGAATAAATTTAACGGAGATGGAAAAGCTGGGGTAAAGGAATGCAATCCTTGCAGGAAGCAAGAGTGTGAGAAGGTGGACTTCAGGTAACTGTGAGAGTTGATGGGCTTGTAATGGACATTGGTGGCTCCTGTAGTAATGTCACATGACTGAGATGATCAATGTTGTGCACAACCAATCTTACTTTGTATTAGGTATCTGGAGACTGGAAGATTTGGGCTGCAGTGTTAGCATTCACGCTAGTGGTAACTTTTACCATTATAAAAGTGGATGTAGGAATTTATATAGGGATCTACCAGTGTAAACATATTTCAGTGGTGGAACTGGAGTCCCTCAGTTTTACATATTAACTCCTGAGTCTGTATTATAGAAAAATGCTTTTTGCTTCCCAACATTTTGCTTAATAACCATAATTAATAAAATAAGGACAAAATGTACCATTTTAAAAATGGGGACTGTACAACAGCTACATTCCATGGTCTAAAAACCATGCTGGCCTTTTACTTGGCCTTATCTGAAATCTATGTTTAGTCCTATTTTCCCATCTGCAACGGGAGACTGGCCAATGAAGACACAAATTAATTATTGAGAGATTTCTGAGGTGGAAATTAAATCAAACCAGAGTCTACATTCAAGTTGCTTTTATCAGTCACTTGAACATCTGCCCTCTGTGCATGAAGTCCATCACTGAGAAAAAAAGTATCCATCATTAGTAGAAGCGTAAAGTTTTACCGAAAAAATGCAAAGATAAACTGAAAAAGCGAAAACATCAAGATGCATTGAAACTCAAAACCAATCTATTCTGCCCACTAGACCTGACATCTGTCAATACGAAGCAGAATCATATATTTCTGGAGCTCCATATTTCTGGATTGTGTACTTAGACAGAAACACAAAATTGCATGAATTTACACGAAACCATGAAAAATTATCAGTTATTGTTATAATTGTTTTCAGTTATCTTTGCTTTCTCTTTCTCTGCGAATTTATTTTTTTTACCACACCTTCCTCAGCTACACGGATCGATCTCCTTCCAGACCATTGCCAAAGGTTTCTCACAGTATTGGGTACACAATGCCAGCTGTTTATCCCACATTTCCTTTTTACAGCTGTACAAACATGTGCCATGTCAATGTGATATTCAGTTTTTTTCATCATGCAACTTTATTTCAAATGTCTTAACTACATTTGTAAACAAAGAATTATACTATTTAACAACATTCTCTTTTGATTTTACACCCTTCCTAACACTAACACAGCCTTCACCAGCCCTTTCATGTTCAGCCCCAGCCCAATTCATTTTCTGCAATAAGGACTCCGTATGCATGACAGACTCTTCGCAGAATTTCCACTCCACCAGAAAGACGCCATTAATGCAAATGAGAAGACACTAATGGTGCTGTAGCAGGGATTCTGAAGCAGAATATGCAGTGAGGAACATTGGGAGAAAGTGAGGACTGCAGATGCTGGAGATCAGAGTCAAAGAGTGTGGTGCTGGAAAAGCACAGCCGGTCAGGCAGTATCCGAGAGAGCAGGCGAATCCTGATTTCTGATGAAGAACTTACGCTCGAAACGCTGACTCTCCAGTGAGGAACATTGGACAGGACTGAGGGACCTCAAAGATCAAGACTTCCCTCCCCCCCCCCGCATCTTGGCAGAGGTCAGGGCTTCCAACAGCTAAGTCATCAGGTTCAGAAATATGGGAGATAAAAAAAAAGCTGTGACAAAGCTCTCCCCTCTATGGTTGGGAGAGTTATTACTACCACCCAGGGTCCATCAAAACCCTCCCTATGGCAGCATCCAGAAGCATTCACAACTTGGGGAATATCCACCAGAATTCAAGATCTGCTGTTCCAGCTAATGTATGTTTGTGACAGATAGGAGTGAGCAGTCCCAGCAGGGGGCAGGAAGAGTGAATTCTCAGTTGGTGGCAATGAAGCAACAAAACATTCACATAATCTTGCTGTTTCCACTGCAATGCTGCTTAATTTTCAACAGGTTCAAAGAGGAAGGCACCACCCCTCCCAAATATGATATTGTGTGGTATTGTGGGCACGAGTCCATCACCTCCATGCAAGGCCACCTCATGTTTGAGGAATGATGCATTTTCTGTGAAGGCTTTTCAGAAACCAGCAGGCGGTGTGGTACAGCCCATTATTAAGACAATGTGCAATTACTGGCAATTTCAACGTGTAATTGTTAAGCTGAGACACTTTTGAGATGGCAGTTGAAAAGGAACCTACACTTTAGTCTGGCATGGTGACAGTGATGCCTACCATTACCCACAGAGAGCCTCCTCTGTGATACTACGTTAATCGTAACAACAACCGTAACAAGTTAATTATTGTTCTTATTAACCAAAGCCAGACCAAACATGCTATTAGTTTCCTTACTTATTAATCTTGCTTCAACTTGATTTGCATCTTTTCTGATTACCTCAAGTTTATGTCAATGAGTGGGGTGATTCACTGCAGGCAACAAGGGAAATATGCACCCTTTCCACTGATTCCATTTATTTCTAACAAATGCTTATAGCTCACCTCACTTTTTCCAGAGAAAATTCCACAGGGATATATAGCCTTCAGTTACTTTGCCCAAATAGCCCCTGTGTTGCCCTGTCCATCAATTGTCAGTAGGTTATTTTACAGCAAAAGCAATTATAGCCAAGTCCATTAACATCTCAGCCAAGGTGCAGACACTCTTGACAGAAGGAAGATAAATTTCAGCACAGACAATATAGGCCTGTTTCTACGCTGTATTCTCTGTTGTATAACACTACAAAATTAATGCAATCTGATGAGCAACATTTCGCCTGTTTCAGCCTGAAACCTCTAATAACTGTGCTTCACTCCTTCCTCCCCACTCCAATGCCTCAGCTAACAGCAGTTAATACAGCACCAATTACTAAACCAAGCACCATGTCTCTGACATGTTGTGGTTATCATGTTCGCCTAACATGTGAGAGGTCCCTGACATGAAACTGTGCAGAAACATCACAAAAGCTTATGTGCCTTTATTGGTCAGGGTATTGAGTACAGGAGTTGGGAGGTCATATTGTAGCTGTACAGGACACTGGTTAGACCACTTTTGGAATGTTGCATGCAATTCTGGTCTCCCTGATATAGGAAGTATGTTGCAAAACTTGAAAGGATTCAGAAAAGATTTATGAGGATGTTGCCAGGATTGGAGGGTTTCAGCAATAAGGAAAGGCTGAATAAGCTAGGGGTATTTCCCCTGGAGTATTGGAGGCTGAAGGGGTGACTTTATAAAGATTTATAAACTCATGATGGGTATGGATAAATAGACAGGGTCCTTTCCCCAGGGTGGGGGAGTCCAAAAACTAGGAGAAATAGGTTTAAAGTCAGAGGCGAAAGAGTTAAAAGGGATCTAAGAGGCAAGTTTTTCATGCAGAAAGTTGTGCGAGTATGGAATGAGTTGCCAGAGGAAGGTGGAGGCTGATACAATTACAACATTTAAAAGGCATCTGGATGGGTATATGAATAGGGGAGAGTTTAGAGGGATATGGGCCAAGTGATGGCAAATGGTTGGCATGGTCAAGTTGGACCAAAGGGTCTATCTCTGTGCTGGACATTTCTATGACTCTATCTTATTCTCAGGGCAAATGTATACTTCCCACCTATTTCTGAATTACACAGTTACTTTCTTTGATCTGCATGGCATTTCTAGGGAGTTACCCTGATCTGAACTAATACTAGCAGGTTTTGGGAGACTTAAGTAGAAAAGGACTGGACACCATATTATACAAACTAACTATGATGTGGAGGTGCTGGTGTTAGACTGGGGTGGACAAAGTATAAAAATCACACAACACCAGGTTATAGTCCAACAGGTTTATTTGCATGTACCAGCTTTCAGAGGACTGCTCCTGCACTAGCTATCTGATGAAAGAGCAGTGCTCTGAAAGCTGGTACTTCCAAGTAAACCTGTTATACTATAACCTGGTGTTGTGTGATTTTTTACTTTATACAAACTAACTAACATTTATTACAGGTTACACTATATACAGGGAGATGGTTGAACTGGACTTCATTTGAACCTTCTTCCATCAGGTCCCAATCCCATGTGATCTCATATCTTTGATGATGCAGTCGAGCTGTTGGGATAAAATTATTGATCACATATACTATACAAGTCCAAGTCTTTCACTCCCCATAAATTATTTAACTATCCCCAACCCATCCCCAAGTACCATCACTGATCATAGTTATACATTGCATTGGATTGACTAGTCAGCCGAATTGTGCTTATTGTCTCCTTTGGAAGAGGCTGAGAACAGTGTCTTCCTGCTAAGGGGCATGTGAGGTCAAGTTGTCTTCTTGGTCATTTGTCTGATAAGCCCAGTCCTTTCCAGTTCTGCTGCTGGATACCAGTGTGAATCTGTTTTGACTGAACACCCTTGATCAGTGAGCACGTGGTAAGACCATAGGTAAATTGGCTGCCTTAAAATTTGGCCTTCTGATTCTGGCCACAGACCCACACTGACTCCCCTGGCTGGACGTCTGGTATGTCGTGGCGTTTGTAAGGACTGCAGATACTTTACTTGGAAACATAAACTGAAAAAAAGATTGGAAGTTTGGGCTGTTTTGCTGCAGAGATTCAACCAGTTGTTCTTTACGACTCAAAAGGAAATGATGCGTACAGCTTATGGGTTACCAAAGACATGTTTTATTTTGAAGAAGCTGGATTTAGATACCTTTGCAAGACATACCAGCTCTAGGTATCTTTGCAAAAAGTAATTTCCCAGCAAATCCAGGGATTTGAATTGATTGGAAGACTGACTGAAAGGAGGGAGATCAGTTGGGATTCAAGCCTGCCAGACATGAAAACACACTCTGTCATTAATGAGAAACGAAATAGCACACAAAGTCATTGCAAAAAGAAAGAAAACTTTTAATTCAAACCAAGACTACGTCTAAGTGACCAGCTAATGACTCAAGAAGAAGGGAAATTTCTTCACCCAGAGAATGATTAGCCTGTGGATTTCATTGCCACAGAAAGCAGGGCAGGGTTAAACACTTGAATGGTTGGAAACTATTTTGCAAGCCCAGGTAACAGCCAGGGCCCCTTGTTCAATGATGACATATTGCTGCTCTGTAACAGGTAGTACTCTGGAAACACAGTATTCTGGCCTGTGAGAAATGTTCTGCTGAATTTGGAAAAAGTATGTTTCCTAGCCAAATGCATAATGCATAAACCACAACTATGATGGATAGGCCTGTATTATAATGACCCAGGATTTCGGTTGAGATGAACATCTTTATCCTGTCAAATGCTCTCATTTGGTGTTCAGCCCAGTAAGTCGCACAGTCTTGCGGAAGCAGTTATTGTTAGCAGATCATTCTTGAATGCTAAATTGGACAGGAACTTCCACAACCTATTGATGTTGCCCATGAAACATTGAGGTTCTGAAATGAGAAGGCTGGTGGGAAATCCTTGATGGTTCTAGTTTTCTGGAGGTCAGACTTGATGCTAAAGGCATGGACAATATGACTCAAAAGGTTGATACATGTTTCAGAGAAATAATATTTATGGTTAAATTTAAGGCCTGTGGCCTGAAAGAATACTACAGTCAGTTCTTCTATAATGCAATGATTGCATTCTTGTGCAATGCCTCATTATAGGAGAATCGTACTTTAGAAACAGCGCTTAAAGTGTTGGCGATGTAATTGTGTTACAGTCAACACGTTTTAAAATTTCATGCTTTAGAAACAAGTCCCCAATTCACATTACAGTGAATTCACGTTGACGATATGCATGTTATAGCAGAACGATCTGTGGAATAATCCTGTCATCATGCTCCAGGATCTGTGCAAGAGCACATCATCCTTGTGATAGATGATCCTCAGTTGAATTCTTCCAAAATGCATTTCATCCTATGTCAAAAAATGTCAGTTAAAATTAAAAATCAACCAAAATTCAACAATAACATCCAAATGATATAAAGAGTATCATTTCTAATTGTGATTGATTGCCGAATGGTAGCTGCTGTCGGTAATGAGCATGATGAAGACTGAGCTCTATGATAGTTGAGCACGGCTGGCATCCATGGAGGCTATTGGCTGGAGATCCCCATCGACAGCCTTGTTCATGAGGTCCACATGAATGTGTAATGTGCCATTGGGCTTTTGGCACATGAAGCAGGCCTGTACAAAGTTTAAAATCATACAACACCAGGTTATAGTCCAACAGGTTTAATTGAAAGCACTAGCTTTCGGAGCAACGCTCCTTCATCAGGTGGTTGTGGCCACTTCTCCAGTTTATCCTGGCTGTTTACCTCCTTTATTTTGTGGCAATGTTGTGAATCTGAGCAGGCTGTCTGCTTCAATAATTAACACTCCTGATTGAATAACATAAATAGCTTCCATTATTACACTTGTGTTATGATTAGATTAGATTCCCTACAGTGTGGAAACAGGCCCTTCGGCCCAACAAGTCCACACCGACCCTCCGAAGAGCAACCCACCCAGACCCATCTACCTCTGACTAATGCACCTAACACTATGGGCAATTTAGCATGGCCAATTCACCTGACCTGCACATCTTTGGACTGTGGGAGGAAACCGGAGCACCCGAAGGAAACCCACGCAGACACGGGGGGAATGTGCAAACTCCACACAGTCGCACGAGGCAGGAATTGAACCCGGTTCCCTTATGCTGTGAGGCTGCAGGACTAACCACTGTGCCACCATGCCGTCCCAATGCAAGAAATCAAGCTTCAATGAGCCTGATGTGATTTGAACAGGCAACTTTCGGACCTGGAGTCAGACACGCTACCGCTGTGCCACAGGCCCACGTGAAGTTGAAGTGGAGCCATTGACTGCCCTCCACCTTCAGTTGACGGCCCTTAGACCGTGAAGTCATGTGGTTGGAGCAAATCAGGCTTCAGTCATTGTACTGTGTATGGAAAGAATCAACACTCCTGTTCCAGTCTCATTTGAAATGTGTTCAATGACCATTGACTATAACATCAGCACTCCAAAAGTTCTCCTTGGGTTTTGAGACCTCATCCAAGAAAGGAACTTCATATTCATTTGCATCCTCTCCTTCTTGGGCCACAGTCTGACCTAACAGATCTCCCTTGGAATTTCAGAATCGAGTTACAGATTTTCTGCAGTACCTTTAAACTACACCCATCCCATTGCCGGAGCTGCAGTCTGCATTAATGGTTGTGCAAGCTACGAGTCAGTGTGACCCTTTCCCAAAACTTACAGGCCAGGGACAATAATGGTGACTGCACCCTCTGTGCTTTTGCTCTGAATGGTTGAGACGCTCTTGGGACTGTTACATCTCCATGTTTAGCTGTTGGCTGTTAGAAAAAGTATTACAAACAATTAAAATTTGCTGCAGAGCTCTGCATACCAGTCCCAAATTGGTCCTGCTCTTATAGGATAGCACTGTAAATTAAAATAAAAATCAATGGCTTGAATGGCATTGGTACCTTTTGCAGTTAGATCTTCACACCCCTATCTATTTAGAATGAAGTCGGCACTGCTGCTGATTGCAAATGGCAATTTTAACCCGTGAACTGACACTATTACTGCTGTGGATGCTTTCCTTAATTGCGCTTTGGTCACTTTCCCAGTGTTGGCTGCAACCTCTCAAAAGCAACTTACAGACCACTGCTCTCACCATGTGGAAATATCACTATCAGGGCTGGGAACCTTTCACAGACAAGGGTTGGACACCATATTAATGCGAACTGCTAAACATTTATGAACTCTTACACTATATACAGAGGCTTGGTTAAGGTGGATTTTACGAGATTCTTCCTCCATCAGGTTCCAGACCCTTGTGATCTGGTGGGCTGATGATACAGTTTAGCTATTAACATATTAATTCCACTCTCCAGGTGACGATGAATATATTGGGTCCATAAGTAAGAATGAACAGTCTTGTCATTCTTAAGACCTTACATTTTGAGTTCCCTTCTTTTTTTTAAATAGAAACTAATAAATTTGACAAAAAATAATTGCAAATATCTCAGTGCTGTGATTATGAATGGGCTTACTTTTGCACATCAATTCTTTTAGATTTACTAATGAAGCATGTTTGCCACCTACTGTTCAAATATCAATTTGAGTTATTCAAATCCTGCAAGGTCTGTTTTTCCCAAATGAATTCAGGAGATTTACTGAAAGAATCTGTATACTTCTCCACCACCGAAAGGCGTGAATTGGGCAACTTTTAAATGACCAGAAGATATTCCAACATACCATAGCTTTACAAAGAGATGATGGCACCTCTTTGTGTTTAAAATGCCATTTTCTAATTTGTAAAACGGTGAAGATAAAACCATTTGAATTACTTTGCATGAACGTAAAAGTACATTCTACATGATAGAATTTTACAGTCATGCATTGGCTTATTGCAGATCCAGAATCTACCCCTCGGTAGCTATCCCATTCATATACTTCATATATAAATTTCTTTCCTTGCTATTATGAAAATGAGCTGTTCCGTTTACAAGCAATTTTTGGTGCTTAACTGCTAAAATCATTTGCGTAAACCTGGGAGATATAACCACAAAATAGCATCATCTGAATGAGATGTCTCATGACTTAATGAAAATAAATTCAATGAGATGCCTAACTGATTATCCTATTCCTTTTGCAATTACATTTTATAGCTCTCCCAATTTAAATGAATGTAATTTACAAGTAGATTATATCTATGGATGAAAAAGTGCTCCAGAGAAAAAAAGTTCTGTTATGAATAAGCCTTTTCATAACAAACTGAATTTGCTATTAACTGAAACTTAGTGCATTCTTGATATTCTTTTTACAATAGTTTACCTTGTATAGAACTCACGGACATTGTGCTCTAACCAAATTGTTACTTCTTTTCATTCAATGAAGGTGGTAATTCCTGCAGACCTTTCTGTGACAATCAACAACATCATCAGGCCACCCACACTACTGCTGCTGTGAAGGCAGGATTAGCTCGCTAGTTTTCTCTTCCCTCAAGTCATACACCATCGAGAGGGCTCCTTCTAGTGGTCTGGCTGAGAGCCAGTGAGCAATTTTAAAGTATTTTGCCACATTGTTGAATACTGTGTTGACAGTCATTGAAAATGGGATTCAAACACAGACTACCTGAATTTGAGACAATCAGTGCCCCAATCCAACTACGAGATTTCCAAAATCTCCAATGTTAACATTACTATCCCCGCCTGAAAAAAAGTCCCAGCACTCTATGACATAAGTTACTTAATTGTCTCCTCTATTCAACAGCTTGAGCTACTGAGCTTAGGAAACCTCACACTCTTGACTATTTTGGTATTTGGTATTTTGAAGGAGACTTCTAAACAGCTTTAAACAGGCTTGTCACTTTATTATAATCATCACCATTCTTTCTAAAAATAAGAGGTGATTTTAATCCTACCTAACTAGCAGAAAACTGAAGCATGAGTCAGTTAAAATCAAGGAGGAGGGTCCCGCATGCTTCTTAAAGTCTCTTTTAATCTATTCTTGCATGCAGGCATGAAGGGCACCCATCTAAAGCAAATGGAGTCCTTCTTTAAATATGAACACCAGGTCTAAGGTAATTATACAGTCAGAGAGTCACACAGTGCAAAAACAGACCCTTCGGTCCAACTCAAATTGAGCTCCAATGTCAATTTTAATGGGGACATGAATGAGAAAGCCATTGTGGTTTTCCTGCCAAGGAAGATGGCAGTAAGAGAAACCAGCATCTTTGTAGGCTTTGTCAGTTAGATCACCAATCTAGTGAACTCAGTGTCACAATATGAAAATCTCTATCCACAGGCACATGTAATATTAGAACTGAATTAAATGCTGCCCTAAACTCATTGAATGAAGCACTTTTATTGCAGGCAAGTGTAATTTCCATGAATGTTGTCAATACCACTCTTCCACAACACACAGTTTCAACAGAAAAATTAAGAAAATATAAATGTACAAGTATAATTTTAATCAAAATATCACCCCAGTAACCCATCAACATGGGGATTTAAATTATAATGAAAGTGAGGAAATCACATACTGTGCCTGCACTGTTACCATCTCTTGTGGGTAAGAGGCACATTGAGCTGAAAGGAGGGAAGGGTCAGGAGGGAAGGCTGTGGTGCAGTGGTAATGTCACTGGGCTAGTAATCCATGGGTACAAATTCCATCATGACAGCTGGTGAAATTCAAAGTCAATAAATAAGACTGGAATTTGAAACTGGTCTCAGTAATGGTGGCTATGAAACTACCATCAGCTATCATAAAAGCCCATCTGGTTCTCTAATGTCCTTTAGGGAAGGAAATCTGCTGTCCTTCCCTGGCCTGGTCGACATGCAACCCCAGACCCACAGCAAAGCAGTTGACTCTTAACAGCCCTCTGAAATGTCTTAGCAAAGGTAATAAGGAATAAGCGATAAATGTCAGCCTTTCCAAAAATGCCCTCATCCCACAAAAGAAAAATCACAGCAATGTACAATGAAACAATGTACAAGACTCCCTTAGAGAGAGTTTTCTCTGGGCACCTCTGACTGCTGACTGACAGTGACAGATGTACATAGAATCCAATTGTGCTTTGTGCAACTTCTGTACAATCTAAACAAGACAGATTCTGTAGCAAAGGAGCCAGCTTATATCATACCACTGTGGTTCTGTAATATAAAAGGGGCATGAATGAGCTGGTCTGAATGATCGAGAGATGAGGTAACAAAAATAGACAGAAGATTAAGCAATCATGATTTATGCTTAATGAAAGTACTTTCTGGAAGAACAGGGACACAATGCACAGTACCCTCATTTAAAAGGACAGAAAAGCTAAATATCCCTTTCCTCCAGTGTTCGAATTATTGGAAATGATTGTAGACGTGTTTGAGTAAGTAAACCGACAAACTAAGTCCCTTCAGGTTTAACTCATGAAAGTAAATGGAAAGAGTCTGAACGGTGCTGAGACATTATTTACATTGTTAGTTCCTATGAAGTAGCAGACCACCCATAAGAAAACAATTCATACCTTAACAGTAAATGCAATGGGCTTCAAAGCATCCAGGTCAACAATTCTGAAGCCAAGCCAGATACCTGGTTGGTTCCAGCCTCAGTTCGGGTCACCCACCATGTAACACTACAAAATAGACAGCTTATATTGAGCTTCTAATCTAGACCTGGAAAAGAGAAAATAACTACAGAAAGAAATATGAAAGTAAGAGTACAATTACATGCTTCAAATTGATTATGAATATCAACATAATTTATTCTTGCATCAATGTGAAAAAGAGATTGTAGGTGATTTGTCAGAGCACACATCTGGTTTAAAATTTTATGTTTTAACAGGTTAAGGGCCATTCCTATAGAAATAATTTTCTAAGCCACTACTGACCCAACATAGCCTTAGAAACCACAGGATAACTTCTCAACACATGGAGCAGCAGTTGCTGAGCTGTGTTTCTGTGTTGTAACTTGTGTATGGAACTAATATAGATATAGCCATACTAATACTCTGCTTCACCAAAGCACGACAAAAGAAGCAACAACCATGTAACAGCATTACAGCATTATAACTGATGCATTTCAACACATGCAGCGCTGAAGCTTGGTAACAACGAACACTGATTTTTTTTCTATTTCGAAAGCGTTCTAATTCAAGTGTCGGAGATATATAAGACAGGTAATAGCTCTATGTAATTTAGCGGAAAATAAACCCCCAATTGAATAAGGAGACAGAAGACCAGAAAGCTTTAGCATTGATAGCTTAATCTTTGTGAGGAAAACAAAGAGAAGACAATAGCAATATAATTGGAAATATTTGCAATGATTGGGGAATTATCTGCCAAATAAATGTTTCATTGATAGGTCGCTTTGAAACTGAATTTCCTGGTTATGGAATACTTTATGAAGAAAGGATTTCCTTTTCTTTTCTTTTAATCCCAGTCTCAAAACAGCACACACTACTGCACCTGTGTGAATCCATTTTCATTATCCCTTCCTTTTCCTCTGCCACACGCCTCCCACAATGTCCAACTTATCATCTCTCTGAGTGAGCTTTTCAACTTGTGCCAGTTGTGGGCTATGGCTTTATGCCCATTAGGAACTGGGTGAACACAGCCCTAGTCCATTTCACAAAGATTCCTTACAGTCATCATTGAGAGGAGAATTTCTTCCGCTGGTCTGGCTCTCTTTCAAACCCAGGTTTCAGAGGTGAAAGAACATTGTGCTAACCCACTGGGCCACCCAGTTCTTTTTACCTCCAGTTTTTTTTAAAAACCAACTTAGCTGGAGTGGTACAATGACACAATGACAACATCTGTAATACAGCAGGAATGGAACCTTTGGAACTGTTGACCACAATATGACTAAACTGAACATCATCTGGCAACAACCAGTAATAAACACCAGGACAAAAAATATTTGACTTGAAGAAGGAAAAAGTCAGATAAATGAAACTTGAACTGAATAAATTTACAATGGGATTATAACTGCATGAGGAAAACAAAAAACAAATCTTCAGGACCATGTTATTGAATTTCGCAAGATCAATGACAAGCTAAGAAAAATAAATGTGAAGAAAGTAATAATCTCTAACCTGGATGAGAAGGGCAACTGAAACAGAAAAAGAAGAAAATCGCATATAAAAAGTTGCCCTGAGGCAAATGTTAGGAGAAAGACAGTAACAGAGATGTTTTAAAACAAGTGAAAAGATATTGGATGCTAACGTGAGATTGAGGCATTATGTCCAACATTAAAGTAATCTTCCAGTATATGAGTAAAAGGATATTTAGAGGGCTCTTGTGGCTCTGGATTAGGAAGACTAGATTCAAGTCCCACTTACTTCAGAGGTTTGGAGGTGCCGATGTTGGTCTGGGGTGTACAAAGTTAAAAATCAGACAAGACCAGGTTATAGTCCAACAGGTTTATTTGGAAGCACTAGCTTTCAGAGCGCTGCTCCTTCATTAGGTGGTTGTCTTACTTCAGAAGGATATCATAACATGTCTGACCAGGTTGATTTTAATAAAAATCTAAAAGAGTGGGTGGAGAAGAAGACTAAATGCTAAAAGCTGCAGTAAAAGTGTAAAATAACTTAAATGATTAAACACTAAATCAATACCTTCAATGCACATTCACCAGAAATGTGTGATTCGATTGTCAAAATACTCCAATAACCACAGTGGTTATTGAAGTCAGTGTAGAAGACTGTACCATTTAAGTTAAAAACACTTGAGACAAATAAATCCCTTGTTAAAAGAAAGTCATATCTGAGAATTGTCCAGCACAGGATTCTACGGTCAAGAAAGAATATTGTTCTCATGAAGGAATAACTCCGCACTGGTTTCAGGACTGGAAGCAAGGATTATCTGTGAGCTATATTTTGAAAGGTTAACCTGTCTGACCCAGGTAAGGATTGAAATTAAATTATTACCCTCACAAAGGAATAAGTCAGCATGTTTAGAACTGGAAGCAAGGATTATCTGTGAGCTATATTTTGAAAGGTTGAACAGTTTGACCCAAATAAGGACAGACATAACAACAGATAAAATCATGACAATATTAGTTGAAAAATTATCAGGAGGGTATTGGTCTGACTGAAAAAGCAGATAAAGGTGCCACCTTAAATCCCATGATATAAAAAATGATGTTGGAAATATCTACACCACAGATAGACTTTTAAAAACCTTCAGAAAATCTTGCATGATATACTTTCAATCCAATAATGTCTTTACAACACTGCTTTGACGAGAAGGATTAGAAATGCTTTCTCCTGGCCTCTTAAGCTACCTAATAAACCCCAGCACGCCGAGGAACTGACTGTTTCCCCCTTCTCCCCAAAGCACTATTGGGTCCCATCCCAATGATTGGGACCAGCTCCTTCCCAAACATCATCTGATTACACTTGAAGACCATTTTCAGCACCTGATTCCACTGATGGCCAATCTCTTCCTCAATCTCTCTTAAGGTCCAAAATAATTTGCTCTTACTCTGTTTTGATGGATTTTGGTAAGTCTGACTAGCTAAGTCACAATTTTCATGGAGTTGGGCCAGCTTTTTAAAGGGTCATTGATCAAAAACTCTTCCTGATGCCCACTGAAACTGCAAGGCACTTTAACTTATGTAAATAAACGTTGTGAATTTGAGTGATCAAACAGCTCTGGCTTCATCAGAGGCCCAGAAGATAAGACTTGGCTGATCACCCAGACAACCATTAGAGAGCTGAAACATCTGAGTCCCAGCTTGATGGAGGGTTCTGCATGTCTATATCTGGGTTTCAGATGGAGAAACTTTAAATGGTCTGAATGACTGAAGCTTTGATTGAGTGGAGCTTTTGTAAGCATAATGCATGTAATATCATAGAGTCATAGAGTCAGAGAGATGTACAGCATGGAAACAGACCCTTCAGTCCAACTTGTCCATGCCGACCAGATATCCCAACCCAATCTAGTCCCACCTGCCAGCACCCGGCCTATATCCCTCCAAAGCCTTCCTATTCATATACCCATCCAGATGCCTTTTAAATGTTGCAATTGTACTAGCCTCCACCACTTCCTTTGACAGCTCATTCCATATATGTACCACCCTCTGCGTGAAAAGGTTGTCTCTTAGGTCTCTTTTATATCCTTCTTCTCTCACCATAAACCTATGCCCTCTAGTTCTCCCCAGGGAAAATACTTTGTCTATTTATCCTATCCATGCCCCTCATGATTTTATTGTGGAAAGTTATTAAATAGTTCCTATATTAAAATGTCATTAAAAAGGAAAATGCTGGTGAAGTAGTCTGAAAACATTCCCCACACTGCATCCTGGAAAGTGTAGAAATGAGTCCAATTCTATCCAAGAGAATTGCTGTAATTGTCCTGGATGCCATAGGGCTGCCTCAACTTTGTGGCTGCACCCAGGTGTGATTAGTGTGTTCCTGATTTGAGCATTATACATGGTGGAAATCCTTTGAGCAGTCAGGAATTAAGCACTGTGTGTTGATTACTCTATGTGTCCTACTTGTGAAATCAGTCCATTCTCTGCTTGATGTAGGATGTTAATGATGGGCAATGGCAAGGTAGCTGAGTCTTTTTCTTGGAGATTCTTGTTATGTGGCTCTTATGAAACATGTATGTTATCTGCCATTTCTCAATATGGAGTGCTATATAAATGAAAAGCCTTTCTTTTAGAAAGGTCTTAGCAGAAGGTCAAGCTTGATAGATAATGTCCACTGGCCACCAAGCTTGTTGATCCCATATTGGCAAAGGGAAATCCAGTTTGCATTCTGTAGCCCCAAGGTTCAATAATAGTTGACTCGCTAAAATAGTTCAATTGGCTGATTGGTTTGCGATTCAGAGCGACGCCAACAGTATGGATTTAATTCCTACACCCTAGCTGAGGATACCATAAAGGACTCTCCTTCTCAACCTCACCCTTTGCCTGAGGCATGGTGACCCTCAGTTTAAACCACCAGCATGAGAGAGCAGCCTGGCTAGGCAAGTCAGAGCGATGAAAAGCTTGAGCCCTTGTGTTCTGCAGTTTCCTTCCCTGACAGAGTGCTTGTGGAAAGTGGCTTAACGTGGTCAAGGTAAATTATTAAAATATATTGATAGAATATCATGCAAATATCAGGGGTGCAGTAACATAGCAATCATTTGCTCGAATAATAATCCAGAGGTGGGGGTCAAAATCGTACCATAGCAGTTGGGAAACTGAAAATAAATAATTCATTAAATAACATTCGGAATGAAAAGGCAGACCCAATAAATGTGCTCATGAAACAACCGGATAGTCCTAAAATCCATTTATTTTATTATGGAAGAAAATGCATTGGCCTTACCCACTCTGCCCCCCAGCAATGTGAGCTTGCAAGCCCTTCATTGGATACTACATGGTAACTCACCACCTTTTGAGGACATTAGGATTTGACAATAATTGCTGATTTTGCCAGTGATACCTCACTGTGAATGAATAATTCAAAAAGCTAATTAATGAACAATTTTTCAAATGTTCCTTTAAGCAATTAAACACAGCATCAGTAGTAATGACTCTCACAAGGGAGGGCTATCAGTCACTGTGATAACTCTACTCTCATTATGTAGCAACAGTAAACTGTTGACCCCATCTTTTAATTCTTTCCCATTGCAATTTTCTTAAACAATTAACCAGGTCAGTAAAAATGAAATGTGACAAACTGTGATTTTTTTTAAGGTTTGTGAGCGGCACAGTGGCACAATGGTTAGCACTGCTCCCTCACAGCGCCAGAGACCCAGGTTCAATTCCTACCTCAGGCGGCTGACTGTGTGGAGTTTGCACATTCTCCCTGTGTCTGTGTGGGTTTCCTCCAGGTGCTCTGGCTTCCTCCCACAGTCCAAAAATGTGCAGGTTAGGTGAATTGGCCATGCTAAATTGCCCCTAGTGTTAGGTGAAGGGTAAATGTAGGGGAATGGGGTCTGGGTGGGTTGCGCTTCAGCGGGCTGGTGTGGACTTGTTGGGCCGAAGGGCCTGTTTCTACACTGTATGTAATCTAATCTAAGCTGAAAATTATCATCGATTTTAGTTAAAACACATCTACCTGGAGAATAACAATATTGTATATAACTCTCACTGAAAGTGAATGTCATGGTGTGGGACTACCTCTCACCATTATGTTAATAACATCTTGTTGCTCTTTCTTTTTGAGAGGACTGCAAAACAAGAAATGGCCACCTTTACGATCTGTAATTATCATCTGAGCATATGGAACGGCCTTCAGGGTAGGATAGTAATGCAGTTGGATAAAAAGTGCCTCAAAGAATTTTGGTCGTGTATGAAGGAAGCAAGATGGATCAGAAAAAAATGACTTTGTCTCAACAGATTTCATTACTCAGCGTCTGAAGGGTAATCATCATTCCAACCTGCTTGGTGACAAACAGTAGTATCGGTGAGAGAACAGGGAGAACAAAAATAGAAAGAAAAAAGTCAATTAAATATTGTGAAGAAAATATTGATTAACAAGATAAGCTTGCCTTCTAAGCAAAAATTTTGTTCTACTCACTTTAGATGTTGAATCAATACAAAAGGTGTCAAATGCTGATGCTTTGTTTTAATAATGCATCTTAATTCCAAACTTCAGAAGAACACTTCCAACTGAACTGGGGTCAATTTACATTTCCCACAGTGGTTATTCTTGCTTCTGTCTCTTGTTACTTTTTCACCTGTGTAAACAAAGTATCAGCTTTTATGGCCCCTATCAAGGAGACCCAACAGAGATTAATAGCTTTTGAAGGGGCAGGTTTAATAGAGTAATTACATTGAGTATTCAAATGATGTCTTTTAATTGCAACAGTGAAAATTAAGCACTATGTGAGGGCTGTCTAACTCAGCAGATGAAACCATGTTTATTTTAACTCACTGCCCATCAACTGAATGACAATATGTGCTATTCAGTCACTCACTGAAGTTGGACTCGTATCAGGGAAGCAGGAGAGCTGCTACTGTTGATGTCAGTCTGTGAAAGAAAGCAAGCCAATGATGGCAGCAAGGGAGCAGCTACTGAAAATATTCAAAGATAATTTAGCATGGGAGTCAGTCCTGTAAATCCCACAGGAGGGAACCATTTGGAAATTGTGAAAGCACCACTGCTAAAACTGGAGAAATTCTCCCCCCCCCTGCAGCCATCCCAGGGAAGGGATGTTGAACCATGGGATTGAGCTGTGATCAGTGGGCATTTCAATGCATCGAATTGCAAGTCCATCGTGGATCTAGTAAAGGCCATATACTCCTGCCCCCATACGACAGTAACTTGGACTAATGTTGGGGTGGGATTGGGGGAAGGGTGTAGCACTCAGGTTGGGAGAGGGATGAATACATCTCTGGGATGGATGCATGTTTACTCCGTGTTTCATTGTATCTGTTACTTTGCAGAATGTTTTGTACACTAGCCAAAGATTCAATGTTTCTCTACTTCCTCTATACTTACTGAGTAAAACAAGGTATGTCTCCTCTCCACCCACCCACCACCTTGCTTCTACTTAGTTGGTCAGAATCATTCATTCCACATATTTTGGCACTGCTGCATCTTTTATTACTTTCACAAGTTTGGTATAATAGATTTCGCAGTGTGAACCTCCCAGCACTCCTGTATTTTTTGAGGAATTCTGGTTTCCCTGTTATAGGAAAGATGTGATGAAACTTGAAAGGGTTCAGAAAAGATTTACAGAGATGTTGCCAACATTGGAGAGTTTGAGCTATAGGGAGAGGCTGAATAGGGTGGGACTATTTTCCCTGGAGTGTTAGAGGTGGAGGGGGTGACCTTATAGAAGTTTATAAAATTATAAGGAGCACGCATAGGATAAACAGTCAAGGTCTTTTCCTCAGAGTAGGAGAATCCAAAAATCGAGGGCATGGGTTTAAGTTGAGAGGGGAAAGATTTGAAAGGGACCTAAGGGATAACATTTTCACCCATTGGATTGTGCGTATATGGAATGAGCAACCAGAAGTGGTGATGGAAGCTGGTAAAACTGCAACATGTAAAAGGCATCTGGATAGGTATATGAATAGAAAGGGTTGAGAGCAATATCGACCAAATGCTGGCAAATGGGACTAGATTAATGGAGAATATTTGGTCGGCATAGTCAAGTTGGACCAAAGAGTCTGTTTCCGTGCTGTACATCTCTATGACTCTCAGACTCTAAGACAAAGAAGAGGATACCAAGTAGGTCAGACTGCAGCAAAGACACATTTATCAACTTGCTGGTACTAGTAAATGGCTATTGCATATTTAACCAGTTTCTTCAAGAGACTATTAACTTTGCAGGTATCATAAATCTTGTCCATTTTCTTAACCAGGAACATGTGTTTTCAATAAATGTCACTAGGTGGTGCTATACATTTTAAGATAATATTTTTATTTTGCGCCCTATTTCAACTGGAGTGCACCTTATGCAATGGTTATAAAAGAGCCTCCTGGCTGTGCACCATGATCAAAACCTTCCTGGCCAATTCCATTGCCATTAACATAAGATTTACCAAGAGCACAGAGGTGGCATGGGTGTTTTTCAAATTTAACATTCACATGACTAGAGTCATAGAGTCATAGAGATGTGCAGCACGGAAACAGAACTTTCAGTCCAACTCATCCATGCCAACCAGATATCCTAACCTGATCTGGTCCTGTTTGCCAGCACTTGGCCCAAATCCCTCAAAACCCTTTCTATTCACATACCCATCCAGATTCCTTTTAAATGCTGTAATTGTACCAGCCACCACCACTTCCTCTGGCAGTTCATTCCATACATGCATCACCCTCTGTGAGAAAAGGTTGTCCCTTAGGTCCCTTTACATCTTTCCCCTTTCTCCCTAAACCTATGCCCTCTAGTTCTGGACTCCCCCACCGCACGGAAAGGACCTTGTCTATTTATCCTACCCATGCCCCTCATGATTTTACAAATCTCTATAATGTCACCCCTCAGCCTCCAATTCTCCAGGGAAAACAGCTCCAGCCTTTTCAGCCTCTCCTTATAGCAAAATCCTAGGAAAGGTTGGAGGGGTATGGGCCACAAGTGGGCAATTTAGTTTAGGATTATATTTGGCATGGACTGGTTGGACCGAAGGATCTGTTTCTGTGCTGTATGACTCTATGACTCTATAAAATAACACACATTACATTTCACTTTTTGTCATCAAAATTTGTTGAGATTAGCTTAGTCAGCAACTTAAATGTCTGGGCTCCCTCATGGTTGGTGCACATAGAGGGGAGTTGGAGACATTTATTTTTCACAGAATGAATGATGGCCCAGATGTTTTGATGGACAAACTGTCAGAGCAGCACAGACTGGAGTTGCATGTCAGGACCAAGTGGGATGGCAAATGCCACAGACTCTGTGGGAATTGCCCAAGAAATTGAAACATCTGACGGGCAACTCCCCTGCACCTGGATCTCTCTGAGAAAGCTCCTTAAAGTTGGAGGATTTGGTGGGTTCTGACTCAGTGAAGCTTAATAATTACCTAAGGAAAATTAAAATGTTAAGAACCTTCTCTAACTCCTAGCTAACTTCACGATCCCAAAAACTAACAACTTACCCCTGCTAACCAGAGTCATCCCCACTCACTCTTGACCACCAGACACACCATTCTCCACCTACCTGATCCACTGCCTCCTTCCACTGATCTCATAGCCCCTATCAACCTACTACTCCTCATTCCTCATTGGCTCAAGCCTGCTGGACCTGACAAGCCCCTCACACCTCACGCCTCGACCCTCAGTCCACCTGATCCGACACTCCCCACCAACCTCATCATTGGTGGACAATCCTCCAACTACCAACCTACCCTAAGTTCCCATTCACTTACCTGACCACCCAGCACCCTACCCACCTCACACACGTGCCACCCTATCTAATTCACCCACTTAGAACCCTATCTATCTCACCCACCTGATCCCTATCTACCTCACCCACCTGAATCCTACCCACTTCACCTACTTGGAAGCCTACCCATCTGGCACCCTACTGACCACATCCACCAAAACACGCTATCACCTCTTACCCACCTAGTACTCTAAACCTTCAACCAACTGTTACCCTAACCCTCTTAGTATCTTATCTACTAACCATTTCACAGGAGCTTTTGAAAAAACTGGTTAAATATACAATAGCTATTTACTAGTACAGCTGGCTGCAGTACTGTACATTTAACTCACAGAATTTAGCACACTGATTGTTACTAAAGGGTTTATGGTTTCTATGAAGATCTAGGCTGCTGGATTCCTGGAAATGTTAGCAACAGGAGGCTCATGTCCAGGAATCTCCATAATAGAAGATATCCAAAGCTAAGAGGGTAATTTTTTTATCCACTCAGAGTTGGAAATAGGATTTTTGGAAGTACTTTTTTTTGTTTGCTCTTTAATGGACATTCATGTGAATGTCCCATGTTGTACTCACCATGCTATGACTGAACTTGCAGGCTCAACGGACTCTCCATTCTATGTTGTGGAAAGGACATGGTCTGGAAACAATCCCAGTAGGTATAATTGAAATGTTGAGAGTGTGTTGCTGGAAAAGCACAGCAGGTCAGGCAGCATCTGAGGAGCAGGAGAATCGATGTTTCAGGGCAGAGACCTTCATCATCTCTGGCTCGAAACGTCGATTCTCCTGCTCCTCGGATGCTGCCTGACCTGCTATGCTTTTCCAGCAACACACTTTCGACTCTGATCTGCAGCATCTGCAGTCCTCACTTTCTCATCATTGAAATGTTGTAAACTTGTAAGGGTTCTGCCAGCCAGCGACTTGAGATAGACCCACATTAGACAGCACTAACACATCCCTTTAAGCCTCTCACTTTCTCACCTTGACTGACTGTTCCCACCACATGCAGAATATTAGGCCCTCTTCCATTCCTTCATGCCTCTGATCCCACTCTACACCATGCCTAATTACTATCCTTGCTGGTCTTGAGCCACCATGCAAGCTGCCACTATCCCACTTTCCTGCCTATGCTACAGAGTTTAATAAGGAAAACCATTGAGCTTAGACGCAACCAGACAAAGCCGCAACTGTTGCACTAACATGAACCAGGTGCCACAAGATTCTACTGTGTCACTGACTTTATCTTGAAGGTATGATGGATATAATTAAAAAACATTTTACTTTAATGAGTGCTCATGACATACAAATGTATTACAAGTGGGAACCCATTACAGGAAGGCCTGAGGCCAGAGTCACACTGATGTAATCTCTGTATCTTAACGTACTGTCGGGAAATTAAAATTCCAGCTCCTGCCTACATCAGTCACCCCACATGCTACAATTCCTGCTCTTACAGGCCCCGATCCCCAGTCATCAACACACCCCACCTCTCTTTCAAGAAATAAATCCTTAAATCGACGTTCAAGTAAACTCTAAACTAAACTATTTTCGTTATTATGCTACTATAAATCCAGATTCTCAGGTGAATTTCCGATTCTGCTTGACTGCAACTTGTTGAGTTAGAACCCTTGAAAAATAGTTTTGTGGTAATTAATAAAAGCAACATTCTGTGGATTCTGGCAATCTGGATTAGAAACTGAAAATGCAGAGAAACTCAGCAGATCTGACAGCATCTGTGGAAAGAGAAACAGAGTTAACATTTTGAATCCAATATGATTCCTAGCCAGAACCATTACAATTAAGGGATTTTGCTTTGAATAAAATATGAACATTCCAACTCTCAAGGTCAGCTTGCGATGTCATAAGAGTTAATTGGCTCTTTAAGAATTTTAAATTGTTTTCTGTTGGATGGCTTCTGAGCACATCTGCAGTCAGTCAGCTGTGGCTTCATTGGCAGCAGCTTTGCCTCTGAGTCAATAGGCTGTGAGTACAAGGGCTCCCTCTAGGACATGAGTGCATAATCAACACTGATGGTCTGCTGTTCATGTTGTCTTTCAAATAGAAATTAAACAGAGGACGTACTGTCTGCTGGATGTAAGAGAACCCACAGCACTGCTTCAAAGAAGACCATGGAAATTATCCCTGATGCTCCAGTCATTATTTACATCTCAATCAACATCTCGAAAAACAGTCTGGCTGGTCATTATCACTGTTTGTGCAAGTTTGCTGTAGGCAGATTGGCCACTATGTTACTGGAAACTACATGTTAAATTGGCTGTAAAGGACTTCTGGGCATCGTTTGGTCATGAAAGTCATCATTACAAGTTATTTTTTTGGCTTGTACTTGAACAAGACATCTCAACTTCTAGATGTTTCTGATGTAACATATCTTAGCAACATAAGTGTCAGACACAAACTTTGGAACTTTTGAAAATAGGTCACTGCAATAAACAATACATCTTGACAGCTACAATATTTTTAACATGATAGATAAATTGCATATTTCCTGTCTAGAAATCTTTCCAAATACAGAGATTCAAACTTTTGTAATGACTGCTCTTTCTCAATCATCTCACCAGTATTGCTTGCTTTGCTGGGAGAGATACCATACACAGTTACTTGATCTGTCCCAGGTGCTGTTGTTTTAGGAGGCACTTATGATTCAATATATTGACCATATGCAGCTTTGTATGCTTTTTGCAATTTAAGATCAAAATATTTTTAGAAATATTTTATTCAGCTGTCCAATATCAGCTACAAATAAATTTCTTAACAGGTTTATGATACCTGACAATTTAGGCACGTACATGTCTGAAAATCTCATAGTGCCAAGATACTGTTGAAGGGCTTTTTATTTGTCTGTGCATTTGATCACTTCCATCCTTTTTCCATCAGCCATGAGCATGCTTTGCCTTATGCAACTGACTTCTCATAATTCAAATTCCACTTATTCATATTTAATTTAATTGTCGGATCCTTTCCAACCTTTGGTCATGTTTCTGTTCAGTCAATTAACAATTCAGAATATTATTTATAAACTAAATTACACTCACTCAATATTATGTAATATTTGTGAACTTATTCATTGGAAAATTTCTGAAGTTATGGTGATCCCAAAGGGTATTCTGGTAGACACATATCTGCCAAAAAAACCTGTTAAATATGTACAAGTTGGATCAGTTTCATGCAATGATACTTTTCAGTACATTGGTACTTAATCTTCTCAAGACCTATTAGAAATAGGCAATAAATGTTAGCCTTGTGAACAACACCCACATCCAGAGGAGCAATTAACAAACCACAGTTTACATCAAGGCATTGGCATTTCATATCTACAGGCAGAATCTTCACAGGCCAGACAAAAGAACATAAGAACTAGGAGCAGGAGTAGGCAATGCAGCCCCTTGAACCTTCTCCGCCACTTAATACAAACATTGCTAATCTCAACTCAGCCTCAATTTCACTTTCCTGCCTGCTCCCATTGCTTACGCGAAAGTGAGTAGTGCAGATGCTGGACATTAGAGTTGAGAGTGTGATGCCGGAAAAGCACAGCAGGTCAGGCAGCATCCGAGGAGCAGGGGAATCGACGTTTCAGGAAGCCCTTCCAGATGAAGGGCTTTTGCCCGAAATGTCGATTTTCCTGCTCCTCGCAAGTTGCCTGATCTGTTGTACTTTTCCAGCACCACACTCTCAACTCTGCTCTCATTACTTGTTGACCCATGACTAATTAAAAATCGGCCTATCTCTTTCTTAAGTTTATCCAGTTTCCTGGCATCCACCACACACTGGGGTAGTGAATTCCACAGATTCATGAACATTTAAGAGAAGTAATTTTTTTTCTCATCTCTGTCTTAAATATGTCATCCCTTAACCTAAAACTATGACATTTGATTCTAGATTGTCCCACAAGGGTACCATCCTCTCTGCATCTACTTTGAGAATGTGAGCACTGCAGATTGTGGAGATCAGAGTTGCTCAGATCTTCGACTCTGCATCTTCTTTGTCAATCCCCCTTTAGCATCTTGGAAACCTCAATTAGAATTCCTCCCATCTTTCTAAACTCTGGTGAGTTTAGGCCTAAACTGCTCAACCTCTCTTTATAAAGACAAGCCTTTCAACTCTGAAACTAATCTTGTGAATCTTCTCTGAACTGCTTCGAATGCAGTTACATCCTTCCACGAGTAAGGGGACCAAACTGTACACAGCGATGCAGATTCAAGCTCTCCAATGCTTCATGCAATTGTAACAATGCTTCACTGCTTTTCTATTCTGTCTCTTTCATAATAAGTAATGTGCCCTCCTTATTACCTGTCCCAACATAGTGGCTTTCTGTGACTCATGCACAAGGATACTCAGATGTTTCTGCTCTGAAGCATTTTGAAGTTTCTTTCCATTTAGGTAATAACTTGCATTTTTATTCTGTGGTGAGAAATTAGGGAGATGCATAAGAAATTGAGCAAGGCCTTTCTCGACATTGGAAGCAATAAGTGACATTTTCCAACTATGTTCTGGACATCAAGATGAGATTCCCACAAGTGAGAACTAGAGGACAACTATTGGGGTTCAATGCTCCTTATCACACTGGTTATTATTTAATCATGCCCCAGTAAAATGCATTTGCCTATTTTACCACCTGCCAGATAAAAACTAGATGCTGAGAATTCCCAACATGAAAGTCAGAAAAGATAATCGGGACTCCAGCTCCTCCAGAGATATATCTTAGAAACCCGGCACCAATGTCTCAGGGCATAGTCCAGTCAGAATGTTACTTATAAATTAACTTACATTCCCTCAATGTTGCCGTCAGCATGCTATGTCTGCAGACATTGGCATCTGACACTATTGTATCACATCTCCTATCCATTTACAGTATGTTTCTGCCATTTAATACTTGTCAGAGTTGTCAGCAGTGATCAGTCAAGGGGCAGGCGTGGTGCTGTATGGCTAGGGAGAGATTGAGAGGAATGGAAGTGCAAGTCGAGGTGGAGGAAGTGGTGATTTGTCCCATATGAGTGAGTGACCAGGCAGCACAGAGGCCATGCTATGTTATTCATGTCGGGGAATTTGGTGAGTGGGAATGAGAGAGGGAAGATATTGCATACACTAGTGAAAGTGGTAGAGCACGAGCCTTGGTGTGAGATGTGACCAGTAGCAGAGATAGAGTTAGTGTGAGGTAACAGAGAGAAGAGATGGCACATAACCTGACAAAGTGAAAATGGTCATTGACATTTTTCTGACAGCACTGGGCATTCTTCCAGATGGCTGAGACTGCACTGACCTGAGTGGCAACCAGGCTGGCATTCTGGTTCCTCTGGAAGTCCTGTGGGAAGAGAACATTCTGTCTGCAAAGTGGATCGCCAAGAATTTCTTTACCTAACAAGTTCAGTGATAATTTCATGAACCATGCAGGGTAATTTCAGGCTGGCAGTGTTTGACTGGGTCCACAACAGCCTTTTAAAGATAGTACAAGTGTCAGGATATTCCAGCCCTGCGTATTTCCAGCTACAGTGAGTGGGAGAGTCTAGCATTGGACAAGATGAGTGTGGGAGGCAGTTGACATGGCTATTTTGAGATTAAAGAATGAGAAAACTGGTAAGACCTCGCAAAGAGAAACCCTCCATGAAGCTCAATGGAAATGGCACTCTCCCAAAACATGGCATTAGGCTACTTCCATTATGTCCTTAATTTGAGATAGACAATAGACAATAGGTGCAGGAGTAGGCCATTCTGCCCCTTGAGCCAGCACCACCATTCATTATGATCATGGCTGATCATCCTCAATCAGTATCCTGTTCCTGCCTTATCCCCATAACCCTTGATTCCACTATCTTTAAGATGTTCTTTCTGTGAACTTATATTTAAATATTTTAAGTCGGGCATACTTTTTCTCTTTCGTGACTTGATATCATCACCCCACTTGAATTTCTAGCCAAGATTTTCTGAACTAGTGAATCTCCTGGGGTCAGAAGCATTTATTTAGCATCAGCCCTACAAATTTCTGGGCTTGTCCCTTGGCCTGCCTAATATGGAGTGGGGTGAGTCGCACATAAAAGTAACTTCTATTTGTAATTTTCTAATTTTCCATCTCACTTCTGCAATTGATCGCTCTGTGTTTAGCTCCTCATCACAGCATTCCTGTGGAATACACACACACACACACACACACACCTCCCCTCAACAGATGGAGCATACCATATGATCCTGGTGTGCTGTGCTCTTCACATTTGGAGCAGGCAATGAGACGATGTGCTGGATGCTAAGGGACTGAGAAAGTGGGAGCAGTCCTGCAAGGAGGACAATGGGGACACTGGAGAGGAGGAAGCTCTCTTTATCCTGAACAGACTTCTCTTTATCCTGAACAGAGCTCTGCTGCATTGGTTGCTACAATCCAGACAGGACCTGACTGATACCAGGTTCCAATAGATAAGAGGTGGGTGCAACAGACTATCATGGGATGTAAAATAGTCTTTGGTCATCATACTGCCATTTGCTTTGCCTTGTGAGAGTGAACTGAAGCTTCTGGTTTTGTTTGCATTCACTTTTAATGGTTTTAAGGGAAAGCTCAACTTTTGAACTATCTGATTGCATGTCAGCGTGTGATGTTCACCTGCTGGACAATGACAAGACGCAGGGCATTGGGGTCAGCGCAGTGGTAACTCAGAGACGGTGTTGACACGATGTAGCTAAGGACGGTAAACTCCATCTGGTGTAAGCGAATGGGGTTGCATGTGTGCAGGAGTGTCAGCTGTGTTGGCTATGTGCTGTGATCAATATGGTTTGTGGCTGCTGTGCCATTACGCTGCAGATGAAGGGCAATACCATATTGTCTGAGTGCACTGAGGCCTTTTAAAAATGGTGCCGGCACCAGAAGTGTCTGTCTTTAGGCAGATATTTGCTGAGTGACAAGTTCTGGAAATGATGTTTGATAGAATGGGGCTAAAACCGAGAGGGATGGAACCCCCAGGGCTGGGGTAGGTTGTTAATGAAATGAGTTTGCTAAGATGTGTTGAGAGATCTTGCTAGGTGTCACAGAGAGAAATCTCTGTGAAACTCAAAGATACTTAGAAAAATAATTGTAAGATTCAGCTGATAGTAACTGCATTTTTTTTCTTTCAATCAATCTTTAAAGGTCTCATTTTTGAAGTTCAAAGTGCAGGTGAATTCATTGATCCAGCACTTTAGGTTACTCCGCACAACATGTTACACATTTGAGGCAAGTGTCACTAACTTTGCATTAGACTCGTTTAATATTCTACTTAACTTTTTGTGAACTGATACACTGAGTGTGTTTAGCTGAAAATCAATAGCTGTCTTTATTGAAGTGTGTAATCATCACAAAAGAAGACTATTTGACCTATTGTGTCTTTGCTGGTTCTCTGTGTCTCTGTCTCAGTCAGTTTTGCATTTAACATTATTTTCTGTTTGAATTTCTTCCATAAGAAATTATTCTCCTTCTTTGAATGCTCTTCCACTCTATGACACTGTTTGTTTTATTCTTTGATTGTCTGACAAGGATAGTTATACTTACTCTTTATATTCTCTAGCAAAATGGCAATATATTTTCCCTCAGCATGCTAAAATAAATGCTTGACATTAATATGCTCACATTTTCTTGACCACTGGATTCATCTGCTGTTGGTCAGTTGGGTCTATTTAGGTTTTGCTGCATTAAGCTATATATCTGTTTGTTGGACATTATTTATTGAAGACCTGGTTCAAAAGTGATACACTAGTTGTATCTTGCTGGGTCCAGATCTCTGCAAGTGAATTGCTGTCTGTAGACAGGAACACTGGAAATTCCCTTCCAGGGTTTTATCCGATGGGTCAGTGTAACTTCAGCAGATCTGTGAAAATTCTGTTTACCCGGTTTATACAGGGTTTTGGTAAAGGTTATGATGGAAATTCCCAGCAGGAGTACTTTTCCTTAAAACTGACTGTGACTCGACCACTTCTTGTTCTGACTACAATTCTGTCTTTCATAACACTGTCTGTTTACAAGAGTTACCATTTTCTCTCCAGTCTTTTACAAATCAATCTGCCTTCTACGTTGGTTTGAAATATTTTATTTGTTGCAATGGTTCTGTTCAAGTATTCATCTGTAATGTGCAATATTTATTGAACATGTTCATTATAATCCTATCATATCTCATCCAGTGAAGTGCATGCCTGTACTTTCCATGTATTATTTCCTAAAGCAGTTATTCTTGGACATGACTAACAGTGTTATTTTGACTTGCTCTATACATTGAGACTAGAAGGGACATGCAGCAAGTCAGCATCACTGTGAGGTGGACTGGGAGAGTGGACTTGCATAAGGAGGTTAGCAGCCATGGGAGGTACAAACTAATGACAGAGAGTCCCTTCAACTTATTTTTGTTTTGTCAGAATGGAACTGTGAAATCACAGGAAAATATGTAGGTGATTTGTGGGCATTTCTTCCATGAGTGCTTTGGTTAGCCAAGTGGTTTAAATCAGGAGATGTTATTACAACTGAAGAGTACAGTTAGGAAATTCACTGTTAAAACATATAACATCCAATTCAATTAGTTAAATAGAATAGAGATGGCTAGGCAAGGTGATGTATTGCAGCTTTAGCATGTGGGAGCTTGTACAATTCACAATAACCACATTCGTATAAGTTTTGGCTGCTTGAAGGACTTCGGCTCAGAGTTGATTAACTGGAATCCAATCTGCGGACCCTGCACTGCATCAGGGAGGGGGAAAGTGGCCTGGATAATACGTTTCAGGAGAAGTTAGGAATTAATTACATCAAATTGCGATTATGATCAGGGACAGGAGGGTGTGACTGCAAGTGAGGCAAATATTGGGATCCAGAATTTAGCTTCAGAGAAGCCTCAGTCAGTGTCCTTTTCCTGCATAGGTACAAGGTTCCTGCTCCCGGTGTGGACACAGGGGATGAACAAACTGACAAAACCATGATGGTACAGTATATCATTCAAGTGGGGAGAAAAGAGAATTATTGTAGTTTTACAGGATAGCATAGAGTTGAAAGGTGTGGCACTGGAAAAAGCACAGCAGGTCAGGCAGCATCCAGGGAGCAGGAGAGTTGACGTTTTGGGCATAAACCCTTAATCACAACTGTGCTACTTCTCGGATGCTGCCTGATCTGCCGTGCTTTTCCAGCACCACACTTTTCAACTCCTACTTCCCAGCATCTGCAAACCTGACTTTCTGCTATGGGATAGCATAATTAAGGGAAGAGATCGTGTTTTCTGCAGCAAAGATGGAGAATCCTGAATGGCTATTTGCCTACCTAGTGCCACTTCAAAATAACTCCTCTGGGGTGGAAAAAAACTTGGAATCAGAGGAGAAGGATCTAGATGTTGTGGATTTTGTAGGTACAAAAGATATAAGTAGGACAGGAAAACAGGACATGGTCATGGATTACGACAACTTGGGACTGATTTGAAAAGCAGAATGATAGAGGGAATAATCTCAGGATTATCAACTGAGCCAAGTGCATTTTGGCATCATGTAAATAAGATTACAGGAGGAAATGTGTGGCTCAAAGACAGGTGTGGGAGAAATGGGTTCTGTTTCATGGGACACTGGCATTAGTACTGGAGAAATAGACCTGTTGGTTTAGATTGGCTTCGTTTGAACCATGCTGGGTCCAGTGTCCTGGCAAATCATAACTTTGGTTGTGGATAGTGTTTTAAACTAATTAGAGGGGGACAGAATACAATTGAAGGAAATATAAAAAGTTAAAAAGAAACAAGAGAGCAGAGATTCAGGAGAGCGAAGAAATGAACAATATTCAAAGTGCAACAGGAAGGGGCAGAAAATATCAACAGAAGGCTGGATTCTGGTTAATCCAAGATGGAGGATGGGAAAAATTTCTGGTTGTAACAGCTGCCCCTTTTTTTGAGGTATTTTAGGTATTGGAGGTGATTTCCTCGAATTCCAGGAGTAGCAATTACTGTTTATATGCTGTTGCATTGTTTTGGAACTTTGGAAAAAAAAAGTCAAAACAACAGCAGTTTAAAAGGGAGCAGAGCAGACAAAGGAAGCACATGGTGAGGACAGTGCAGGAGACAGACACACACACACACACACACACATATACATCGGAGTGCATCTGGGAAAATTAACAAACAGTGAAATTCACAACTAATCTTGGAGGAACTGTTGGGCAAAGTTCACAGCACAGAATCAGATAAGTTAATTGTTGTTTTAAGTCTGTCCAAGAGAAAGGTGCAGTAGTGAGTATAGTGGATTCTTTCTTGATTATATGTTTTTTGGAGATAAGTCTCTTGATTAAACTTAAAATATAAGCCATAGCTATTAATTTAACCTGGGGCAGTGTTTGTAGAGGAATAAGATGGTGTTATTTTCTGGGTCTGTAGATTGTGAAGGAGCAAAAATGGCCTTTGCAGTGATATGTACTTCTTGTCAGATGTGGGAGTTTAAAGAGAATTTAAGGGTTACTGCGGATTATATCTGCCATAAATGCTGTTGGATGCGAATTTTATCAGATTGAGTGGATCGGTTGGAGAGATAGATAGAAGCGATAAGGAATTTGCAACAGTATGTGATGGATGGTAGTTATAGGAAGGGGGGAAAGTCTCAGATACAGTTCACATAGATGGGTTAACTCCAGGAAGGGTGAGAGAGGTCGGCACCTAGGGCAGGAGTCTTTTGTGGATATACCCATTTCAAACAGGTATGCTGGTTTGGAAAATGTAGGGGGTGATGGATTCTCAGGGGAACGTAGCACGAACAGCCATGTTTCTGGTATTGAGACTGACTCTAATGCAACGAGGGGTACGTCGGCTTCCAAGAGATCAATTGTGCTAGGGGATTCTGTAGTCTGAGGTACTGACAGATGTTTCTGTGGCCAGCAGAGAAAAAGCAGAATGGTGTGTTATTTCCCTGGTGCCAGGATCAAGGATGTCTCAGAGAGGGTGCAGAATGTTCTCACGGGGGAGAGGGGCCAGCAGGAGGTCATTGTCCACATTGGAACCAACGACATTGGAAGGGAAAAGGTTGAGGCTCTGGAGGGAGATTACAGAGAGTTAGGCAGAAATTTAAAAAGGAGGTCCTCAAGGGTAGTAATATCTGGATTACTCCCAGTGCTACGAGCTAGTGAGGGCAGGAATAGGAGGATAGAGCAGATGAACGCATGGCTGAGGAGCTGGTGTATGGGAGAAGGATTCACATTTTTGGATCATTGGAATCTCTTTTGGGTAGAAGTGACCTGTACAAGAAGGACGGATTGCACCTAAATTGGAAGGGGACTAATATACTGGCAGGGAAATTTGCTAGAACTGCTTGGGAGGATTTAAACTAGTAAGGTGGGGAGGGTGAGACCCAGGGAGATAGTGAGGAAAGAGATCGATCTGAGACGGGTACAGCTGAGAACAGAAGTGAGTCAAACAGTCAGGGCAGGCAGGGACAAGGTAGGACTAATAAATTAAACTGAATTTATTTCAATGCAAGGGGCCTGACAGGGACGGCAGATGAACTCAGGGCATGGTTAGGAACATGGGACTGGGATATCATAGCAATTACAGAAACACGGCTCAGGGATGGGCAGGACTGGCAGCTTAATATTCCAGGATACAAATGCTACAGGAAGGATAGAAAGGGAGGAAAGAGAGTGGGGGGAGTGGCATTTTTTATAAGGGATAGCATTACAGCTATGCTGAGGGAGGATATTCCCGGAAATACATCCAGGGGAGTTATTTGGGTGGAACTGAGAAATAAGAAAGGAATGGTCACATTATTGGGATTGTATAATAATCAGAGGGAAGTTGAGAAACAAATTTGTAAGGATATCTCAGTTATCTGTAAGAATAATAGGGTAGTTATGGTAGGGGATTTTAACTTTCCAAACATCGACTGGGACTGCCATAGTGTTAAAGGTTTAGATGGAGAGGAATTTCTTAAGTGTGTACAAGACAATTTTCTGATTCAGTATGTGGATGTACCTACTAGAGGAGGTGCAAGACTTGACCTACTCTTGGGAAATAAGCCAGGGCAGGTGACTGAGCTGTCAGTGGGGGAGCACTTTGGGACCAGCGACCATAATTCTATTCATTTTAAAATAGTGATGGAAAAGGATAGACCAGATCTAAAAGTCGAAGCCCTAAATTGGAGAAAGGCCAATTTTGATGGTATTAGGCAAGAACTTTCGAAAGCTGATTGGAGGCAGGTGTTCGCAGGTAAAGGGATGGCTGGAAAGTGGGAAGCTTTCAGAAATGAGATAACAGGAATCCAGAGAAAGTATATTCCTGTCAGGGTAAAAGGGAAGGCTGGTAGGTGTAGGGAATGCTGGATGACGAAAGAAATTGAGGGTTTGGTTAAGAAGAAGAAGGAAGCATATGTCAGGTATAAACAGGAGAGATCGAGTGAATCCTTAGAAGAGTATAAAGGAAGTAGGAGTATACTTAAGAGGGAAATCAGGAGGGCAAAATGGGGACATGAGATAGCTTTGGAAAATAGAATTAAGGAGAATCCAAAGGGTTTTAACAAATATATTAAGGACAAAAGGGTAACGAGGGAGAGAATAGGGCCTCTCAAAGATCAGCAAGGCGGCCTTTGTGTGGAGCCACAGAAAATTGGAGAGATACTAAATGAATATTTTGCATCAGTATTTACTGTGGAAAAGGAGATAGACTGTAGGGAAATAGATGGTGACATCTTGCAAAATGTCCAGATTACAGAAGAGGAAGTCCTGGATGTCTTGAAATGGTTAAACGTGGATAAATCCCCAGGACCTGATCAGGCGTACCCGAGAACTCTGTGGGAAGCTGGAGAAGTGATTGCTGGGCCTCTTGCTGAGATATTTGTATCATTGATAGTCACAGGTGAGGTGCCGGAGGACTGGAGGTTGGCAAGCGTGGTGCCACCGTTTAAGAAGGGCGGTAAAGACAAGCCAGGGAACTATAGACCGGTGAGCCTGACTTCGGTGGTGGGCAAGTTGTTGGAAGGAATCCTGAGGGACAGGATGTACATGTATTTGGAAAGGCAAGGACTGATTCAGGATAGTCAACATGGCTTTGTGCATGGGAAATCATGTCTCACAAACTTGATTGAGTTTTTTGAAGAAGTAACAAAGAGGATTGATGAGGGCAGGACAGTAGATGTGGTCTATATGGACTTCAGTAAGGTGTTCGACAAGGTTCCCCATGGGAGACTAATTACCAAGGTTAAATCTCACGGAATACAGGGAGATCTAGCCATTTGGATACAGAATTGGCTGAAAGGTAGACGACAGAGGATGGTGGTGGAGGGTTGTTTTTCGGACTGAAGGCCTGTGACCAGTGGTGTGCCACAAGGATCGGGGCTAGGCCCTCTACTTTTTGTCATTTACATAAATTATTTGGATACGAGCATAAGAGGTACAGTAGTAAGTTTGAGATGACACCAAAATTGGAGGTGTAGTGGACAGCGAAGAGGGTTATCTCAGATTACAACAGGATCTGGACCAGATGGGCCAATGGGCTGAGAAGTGGCAGATGGAGTTTAATTCAGATAAATGCGAGGTGCTGCATTTTTGGAAAGCAAATCTTAGCAGGACTTATACACTTAATGATAAGGTCCTAGGGAGTGTTGCTGAACAAAGAGACCTTGGAGTGCAGGTTCATAGCTCCTTGAAAGTGGAGTCGCAGGTAGATAGGATAGTGAAGAAGGCGTTTGGTATGCTTTCCTTTATTGGTCAGAGTATTGGGAGGTCATGTTGTGGCTGTACAGGACATTTGTTAGGCCACTTTTGGAATATTGCGTGCAATTCCAGTCTCCTTCCTATCGGAAAGATGTTGTGAAACTTGAAAGGATTCAGAAGAGATTTACAAGGATGTTGCCAGGGTTGAAGGATCTGAGCTACAGGGAGAGGCTAAACAGGCTGGGGCTGTTTTCCCTGGACCGTTGGTGTCTGAGGGGTGACCTTATAGAGGTTTACAAAATTATGAGGGGCATGGATAGGGTAAACAAACAAAGTATTTTCCCTGGGGTCGGTGAGTTCAGAACTAGAGGGCAAGGTTTAGGGTGAGAGGGGAAAGATATAAAAGAAACCTAAGGGGTGACTTTTTCACACAGAGGGTGGTACGTGTATGGAATGAGCTGCCAGAGGAAGTGGTGGAGGCTGGTACAATTACAACATTTAAGAGACATTTGGATGGGTATATGAATAGGAAAGGTTTGGAGGGATATGGGCCGGGTGCTGGCAGGTGGGACTAGATTGGGTTGGGATATCTGGTCGGCATGGATGGGTTGGACCGAAGGGTCTGTTTCCATGCTGTACATCTCTATGACTCTATGACTCTAAGAGTGCAGCAGAAATTAGAACCAGAATAAGCAATAATGATTAAAAAGTCAAAGCTTAAGACTTTTGATGTGAATGCTCAAAGCATTTATAACAAAATAGATGGGTTGATGGCACAAATAGAAATAAATGAATATGACTTGATAGCTGTTACAGAGACATGGTAATTTAATATTTCCCTTGAATTCTGGAAAAATCGATAAAAAGGAAAAGGTTGTGAGGTGGCGTTTTTAATAAAGGAAGGTACACTGTGAACAGTGATATAGGTGTAAGATTGCAATGTGAATTCATGTTCAGTTGGAAATAAGGAACAGCAAGAGAAAGAAGTCACAGGTGGGAGTTAGATGCTTCATTGTAGGATAAAGTTTAATGCAATAAATAAGGTAGGTATATAAGAAGATGACTATTAATGTCATGAATGATTTTAATCTACACATTGACTGGACATGTTATTTGGGCAAGGCTGACAAATGAAGATAAATTTGTAGATTTCATCAGGGATTGATTCCAGTATGTTGCAGAAACTTCTTCGGAATAGGCTATTTTGGATCTAGTATTGGATTAGATTAGATTCCCTACAGTGTGGAAACAGGCCCTTCGGCCCAACCAGTCCACACCGACCCTCTGAAGAGAACTCACCCAGACCCATTTCCCTCTGACTAATGCACCTAACACCAAGGGCAATTTACCATGGCCAATTCACCTGACCTGCACATCTTTGGACTGTGGGAGGAAACTGGAGCACCTGGAGGAAACCCACACAGACACGGGGAAAATGTGCAAACTCCACACAGACAGTCACCTGAGGCAGGAATCGATCCTGGAACCCTGGTGCTGTGAGGTAGCAGTGCTAACCACTGAGCTGAACCATTGATAAGTGATATCTTATGTTGATCCCATGTTTATGGGCACTCTAGAGGGAAGCAATCACAACATTGTAGAATTTTAAATTCAATTTCAGGAAGAGCAGCTCAAAATAATGCTCTTAATTTAAATATGGGTAATTTCAGGGGTATGAAGGAAGAGTTGTCGAAAGCATGATGGGAAAATAGACTTTGGGGAAGGTCAGTAGATGAGCAGTGGCATATAATTAAGCACCTATTAGTGGCAGATGGAGTTTAATTTGGATAATTGCGAGACATTGCATTTAAGTCAAACAAACAACGGCAAGATGTATACAATTAATGGTGGGCCCTGGGTAGTGTTGTTGAACAGAGGGACCTAGGGGTTCAGGAACATAGCTCTTTGAAAGTTGCATCACAGGTAGATAGGGTAGTTCAGAAGGCATTTAGCATGCCTACCTTCATTGCTCAGACTTTACAGCATAGGAGTTGGGATACATTGTATAGGACATTGATGAGACCACTTTTGGAGTACCGTGTATGGTTCTGTTCACCCTGTTTTAGGAAAGACATTATTAAACTGGAGAGGGTTACACAAATGATTTAGCAGAATGTTGCTGGGACTGGAAGGTTTGAGTTATAAGGATAGGTTGGGACTTCTTTCATTGGAGCATAGGAGGTTAAGGAGTGATCTTATAGAGGTTTCTAAAAGCATGAAGGGTATAAATAACATGATTAGTAAAGGTTTTTTCACTAGAGTGTGCGGAGTTCAAAACTAGGGGGCATATTTTTAAGATGAGAGGAGAAAGATTTAAAAGGGACATGAGGGGCAACTTTTTCACACAGAAAACGGTTTGCGTGTGGAATGAACTGACAGAGGAAGTGATAGATGCGGGTACAGTTACAACATTCAGAAGACATTTGGACAGGTACATGGATTGGAAAGGTTTAGAGGGATATGGACCAAACACAGGAAAGTGGGACTAGTTTAGTTTGGGAAACTTGGTTGGCACAGACGAGTTGGACTAAAGCGTCTGTTCCAGAGCTGTATGACTACAACAATTGATTCTGATCAAAATGAAAGACTCAATGAGATGGATTACCTGCCATAACAAAGACTATCAAGGACAATGTTCAATCAAAAGATAATGCATACAACGTGGCAAAACTCGTGAAAGGCCAGAACGAATTGGGAATTCTTAGGAACCAACAGCAGTTGACCAGAAAGCTAATTAAAAAGGGAGAAAATTGATTCTTAATGCAAATTGGTCAAAAGTATATAATCAAATTTTAAGATCTTCAACACATATAAAAGGGATGACTCTATGACTATGAAAGCAAGGGGTGAAAGTGTATGTAAGAACCTTGGAGGATAACAGGCAGATAATTCAAACCAGAATTTTGCACCAGCCTTCATAGTGGAGGACACAGTAAACATCCCAAAGATAACAAATGAGCAAGATGCTAATGGGAAAAAAGTTATTGTAACAGCCTATGTCATGATGGACAAAGTAATTGTCAAATTGATGGGACTGAAGACAGACAAGTTGCAAGGATCTGATAGCTTGTATCAAAGTAGCTGCAAAGATAATGTAGGAATTGTTCAAAATATTCCAGAACACATTGGATTCTGAAAGAGTTCCAGCAGATTGGATAATCGCTAACATGAAACTCCTGTTCAAGAACTGTGGGAGACAGAAAGCTGGAAACAGTCGACCATGTAGCCTAACATCTGTCATTGAATCTTATTGAAACATACAGGATTCTGAGGGGCTTGACAGGGTGGATTTTGAGAATGTGTTTTCATTAATGGGACAGTCTTGAATGAGGAGATATTGTTACAGAAGAAGAGGATACTCATTTAAAACTGATGAGAAAATATTCCTTCTCCGGGAGAGTAGTAAACATCTGGAATTCACTACTCCAGGGAGTTGTGGAGACTACATCTTTAAAGGTATTTAAAAAGGAGGTAGATAGTTTTTCAAAATATCGAGGAGCTGAGGGCTATGGGGAACTGAATGAGGTACAGAAGAAGAGTCATAATATTTTAGAGTTGTACAGCACGGAAACAAAACATCGGGTCCAACTCGTCCATGCTGACCAGATCTCCTAAATTAATCTCGCCCCATATCCCTTTAAACCCTTCTTTTTCATGTACACATATCTTTTAAATGTCGTAATCATACCAGCCTCCACCACTTCCTCTGAATTGAGGCCTGGGTCAGATCAGCCATAATCTTATAGAATGACAGGGCAAGCTTGAGTTGGCTTCTATTTCTTATGTTCTTATATTCACTTCTACAATATTTCCTTATTTTAGATTACCTACAGTGTGGAACCAGGCCCTTCGGCCCAACAAGTCCACACTGACCCTCCAAAGAGTAACCCACCCAGATACATTTCCCTCTGACTAATGCACCTAACACTACGGGTAATTTAGCATGGCCAACTCACCTGACCATTCACATCTTTGGACTGTAGGAGGAAACCGGAGCACACGCACGCAGACATGGGGAGAATGTGCAAACTCCACACAGACAGTCGCCCAAGGCTGGAATCGAACCTGGAACCCTCGTGCTGTGAGGCAGCAGTGCTAACCACTGAGCCACCATGCCGCCATTGTCTGATGTTATCTGGAAGATTTAAATGTTCCACTTTTTTTCTTTATTTTGATACCATATAAAGGTTTGTAGCCAATTTGAACAACATTTGGGAGACTGAAACGCATCTCAAGCTCTTTCAATGTTTACAGCTTGCAGCCTAATTCAGAGCCTGGTTACACAATTATAAAGGGAATCCAGCAATGTGCCTGGCTAGCATAGGGGTTACAGGTAGCCCCTCTTAAAAGAAGAGCAGTCATTATCCAGTAGCTGCTGCTAACTGTCTGTGGAGGAATTGACTACAATCAAAACTACATCAAATGATGAAACAGAAAAGCAAGAAGGCTCCCAGGTATTTCAATGAGATGCTGGAGGTATAGAAGGTAGAAAGGAGGAAGGAAGCAATGCCACCGCAGAAGGTGCTGTGGCCCTCACTCCCATCCAGCTCTTATAGCTGGATGGGCTCTTACCTGACTGAAAGGAAAACATCAGAAGAGGAGAGTTAGGTTGAGCAAAGCAGAATGGGACAGAAATCAAGAGGTCCATTGTCATATGGTCACCATGGTATTCATCATTGCGAGATACTAGGATAAGATTGAACTTTGAGCTGAGAAGGGGCAATTAGCAGGAACATAATCATCATCCTAAGTGTTTTCAACAATGTTAGAAGGCACAGTTTCCATTGTAACCATCCCCATGGAGGAACTATCTCCTATAAAGGGCTTTGGAAATGTAGGTGTGTACTTCAATAAGGTCATGGAATGATCTGTTTGTGCTTTGAATTCCACAGTCCCATCTGCTCCTAACAAGCTTTGATTCCCTTGCCTAACAAAAATCTAAAATCAAAGCAAAATACTACAGATGTTGGATGTATGAAATAAAAACAGAAAGTACTAGAGAAACTCACCAAGTTTGGCAACATCTGTAGAGAGACAAACAAAGTTAGTTTTTCAAACCTGATATGACGGTTCTGTCAAGAAAACTGATTAACCTGATTAGACAATACCTAACCCTACAGTACAGCCACAAACTGTGGCTTACTCTAATACTTACATGTACAAACTGGTCCAAAGCTAATTAGTTCCCAGCTCTTTATAGACAATACAATTATATATAACAACCTTCTTTCCATAAACTGTAACGCCTTTAGCACTATAACCAGTCATTAATGTTTCTTAATGAAGTATGATAAGTAATTGACTTGTTATTTTATTTTGTTTTTGAAAATACCCCGAGCCCTTCTTCAGACACATTGGTAGCATGTATTCTTCTTGAACACATTATTGCTTGGAAGGTATGAAGTGGTTTGGGCAGATTGTAGATTTGACATTTTTCATTCTTAGTGGAGAGTTGACTTGTTGCATACGTAATGTTGTGCGTGATGATGTCAGACGAGTTGTGCTTTCTATTGTTAATGTTGTCTCCTTGGAGTGTGATTCTTCTGGTGTTATTGTTGATCATGTTTTCTGCTTTTCAAACTTAGCTATTGTCCAGTATGCTCTCTGCTTCTTCTCATTTGCTTTGGGCCTCAACTTCAGCAACATTTGCTGGGCCCCAGTTTGTCATGAATGAGCTCTAGAATGTTAGAAACTAGCTACCTGATGAAGGAGCCGTGCTCCGAAAGTTGTACTTCCAAATAGACCTGTTGGACTCTATAAGCTGGTGTGGTGTGATTTTCAACTTTGTCCACCCCAGTCCAACACCGGCCCCATCACATCAGAACTCTAGAATGTACAGGCTATCATTTCAAAAGTTTGGGTAGGAGTTAAGCTTAACTGTTGACCTTCTGTTTTCAATGCCTCACTTCTTCCTGTTCACTTTGAGAATATATTTTTCTTGGAAAGGTAAGTCTTATATTTTCTTCCATTTAACAGCACCACAGGTCATTTCACATCATAGGTGTGGATCAAAATGCCAATAAGACAAGGTTTGGGGCTTCCCTGGTTGCAGACATTTCACAGGGATTCTTTTGAGCATCTCGACATGTCTTACTATCACCTTACATCCCTGAGGGTGAAGTGGTGATAAGGTGATAATTTTAAACCAATTCCTTAAATTCTCTAGATATGACCTGGGGATCATTGTCACATATTAATGTTCCATAAATTCCCTGCTTGGCAAATAGAACTCATACTGCTGAAATGGTTGTTGTGGTTCTCAAGTCTTTCACGTTCTGAATAAAAGGAAAATTTGAGTAATATTCTTTGACTATGAGATACTATTCTTGATTACACGTGAATAAATTGGTTCCTACAGTATGCAATTGTCAGGGTAGTAATTCACTGGCTATCACTCTTTACATTTGTGTTTCTGTACTTCTAGACTATGCTGTGTGCACAACATATTTGCTATGAGTCTTGTCTGCCTCAGTTGATCTGCCTTCACCACACATGAGGCAATACTCTCCATTCCCTAACTACTTACAGTGCGAAAAAGTGTTTTCGTCCAGCTCCAAATCCCTGACCCCAAATTTCTGCAACTGGTGACACTTCCTACACATGTAATGTGTCCATGACTGTCCATGTGCCTCAGGCTGGACTTTCCCCATGGCAGAGCTACCCTGCCAGACTGTCAATTTTCCTCTGATATATTTTTATAAACTGGAGATTAGAGAGTAGAAAGTAGAATTACTCAACCATACTGACCAATCAGCTCTGTCTCCTTTTGTTGTATGTTTAGGAGGAAGAATAAGAACCAATTCCTATTGGATGAAAAAGTATATTGTTTAAAAAAAGCGAAGGAGCACTACATGCCCCTGCTCACTTAATTCCCTTAACTCCTCAATCTTCCAAAGAGCTGGTCAGGTTGCACTCACCGCTATGTCACATTGAGATGCAATATTTCTATGTTCTAATATGAAAGAATTAGCTGAGCCCCAGTTACAGAAAAATCAGTTCAAACTAGCTTGCTTAGTTAACTAACTGTAGCTGTTCAACAGTGTACAGTTTATATACCTCTACTTAGGCCTTGGTTCCTGAATTTTAATAGTATCATTCACTTAAATCTTAACTGTTGAATGTTAATTACAAACAAATCTAGATTGTTAGAAAGGATTAAATTTCCTTTAACTCATCAGCCTCTATTCAAGCTGTTGTGCTTGGTGATTATCTGTTCTTCATTTTTGCATGATATACTCAGTTTTTCTTTCTCTCCATAAGATCATATGATATAGGAGCAGATTTAGGTTATTTGGATATCAAGTCTCCTCTGCCAATCAATCATTGCTCTCTCTGGCACAAATTTAAGTGAATTTTGCCAATCAGCAATATTAAGCTAATTTAGGTTTAGTCACCAATGCTACCATGTCATGTCTTCTGGTTGGTTTGGTTCCCAGAAGTTGAAATAATCATATTCTAGTCTCACAAGCTTAGGACTCTTTTTCTTTAATTCTAGATTGTGAAACTGCCTGGTTACATTACTGCTAAGGAGAAAGTGAGGTCTGCAGATGCTGGAGATCAGAGATGGAAATGTGTTGCTGGAAAAGCGCAGCAGGTCAGGCAGCATCTAGGGAACAGGAGAATCGACGTTTCGGGCATTAGCCCTTGTTCAGGATTCCTGAAGAAGGGCTAATGCCCGAAATGTCGATTCTCCTGTTCCCTAGATGCTGCCTGACCTGCTGCGCTTTTCCAGCAACACATTTCCATCTCTACATTACTGCTAAGGCTGGTATCGAGTTCTGAAGAAACGTCACTGAACCTTAAACATTAACTTTGCTTTATCTCCACAGAGGCTGCCAGACCTACTGTGTTTGTCTACCAATTTCTGTTTTTGATCCTTTCACACATTGCTTGACCTTCAGTGCAGCTGTGAATGTGGCCCCTTGAATACTAACACACACAAAATTGGTTCTTGGCTAATTCCTGGGTCTTCACAATCCACACAACAAGGTGAAATTTTCTCCACCCATGAGCAACATAGTCACTGAAGAGAAAGTTTGGACAATGTGAAGCAAAACTTTAAAAATCAAAATCTCAATACAGGTCATTCTGTTAAAATGCGCGTTTCATCAACATGAATTCTCTGTGACACGATTGACGAATTGGGAAAGTTATTTCAAAAGTGCAAGCTTTTAAAACACCTGTTGGCTGTAACACGATTACACCGCCAACACTTTGAGTGCTGCTTCCAAAGTGCAATTTTTCTACAATGCAGCATTGCCCAAGAATGTAACCATCGCATTGTAGAAGAACTGACTGTATCAAGAAAAAGAATTCCAATCTTCGCCTTATGGGTTAAATGGCAAGTTCAGAATTTCCCTAATCCATGGTGACTAACTTATTTCCCTTCATTTGCATTTTTTTATTAGCCCAACTTCCCTAATTTCTCTGCTGCTCCCAATCCTTCTCTCCTTCCCCGCAAAATCTGGTATTGCTAATTCCCAACATAAAAACCAGAGCAATCCTCTGCATGGTAGCAACATGGGACATTTATTCCTTGGCCAAATATGGTGACTTGTCAGTAATGTAATCACAAGCATGTGCTCCCACATCTAATCTGGATAAAGAACACATTGGAATGAAATCCCTGAGCTATTAGATGGTACAGACAAATGTCCTACCAGTGCATCTACTGAGGGTTGAGTGGCTTCCTGCTCAGAGGAAGAGGTGGGTCTGAGAGCCTCTGATGCTGGATTTTTATTGATGGAGCTTATCTGGATGCTGTTAGTGCCTGCATAAGAGAAGAAGAGGAATTAGTTGAGTAAAGGAGATAAAAGCTTGTACAGTTAAAAAGGAGACAGTGTTGGCTGTATTAGGACAGCAAAGCAACACAGCACAATGAAACTTTCTGGATTGGCTACCCCATCCTCACATGAGCAGACATGTGGTACTCCAGCCCAATCCTACATCTCTTTGTATGGTGTTAGGTGCCTTATGTCTGCCACATTCCCACAAGGCTTCGCCCTCTCGTGTCTGGTTGGAAAACACGTTCTCCTACAATAGGTAAAAAGAAGGGTTAAGTGTGATGGAAATGGATGGGTGTTAGTGGTGATGAGGGGGCAGTGGAGCTGATGAGGTGTCTCATCCTCTGTATGTTGTAAAGTGATAACTGGGTGTGAATGTCAGTGTGTGAACGTGAGTCCACATGGATTAAAAGAACATAATGTTGCAGTAAAATATGTTTGAACATGGTGATTTAGAAAGGAGCTTTACATCTTTAGAGGAAACTGCCTTTAGATGACCTAACCCCTAATGTTTTATCCCTTCCACACTTTATTGGACAAGGCAGAATGGTAAGAGAATGCTATGGTAAGATCTGTCTTTGTAACCAGCCTAAGCACACTGAGTACATGAGCGAGCAGGGTAACTGCTTTCAAGCCCATCATTCCCAAAGTCTTTCCCAGAACACAAGACCTTACTTTCTCCTGACACTCTCATGGAGGCAGCTGTGTTTATTTAGTCTGCCAAGGCTAGTGAATTTGTTGGGATTGCTGCCAATAGTTTGCACTGCGAAAATATTTTTCCTGACAGCTGGAATCCATGACAGCATTGAACTGTTAATTATAGCCAAGAGATATAACAGAATGTTAATAGAAAAGTTAAGGTGTCATCATTAATCTAAAAAGAAAGTAAAAGCATGTTAAAGATTTTTGTCATTTTATTGTACTCCAGGAAAACCATTGTTTTAGAAAATTATGGCCTATCTCAATGCTATTTTTATTATTTTATATTAATTTGTTTAAAAAATATTTTGTACACCAATAACATCATGAGGGAGAAGTAGCTGGATGACATTACTGAGTGGTGTAGTGTACTGAAGCTGAATTAATGTCAGTATTGTATAACCATTAACATTGAGGCGTTCCGTGATCTTGTCATTTTAAATCTGCATGCTAATTCAACTGTTTCATGTTCTATGGCCAAGTAAATTCTCTAAGATAGCTCCCCAGGTGATGTCATTTGGACTCACAAATTCCTAAGGTGAAATCACCTAACTTAGATTAGACCAGAGATACAACCTAGGTCCTGGCCCATATTGCTCATATTACATCACACATTAATACCACCCACCAAAACATCAGGTGAATTAGGGTAACTTTACAGAATTAAAAAAGTCACTGCTGATACTGGCTAAAATTATATGGGACTACATGCTAAAACTCATAATTTTAAATATTGGCATGAGAAGAGATGTCATAGTCTGTCTCGTTTATCTCTTTCATTGAGTGTACAAATGTTGAAACAGACAATCTGTAAGTCATTTCATTCAAACCCATCCTGTCAGATTTCTCTACTGGTTCAGTGGGTTGTTGTACTGTGTGGTGTCAACCTTAAAGGTCAGAATGACTTGAAGACTCATTTTGAATTGGTGCTAAGTTCAGTGGTTTCAATTAAGCAATTGGTGGCAGATTACCGTTGATCTTGGTAGTCATTAGCTATGTTGGCTCAGCTCTATGAACCTCACAGGTCAAATCCCATCTGTTACCATAGGACAACCATCACAGTGCAGGCCACGTATCTCACTTTGATACAAATCAATAGCACCAGTGGACAAAGAACTTCAACTCAGCGGGTGTTGGCAGGTTTTGACAAATCTGATAGCAGCACCATTATTATTAATTGTGTTTGATAATATTCACCTCGAATTAATTAGTAGTTGATCTCTTTCACTGAACCATGATAAAGATCATCTATCTACAGAGAGGGTAATGAATCATAGTATCCCTACAGTGTGGAAACAGGCCATTTGACCCATTGAGTCCACACCAATCTTCCAAAGAACATCACATTCAGTCACAACCTCCTATCCTATCCCTGTAACCTTGCATTTTCCATGGTTAATCCATCTAGCCTGCACATCCCTATACATTATGGGCAATTTAGCATCCCAATCCACTTAACCGGCATATCTTTGGATGGTGAGAGGAAACCAGGACACCTGATGGAAATCCCCGTAGACACAGGGAGAATTTGCAAACTCCACATTGACAGTTGCCTAAGGCTGGAATCAAACCTGGTTCCCTGGTGCTGTCAGACAGTAGCTCTAACCACGAAGCCACCATGTCACCCATTAAAATGATTGTCCTTTTGATGTAGGAGAAGAATTTTTGTAAAACATCCAACTATCACTCAGTCTCTTTACTTTGCACTGTTTGCTGAAGAGGCAATTAATTCTTATCTTAGCCCCTCCATCAAGCCAGCCAGTGCATCATAGCTGGTTCCCAGCACTAACTCTAGACGGTGGACCTGACAATGGTGACATGACACAGAATGGAAGCACAGAGAACTTTTAATGTTCACCACCATCCAGAATAATGCCCATCTTGTCAAGTCATGCTTCCATGTGTACATTGGCACTCAGTCTGTCAAGCAGATATTGACCATTGAATATCAAGGGTTCTGTCCTGGCCTCCTTAGTACTAACTATTTACACCAGCGTTCAGTGCAATCTTATAAGTTTGGATTTGCTGATGTCATGCAATCTGAGAACACCCTAATTGCCATTTATAGAAGATAGATTCCTCCTACACTAAAGGCAACTTTGGTCAAACTGTAAGCTATAGTGATGTACTGCTCTGCAGCATGCCATTCAAGTCTGTACATCAAATCCATTGTTGGTCAAATGGAACTATTGTGACAACTGCCACCAGTACATAGCTTAATGACACCACCAGTCTGGCTGTTTGTACTTGCCAACATTGCACAATCTTACCGACACACACATGTATGGTGAATACAGCCAGTACATTAAAGACAGGTGTGACCAACTCACCGTCAAACTAACTCAAAGCTTAAAGGCTATTTTGAGTCATTGGCAAAACCATCTTTGCTCACCCTAATGACTAATGATTTAATGCTTGGAAGAACTGTGATGGATTTCAAAGATATGATCCCACCTGAAAGATCAAATCATTCTTGTAAATAATGGATCACCACTTATTGCCTCGGAACTAGCCATGATGGAGGCTGGCACCTTCTCCTTAATTGACAAAATGAAAGCAGCCCCATCATGTCATTGCAAAGCTCTGACAATCAGGCTCTGGAAATATCATCACATTCTTCACAGGCAGCTACAAGATACTCACATTATTGTACTAGAAACTTTGAATTTTGATGTGCTTTTTGCTCCTACCATATGAAAGAAAAGGAAGAAGAAGGCATGTAGGACTAAAACATCAGCATATTCTTGATATTCAGTATTCTTGACTGCTGTAAAGGACCCTCACTGGGAAGTATTTGCACTGCCTGTCAATTCAGGTTAGACGTGGACTAGCGTTTCTAGCCACCTGGGGTATGTAACACACTGACATTGCGTAACTTCACACATGATAAATGGTCACTTGAGAGGAAAGAAAGAACCCACATGTTCATAGCACGATTCACGATTTATAGGCATCCTAACTTCTATAATGAAGTACATTTATGATTTTAGTGCAGGAGAAACAGAATTTGTCCACAACAGAGAGGAACAAATAAAAAACCAGAGAAACATTGTTGGGTAGACTAATACTGGCCAACAGAACTTTATATCTCTTCTTTTAATGTGCCATATTATTGTACATTCATCTAAAAGGGGCAAAAGGCCCTCAATTTAACACCTCACCTGAAAAACTGCACCTCTAACAGTGCTGCACTCCCTCGGTACTGAGATTTTGTGCTCAAGACTCTAGAGCCATATTAATCTACGAGTTATGGCCTGAAATGTGAAAGCAGTAACCAGTGAGCTAAAGTTAACAGCAGTGGTATTTGTGACAACAGTCTGAATTAGTGATTGGGAGAAAAAGATTGAAGGAGAGGGATTTTTATAACTCTTTTCAGCTTCAGCAGCGGGTGATATTGGATTGCCTAACCTCGAGTGGATTGGTAGGAAAGGACTGAGGTTAGGAGCATAAACAATAGTTTTCTGATACAGCCACTTCTAAAATTCTGCTTCAGAAATGTATGATTAATTATCTTTCAAATCCGAGAGTTTTCAAAACATGTCTAAATGGAAGATTGTTTTCTTTAGTATTCAACATACTACACCTACATCATTTGTCAATTGTGTATAGACTTCGAGCAAGAAACAATGAAAATGGTCAAAAAATAAATCAATGCACTCATCGGGCAAATTTAATACTCTCTCCCATAGTGAACATGATAGTAGGGTGGTATATAATCAGGTGGGAGGGCGGCAGGTAGAGACACTGCCGGCATTCTGCCTCCATACTGGTACATCAGTGTCAGAAAGGCCCAGGATGGCCTTCCTGCCATAAACACTGGATAAAACCATGCATTGGGGAATTATGGTAATTAATGTATACTTAAGGGTGCACTGGAACTGGTATTAAACTGGAAGTGGGCAAGAGTTTCATCATGAAGGGAGTATAATGAGGAAACCTGTGTTTGGTTATTTGCTGTATCCCAAGAGGAGCAGGGGGACGTTGGCAGGGTAGTCCCTAAGGAGAAAGTGAGGACTGCAGATGATGGAGATTAGCGTGTGGTACTTGAAAAGTGCAGCAGGTCAGGCAGCATCCGAGGAGCAGGAGAATTGACGTTTCGGGCATAAGCCCTTTATCAGGAATGAAGCTGTGAGCTGAGGGGATGGTGAGATAAATGGGAGGGGGGGATGGGGGTAGGGGGGGTGGGGAGGTGATGGCCTGTGGGGTCAGGGGAAGGTAGCTGAGAGTACGATGGAGAGGGGTAATGGTGATAGGTTGGAGAGGATGGTGAAGCAGATAGGTGGGAAGGAAGATGGACAAGTAGGACCGGTCATGAGGGCGATGCCAAGTTGGAAGGTTGGCACTGGGATAAAGTGGGGGACAGGTAAGTATGGAAACTGGCGAATCCACATTGATGCCGTGTGATTGAAGGGTCGCAAGGCGGAAGATGAGAAGTTCTTCTTCCAGACATTGGCTGGTTAGGGAGTGACGATGGAGGAGGCCCAGGACCTACATGCCCTTGGCAGAGTGGGAGGGGGAGTTGAAGTGTTCAGTCACGGGGCGGTGGGGTTGATTGGTGCGGGTGTCCCGGAGATGTTCTCTGAAGCACTCTGCAAGTAGACGTCCTGTCTTCCCAATGTAGTGTAGTCCCTAATACAATATACGATGATGCCTGCCATAGAGTCATGGAGAACCACAGCAAAGGAAAAGGCCTTTAGGCCCATTGAGTCTGCCTGTTATAAACAACTATCTACTTACTCTAATCTATTTTCTAGCTGTTGGCCTGTACCCTTTTATGCATAGGCATTGCAAGTATACATCTTCAATGTTATGAGAATTTCTGCCTTTACCATCCTTACAGGCAGTAAGTTCTAGATTCCCATCACCCACTGAGTGAAAATGAAAAGTTGCCCAGCTTCATTGTCTATAATGGATCACCACTTCTCTTGCAGGATCTCTGTTTATTGGCTGAGAAAGCTCTCCTTGGCGCATTTTAAGAATTCTGCTCCCTCTGAACCTTTCACACGATGACGACTCCTGTCAAGGTTGGGAATGTTGCAATCCCCTATTATCATTACCCTATGATTTTTATACCTTTCTGCTATTTGCTTTCACATCTGTTTTCCTTTTTCTCAATTTCTTCTATTTCTGATCAAGATGTTTGTTATTCAGAAAGTGGGACGTCAAGAGAAAGCCAGCTCCTTGCTCTTGCTATCATCCCCTTCCCACATTATTTGACTCTGTGACCCCGACTTACCTGTGGATGGACCTGTGGCCTAGGATCCAACAGCAGTACAATGGTACAAAAACAGAAGTTGCTGGAAAAGCTTAGCAGGTCTGTGAAGAAAAATCCAAGTTAACATTTTGCGTGCGGTGACTCTTCCTCAGAACTGAGTTTTGAGGGCGGGTCACTGGACCCAAAACATTATCGCTGATTTCTCTTCACAGATGCTGCCAAACCTGCTGAGCATTTCCAGCAACTTCTGATTTTGTTTCTGATTTACAGCATTTACAGTTCTTTCGGTTTTTAACCATACAGTGGTGTTGTACCAAAAGCAGTCACCTTCCCTGGTGACACTGCCAGTTCATTGAGCTGCTGGCTTCTGGTTAGTAGGTGGGATGTCCATCCCTAGGGTCCACGAGACTAGACCTTTAGATGATATGATATTTACATCAGTGGCAGTAACATTTGGTAAGGCTCCCATATAAGCCAGGGAGTTATTATTAATCAGATATGGAACTGAACCAGCCATTTAACACAATGGTTGAAAGGGCAGGTTAGAGACAATTCACCCCTTGACTCCCCAAAGACTGTCCATCATCTACGTGGCACAATTCAGGAGGAATACTCTCCACTTGCAAAAGTGACTTCACAAGGATGGGTCCGGAAATGAGAAACTTCAGGAATGAGCATAGATCGAAGAAGTTGGAACCATGCTTCTTGGAGAGAAGAAAGCTGATTGGAGTTTTGAAAGAGGTTTTCAAAATCCTGAGTGAGCTGGGTAGAGTTGACAGGGAGAAGCTGGTCCTTCTGGTAAAAGGAACAAGAATTAGAAGACATAGATTTGAAACTGATGTGTAAAAGTACGAGTGATGTGAGAAAAAAGCAGTTAGGATATGAAATGCACAGAAATGTGATGGAGGCAAGTTCAATTAAGGAATTCAAGAGGGAATTGAATGATTATTTAGATAGAAATAGTGCGCAAAGATTTGGGGGAAACTGAAGACTGACACTAGGTAACGAGCCGGTGCAGGCATGAGGGGTTGAATGGCCTTCTTCTGCACCTTAATAATTCTGTGATTTTTTTGTTTGCATGAGTACAGTTTAACCATACTCAGCACCATCCAGGATAGCAGCCCACTTGACTGGCACCTCATCCACCATCTTCAACATTTACTTCCTTCATCCCCAGCACACAGTGACAGCGCTGTGTACCATCTACAAGGTGCACTGCAGCAACCCACCCATGCCTCTTGGACAGTACCTTCCAAATCTATGAACTCTACCACCGAGGAGAACAAGTGAACACCACCATTTGCAGCCCCCCCACCCCATCAAGTCGCACACCATTCTAACGCAGAACTATACCGTTGCTTCCTCACTGCTATTGGGTCACAATCCTGCAATTCCCTCTCCTTTAGCTCCATGGGAGTACCCACACAACATGGGCAGCAGTAGTTCAAGAAAGCAGCTCACCACCACCTTTTCAAGGGCAGTTAGGATTGAGAAAGAAGTCACCAGCAACACCTGCACCTTGTGAAGAAATACTAAAGACAATGTTGGGCTCCTGCCAGTTTCCTAGCCAGTGGACTTAGACCCTCTTTCACCTCCATTTAACACAGCCCATTGTGTGGAAAGAATCAAGTTGAATTAATGTACATCTTGTTGGCATCTAACAAGTTACAAAGCAGCAATTTCCTCTCAACATGCTGACGTGCCAATTTTTATATCAAATCATGACAGCAGAATGGGAAAATCCTCTCTGGACTATGTTGAGGCTTGGAATGATTCTTTGTGTGTCTGTTTTCCATGTGATTTTAAAGGAATAACTTCTCCAATGGCATTTTCCTTAAAACCACAATCATCCCATTGGGGCCATTCTTTTGAAAAGCACTTAGAAATAATTATGATTAACTTTAACACATGTTTCTCTAAACTTTTGGGGGGATCCTTTCACTTACCATGCTGAGTGCTGATAGTACTTTGATGATGAAGTGCTTTGAAGGAGGCACCAAGTCTGTCAGTGAGAGACAATTCAAATTAATATCAGATTAAACCATTGATCCTGGGAGTTTTTACAATTGTATGATTACGACTGGATGAACCCTAATTCTGTTATCTCTCACTGTAAATTGTTTCCTCAAAGCCTTCCATTTGAATTAAAATATGACAATGAAATCTCAAACAGGAGTGGGATTTACTCACTTCGCTGCATTATGTGGGAAAATTATTATTTAAATTTTTGTTGGACTCAGTAAAATGAAAAGTAGGTGGAAGTAAAAGACTGAAAAACAGGTAATAGTAAATATCCTTACTGTCGTATGGACTCCACTGTAGAAGGACAGTCAAAAGCTTTTACAATGTCTACCATTTATGGCAACAATTTAAGATACAAAAGAGGAATAAAAAGTAGTTGCATTGCTTTACACAGCATAAAAAATATGTTAGAAATAAGCCATTGTTAAAGGATTGACATTACAGTCAGGTAAAAATTGAAATAAGCATTACATTGTAGCAGCTCATCACAGGGCCTCTGCAAGTAGTCTGACTGCCCCTGCCAGAAGTCTGACTGGCCCTGCCAGACTGCAGTCTAACAGCCATCCCTGCTTGGCTCCATACCACTGCTCAGCTGCTCCAGGGTAAGTTCCAGGACTACTTCCCCTGCACCAATCCAGGCCCAGGACATGTTGCCCGCGCTCTGCTGCTCAGGGACCCACTGCCCGTGTTGTTCCGGGACTCGCTGCCTGTGTTGTTCTGGGACACACTGTCCGTGTTGCTCAGGGACTCACTTATCGTGTTGTTCTGGAATGTCGTTGCCCATGTTGTACCAGGAGTCACTGTCCATGTTTTTCCAGGATTCGCTGCCCGTGTTGTTCCAGAATGTCGTTGTACGGGGACTCCCTGTCTGTGTTGTTCCAGAACGTCACTGCCCGTGTTTAGATTACTTACAGTGTGGAAACAGGCCCTTCGGACCAACAAGTCCACACCGAACCGCAACCCACCCAGACCCATTCCCCTACATTTACCCCTTCACCTAACACTACGGGCAATTTAGCATGGCCAATTCACCTAACCTGCACATGTTTGGACCGTGGGAGGAAACTGGAGCACCTGGAGGAAACCCATGCAGACACGGGGAGCATGTGCAAACTCCACACAGTCAGTCACCTGAGGCGGGAATTGAACCAGGGTCTCTGGCGCTGTGAGCAGCAGTGCTAACCACTGTGCCACCGTGCCGCCCACTGTATTGTTCCGGGACTCACTGCTCGGGTTGTTCCGGGTCTCACTGCCCGTGTTGTTCCGGGACTCACTGCTCGGGTTGTTCCAGGTCTCACTGCCCGTGTTGTTCCGGGACTCACTGCCCATGTTGTTCCGGGATTCATTGCCCGTGTTGTTCCAGGACTCACTGCCCATGTTGTTCCGGGACTCATTGCCTGTGTTGTTCCGGGACTCATTGCCCGTGTTGTTTCGGGACTCATTGCCCGTGTTGTTCCAGGACTCGCTGCCCATGTTGTTCCGGGACTCATTGCCCGTGTTGTTCCGGGGACTCGCTGCCCGTGTTGTTCGGGGTCTCGCTGCCCGTGTTGTTCTGGGACTCATTGCCCGTGTTGTTCCGGGACTCATTGCCCGTGTTGTTCCGGGACTCGCTGCCCATGTTGTTCGGGGACTCGCTGCCCGTGTTGTTCGGGGACGCATTGCCCATGTTGTTCGGGGACTCATTGCCCGTGTTGTTCGGGGACTCATTGCCCGTGTTGTTCGAGGACTCATTGCCCATGTTGTTCCGGGACCCGCTGCCCATGGTGTTCGGGGACTCGCTGCCCGTGGCGTTCCAGGACTCATTGCCCATGTTGTTCCGGGACTCATTGCCCGTGTTGTTCGGGGACTCATTGCCCGTGTTGTTCGGGGACGCATTGCCCATGTTGTTCGGGGACTCATTGCCCGTGTTGTTCCGGGACTCATTGCCCATGTTGTTCGGGGACTCATTGCCCGTGTTGTTCGGGGACTCATTGCCCGTGTTGTTCGGGGACTCATTGCCCGTGTTGTTCGAGGACTCGCTGCCCGTGTTGTTCGGGGACTCGCTGCCCGTGTTGTACCGGGACTCGCTGTCCGTGTTGTTCCGGGACTCGCTGCCCGTGTTGTACCGGGACTCATTGCCCGTGTTGTTCCGGGACTCGCTGTCCGTGTTGTTCCGGGACTCACTGCCCATGTTGTTCCAGGACTCTGTCCGTGTTGTTCGGAGACTCGCTGCCCGTGTTGTTCTGGGACTCATTGCCCATGTTGTTCGGGGACTCGCTGTCCGTGTTGTTCCGGGACTCTGTCCGTGTTGTTCGGAGACTCGCTGCCCATGTTGTTCCGGGACTCATTGCCCATGTTGTTCCGGGACTCATTGCCCATGTTGTTCCGGGACTCATTGCCCATGTTGTTCCAGGACTCTGTCCGTGTTGTTCGGAGACTCGCTGCCCATGTTGTTCCGGGACTCATTGCCCATGTTGTTCCGGGACTCTGTCCGTGTTGTTCGGAGACTCGCTGCCCATGTTGTTCCGGGACTCATTGCCCATGTTGTTCCGGGACTCATTGCCCGTGTTGTTCCGGGACTCATTGCCCGTGTTGTTCCGGGACTCACTGCCCGTGTTGTTCCGGGACTCATTGCCCATGTTGTTCCGGGACTCACTGCCCGTGTTGTTCCGGGACTCACTGCCCGTGTTGTTCGGGGACTCACTGCCCGTGTTGTTCTGGGACTCATTGCCCATGTTGTTCTGGGACTCGCTGCCCAAGTTGTTCGGGGACTCGCTGCCCGTGTTGTTCCGGGACCCGCTGCCCGTGTTGTTCGGGGACTCACTGCCCGTGGACTCACTGCCCGTGTTGTTCGGGGACTCACTGCCCGTGGACTCACTGCCCGTGTTGTTCCGGGACTCTGTCCGTGTTGTTCCGGGACTCACTGCCCGTGTTGTTCCGGGACTCACTGCCCATGTTGTTCGGGGACCCGCTGTCCGTGTTGTTCGGAGACTCGCTGCCCGTGTTGTTCTGGGACTCATTGCCCGTGTTGTTCCGGGACTCACTGCCCATGTTGTTCGGGGACCCGCTGTCCGTGTTGTTCGGAGACTCGCTGCCCGTGTTGTTCGGGGACTCGCTGCCCGTGTTGTTCTGGGACTCATTGCCCGTGTTGTTCTGGGACTCGCTGCCCAAGTTGTTCGGGGACTCGCTGCCCGTGTTGTTCCGGGACTCTGTCCGTGTTGTTCCGGGACTCGCTGCCCGTGTTGTTCGGGGACTCACTGCCCGTGGACTCACTGCCCGTGTTGTACCGGGACTCTGTCCGTGTTGTTCCGGGACTCGCTGCCCGTGTTGTTCCGGGACTCGCTGCCGATGGTGTTCCGGGACTCGCTGCCCGTGTTGTTCGGGGACTCACTGCCCGTGGACTCACTGCCCGTGTTGTACCGGGACTCTGTCCGTGTTGTTCCAGGACTCGCTGCCCGTGTTGTTTGGGGTGTCACTGCCCGTGTTGTACCGGGACTCACTGTCCGTGTTTTTCCGGGACTCACTGCCCGTGTTGTTCTGGGACTCGCTGCCTGTGTTGAACCAGGACTGTCTGTCCGTGTTGTACCAGGACTCTCTGTCCGTGTTCTACCGGGACTCCCTGTCCGTGTTGTACCAGGACTCTCTGTCCATGTTGTACCAGGACTCTCTGTCCGTGTTGAACCAGGACTCTCTGTCCGTGTTGTACCAGGACTCTCTGTCCGTGTTGTACCGGGACTCCCTGTCCGTGTTGTACCGGAACTCTCTGTCCGTGTTGTACCAGGACTCTCCGTCCGTGTTGTACCGGAACTCTCTGTCCGTGTTGTACCAGGACTCCCTGTCCGTGTTGTACCGGAACTCTCTGTCCGTGTTGTACCAGGACTCCCTGTCCGTGTTGTACCGGGACTCTCTGTCCGTGTTGTACCGGGACTCTCTGTCCGTGTTGTACCAGGACTCTCTGTCCGTGTTGTACCAGGACTCTCTGTCCGTGTTGTACCAGGGCTCCCTGTCCGTGTTGTACCGGGACTCCCTGTCCGTGTTGTACCGGGACTCTCTGTCCGTGTTGTACCAGGGCTCCCTGTCCGTGTTGTACCGGAACTCTCTGTCCGTGTTGTACCGGGACCCCCTGTCCGTGTTGTACCAGGACACTCTGTCCGTGTTGTACCAGGACTCCCTGTCCATGTTGTACCAGGGCTCCCTGTCCGTGTTGTACCAGGACACTCTGTCCGTGTTGTACCAGGGCTCCCTGTCCGTGTTGTACCAGGACACTCTGTCCGTGTTGTACCAGGGCTCCCTGTCCATGTTGTACCAGGGCTCCCTGCCCGTGTTGTACCAGGACACTCTGTCCGTGTTGTACCAGGACTCCCTGTCCATGTTGTACCAGGGCTCCCTGCCCGTGTTGTACCAGGACTCTCTGTCCGTGTTGTACCAGGGCTCCCTGTCCGTGTTGTACCAGGGCTCCCTGCCCGTGTTGTACCAGGACTCTCTGTCCGTGTTGTACCAGGACTCTCTGTCCGTGTTGTACCAGGACTCCCTGTCCATGTTGTACGAGGACTCTCTGTCCGTGTTGTACCAGGACACTCTGTCCGTGTTGTACCGGGACTCTCTGTCCGTGTTGTACCAGGGCTCCCTGCCCGTGTTGTACCAGGACTCTCTGTCCGTGTTGTACCAGGGCTCCCTGCCCGTGTTGTACCAGGACTCTCTGTCCGTGTTGTACCAGGGCTCCCTGTCCGTGTTGTACCAGGACTCTCTGTCCGTGTTGTACCAGGACTCTCTGTCCGTGTTGTACCAGGGCTCCCTGCCCGTGTTGTACCAGGACTCCCTGTCCATGTTGTACCAGGACTCTCTGTCCGTGTTGTACCAGGGCTCCCTGTCCGTGTTGTACCAGGGCTCCCTGCCCGTGTTGTACCAGGACTCTCTGTCCGTGTTGTACCAGGGCTCCCTGTCCGTGTTGTACCAGGACTCTCTGTCCGTGTTGTACCAGGGCTCCCTGCCCGTGTTGTACCAGGACTCTCTGTCCGTGTTGTACCAGGACTCCCTGTCCGTGTTGTACCAGGACTCCCTGTCCGTGTTGTACCAGGACTCTCTGTCCGTGTTGTACGAGGACTCGCTGCCCATGTTGTTCGGGGACTCACTGCCCGTGTTGTACCAGGACTCGCTGCCCGTGTTGTACCAGGACTCTCTGTCCGTGTTGTACGAGGACTCGCTGCCCATGTTGTTCGGGGACTCACTGCCCATGTTGTTCCAGGACTCGCTGCTCGTGTTGTACCAGGACTCTCTGTCCGTGTTGTACCAGGACCCCCTGTCCGTGTTGTACCAGGACCCTCTGTCCGTGTTGTACCAGGACTCCCTGTCCGTGTTGTACGAGGACTCGCTGCCCATGTTGTTCGGGGACTCACTGCCCATGTTGTTCCAGGACTCGCTGCTCGTGTTGTTCGGGGACTCACTGCCCGTGTTGTACCAGGACTCTCTGTCCGTGTTGTACCAGGATTCCCTGTCCGTGTTGTACCAGGACTCTCCGTCCGTGTTGTACCAGGACCCCTGTCCGTGTTGAACCAGGACTCTCTGTCCGTGTTGTACCAGGACCCCCTGTCCGTGTTGAACCAGGACTCTCTGTCCGTGTTGTACCAGGGCTCCCTGTCCGTGTTGTACCAGGACTCTCCGTCCGTGTTGTACCAGGACCCCCTGTCCGTGTTGAACCAGGACTCTCTGTCCGTGTTGTACCAGGACTCCCTGTCCGTGTTGAACCAGGACTCTCTGTCCGTGTTGTACCTGGACTCCCTGTCCGTGTTGTACCGGAACTCTCTGCCCGTGTTGTACCGGGACTCCCTGTCCGTGTTGTACCAGGACTCCCTGTCCGTGTTGTACCGGGACTCCCTTTCCGTGTTGTACCAGGACTCCCTGTCCGTGTTGAACCGGAACTCTCTGCCCGTATTGTACCGGGACTCCCTGTCCGTGTTGTACCAGGACTCCCTGTCCGTGTTGTACCAGGACTCTCTGTCCGTGTTGTACCGGAACTCTCTGTCCGTGTTGTACCAGGACTCCCTGTCCGTGTTGTACCGGGACTCCCTTTCCGTGTTGTACCAGGACTCCCTGTCCGTGTTGTACCGGAACTGTCTGCCCGTGTTGTACCGGAACTCTCTGCCCGTGTTGTGCCAGGACTCCCTGTCCGTGTTGTACCGGAACTCTATGTCCGTGTTGTACCAGAACTCCCTTTCCGTGTTGTACCAGGACTCCCTGTCCGTGTTGTACCGGGATTCCCTTTCCGTGTTGTACCAGGACTCCCTGTCCGTGTTGTACCAGGACTCCCTGTCCGTGTTGTACCAGGACTCTCTGTCCGTGTTATACCAGGACTCTCTGTCCGTGTTGTACCAGGACTCCCTGTCCGTGTTGTACCAGGACTCCCTGTCCGTGTTGTACCGGGATTCCCTTTCCGTGTTGTACCAGGACTCCCTGTCCGTGTTGTACCAGGACTCTCTGTCCGTGTTATACCAGGACTCCCTGTCCGTGTTGTACCAGGACTCCCTGTCCGTGTTGTACCAGGACTCCCTGTCCGTGTTGTACCAGGACTACCTGTCCGTGTTGTACCAGGATTCCCTGTCCGTGTTGTACCAGGACCCCCTGTCTGTGTTGTACCAGGACTACCTGTCCGTGTTGTACCGGGACTCCCTGTCCGTGTTGTACCGGGACTCACTGTCCGTGTTGTACCGGGACTCCCTGTCCGTGTTGTACCAGGACTCCCTGTCCGTGTTGTACCGGGACTCACTGTCCGTGTTTTTCCAGGACTCCCTGTCCGTGTTGTACCGGGACTCACTGTCCGTGTTTTTCCGGGACTCACTGCCCGTGTTGTACCGGGACTCGCTGCCCGTGTTAAACCAGGAGTCACTACCCGTGTTGTACCAGGTCTTGCTGCCCGTGTTGTTCTGGGATTCGCTGTCGGTGTTGTACCAGGACTCCCTGTCCTTGTTGTACCGGGACTCCCTGTCCTTGTTGTACCAGGACCCCCTGTCAGTGTTGTTCCAGGACTCCCTGTCCGTGTTGTATCAGGACTCCCTGTCCGTGTTGTACCGGGACTCCCTGTCCGTGTTGTTCTGGGACTCCCTGTCCGTGTTGTACCGGGACTCACTGTCCGTGTTGTACCGGGACTCCCTGTCCGTGTTGTACCGGGACTCTCTGTCCGTGTTGTACCGGGACTCACTGTCCGTGTTTTTCCGGGACTCACTGCCCGTGTTGTACCGGGACTCGCTGCCCGTGTTAAACCAGGAGTCACTACCCGTGTTGTACCAGGTCTTGCTGCCCGTGTTGTTCTGGGATTCGCTGTCGGTGTTGTACCAGGACTCCCTGTCCTTGTTGTACCGGGACTCCCTGTCCTTGTTGTACCAGGACCCCCTGTCAGTGTTGTTCCAGGACTCCCTGTCCGTGTTGTATCAGGACTCCCTGTCCGTGTTGTACCGGGACTCCCTGTCCGTGTTGTTCTGGGACTCCCTGTCCGTGTTGTACCGGGACTCACTGTCCGTGTTGTACCGGGACTCCCTGTCCGTGTTGTACCGGGACTCCCTGTCCGTGTTGTTCTGGGACTCCCTGTCCGTGTTGTTCCATGACTCCCTGTCCGTGTTGTACCAGGACTCCCTGTCCGTGTTGTTCCATGACTCCTTGTCCGTGTTGTTCCAGGACTCTCTGTCCGTGTTGTACCAGGACCCCCTGTCCGTGTTGTACCAGGACCCCCTGTCCTTGTTGTTCCAGGACCCCCTGTCCGTGTTGTTCCAGGACCCCCTGTCTGTGTTGTACCGGGACTCCCTGTCCGTGTTGTTCCAGGACCCCCTGTCCGTGTTGTTCCAGGACCCCCTGTCCGTGTTGTACCAGGACCCCCTGTCCATGTTGTACCAGGACCCCCTGTCCGTGTTGTACCAGGACTCCCTGTCCGTGTTGTACCAGGACTCCCTGTCCATGTTCTTCCGGGACTCTCTGTCCGTGTTGTACCAGGACTCTGTCGTTGTTGTACCAGGACCCCCTGTCTGTGTTGTACCAGGACTCCCTGTCTGTGTTGTTCCAGGACTCCTTGTCCGTGTTGTTCCAGGACTCACTGTCCGTGTTGTCCCGGGACTCACTGCCCGTGGGGTGCTGTACTGGGATTCGCTGCACATGCTGCTTCAGGACTTGTTGTCTACACTGCTCCAGGACCCCTTCCCCACGGCTGCCACTGCTCCAGGATCCGGCTCCGGCGATAGGTGGCAGGAAAAAGAGAGAAAAAGAAAGAAAAAGAACAGGTGGAGCAGAGGAGCTTTTGCTGGAGTGTCTTACTGCCATCTTGCCAGAAGTTTGGGCTGGATTGAGTGCTGCTGTTGCTGAGTCCACCAGAAGGAGTGACAAATCTCACAAAGCACATGAATATGGTAGACATGGGCTTGCCGCCAGATCATTTACCAGGGCAACCCTGGTGCCAGGAAGTGTGCATGATCTGATCCCAATGCAGCGCCATGTTTAAAGGACAAAAACCCTTGGTGATGGTGCATTTCTGCACCCAGTGTCTCTCAAGAAAGGCTCTCAGTTGAATTCGTTGGCATTGCGAAATCTTTGCATATTTTGCCAAAAAGCTGGGCTTTTTTGCGCGCCCAGGTGAAAAAATAATTGCCATCCTTTAAAAATTTCAGTTGGCAGGTTCAATCGTTTCTTCTATACTCAGCGATGTCACAATCCACTCAGTGTATTGCTCCACGGTTCAGCACAAGCTTTCTCCCGATGTTGCTGCAGGACAGCCCGCACTGAGACCTGTGCAGCATTGTCTACCTCTACAGTGTTAATACAAAGAACAAAGAACAAAGGAAATTTGCAGCCCAGGAACAGGCCCTTCGGCCTTCCAAGCTTGAGCCGATCCAAATCTGCTGGCTAAACCTGTCCCTAATTCCTAAGCACCTATATCCCTCTGCTCCCCACCTACTTCTGCATCTGTCCAGACGCATCTTAAATGAATCTATCGTGCCTGCCTCTACCACTTCTGCTGGCCCACCACCCTCTGTGTGAAGTACTTGCCGCATGTATCCCCCTTAAACTTTCCACCTCTCACCTTGAAAGCGTGACCTCTTGTTATTGAATCCTTCACCCTGGGAAAAAGCTTGTCTCTATCCACTCTCTCTATACCCTTCATGATTTTGCAAACTTCAATCAGGTCCCCCCTCAATCTCCTTTTTTCTAATGAAAACTAACCTAACCTACTCAACCTTTCTTCATAACTAGCACCTTCCATACCAGGCAACACCTTCGTAAACCTTCTCTGCACCCTCTCCAAAGCATCCCCATCCTTTTGGTAATGTGGCGACCAGAACTGTACACAGTATTCTAAATGCGGCTGAACCAATGTCTTGTACAATTTTAACATGACTTGCCAGCTCTTATACTCATTACCCCGTCCAATGAAGGCAAGCATACTATATGTCTTCTTGACCACTCTACCCACCTGTGCAGCAACCTTCAGGGTACAATGGACCTGCACTCCCAGATCTCTCTGCCCATCAACTTTTCCCAAGGCTCTTTTGTTCATTGTATAATTCGCTCTGGAATTAGTCTTGCCTAAATGCATCACCTCACGTTTGGCTGGATTGAAATCCATCTGCCACTTTTCCACTTAACTCTCCAGTCTATCTATATTCTCCTATATTCTTTGACAGTCCCTTATGCTTTCTGCTACTCCACCAATCTTCGTGTCATCTGCAAACTTGCTGATCATACCAACAGTGCCCTCTTCCAGATCATTTATGTATATTACAAACAACAGTGGCCCCAGCACTGATCCCTGTGGAACACCACTGGCCACCTTTCTCCATTTCGAGAAACTCCATTCAACTACTACTCTCTGTCTCCTGTTGCTCAACCAGTTCTTTATCCACCTAGCTAGAACACCCTGCACACCATGTGACTTCACTTTCTCCATTAGTCTACCATGGGGAACCTTTTCAACTGCCTTACTAAAATCTGTGTATATGACATCAACAGCCCTTCCTTCATCTATCAACTTGGTCACTTCCTCGAAGAACTCTATTAAGTTGGTAAGGCACGATCTCCCCCGCACAAAACCATGTTGCCTATCACTGATATAAAATAAATATAAATAGATCCTATCCCTCAGTACCCTCTCCAGCAATTTTCCTACCACCAACATCAGGCTCACTGGTCTGTAGATACCCGGAATGTCCTTACTACCTTCTTGTACAGGGGGACGACATGAGCAACCTTCCAGTCCTCCGGCACCTCACCTGTATTTAAGGATGCCACAAAGATATCTGTCAGGGCCCCAGCTATTTCCTTTCTCACCGCCCTCAGCAACCTGGGATAGATCCCATCTGGTCCCATCTTAATAACCTCTAGCCTACCCAACACATCTTCCCTACTTATGTCAATATGATCCAGACTAAACAAACTTCTATCTCTAATCTCAAGATTCATCATGTACCTCTCCTCAGTGAACACTGATGCAAAGTAATCATTCAGAATCTCACCCATTCTTTCAGGTTTGACACACAGCCTTCCTTCATTATTCTTAAGTGGACCAATCCTTTCTCGAGTTACCCGCTTGCTTCTTATATACGAATAAAATGCTTTGGGATTCTCCTTAATTCTGCTCGCTAAAGTTATTTCAAGACCCCTTTTAGCCCACTTGATTCCTTGTTTAAGACTTGTCCTACTCTTCCGATATTCCTCCAGGGCCCGTTCTGTTCTTTGCTGCCTAGACCTTATGTACGCTTCCCTTTTCCTCTTGGCTGGTCGTACAATTTCTCCTGTCATCCATGGTTCACAAATCTTGCCCATCCTATCCTTTGCCTTCAATGGGACATGCCTATCCTGCACTATCTTTAACCTATCTTTGAAAGCCTCCCACATATCAATTGTGAACTTCCCTTCAAATAGCTGTGTCCAATCCACATTTCCAAGCTCCTGCCTAATTTTGATATAATTGGCCTTATCCCAATTTAGTACTCTTCCCTTAGGACCACTCTCATCTTTCTCTATGAGTATTCTAAAACTTACAGAATTGTGGTGACAATTCCCAAAGAAATCCCCCACTGCAACTTCTACCACCTGTCCTGGCTCGTTCCCCAGTAACAGGTCCAATACGGCCCCTTCCCTTGTCGGACTATTGACATCTTGCTCTAGAAAACTCTCCTGGACGCTTCTTACAAATTCTACCCCATCCAGACCTCTGACGTTAAGTGTATCCCAGTCAATGTTGGGAAAATTAAAATCTCCTATCACTACTACCCTATTGCCTCTACATCTTTCCATAATCAGTTTATGTATTTGTTCTTCTACCTCATGCTCACTGTTAGGAGGCCTGTAATACAGCCCTAACAATGTAACTGCACCCTTCTTATTTCTCAGCTCCACCCATGATGCCTCACTACCCAAGATCTCCATAGTGTCCTCCTTTAGCACGTCTGTGATATCTTCCCTGACCAGCAATGCAACTCCACACCGCCCCATTTTATTTCCCTCCCTGTCCTGTCTGAAATGTCTATATCCTGGAACATTTAGTTGGCAATCATCATGCCTTTCCTTCAACCAAGTCTCTGTGATCGCAATAACGTCATACTCCCAGGCACCAATCCAAGCCCTAAGTTCATCTGCCTTACACGCTATACTCCTTGCATTAAAGTAGATTCATTTCAGGCCACCAGTTCTTTTGCGCTCATCTGCTCTCTGCCTACTCTTCCCTTTATTAATGCTGTCTTCATGATTCTTACAGTCTCCAGTTTTCACCTCGCTGCCTACTTGTTTTCTCTCTGGTTCCCAGTCCCCTGCCACATTAGTTTAGCAAAAACTCCCCCGAGGACATTGGTTCCGGTCTGGTTCACATATAGACCATCCATTTTGTAATAGTCCCACCTTCCCCAGAACCGGTCCCAATGTCTAACAAATCTGAACCCCTCTCTCCTACACCATCTCTCAAGCCGCATGTTCATCCTGCCTATTTTTTCATTTCTACCCTGGCTAGCACGTGGCACTGGTAGTAATCCCGAGATCACTACCTTTGAGGTCCTCCTCTTTAACTTCGCTCCTCGCTCCCTGAGTTCTTCTTTCAGGACTTCATCTCGTTTTCTACTTATATCGTTGGTGCCTATATGCACCAAGACAACTGGCTGTTCACCCTCCCCTTTTAGAATGCACTGCAGCCGATTGGTGACATCCCTGACCTGAGCACCTGGGAGGCAACATACCATCTGGGAGTCCCATTTTCGGCCACAGAACCGCCTATCTACTCCCCTCACAATAGAATCCCCTGTGACTATGGCCCTACGAGTCTTTTTCCCACCCTTTTGAACAGCAGTGCCCGTCACGGTGCCATGATCCTGGCAACTGCTGCCCTCTCCTGGTGAGCCATCTCCCCCAACCGTATACCTGTTTTGGAGGGAGATGACATCAGGGGACACCTGCACTGCCTTCCTACTCTTTTTCTGTCTTTTGGTCACCCATTCACTGTCTCCCTCAGCAATTCTAACCTGCGGTGTGACCAGTTCACTAAACATGCTATCCACGATCTCCTCAGCATCGCGGATGCTCCACAGTGAGTCCATCCACAGGTCCTGAGCTGTCATGCGGTCAAACAAGAGCTGCAGCTGGACACACTTCATGCAAGTGTAAGAGTCAGGGACGTCAGACACGTTCCTAAGCTCCCACATCAAGCAAGAGGCACATGCCACGGGTCTGAGGTCCCCTGCCATTGTAAGCTTAGCTTTATATGAAATGACTTAAACCAAACAATGCACTTAAATATATGAAAAAGAAAGATAAAGAAAAAATAAAAGCCTTAACTTACAGAGCCTTTTCCTTTTGGTTAGAGGAGGGTGGCGGGAGGGAGATACTACACCTGTAGTATCTCGGGTTTCGCCACTGCCCAAATATAAATTAAGCCCTTACCTTCCCAGCAGCCCTTGCAACTCACCTTTTCTGCTCGCTGCTCTTTCAAAATCTCCTCCAGTACTTGAGGATGATGGAGTACATCTATCAATGTGAATGATTCTCATTGTACCCTAACCTCTCCCTTTCTTTAAAGGCAGTCTCTGCAGTTTCCCCCCAGTTTTCTATGTTAAATCTGATATAAGGCCTATATAGGCATTAACATGCATTATTATTTAATTTTGCCTCAGATAATTTGTTATTATCTCAGGCAATGGAGAGAAACTGGATGTCACCTGTTTCCTATATGGAAAGTCTGAGCGGCTGCAACTCCCCAGTGTCTTCTCCAGATCTCCATCTTATCCAGCATTCCCACATCTTAGGGCATGTTCCATGGGCAGTGACCATCTGTACCTTCTATCCAGGGAGTCTGGCATCAGACAAGCACTCGCATCATGACACATCTCTGACTTATAACACAGTTCTCCACTTCAATTCTGCACATTGGAGCTCACCAGTATGTGATATTGCAATACTGCCACTAGGCTGCTTTGTACATAGGGTCAAAGGCCCATCTCATTAACTGGAATAGCATGAATTTCAGGTCTCTTAGTTTTCTTTCTTAGTGCTCACTCACTTTATATCTACTAAATGCTCACATCCTCTCTGGCTTGCCAATTTGTTCATTGGTACCTCACTCAGAATTTAAAGGCTCCGAGTGTATCTGTCTTTCCTTGTCAATTGTGTAGACAAGTGGTGCCCAAGAGGCAATGGAAGAAAGTTTTTCTGTCAATTTATTTTTGAAACAGGAACACTAACTAAATCAGGTAGAATGTGATATTAAAAAATAAAGTTAAGGCAACACTAAAACATAAAAGTATTGGCAGGGAAATGAAATTAACACAAGCAGAGGAAAATAGATTTCTTAACTGCTCATTTTCATTTAATTTAATCTGATTACTATTACAATGACATAACTAGTCATGAAATTGAAGTGCCTTAAATTACAATGCTATTGATATTCATTTCAGAGTTAGGGTTTGTGTGTTGAAAACATTTGTCAAAGATATACACCTTTGCTTAGAAGTAGATGTGTTAACGTTTTTTCTGGGTTGGAAAAATCAATCTATAAAAATATTTACAACAAAATTGTTCATGGGATGGAAATGTCACTGTCAGGGCCAGCATTTATTATCCATCTCTAATTGCCCTTGAAAAGGTTGTGGTCAGGTGCTTTTTTGAATCACTGCAGTCTATTTGACATAGTTGCACCCACAATGATGTTATGGAGAGTGTTCCAGGATTCTGATTCAGCATCACTGAAAGAAAGGCATTATAATTCCAAGTCAGGATGGTATGTGGCTTGGAAGTGGTAGTGCTCTGATGCACCTGTGTCTTAGTCCTTCTTGATGACAATGGTCATGGGTTTGAAAGGTGCCATTAAAGGGGCCTTGGTAATATTTCAGTACATAGTGGATGGTATACACTGTAATCAACATGCACCATTGGTGATTGGGTTACTGATCTAGCAGGTTGCTGTGCTCTGGATGGTATTGATCTTTTTGACCGTTATTGGAGTTGCAATTGGGGAATATTCCATCACACTCTTTGCAGAGATGTACAGACTTTGGGGAGTCAGGAGAGAGTTACTCATCACAAAATTCCTAACATCTGACCTGATCTTATCGACATAGTTTTTTTGTAACTAGTCCAGTTAAGTTTTTGGTCAATGATAACCCCTTAGGGTGTTGGCCGTGAGCGTTTCAGCAATAATAATGCTATTGAATATCATGGGGAGATGGTTAATATATTACTTTGTTGGAGATCGTCATTGCCTCGCATATGTGCTGCACAGATGTTGTATTCTAATTCTGAATGTTGTTGAGGTTTTGATACGTTTGCATAGGGTCTGCTTCACTACAATGGTACTGAACTCCGTGTAATCATCAGTGATATCTCCATTTCTGACTTACATTGGAAGGGAGGTCATTGGTAAAACAGCTAAAGATGGTCGTGTGATGTCTTGGGGTTCAGGAACTTAGAGTACAAATTCCACAGCTTTCATTTGTACTGTATCTGACTGGATGCAGTGAAGAGTTTTCTCCTTGATTCATATTGATTTCAATTTTGCCAGGTTTCTTGACATCATATTCAATCAAAAACTGCCTTGATATCAATCACTCTCATTTCACCCGTGGAATTCCTACTGTTTGTCTGTGTTGGACCAATGATGTATTGCGATCTGCTACGAAGGGGCCCTGAGGAAACCAAAATGAGCATCAGTGAGCGTTGTATTGCTACGTTCATAACATTTGTAAGCATTGCCAATGCATTGATAAAAATAGAAATTGCTGGAACAGCTCAGCAGGTCTGGCAGCATCTATGGAGAGAAATCAGAGTTAATGTATCGAGTTGAGTGACCGTTCCTCAGAATAAATTGCATTGCTTTGATCATAATTGTAAATATAATCGATTTGGTTGGATTTGTCCTGCTTCTTGTGGACAAGACTTATGTGAGCAATTTTCCACATTGTCTGTTAGATGCCAATATTCTAGCAGAACTGGCTAGGCTTGCCAAGGGGTTTTGACTAGTTATAGAGTTTAAGTCTTTATTACTAGAGTCAGGACGTTATCAGGACATTCTGTATTTGCTGTAGCCAGTTGGTTCAGCTGTTTCTTGGGGCTTCTCTGATGTTGGGAATTTCAAAAGGAGTCTGAAGTGGATCATCCTACTCAGCACTTCTGACCGAAGATATTTGCAAATGCTCCAGCCTTACCAATGGTAATGACATGTCAGCAAAGCAGTAAATCCCAGGACAACACTATACTAATGAAATCCCTGAGATTGAGGTCATTCAGCTCATTAAGCCATTGTGAGAATTTTGCAACAGAATTGATTCCAGTCTCATTCACGACTGTTTCTCTCACTATAATTATAATCATAGTAGTAGTTCAGTGGGTTTTATTGGGTCGTATATATTGTAAACTGAAATATGATTGTTTTTTCTCTCTTTAGGCTAATTTTAAGTTAACAGTGATGCACCTTTGGTTCATGTTTGACAATAGCTATGTTAAGAAAATCATTAAGATGTGTATGAAAGTTCTTTGCAACCAAGGTACTCGTGTCTTTACAGCTGTATCAATGCAAATCCATTTACATCAGAATGGATACAGTAATACCATAAGAATAGAACTATAGAACTAAAATTAATCAATGGAACTAAATAGAACTAAATAGCGGTCAATAGAACTAAAATTAATCCTTTAGAAATTTCACAGTAAGAGAAAAGTGGCTGTTGTATTAACTGAATGTATTGTCAGTTCAAAGAGGATTCTGAAGGACATAAGGGAACCAAATGAGTTTATATTTGAGACTACATCATGGAAGCTACCCACAATTTAACATTATATTGGTTATTTTGAGAAGAGTGCTATTAAAACTGCACAGAGGAATTTTATCCTGTTTCCGCTCCACACTTCATTTAAACTATAGTTGCTTGTTTACATGCTGGGAAGCATTAATTTCTTCCGCACTGATATCTCTTCTTAATAGATAATCAAATCAAAGTCGTGCATAGAAATATCAACATTTCTAATATAACAGATAACTCAACAATTAAACCCTCTTGTTCACCGCAAACAAAATCTTTCCATTCTGCTGTATATTGTAAATTTGTTTTTTGGGATATAGAGGACAATGCAGGCTGATTATTTTCCAGTTTCTGACTTGTCGGAGAATGATATGATTGACCTTGAGTCGCTGCAGTCTTTTTGGTGGTGGTCCCAGAAACAGAAAAGGCTTAGCTCCAGGACACTTGTAATTTGGCAGAAACCTTGAAGGTGATAGCATTCAAATAATGTTGCTGCTTGTCTTCTGCAATGGATAGTTCAAGGTAAGCATGGAAGTTTACCATTCTGCATTGTCTGCATATTTTGTATAACAGCCACAGTATGCTATGGACCTGGTGCTGAAGGGATGGGGATTGAATTCAGTGATAGAGTACTTACAAAATTCTAATCCAGATGGTGTTGAACTTTTTGAATGTTGCGGCTACAACGTGTCATTGAATGGTAAATATTCCATCACCCTCCCGTCCTGAATCTTGTACATGATGGATGGATTTGAAGAGTTAGGAGATAACATACACATCACAGAGCACAAAGGCACTCGTCCTGCTCTGGTAAGCACAATGCTGACACGAATGGTCTAGGTAAGCATTAATGGTGGCCGGCTTAATTTTCTGAAGGGCATAAGGGAACCAAATGAGTTTATATTTTAGACTACATCATGGAAGCTACCCATTTTGAGAAGAGTGCTATTTGTCTGCACAGAGGAATTTTATCCTGTATCTGTTCCACAATTTATTTAAACTATAGTTGCTTGATTAATTCTTCCGCACTTATATCTCTTATTAATTGATAATTGAATCAAAGTAGTGCATAGAAATATCAAAAGTTCTAACATAACAGGCTCACTAATCCATCTATTCCACCAGTAGCAAAGATTTATTGGCAGTGATATGGATTATTGGCTAAAACTTTAAACTGGTTTACCTACAGTCCAAAAACATCCATGTGTTCTTAATGGAACTGGAGCCAGTTAGCTGTCCCAATGCCAATATGTCTGACTGCCGGTGAATGGTAACAGGACAGATTATTAACTCGACTTGCTTTCATGATTTCCATGTGTGTGTGGTTTTTAGTGAGCCTCCTGAAAAGAGCTTCATTTATATTATTGTTGACTGTGTGTCGGTGGTTATGCATGTGTGTGGGTTGACCAGCTCTTGTCAATAAAATAACGTATGAGTGGATGATTAGAGAAAAGCAGAATTTAATGGAAATGGACAAAAAAAAAGTGTTAAATCAATAGCTTTCATCAATCGGATGATCAGTAAGATGTTTCAGTCAAAAGCGCTTCATCTTCCGCACTGATATCTCCTCTTAATAGATAATCGAATCAATGTCGTGCATAGACATATCAAAATTTCTAATATAACAGGCTCACTAATCCACCTATTCCACAAGTAGTAAAGATTTATTAGCAGCGATATGGATTATTGGATAAATCTTTAAACTGGTTTGCTTTTGCCCAAAACATCAATCTCCTGCTCCTCGGATGCTGCCTGACCTGCTGTGCTTTTCCAGCCCCACACTCTCAACTCTAATCTCCAGCATCTGCAGTCCTCATTTTTGCCCTGATCAGTAAGATGACTAAGTAGGTCAAAGCAGCATATCCAAAGTTGTTAATGTCATAGAAAAATAACCTTGTTCGAGACTTCTAGATTTAGCGGATTATTGAACAATGAGAAAAATAACACAAATAATAACATGTTGAGAATTGTATTTTGTCATTTCCTTCTCTCTATGAGATGAGATGCTTCATCACCATGGGGGCAAGGTGGCCTTATTCAGGTCAAGCACAAGGGAAACATTTCCACCAAGAGACCATAGTCAAAGTATCTATCCAAATGAACTTCAGATGAAGTGTAGGAATCAGCATTAGAATCATTGTGGTTCACTATCATAGTTAACAGTCTTAAGAAATGATCTATAAGCTTATTAATGATACAAAGATACTTGTGGCTGTAAGAACCCCTAAATGAACAAACTCTTAAAGTGAATCAAGACAAGGAATGAATGGCTTCATGGCAGATGTCTGTTACCATAGACAAGAACAACATGATGCATTTGGACAGAGCTCTGCCAAGCATGGATACACCATGCTGTGTTGTTCATTGCAAACCATAAAGAAAAAAAAAACTAAAATTTGTGGCTCATGATTCATTGAAAGTACATGACCCATTTCCTTAAGGTTGTTGCAAAAATGAATGGGATGTTAAGATGTATAGCCAAAATCATTAAATGTAAGACTAGAAGTAAAATAATATTTTACAGTCATATTCCAACCACATCTAGAATACTTTGATCAGTTTTTAATCCCATCACATATTGTGGGATTTCAAGGGCCTAAGAAAATACTGAGAAGATTATTTGACTGATTCCTAGTTTAAATATCCTTAATCATGAATGATTTGGAGATGCCAGTGTTGGACTGTGGTGTACAAAGTTAAAAATCACACAACACCAGGTTATAGTCCAACAGGTTTAATTGGAAGCCCACTAGCTTTCGGAGCGACGCTCCTTCATCAGGTGGTTGTGACAATCACCTGATGAAGGAGTGCTGCTCCGAAAGCTAGTGTGCTTCCAATTAAACCTGTTGGACTATAACCTGGTGTTGTTGATTTTTAAACTTAATTATGAAGGATGCCTCTTCATCACCTTTTCAAGAATTATTAACACTGTGCAGGAAATTCTGGCCAGTGATGTCTATTTCCCATGAATAAACTAAGGACATTTTATTCTTTAAAAAATTGATCCGTAGTGGATATGATCTGAGGGCTTTAAAAAAATGATAAGGGAGTCAAATATCTTTACTTAAGTAGTTTCTTGAACAGGCAGAAGAGGACTGGGCAGCATTAGTGAACATTGTAAAATTAGATTGTTAAATGTTAAGATTAACTTTGTTTTACAGAGAATCATCAGCCATTGTAATGTTTTCTGTATGTAAAGTGAGTGTAGATTTGCTGCAAATGTTCAACATTCCTGCAAGTGGAAGCCATCTCAAGCTATGGGAGGTAATCCTGTTACTGCATGGGTTTCCTCCGGGTGCTCCGATTTCCTCCCACAGTCCAAAGATGTGTAGGTCAGGTGAATTTGTTATGCTAAAGTTGCCCATAGTGTTAGGTGAAGGGGTTAATGTAGGGGAATGGGTCTGGGTGGGTTGCTCTTCGGAGGGTCGGTGTGGACTTGTTGGGCCAAAGGGCCTGTTTCCACACTGTAAGTAATCGAATCTAATCTAACCTAATCTAATCTAGTCTAACATGGATAGTGATACAATTCACTATGGCCTCCTGGATCCTGAAGGCCAACAGGCATTAGGGATGGCTTTCCCAGAACTATCAACTAAATTGGGTGGAGGTATATTTCATCTGACTCTTTTGAGTGACTATAGGGAGTATGTGTGAAGGTGGGAGTGGTTGCAATGGGCCTGGTGGTGTGGGTAGCTGTTGACTAAACAGGTAAAAGTATTGTTTGAGAGATGGTAGATCGAATCTGTAAATGTCATTTTTGTTCAAAAGAGTGACGAGTAGAATTTGGAGGTAGTGGAAATTTAGTGCATTTGGGAAGTGAGTAATTTAAAATAAGGTCCAGCTGTAAATAAGTAAATAATCGATTAGCAAATAATTAGTTCCCAAAGGATGAAAACTAAATAGAGGATATCAATGGGGAAGGGATCCAAACTGCATTACATAAGAATCAAGTATGTGTAACAGTTAGACGATAATTAGGAGTAAGGACCTGCAAAATTAAAAAGAAAAAGAAATGAATTGCATTTCTGCAGCTCTTGAGCCACGCAAGATTTCCAGGGAGCTTGTGTCCAGCAGTAACTGTCATCCAGGAAATGATTAAGTTCCTTGATGAAGAAACAGAGAAGGTTGATGAGGGTAGTGTGGTTGCTATTATATATAGGAACTTTCAAAAAGCATTTGACAAAGAATGTGAAGGGATGTGATGTGGAATGTAGTTCCTGATAATTATAGTGAAAACAGATTCAGTGGTATCATTGAAAAGTAAATTGGCTATTTTTTTCAAACAGGGCTGTGTGAAGAGAGCAGGACAATTGGATCAGATCAAGAAAACTTGGATAACTCTTTCAAAGATCCAGCTCAAATATGATGGGTTGAATGACCTCCTTCTGTGTTGTATCATTCTACATTTCAATTTTTCATAGACATTGAAATTGTAGGCCCCATTTATTAAAAGAAGCTTCAAATGTATCCATTCAAAGCAAACATAAAAACTGGTTGTGCAGTGTGGTTTTAATCTTATATTTACATTGAAAACATAAAGCACATAGTGCAGGACCACCAGTATTGAAAAGAGTAGGAGAGGAGAAAATAAACCAAGTGGTTTGGGCTGTAACCAAATTTGAGTTTTAAAAGCCTGCGTATTATTGAAGGAACCAAGATTGAGACGTTCCAGTGTTTTGAGGTTCGCAGAAAGAGGACCTTACAATAAAAATCTGCACATATTTCAATATAGTAAGGGGACAAATGAGAAGATGATGAAATTGGAGTTTATGAAGAACAAGGGAAAATCAGTGGGCCAATATACTGAAAAGAAATGTGTAAAGTGTTGAGTCTTAAAAGTAAAGGGGAGATTTTCAAGATCATCAATAATATACAATTAATATGGCAAAAATACCTAAATAAGGTAGGAGATGTAGGAGCAAATTAGATCATTTGCTACATCAAGCATCCTCCACTACTCAATGAGATCTGATAATGCTTAACTCTTTATTCTAAAGTAGCTAGCATGAGGAAGAACAACATAATTCCTTTTAAAAAGAAATTGCCTTGGGATTTGTTGACTTACTAAATTTCAAGCTCTAAATTTCCTTACTTCCTTTTCATCACAAAGTGGCCTATTTCTTTTTTTCTGATCAAACCACACCACAGCACAAAATACAGTTTCCATACTTGCAAACAAACTGGACTCTGATTCAAGTTGACCTCAAGATTAGGTTGACCTCAAATGGAAAATACTCCATATGTATGCACAAGCATACTTTGATTATATCCTTAGATAAATTTGGAGCTGGGGGAAACAGCTCTGACACCTTGGTGGTGAAAGTCAGCTTTGGTGGTGGATCACGGCAGAGCCTAGATTAATGGTCCAGACACAAGTTCGAATACCACCATATCAACTGATCAAATAAAATTTTTAATAAAAAGCTAGTATTGTAATGGTGACCATAAAACTACTGAATTGTTGTAAAGCCCATCTGATTCATTAATGCTTTTTAGCAAAGGAAATTGACCACCCTGATCTGGATTTGTCTATCCATGACTTCAGGCCCAACCAACATGGCCGAATCTTAACTGCTTTCTGAAGTGGCCAAGTGAATCACAAAGCTGAATTCGAAAAGATAGCTTCTTATATTACCTTCTCACCGCTGATTGGGAATGAGCTATAAACATTGGCCTCGTCGTGATGCCCACATCCAAATGAATTAAAAGGTAACAAAACGTGATAATGAATCAGCCGCCTGTTGATGTTTTAGACAATGGAAACTGACAACTGGTGACTTGTGGTTCAGGTAATTTGTGGCCACCAATCCTCATTTCTAGATATTTTCTAATCAACCTAATATTACATATTGTGAAGCATACGGGACTTGAACCCAGACCTTCTGACTCAGAGGAAGAGTCACTACCTCTGCATCACATGAACTCCTACTCCTTATTTCTACTCTTTTAAAACAAACCTAAAATCATGTTAAATAGCCCCTAAGTGGCAGATGGAGTTCAATTCAGATAATGTGAGGTGCTGCATTTTGAGAAAGCAAATCTTAGCAGGACTTATAAACTTAATGGTAAGGTCCTAGGGAGTGTTGCTGAACAAAGAGACCTTGGAGTACAGGCTCACAGCTCTTTGAAAGTGGAGTTGCAGGTAGATAGGATAATGAAGAGGGCATTTGGTATGCTTTCTTTCATTGGTCAGAGTATTGAGTACAGGAGTTGGGAGGTCATGTTGCGGCTGTACAGGACATTGGTTAGGCCACTGATGGACGCCTGGAGGAAGAACGCTTCATCTTCCACCTCGGGACCCTCCAACCCCAGGGCAATGTGGATTTCACCAGTTTCATCATTTCCACTCCCCCACCTTATCCTAGTTCCAACCTTCCAGCTCAGCACCATCTTCATAATCTGTCCCACCTGTCCATCTGCTTCACCCTCCCCTCCAACCTATCACCTTTAACCACATCTCCATCCACCTTGCCCCCAGCCCCATCCTCCTCCTCCCATTTACCACCCCCGAAGCTCCCACCCTCATTCCTGATGAAGGGTTTTTGCCCGAAACATCGATTTTCCTGCTCCTAGGAAGCTGCCTGACCTGCTCTGCTTTTCCAGCACCACACTCGACTCTAATCTCCAGCCCTCACTTTCATCAGAAATGATACATCTGTCTCCATAAGCACTCATGCAAACCTGCCCTGAATCACCATTTAAAGGTGATAGAGGCTGGTAAAACTGCAACATTTAAAAGGTATCTGGATGGGTATATGAATAGGGAGGGTTTGGAGGGATATGGGCTGGATGCTGGCAAGTGGGACTAGATTGGGTTGGGATATCTAGTCAGCATGGACAAGTTGAACCAAAGGGCCTGTTTGTATGCTGTACATCTCTATGACTGTATTGCTCCATCAAGTTGATTGGAGCTAATACAAGATAACAATAAATCTTTCAGAATCTTACCTTACACAGAAAGCCCTTACACCTCACTTGATTTTCTTTTTCATTAGCGTTGATATTTTCACTAAGTGAGAGTGGACTGTGCTCCTTTTGCTATTGGGTAAAAACAATGACTGCAGATGCTGGAAACCAGATATCTGGATTAGTGGTGCTGGAAGAGCACAGCAGTTCAGGCAGCATCCGAGGAGCAGTAAAATCGACGTTTTGGGCAAAAGCCCTTCATCAGGAATAAAGGCAGAGAGCCTGAAGCGTGGAGAGATAAGCTAGGGGAGCGTGGGGTTGGGGAGAAAGTAGCATAGAGTACAATGGGTGAGTGGGGGAGGGGATGATGGTGATAGGTCAGGGAGGAGAGGGTGGAGTGGATAGGTGGAAAAGAAGATAGGCAGGTAGGACAAGTCATGGGGACAGTGCTGAGCTGGAAGTTTGGAACGAGGGTGAGGTGGGGGAAGGGGAAATGAGGAAACTGTTGAAGTCCACATTGATGCCCTGGGGTTGAAGTGTTCCGAGGCGGAAGATGAGGCGTTCTTCCTCCAGGCGTCTGGTGGTGAGGGAGTGGTGGTGAAGGAGGCGCATCAATCAACCACACAGCCCTGTGGCCCAACATTTCAACTCCCCCTCCCACTCTGCCGAGGACATGGAGGTCCTGGGCCTCCTTCACCACCACTCCCTCACCACCAGACGCCTGGAGGGAGAACGCCTCATCTTCCGCCTCGGAACACTTCAACCCCAGGGCATCAATGTGGACTTCAACAGTTTCCTCATTTCCCCTTCCCCCACCTCACCCTAGTTCCAAACTTCCAGCTCAGCACTGTCCCCATGACTTGTCCTACCTGCCTATCTTCTTTTCCACCTATCCACTCCACCCTCCCCCGCCCCCGACCTATCACCTTCATCCCCTCCCCCACTCACCTATTGTACTCTATGCTACTTTCTCCCCACCCCCACCCTCCTCTAGCTTATCTCTCCACGCTTCAGGCTCTCTGCCTTTATTCCTGATGAAGGGCTTTTGCCCGAAACGTCAATTTCGAAGCTCCTTGGATGTTGCCTGAACTGCTGTGCTCTTCCAGCACCACTAATCCTTTTGCTATTATGCAGGCTATGCCATACTATGTGCTTTGGTTAGTGAAAGGGATGAAATTCTGAACATTAATTGAACAAGTACACTTAGGGTGGATTCAAATTAAGCATAAAGTGTCTCAACATTAACATAGCCATATTCCTTGCACTCTCTTTCTAGTGGTGACAGAGAATTAAAGACAGATTTGGGGGTCGCTGATTCAATAAAAAGGTTCTAAATATTGGCAATACTTTGCCTTTTTGTTGGTCTGCTTGGCCTCTAGCTTTCATTTCACTTACATCATTGCATACCATTCTTTACATGCTGCATGAGGAAGTGACAGATAGGGTGCTAATTGCAATATCTGTGAGGGGCAAGGGGGAGAGAACCAGAGTTAATGTGTAACACATGGTGCTGCTGGCAACATGTGAAGATGATATTCAGTCATCGTGCTGAAGGTGTTACTTCAAATCCAGAATTTAAAAAAACGATAGTAATAATTTGGCTGCCTGTTTTGTAATTGAGCTTGATGAGCTGGCCTGAGGGAGAAGGATGAGGAGAAGGTCATGAAGGAGAAAGACAGGGAAGGAAAGAGAAGTCTGAGAAGCAGGTAATACCACACACAGAGACTGAGGCCGAGGCTGCACTCACAGGAAACAGTTGCAGTAGGCCCCACGCTGAGATCAGTTCTTATGGCTTTTCTGGCATCTGTTTTACTTCAATCTTTCAGGCGAAGGTGGGAGTGGAGGAAGGGAAAAAGGTTCAAATATACTTGGATATTAAACACATATATGTAGAAAATATTACAGTTTGAACTGTAATGGCAAGTCCCAACATGTGACAGCATTTGCTTATGAAACTGCAGGTAAATTATATAACTGGCTAGTTAGGCTTTCCCAATTTAAAAAGCCCAGGGAGCTTTAAATATTCATGGGACCACCCAATCACACAAGCCAATGGTTTAAATTAAATAGGGTGCTGCCATGTAAAACTTATGTTATTAATTAAGTTGTGAATATTACATTGTAGAATGTTATTAATTTGATGGAAATGCAAGTTTCTGAATAGGTCTCTCGATGATTTACTAGTATGCTACTGCCACCATGCACACTAATTCTCACCATATATGGTTAGAACTTGCCTTTTCATCACCTAATTTGTACCTGGATTATTTATTCATGGATTACTGCAACACTGTGGTCTTTATTTTATCCATTCTTGGGAATATAGACATCATTAGCAAGGTGGAATTTATTGCCCATCCCCCGAGGTGATGTGGTGAACCTTCCTCTTGGTTCACTGCAATCTATGTGGTGGACTGTTGCTGAATAGTTAGTTCTAGGAATTTGAGCACTGGAATTCAAGGATCAAACTGTATGGTAGTTAAATTAACAGACTATGTTTCTTGCTTGTACAAAAATGTTCTTTTTTAAAAGTAGAATAAGTCCCTTCTTTTAACCTAAGCAATTTTTAAAAAAGCAGTATATATTACAATGCATCTCTGTGACAGGCAGGATTTGAAACTCAACATAGGGACTGTACCACAATATTTCACCCATGGTCCTAAAGCATTAGCCAGGTCCTCTGGATTACTAGTCCAGTGACATTACCACTATGCCACCATCCCCACTCACCCTCCTTGCTTAATCCTCTCTTACCTAGAGGCTAATTGCATCAATTAAGGCAAAGTTAGGTAGAAGGCATTGATTAGATGGTTACTTGAGAATACATATGAAGAGACACTTACTGGCACAGGAGTAGTGTGAAGTCCGGAGATGTATAACATATAATGTTTCACTCTAAAAATAAATCTATTCTAAAACCGGCTAAGTTCCTTCCTTCATCCACAGCTTTGGGTGGATAAGTTATTCTCATATTCTTTGTTACTGATCCTCCTCAGGTCTTTTGCTTTGTTCCTTCACTTGGATTCCTTAATTTGAAGCTTAAATCTCTGAACCCATCTATTTCCTATTCCTTTTATTCACATTCTGCTTTAAGCTGAGATCCACTTTCTCTCTTCCATTCATCCTGATTGAAAATTCAGTTCTCCTATCTCCTTACCCTGTCTCACAGATGTCTTTAGTTAATCTCTTCTTCACATTGTAATTTCTTGTCTTCCTCTTTGCATCCACATTTTGCTCAGGTCTCTAATTACTTGGAAGACAGACATGGGTTTCTGTTTCACTTCCACCCCCGTCCATCCATCCATCCACTTTCTATCAATCTACTTCCTTGTTCTTTCTGTCTGAGGTTCTGCTTGTTCTTCTGATCTTTTCACTCACTAACCACTTTCTCATCCTGCCCAGGCTTACTTTAACGATCCTTACTCATTGCGGCCCATGGTTCATTTTCCATTTCATACAGGCCTCTGGGCTTTTTAATGTTCTGTCTGCATTCTCCATACTCAATTTTCCAATTGCCTCACTTTGGTCTTGAATTCCTTTCCTCACTGTTACAAATTCTGAAATTCTGGCATGCACACTGATAAGTCTAGCTTTAGAAGAAATTGCACTGAGAATGTGGCAGCATTGTTAAATGTAAGAGCTATATTGTTGAAATTTGGATACTTATTAGATTCATGCTGTTCTAGTTTACTATTGTGATTTTGTTTCTTTTGACCTTATTGTGGTGGCTTCTAGAATGTCATAGATTTATATAATCACAGAATCCCTACAGTGTGCAAGTAGGCCATTCAGCCCATCGAGTTCACAGCAATCCTCCAAAGAGCAATCCCCACACCCCCATCTCTGTAACCCAGCATTTCCCATGGCTAACTCATCGAGCCTGCACAGCCCTAGGCAGTATGGTCAATTTAGCATGGCCAATTCACCTAATGTATCCACTTAATCCCATAATTGGCTATTATAGGCAAAATAGACCTTATTATGATTAAGCCAATAAATTTAAGATGTTTCCTCAAGACTCAGATGGTGAACATGGTATTTTTCTAGAGAGACCAGATTCTCTAGGTCTTGATAGTTGATCTGCACCACGCTCCTACTTTCCTTTGTTATTTTTCATCTACTTGCTACCACTCAGCAATGTGAAGTGATGACAGATTCAGGTTCAACGTTTTACCAGTGAATCTAACTCTACCTCATTATCTCTCCATGTTGTCAGACTACTTGGCTAAGATTCAGTTCAGATAACCCAAATTCCTTCCAATTAAATATTGAGAAGATTTAAGTGACTGACTTATATGCTTGTCACAAAGGCCATTTCCTATTCATTGATCCTATCCTTCTCCCTGACCATTGTTTCAGGCTGAAATATATTGTCTGTAACAGTAGCTTTCTATTTGGGCCTCTGTTTCCAAACCCATATCCTCTTCCTTAGACAAGCCACACATTTTCACTTGAGATAGCCACCCACCCTTCTGCCTTCCTGCTGTCAAACAATCTCTGTAGTTTCCAGATCAACTAATCCAATGGCCTCCTGGGTGACCCCCCGAACTGATTATCCTCCACGAGCTTGAGCTCATCGAAATTACCACTACCTAGATCATATTCCAAACTAAAGCTGAAAAATGTGTTGCTGGAAAAGCACAGAGGTCAGGCAGTATCCAAGGAGCAGGAGAATTGACGTTTCGGGCACAAGCCCTTCTTCAGGAATGAGGAAGGTGTGCCAAACAGGCTAAGATAAAAGGTAGGGATGAGAGACTTGGGGGAGGGGCGTTGGGAATGCGATAGGTGGAAGGAGGTTAAGGTGAGGGTGATAGGCTGGGGGGCGTGGGGGGAGCAGAGACGTCGGGAAGAAGATTGCAGGTCAAGAAGGCGGTGGTGAGTCCAAGGGTTGGGACTGAGATAAAGTGGGGGGACGTGAAATGAGGAAGCTGGAGAAATCTGCATTCATCCCTTGTGGTTGGAGGGTTCCTAGGCGGAAGATGAGGCGCTCTTCCTCCAGGCAACCAATTCAACACGGACATTTACTATAAACCGACTGACTCCCACAGCTACCTAGATTACACCTCCTCCCACCCTGCATCTGTTCCCAGGAGGACCAATTCCAATATCGAACAACCCAGATGGCCTCTTTCTTCAAAGACCGCAATTACCTCTCAGACGTGGTTGATGATGCTCTCCACCGCATCTCCTTCACTTCCCGCTCCTCCGCCCTTCCAATCGCCACCAGGACAGAACCCCACTGGTCCTCACCTACCACCCCACCAACCTTCAGATACATCGTATCATCCTTCGTCATTTCCGCCACCTCCAAACAGACCCTACCACCAAGGGTATATTTCCCTCCCCTCCCCTATCAGCGTTCCGGAAAGACCACGCCCTCCGCGACTCCCTCGTCAGGTCAACCCCCACCAACCCAACCTCCACTCCCGGCACCTTCCCCTGCACCCGCAAGAAATGCAAAACTTGCGCCCACACTTCCCCCCCTAACTTCCCTCCAAGGCCCCAAGGGATCCTTCCACATCCGTCACAAATGCACCTGCACCTCCACACACATCATTTACTGCATCCGCTGCACCCGATGTGGCCTCCTCTACATTGGGGAGACAGGCTGCCTACTTGCGGAACGTTTCAGAGAACACCTCTGGAACACCCGCACCAACCAACCCAACTGCCCGTGGCTGAACACTTTAACTCCCCCTCCCACTCCGCCAAGGACATGCAGGTCCTTGGCCTCCTCCATTGCCAGACCATGGCAACACGACGCCTGTAGGAAGAGCACCTCATCTTCCGCCTAGGAACCCTCCAACCACAAGGGATGAATGCAGATTTCTCCAGCTTCCTCATTTCCCCTCCCCCCACCTTATCTCAGTCCCAACCCTCAGACTCAGCACTGCCTTCTTGACCTGCAACCTTCTTCCTGACCTCTCCGCCCCCACCCCTCTCCGGCCTATCACCCTCACCTTAACCTCCTTTCACCTATCGCATTCCCAATACCCCTCCCCCAAGTCCCTCCTCCCTACCTTTTATCTTAGCCTGATTGGCACACCTTCCTCATTCCTGAAGAAGGGCTTATGCCCGAAATGTCGATTCTCCTGCTCCTTGGATGCTGCCTGGATGCTGCCTGACCTGCTGCACTTTTCCAGCAACACATTTTTCAGCTCTGATCTCCAGCATCTGCAGTCCTCACTTTCTCCATATTCCAAACTAAGTCCTATTTGACTATCATACCTTTGCTTGCTAATTTACGTTGATTCCTCAATCAGCTTGATACATCCAAGCCTCTTCATGACCTTGTCCCTTCCAATCTCTGTAATGGGTTCGAGCCACATAGGACTCTAAGAATTCCTCCAAACTTGCCATCGTATGCTTTCCCTACTTCCTCTTTCCCATCACTGACAGCTGTGCCTTCAGCCATCCAGACCCTAAGCTCTGACATACCCTCCTAAAATCTTTCTTTGTCCTTTAAAGGTCTTTCTTCAAAATGACCTCTTTCAGCAAGCTCTTAGTCATCTGTCCTAATATCTCCTACATTGGCTCTCCTCGATTTGGGCGAGTGTACAACATCCACACAGACATTCTCCTTGTGTCCATGTAGGTTTCATCCAGGTGCTCCATTTTCCTCCCACAGTCCAAAGATGCGCAGGTTAGGTGGATTGGCCATAGTAAATTTGGCCGTAGTGTCCAGGGATGAGCAGGCAAGGTGGGTTAGCCATGGGAAATGTGGTTTACAGGAATAAGGTCGAGGGCTAAGTCTGAATGGGATGATCTTCAGAGGGTTCAGTGGGCTGAATGGCCTCTTTGTGCACTAGGGATTCTATGACTCTATGAACATTTAGCCTGAATATATTCCTGTTAATCCCATCAAGATGTTTTACATTAGGGTTGTTTAAGATGCAAGTTGTTCATTTTCTAGCAGGATCACTTGAAGCAAGAGGAAAAAAGGCAATCAATGTTTGGTCAGGTATTTAGATTAGATTAGATTCCCTACAGTGTGGAAACAGGCCCTTTGGCCCAACAAGTCCACCCTGACCCATTTCCCTCTGACTAATGCACCTAACAAAATGGGCAATTTAGCATGGTCAATTCACCTGACCTGCACGTGTTTGGACTGTGGGAGGAAACTGGAGCACCTGGAGAAAACCCACACAAAATGTGCAAACTCCACACAGACAAGGCTGAATTTGAACCCAGGTCCCTGGCACTGTAAGGCAGCAGTGCTAACCACTGAGCCACCATGGTTGGTGAGGACAATATCAGGCTCAGCCATAATGCCATGTTCTCTCCAATGCCACCTTGTTAAACATGCTCTCAATGCTCACTATCTTTGTAATTTTTTTAAAAAGTCTGAACAAAGTGCTAAAAGCCTGCCGACGCCTGTAACATTACAGCACAGCTTCAGCCGCTATTGTCCTGAGCGAGGAAAAATAGCAACTTATACCTGCTATCCAAAACATGCATACTTCATGTATCAATGTTTACCTGCAACAAATTTCCATCCAATTTACTTTACGTGGAGTTTCAAATGCTGATTTAAAAAGAAGTGAGACATCTAGATGAAATGTAAAGGTTGAAAAGTTAAGGGATGGTGGGATAAATCAGAAGCCAGCCTACGCAGTGCCAATGTTAGGTATAACCTGTAGATTAGGAGAAAGACTGAAAATATCTAAGAGTTTTGAAGTCCCAGAGGAGATTAAATGATTTTATTTAGGAAACGTGGCAGTTAGTCTTAATTGCAATACATAGAATCCCTACTGTGTGAAAGCAGGCCATTCAGTCCATTGAGTCTACACTGACCCTTCAAAAAGCATCCCACCCAGACCCAGCTCCCTACCCTCATAATCCTGCATTTCCAATGGCTAACCCACCCAGTTTGCACATCCTGTGGGACAATTTAGCATGGCCAATCCATCTAACCTGCACATCTTTGGACTGTGGGAGGAAACCCACAGACACGGGGAGAACGTGCCAACTTCACACAGACAGTTGCCCAAGGGTGAAATCAAACCCGGGTCCCTGTATTGACAGGCAGCAGAGCTAACTACTGAGCCACATGCTCCCTCCCACAAATGGTGAAGCTACAAAGAGCGGGAGAAGCATGTAGGAGAAGTGTATTTGAAGGTGATAAGAACAACAATAGCAAATCAAAAACATAAATGCAAAATTCCAATCAGAAATTATCTTGTGATATTTATAACTGAACAAAATGATAATTATCACTGTGAAAATGACATCTGGAGATTGCAATCACTTTATCTGAAACCTGATCTCATTATTCAGGATATCTATTGTTTGCCTTATTGAAGAATGATGACATAAACTGTCCTTTTCTGTCCCATGTTTACAGAATTTGTGATGCAGATGTGTAATTTCTTGGCAAACATTTATCTAATTCCAATAAAAAATGAAATGTAATCGGAAGATGATAGTGGGCTCCAATGTTTTTCCAAAAACATAGTTAAAAAGATTGGGAAGACATTGTTACTATGATTTTGTCGAGAATAGGATACAAGATCATAAACTTCATCAACACTCAATTTAGAATATTGTGTGTACAATTAATGCAAGATTTATATTTTCACTTTTACTGAAATTATAGTTAATATCAGGTTTAAAATCACAGATATTATCAAATACCACTAGATCTCCTATGATATAACTTACAGAAAAATCAAAGAAAATCATCTTTCACCTTGTGTTCTTGATTTGTTCAAGGGGTGTAAATGTCTCTGGCAAGGCCACCAAACAACTACATCAATCAGTGAACATCCTCACTTTAATCTTGTGAGGAGCAGGTTCCTGATGAAGGGCTTTTGCCCGAAACGTCGATTTCGCTGCTCGTTGGATGCTGCCTAAACTGCTGTGCTCTTCCAGCACCACTGATCCAGAATCTGGTTTCCAGCATCTGCAGTCATTGTTTTTACCTTATTGACAGAACAGTTGAAAATAGGCCTAGAGCAATGCCCTGAGGTAGGATGGTGCTTTTGCACAACAGTAGCATCCATACGTTTGAGCTAGGTGGCCTGGGTTCAAGACCCACCTGCTTCAAAGGTATGTCATAACAAACCTGCACAGGTTGATGTAAATACATACATAATAAGTAATCTACAGAGGTCATGTAATGCAATGGCAGTGTCTTTATCTCTGGCTTTGAAGGCCTGTGCTCACATTTCACCTGCTCCCCCTTGTGCCAGAGGTATGTAATAATGTGTCTGAACAGGTTGATTAGAAAAATAGGCAAAAGTGGGGACTGCAGATGCTGGAAATCAGAGTCTAGATTAGAGTGGTGCTGGAAAAGCAGCATCTGAGGAGCAGGAAAATTGACATTTTGGGCAAAAGCCCTTCACCTGATTAGAAAAATAGGTTAAATTAAGAAAAAGAAAAATCAAGACAGAAAAAAAAGTCAATTGCATTCAATGCAAGTTAAAAATTAGAACAGTGATTAACTCCTTCCTTACTATCTGATTGAATTCAATAAGTTTCTTAGTGTACATTTGAACCACCTATAAGCCAGAGGTTCAGGTTATATCTTGTTGTTGTGCTTTTAGTTATTAATTTAGGTCAAAATAATGGTGAGATTCCAAATGAAGTGGACAATAGATCTTGAAATTTAAATACAGAACTCCTTGAAAGTAGATTTAAAAACCCACAAAAAGATCAATATCTTGAGTAATTTCTAAACAGGAGGATAAAATACAAGAAAATTGATGCACTGGCAGAAGGCATTGGTTAAAGTATTGATTAGATTCCCTACATTGTGGAAATAGGCCCTTCAGCCCAACAAGTCCACACCAACCCTCCGAAGAACAACCCACCCATACCCCTAACTAATGCACCTAACACTACGGGCAATTTAGCATGGCCAATTCACTTAACCTGCACATCTTTGGACTGTGGGGGGGAAACCAGAGGAAATCCACTCGGACACAGGCAAACTCTACACAGACAGTTGCCCGAGGCAGGAATTGAACCTGGGTCCCTGGCACTGTGAGGCAGCAGTGCGAGCCACTGAGCCATCATGTTGCCCAATAACTTTGTGTGCAACTTTGGATTCCTTCTTACAAAACAGACAATAAATCATAACAATTGTAAAGTATAGTTTTTAGATGCTAACAAGTTTAAAAAAAAAGTTCTCAAAAAACCAGACTCAGCCCTCTTGCGGTGCAATGGTAGTATCCCTAGCCCTGGACAGAGAGGCTCAGATTCAAGTCCCATCTGCTCCAGAGGTGTGTAATTACATCTCTGAACAGATTGATTAAAAAACTATTCAATTAAAAATAAATAAAATGAGTTTCTGCTTCTCTTTCTTTAGCATCAGTCTTCCTAATTTTTGATTTTCCCTTCTCCCCAGCCCCTGTCTTATTTATCCTTCCTTTTGGGTGGGTGAGAGGTGACATAGGGAAAGGTGCCACGAATAACTGATTAACTGTTGCCTCTCTTTAGCCAAAATGTTATCCTTTACTTGGTCATCAAATAATTAAGAAAATTCAACACTTTTTTGGGGGTGGGGGGGGGGGGGGGGGATTGCAGTATTTAATGTAAACATTCATATAATGGGAATAAAGTACATAATTAAACTTATGCATTTGATGGTCTTATTGTGAAGTACACATCAAGTTTATTGAAACTATTTTTAGACATTAGATATCCAAATACAGGACTAAGTTTTCAAAAGGAAAATAGGGCCACCAGGTGGTCATACTGAGCAATTGCATTTTAACAAATTTCTAATGTCAATCATGGATAGAACTGTAGATGAAGTGAAAAGAAGCAAGCTAAAATGCATTAAAAGGATTTGTCATGAGGAAGTAAAGTTCAGAAGTTGGAAATATCTCCATTCCCATTTTTAATCTTTTCCAATGCTAGTTTTCTTTGATCCTGAGTTTGGTCTCAAGATGCTTTCAATTCTCTTTCCCGCTCCACAGTCTTGCCTCACTGTGACAAATTACTTTCAAAGATCATTTACGACTTATTTGGATAGCAGTGACAGGATAAGTCAGAGTCAGCATGGATTTATGAAGGGGAAATCGTGCTTGATTAATCTTCTGGAATTTTTTGAGGATGTAACTATAAAGATAGAGAAGGGAGGGCCAGTGGATGTAGTATACCTGGACTTCCAGAAAGCCTTTGATAAGGTCCCACATAGGAGATTAGTGAGCAAAATTAGGACACGTGGTATTGGGGGCAAGGTACTGAAAATTGGCTGACAGAGGAAGCAAACAGTAGTGAAAAACTGGTTCCTTTTGGAATGGCAGGCAGTGACCAGTGGGGTACCACAAGGTTCGGTGCTGGGACCACAGCTATTTACAATATACATCAATGATATAAATGAAGGCATTAAAAGTAATATTAGCAAATTTGCTGATGGCACAAAGCTGGGTGGCAGGGTGAAATGTGAGGAGGATGTTATGAGAATACAGGGTGACTTGGACACACTAGGTGAGTGGACGGATGCGTGGCAGATGCAGTTTAATGTGAATAAATGTGTGGTTATCCACTTTGGTGGCAAGAACAGGAAGGCAGATTACTATCAAAATGGAGTCAAGTTAGCGAAAGGGGAAGTACAATGAGATTTAGGTGTTCTTGTACATCAGTCATTGAAAGCAAGCATGGAGATACAGCAGGCAGTGAAGAAAGCTAATAGCATGCTGGCCTTCATAACAAGAGGAATTGAGTATAGGAGCAAAGAAGTCCTTCTGCAGCTGTACAGGGCCCTGGTGAGACTGCACCTGGAGTACTGTGTACAGTTTTGGTCTCCAAATTTGAGGAACGACATTCTGGCTATTGAGGGAGTGCAGCGTAGGTTCACGAGGTCAATTCCTGGAATGGCGGGACTATCATATGTTGAAAGATTAAAGTGACTGGGCTTGTATACGCTGGAGTTGAGAAGGCTGAGAGGTGATCTGATTGAGATGTATAAAATTATTAAAGGATTGGACACTCTGGAGGCAGGAAGCACGTTTCCACTGATGGGTGAGTCCAGAACCAGGGGACACAGTTTAAAAATAAGGGGAAGGCCATTTAGAACAGAGTTGAGGAGAAACTTCTTCACCGAGATTGGTGGATATATGGAATGCTCTGCCCCAGAAGGCAGTGGATGCCAAGTCTCTGGATACTTTCAAGAAAGAGATTGATAGAGCTCTTAAAGATAGTGGAATCATGGGCTATGGGGATAAGGCATGAATAGGATACTGATTGTGGATGATCAGCCATGATCATAATGAATGTTGGTGCTGGCTCGCAGGGTCGAATGGCCTACTCCTGCACCTATTGTCTATTATCACATTTATATAGAAAAAGCTGCTCATATTAAGGAACCCTTCCAGCACGATAATAAATGTTCAACTCTGTGCCATAGTCCTATCAATAATATTCTATGAACAAAGGCAATTTGATTTTTGTGAACACAAGATCAAGATTAAAGTATTGCCAACGGCATCTAATCTGTATATTGATCTACATTGATCTGCACAGAGGTTAAAATTTGCAAATACACATTTTGAGTTACAGGCCTATCACTTGTAAACCACCCCAGAACCCACCCTTCTGTCCCCTTGCAACACCTAGTCAATTAATAATGCATAATGGTGTGTCCGTTACATATTTTTCTTTATTTTTGTTTTGTGGATGAGGTCAACAAAATTGAGGGACCAGATTTGTGTGACTGGGGGAGTTTGATTGGAGGAGGCAGTGGCATTCAGGCAATGTGACTTATTCTAGCGACTCAACCACAGGTTAATAGTTCTGAGGTTGTTTAGGGAGCACTTGCTGATAGTGCTGGACAGGTTTTTCCCATTGAGGCAAGGAAGGGATAGTAGGTTGAAAAAACCATGGGTGACAAGGAACGTGGTACATCTAGTCAAGACGAAGAAGGAAGCTTACTTAAAGTTGAGGATGCAGGGATCAGACAATGCTTTGGAAGATTTCGAGGTAGCCACGAAGGAACTGAAGAATGGACTTAGGAGAGCTAGAAGCGGCATGAAAAAGCTTTAGCGGTTAGGATTAAGGAAAATCCTAAGGCATTTTGCACTTATGTGAGGAACAAGAGGATGACCAGAGTGAGGATAGGGCCAGTCAGGGAGAGTGGAGGGAACTTATGCCAAGAGTTATAGGAGGGATGGGAGGTCCTTAATGAATACTTTGCTTCAGTATTCATTAGTGGGACGTACGTGATGTTTGTGAGGACAGCATGAAACAGGCTGATATGCTCAAACAGGTTGATGTTAAGGAGGAGGAGGCGCTGAAAATTTTGAAAAAGTAAGGATAGATAAGTCCCATGGATATACCCAAGGTTACTACAGGATGTGAGGGAAGAGATTGCTGCTTTGGCGATGGTCTTTATGTCCTTACTGTCCACTGGAGTAGTGCCAGATGATTGGAAGGTGGCAAATGTTATTCCCTTATTCAAGAAAGGGAATAAGGATAATCTTGGGAATTACAGACCAAAAGTCTTACATGTGTGGTAGGCAAATTATTGGAGAGGATTCAGAGACAGGAGTTATAATTACTTGGAAAACCATAGTTTGATTCGAGATAGCACGGCTTTAAGAGGGCAGGTCATGCCTCACAAACTCTACTGAATTCTTTGAGGATGTGACAAAACACATAGATGAAGGTAGAGCAGTGGATATGGTGTACATGGATTTTAGCAAGGCATTTGATAAGGTTCCCCATGGTAGGCTCATTCAGAAAGTAAAGAGGTTTGGAATACAGGGAAATCTGGCTGTTTGGATACAGAATTGGTTGGCCTATAGAAGAGAGGGTGGTAGTAGATCAAAAGTAGTGGTGTTCTGCAAACCTTTGTTCTGGGACCTCTGTTCTTTTGATTTTTATAAATGACTTGGATGGGGAAGTGGAAGGATGGGTTAGTAAGTTTGCTGATGACACGAAGGTTGGTGGAGTTGTGAAGGCTGTGGAGGGTTGTTGTCGGTTGCAACGGGACATTGACAGGATGAAGAATTCGACTGATAAGTGGCAGTTGGAGTTCAACCTGGAAAAGTGTGAAGTGGTTAGTTTTGAAGGTTGAATTTGAATGCAGAACGCACAGTTAATGGCAGGATTCTAAGCAGTGTGGAGGAACAGAGGGATCTTGGGCTCCATGTCCATAGATCCCTCAAAGTTGCCACCTAGATTGATAGGGTTGTTAAGAAGGTGTATGGCATATTGCCTTTCATTAGCAGGGGGATTGATTTTAAGAGCTACCAGGTTATGCTGCAGCTCTGTAGAGTCCTGGTTATACCATACCTAGAATATTGTGTTCAGTTCTGATTGCCTCATTGTAGGAAAGATGTAGAAGCTTTAGTGAGGGTACAGAGGAGACCTACCAGGATGCTGCCTGCACAGGAGGGCATGTCTTATGAACAAAGACTGAGGTAGCTAGGTTTTTGTCATTGGAACAAAGGATGAGAGTGACTTGATAGAGGTGTACAAGATGATGAGATTCATAGATAGAGTAGATAGCTAGAGACTTTTTCCCAGGGTGAAAATGGCTATCATGAGGGGGCAGAATTTTAAGGTGATTGGAGGAAGGTTTAGGGGAGATATCAGAAGTAGGTTCTTTGTGTAATGAGGTGAGAGTGGTGAGTGTGCGCCAGCAGTGGTAGTAGAGTCAGATATGTTAAGGACATTTAGGTGACTCTTGGATAGGCACATGGAAGATAATACAATGAAGGGTATGTAGGTTAGTTTGATCTTACAGTAGGATAAAAGGATGGTACATCAAGGGCGGAAGGGTCTGCATCTGCTGTACTGTTCTATGTTCTAAACTCAATAAAATACAGAATAAAAAATGCTGGTAACTTAGTATCAGAAAAAGAGCTGGAAATGTGTTGCTGGAAAAGCGCAGCAGGTCAGGCAGCACCCAGGGAACAGGAGAATCGACGTTTCGGGCATAAGCCCTTCTTCAGGAATGGGGAAAGTTTGTCCAGCAGGCTAAGATAAAAGGTAGGGAGGAGGGACTTGGGGGAGGGGCGTCGGAAATGTGATAGGTGGAAAGAGGTCAAGGTGAGGGTGATAGGTCAGACTGGGGTGGGGGCGGAGAGGTCGGGAAGAAGATCTCAGGTTAGGAAGGCGGTGCTGAATTTAATGGATTTGACTGAGACAGGGTGGGGGGAGGGGAAATGAGGAAACTGGTGAAATCCGAGTTCATCCCTAGTGGTTGGAGGGTTCCTAGCCGGAAGATGAGGCGTTCTTCCTCCAACCGTCGTTTTGTTGTGGTCTGACGATGGAGGAGTCCAAAGACCTGCATATCCTTGGTGGAGTGGGAGGGGGAATTGAAATGTTGAGCTACAGGGTGGTTGGGTTGGTTGGTCCGGGTGTCCCAGAGGTGTTCTCTGAAACGCTCCGCAAGTAGCCGGCCTGTCTCCCCAATATAGAGGAGGCCACATCGGGTGCAGAGGATGCAATAGATGATATGTGTGGAGGTGCAGGTGAATCTGTGGCGGATATGGAAGTTTCCTTTGGGGCCTTGGAGGGAGGTGAGGGGGGAGGTGTGGGCGCAAGTCTTGCACCTCCTGCGGTTGCAGGGGAAGGTGCCGGGAGTGGAGGTTGGGTTGGTCTGACCTGCTGCGCTTTTCCAGCAACACATTTCCAGCTCTGATCTCCAGCATCTGCAGACCTCACTTTCTCCTCATAGTATCAGAAAAAATCCATCTGGTTCACTAATATCCTTTAGGAAAGAAAATCTGCCATCTTTACCTGACCTGGCCTATACAAATGACACCAAACTCACAGCAAAGTAGTTGACTCAAATGCCCTTTGGACAATAAATGCAGATAATGTCCATGTTCCATGAACAAAGACAAAAAAACCCCAGAACATGCACTGATTCAAGCGTAATTGTGTGTGTTTGAAGGGTGGTGCAAACAGAGATGTTATGGTGGATGGTTAGAAGATTGGCTATCTGACAGAAAGTGAGGACTGCAGATGCTGGAGATCAGAGCTGAAAAATGTGTTGTTGGAAAAGCGCAGCAGGTCAGGCAGCATCAAAGGAGCAGGAGAATCGACGTTTCTGACAGAAAGCAGAGAGTGGGAATAAAAGGGTCTTCTCAGGATGACAGCCAGTGACAAGCGGTGTTTTACAAGGCTCAGTGATGGGACCACAACTTTTCACTTCATGGATTAATGATCTGGATGAAGGAACTGAGAGTATTCTGGCTAAGTTTGCAGACGATACAAAGATAGGTAGTATTAGGATGTGGGGAAGGCTGCAAAAGGATTTGGACAGATTAGGAAACTGGACAAAGAAGTGGCAGATGGAGTACAACTCTGAAGATGGACGAGGGAGATCCAGTAGATGTAGTGTACCTAGCTACCTCAGTCTTTCAGAAAGCTTTTGATAAAGTCCCACATAGGAGGTTAGTGAGCAAAATTAGGGCGCAAGGTATTGGGGGCAAAGTACTAACTTGGATTGAAAGTTGGTTGGCTGATAGGAAACAAAGACCCAGGTTCAATTCCCGCCTCAGGTGACTCTCCGTGTGGAGTTTGCACATTCTCCCCGTGTCTGTGTGGGTTTCCTCCGGGTGCTCCGGTTTCCTCCCACAGTCCAAAAATGTGCAGGTTAGGTGAATTGGCCATGCTAAATTGCCCGTAGTGTTAGGTAAAGGGTAAATGTAGGGGAATGGGTCTGGGTGGGTTGCGCTTCGGCGGGTCGGTGTGGACTTGTTGGGCCGAAGGGCCTGTTTCCACACTGTAAGTAATCTAATCTAATAAAGAGTAGTGATAAACGGCTCCATTCCGGAATGGCAGGCAGTGACCAGTGGGGTACCGCAGGGATCAGTACTGGGATCGCAGCTTTTTACAATATATATTAATGATATAGAAGATGGTATTAGTAATAACATTAGCAAATTTGCTGATGATACTAAGCTGGGTGGCAGGGTGAAATGTGATGAGGATGTTAGGAGATTACAGGGTGGCCTGGACAAGTTAGGTGAGTGGTCAGATGCATGGCAGATGCAGTTTAATGTGGATAAATGTATAGTTATCCACTTTGGTGGCAAGAACAGGAAGGCAGATTACTACCTAAATGGAATCAATTTAGGTAAAGGGGCAGTACAAAGAGATCTGGGTGTTCTTGTACACCAGTCAATGAAGGTAAGCATGCAGATACAGCAGGTAGTGAAGAAGGCTTAAAGCATGCTGGCCTTCATAACAAGAGGGATTGAGTATAGAAGCAAAGAGGTTCTTCTGCAGCTGTACAGGGCCCTGGTGAGACCACACCTGGAGTATTGTGTGCAGTTCTGGTATCCAAATTCTGGCTATTGGGGGAGTGCAGCGTAGGTTCACGAGGTCAATTCCTGGAATGGCGGGATTACCTTCCACTGAAAGACTGGAGTGACTGGGCTTGTATACCCTTGAGTTTAGAAGACTGAGAGGGGATCTGATTGAGACTTATAAGATTATTAAAGGATTGGACACTCTGGAGGCAGGAAACATGTTTCCGCTGATGGGTGAGTGCCGAACCAGAGGACACAGCTTAAAAATAAGGGGTAGACCATTTAGGACAGAGATGAGGAGAAACTTCTTCACCCAGAGAGTGGTGGCTGTGTGGGGAATGCTCTGCCCCAGAGGGCAGTGGAGGCCCAGTCTCTGGATTCATTTAAGAGTTGGATAGAGCTCTCAAGGATTGTGGAATCAAGGGTTATAGAGATAAGGCAGGAACAGGATACTGATTAAGGATGATCAGCCATGATCATATTGAATAGTGGTGCAGGCTCGAAGGGCAGAATGGCCTACTCCTGCACTTATTGTCTACAACGTGGGAAAGAATAGAAGCATAGACTACTTTCTAAATGGGGAGAAAATCCAGAAGTCTGAAGTGCAAAGAGACTTGGGAGTTCTAGTCCAGAATTCTCTCAAAGTAAATTTGCAGATTGAGTCAGTAGTTAGGAAGGCAAATGCAATGTTGACATTTATTTTGAGAGGATTGTAATATAAAAGCAAGGACATTCTTCTGAGGTTCTAAGGCTCTGGCCAGACCACAGTTGAAGTATTGTGTGCAGTTTTAGGCCCCATATCTCAGAAAGGATGTACTGGCCCTGGAGCAGGTTTAGAGGAGGTTCACGAGAATGGTCCAAAGAATGAAAAGCTTAACATATGAGGAACATTTGAGGACTCTAGGTCTATACTCTATGGAGTTTAGAATGATGAGGGGGATCTAATTGAAACTTACAGAATACTGAATAGCCTGAACAGAATAGATGTTGATAGATATTTCCATTGGTAGGAGAGACTAGGACCCGAGGACACAGCCTTAGGAGTAAAGGGAAGCCCTCTTAGAATGGAGATAAGGAGAAACTTCTTCAGCCACTCAGTGTGGCAAATTTAATCGAAGTCACTGCCACAGAAGGCTGTAGAGGCCAACCCATTGAGTATATTTAAGACAGAGATAGATAGGTTCTTGATTGTCAAGGGGGTCAAGGGTTACGGGGAGAAAGTGGGAGAATGGGGTTAAGAAACTTATCAGCCATGATTGAATGGTGGAGCAGACTCGATGGACTGAATGGCCTAATTTCTGCTCCTGTGTCTTATGCTCTTATGGATGGGCAATAAATGCTGACCAGCCTGCAATACTGACGTCCCACAATTGAATATATAAAAAAAAAATTGAATTTCACACGTGGAATGCATTTCAAATAAATTTGAAATTCATCCTCATTACAGATAGTACTCCATCTCTAGTTGTTAAAGCTATCACCTGCCCTTAGCTTTTATACAGAGGTAACAACAGAACTGCTGATGGCAAATTAATCTCAGGGGTACGGAGAATGGAAGCCAGAAATGGCAATTTCATCACCTTCCCGATGAATGACTAGTACAAGCACAAAGTATCATGTTTTTGAATGGTTAGAAGAGTCACACATTGTCCTCATTTCTTTATTAATACCTTTAAAGTATGCCAATAGGAGAATATACCATTCATGTGCAATGTTCAACCAAATGCTTGTTTACTGGAGGTCCGCACCATGCACCCACATTTTGACAAGAAAATACGTAGTCTGTAGAAAGTCCATCAGCTCACGCCTGTTTCATCAGCTGTAGCTATTGACTATATTTCAGGACTTTTATTCCACATAAAAGTTTGGGAAGATTTGCATTTAAATGGTGGATTTTAAAAGTATATTCATTCAATTTTAAAAATGCATCAAAACAAAGTGCTTAGAACACGAATGGGCCACATTGCTTATTGTTTCAGAAACAAATTCAATTTTTTAATCAGCCATGATTGCATGGCGGAGCAGACTCTATGCACTGAATGATCTCTGTAGACGAGAAGCTCACCCATGTGATCCTAGGATCTTGGCAGGAGTTGTTTGACATTTATTGGCATTTTGCCCAGACTGTGAATGCAGCAAAATAAAAATGGAGACCAAAACTCTTAATTATATTTTCTGTTAAAAAGCAGAAAACTACAGGGTCCTTTCCACCACGTTTAGAAGGTTGAGGATAGTTTGAAGTTATTTTGTTTCAGTAAAGCAAGATGATCCACTGCTGAAGAAGTTTTACTGTTCATTGAATTAACTGCAATCAGAACAACGTATGTTTGCATAACACTATCAAAATTGTTGCTTTGTACAAGACTCTACTATGAGGTTAAGCCCAGTTCCTATTGTTCACTAGCAGTCATCCCAAACTCAGATAAAAGGTCCCCCAACACTTGGGGTTATGAGCTATTGGCCAACAGCTGATGAGTTTGCTGTGGATGGTAAATGAGCTGGAACCTTAGGAGAAAACAGCTGATTACAATCAGACCATTCTTTGGGCAGAAAATTTGTCTTCTTCAAATACAAAGGAGAATACAAAGCAATGGGAAACTTGCTCATTTATTCTATGATCTGATTACATTGCTTGTTAAATATGACAATGGGAGACTCCTAATAGCAACAGATCAAGACCACAAGGAGGGTAAACTTGAACGGAGGACCTGCCCTCATAACTGCACTATTTGGCCTAAACCCACAGCACAATACAGACCATAATTTGGATGCCTGAAAATAAAAGAAAACTGTTAATTCCAAATGGGTCAAGGTAAAGAATACAGTTTCACAGGACTGGATTTGTAAATGAAACTTACCGTCAGCGAACAATCCGAAGATCAATCAACGCAAAATCCCAAATCCACTCCACAACAGTCTGCTGATCAGACTAAATATCCTTAAGTCTCCCAGAAATATAATCAAATTAGTTAGAGTAAATTTGAGCAGTTTATTCTGTGGTTTTACATCACTAGCATCAATACTGTTTTACTTATCAAAAAAAACACTGCTGCAGCATTCTCAAAACTCATACCCATAGGATTTTTTAAAATTAAGTTTTATTATGTAAACTGTTGATTTATCTTATAATATTGACAAATTATTTCACATCTTGGCTATTACAACATTGGAATACAGTATTAACCAACATAAATTATACATTTTACTCAAGTTTACTGGAAATGATTTCATCTAGCCAGAAAGATGAAGGGTCTGATTCGACAAAATATTAAAGAGCTAGGAAAAATTATTTATTTGAACCTCATATTTAATCACACATACCCATCCAATAGATCCTCACTAGTATTAGGTGTTAACCAACACCTATTTTGCCAGAAAGGATTGGTCAGAACTGTCATCACTTCCACCTTTGTCTAATCTACTCTCCAGTGAGAAAGAGTTGCCTGACAGCAGAGACTGCCATTGCAGGATTCAATCTATTGGTCTGTCTGAAAGATAGCAAAATTTTGGGGTGGGGAGGGGGTGGGGACAAATGCCTCAATTCTGTGCTCCCAGAATGGTTGATCCTCTCAAAGGGAGTTGTAGTCAGATTACACAAGGGCACTGCAGTGACAGTTCTTCAACTTGTTGCCCCTTTAGACACAAGTCCTTCCTTGAGGCACCAGATCAGCTTTGTTAACTTGAACACAATCTGTAATGCAAAGTTTCTCAATTCTTTTGGCAAATTTTCCACCAAGCTGCCAAGCGATCCCAAACAATAATCTAGATGATGTGCAAAATTGTTTTGAATACACTTAATACATAATGTTTCTAAACTTTGGACACACATTGCATAATGTTTTTCATGATCTGGGATTAATAGTTAAGAAACAAAAATGACCTCAGTATAGGAGTAGGCCATATACCTGTATTTAGCAATGCTAAACCTGGCAACCTGCATCAAACTGCAATGTGATGATGTGACAGAAACAGAAACAAAGATCCAAATTAAAAGCTAAACTTAACCATCCAGCTCTCCAAATATGAAAAAAAATCTCTTCAATACCAGAAAATTTCCAATATTTTGCAGCTGTTTCATTACAGCCCAAAGCAATTACATGCAGGCGTACAGCTAAAAGGATCTATCTAAACATGGACCAAGTTTTGTCACAATCCTGCCAATTTATTAGTTATGTGTGAAGCATATCAGTCAGTGTGATACTTGAACTGCAGTGTGTTATTGACAAGAGTTTACAAAATTAAATAGACATTTTCCTCCAACGAATGCAGCATTGCATCTGTTACTCTTCATTTATTACCCATGTACTCATCCCAATTATGGAAGGTTAATTAGACAGATTCCTGGGGTTCGGATATTATCCTGCGAGATATTTAGTGGACTGAACCCATATTCCCCAAAGTTTAAAAGATAGCATGGTCACCTTCTAGAAACACAAATTTTTTTAGGGGATTTCAAGGTACATGTTTGAGACATGCTTTTCTCTCATAGTGAACTAGGAGGCACAGTGTAGAATAAAGGTAGCTGCCATTTAGGAATGAGATGAGGAGAAACCTCTTCCCTCAAACAGGAATTGTTGGAATTCTCTACTCCAGAGAACTGCAGATCCTCAGCCATTGAGTACATTCAGAACTATGATAGACGTTGGATGTAATGGGAATCAAGTGGTTTGGGGATGAAGCAAGACGACGAAGTTGAGAGAGAGTTGACTGTACATCAAAGTAATCTATAACATGCATCTTGTAATATAACTTTCTTTCTATAGGCATAGATAAGCATTTTGTGTGAATCTTAAATACATGGCATATATAAGAGTATCAAGACTCTATTGTAGTTGGAAAATTGACCTTGAGTATAGGCCCTTTCAGATGAACTTGTAAGTCAATCAATTATGACGGTGCTCCAAGCTTGTTCGGAGAAGCAGACAATATGAGCATTAATACATACTTCACCATACAAGAGTGCTGTGGGGTTCAGATGAAAGATTTACATAGCATGATACTTCCAGCTGGTTCCACCTCAGAGGTGTGGCACACTGAAGAAGCATAGTCACATGATTCCTGCATACCCTTCATCAGTGCACATACATTCACCTTTGTGGGTCCAGCTTCACATGTCAGAAGGGTAGCACAAAGTGAGGAGTACCTCACATGACCAGGATTAGATGCTTAAGGCAGAGGCAGCATGAAATGGCCACTTAGGAGACCTGAGGAAACATTCAGCCATTCCCATCATGAAGTTAGAGATGTCCATCACAAGCATCAGTGTCATTATGTCTCTGGAGTCCAGGATCACTTCTAGTAAAATATTGCCAACCTCTTGGGAGACTCAGTAAATTTCAAACCATTATATTCAATTTTATTTTGTGGAAAGGCTTGGCTTGCCTCGAGACGTTAGAGAATATTTTTTTCTCTGCCCAAGCCAAAGTAATATTCTCAAATCATAAAAAAAATTAGATCTATATGGTTGTAAGAATCGCCAAAATAGGAAGACTTCATTAGGTCATTAGGTGTCACCACTTTTCAAAGACTTATGGAATAAATCTCTGAATTTACCATTCTGATTGGATTTAGTGAATCAACCAGTTTCGGAATTTCAAAAGGGCGAGAAACAGAAATAAAAAGATACATTTTCTTGAATCTTAAGGAATGAGCAACACATGGATAACACAAATTTAAAGCAGCTATTAGTGGGCCATAATCAATTTCAGCAACCACATTCTGTTTGATTCTATGCAGTAGGTGTCTGGTTGTTACTCCTCCCAGGGTACCATGTCAGTGTCTATTGCCACACAGTTGTACGCTGCATAACGTAACTTCTCTTCACAAAGCTTTGCACTACAAATAAAACAGATTTGAAACAGTTTAGAAGGTACTTGTACGGTTATGCAACTGTATGCAAATATATATCTTTTCATTATTATTACAGATGGAAGCGCTGATGGCCCCTGAATATTACAGTTAACCACATTATAACTGCACTTCGTTCTGAAAGACAAGCAACAAGCAAAAAAAATGGGTGGCTTGGGGGAAGCTAGAGGAGCAATAAGGGAGCATTCAAGGAAAACCAAATGGGGCCATCATAATTCCCTCCACAACCCCAAATGTAGAGAAGAACATTTACTTGCATGATGACCTTTAAATAAAGAAAAAAAAAACTGTTCAAAGACCATTTTAGGTCACATAGTGGAAGAGTAATTAACTCACTGAAGAATACATGGCCGGCTACTCCAATGCTGGAATTTTTAGCAGAGTTTGAAATTTTTAATTTCTTTTAATTTATCTTTGGTCTGATTCTGTACTGAGCAATGCGAGGGAGTGGAACAATTTCTTCTATGACTACTGTCAGAAAGGCAGCCCTGATTAGAACAATGCAATGTATTTTCCATTTCCCACATTAACCAGCTGCATGGCCGAGTATGGCATTGAGTTACAGAGCTGGACGCCTCCTAGCAGAGCACTTTAGGGAACATCTCCGGGACACCCGCACCAATCAACCCCACCGCCCTGTGGACCAACATTTCAACTCCCCCGCCCATTCAGCCGAGGACATGCAGGTCCTGGGCCTCCTCTGCCGCTGCTCCCTCACCACCCGACGCCTGGAGGAAGAACGCCTCATCTTCAACCTTGGAACACTTCAACCCCAGGGCATCAATGTGGATTTCACCAGCTTCCTCATTTCCCCTTCTCCCACCTCACCCCAGCTTCAACCTTCCAGCTCAGCACCGTCCCCATAACCTGTCCTATCTGCCTATCTTCCTTTCCACCTATCCACTCCACCCTCCTCTGACCTATCACCTTCATCCCCAACCCCATTCACACATTGTACTGTTTGCTACCTTCCCCCACCTTCCTCTCTGACCTATCACCTCCATCTCCACCCCCATTCACCTATTGTACTCTATACTACTTTCTCCCCACCCCCACTCTCATTTATCTCTCCACCCTGCAGGCACCCTGCCTCTATTCCTGAAGGGCTTTTGCCCGAAACATCGATTTTCCTGCTCCTCGGATGCTGCCTGACCTGCTGTGCTTTTCCAGCACCGCTCTAATCTAGACTCTGGTTTCCAACATCTACAGTCCTTGTTTTTACCCTCTGGATTGAGACCAGTCAATATATGTTATGTAAGGCCCTTTCAGCAGGCTGCAAGGGGAAAACTTTCAGACCCATCATCCGAGCTTTTGGGGTGATGAACATGATGAATGAGCACCACAGAACACATTACAACAATCTGTTTGCTCAAAATTTGAAAAGTGCAGCTCAGGTTTACAAACTTTCACTACATTTGCACTATGCTTCAATTAATACATCGGTGCAGCCTGTTTAATTAGCCAAATGTGATCACATGGACATGCCCACATGCAGCTGATTTTACTATCAGTTAATGTATTTGAACAACAAGATTTTAACATAGAGTTTGCCGAGTCCAACCACAATTCAGGGGAGCTTAAAATTACACTGTGGGATATTGGGATACAAGAGGTTTACTGCACCTACACAGAATTACTTAACACATTCACTTACATATCAGACAAATTAAATTGAATGTAATGCAATAGTCTATCGATTTTTTTTGAAATATATTTATTAGCAGTTTTTTAAACTTTACAAACATATAAAATTATTGAAAAAAGTCAATCACAAATATCAGTATAATAAAAAGAAAAAAACACAAATTACAATACAACTGCTATCTACTAACTACTAACCTACTCTATAATACAAAGCAAACTCTAACACTGTGCAAAGCAACACCAAAAAAAAAGAAAAGCACAAAAAAAATACAAAATACAGAATAGCTATGCTCGACGCAAGGCTCCCAAACAAAGGAACGGGAGCATTGTATACATATCCGTATTAACTCGGGAGACCCTCTCCAGGGCCCAGGCTTGACAAATCTAATTATCCTTGTTAAACAAACGCTCTAGTTAAGATAACTGATAAATCTATATCCAAATAACTCAAGTAGAGTTGCCATGTCTTATAAAAATTGTCTGTTGTGTGGTGCACTATGTTTGTAAGAAAGTCCAAGGGAATGTGCTCCATAAGTAATTTCTGCCATCCCAGCAAGCCTGGCGGATTCTCAGACACCCAATACAGCAGAATATTCTTCCGTGCACAGTATGCAAGAATATTAAATCGTTTCTTCCCATGCCCGTCTAAAGATGGTAAATTCGGTAGACCTAAGAGGAGAGATATTGGGTCTACTTTGACTTCAGTCCTCAATACCCTTCCTATCTCTCCCGCCACAGCACTCCAATAAACATGGAGCCTGTGGCATTGTCCAGAAGCAATGGGTAAGAGTACCTACACTTATTTTACATTTGGGGCACAGACTGATGATGCCCCTTTTTTAAACTTCACCAGACGGTCTGGTGCCAGATGAGTCCTGTGCAGAACTTTTAACTGCGTAGCACATATCCTGTTACAGATTGAGATCTTTCGAGTATTTTCCCATATGTTCTCCCATGTTTCAGAAGAGATCTCCACTCCCAGTTCTTTCTCCCAGTCCTCTCATAACTGGTTAATATCCTGCCAGGCCCTGCCACCCAGCAGGTGATAGAGGGCACTAACCGAAAAGGAGCTTGTGGGGCGTAGCAACATTCTCTCTGTATCGGGCTTATAGGGCTTAGTGAGAAGCGTAGTCTTCTTCTGGATGAAATCCCTAACCTTCAGGGAGCCTGACAATTCGGAGATTTATTCTCCGACCTCGATTTTCGAGGTCGTCGATATGCTTTTGCAAGGCCTGCGTCTCTTGCTCCAGCACCTGGATCCGACTGGAGGAGGACTCCATTGCAGTTCCCGAGACATTAGTTTGATCCTCCACCTCCTCCAGCCTCTCCCAAAGGCCCTGGATCTCCTGCTCGTGCTTCTGCAGCATGGATGCAGTAGGTTGGACCTGGGCACGAATCTCCCCACGGATTTCCTCAATCGCAGCCGCAACTTTCAAGGTAAGTCTCTCCATCGCTGCAGCCAATTCCTGTGAGTTTGTTCGGTCCCTGGGGGTTCAGGAGAGGCTGCTGCTGCAGTCTCTGGTGTGGTAGGTGCTGCAGGGGAGTGTCCTCCCTGCTGCTGTTTGCTTGCTTCTTTTCCCTTTGGCATTCTTCCCACTCCCAAATATTAAGAAATATGTGTTCTGTAAGATTTTAAACTAATATTTCCACCGCATAAGGTGGCCAGGGATGGCAAAAAACATTGGTATGCCTTGGCTGTTAGGCAGAGCTGTCTACAGCAGTCCTACAGAATCGCTGCCATCTTGCCGAGTCCTATCAATATTATTTAAGATTAAAGTACAAATAAGACTCCACATAAAGAATAGCAAAATGCGGTGCTGGTAAAGGACAGCAGATCTTGCCGCATCAGACGAACAGGAGAGTCGACATTTCTGGCATAAGCCCTTAGTGTGTGTGTGACGAAATAGATGGGGAGTTGGGGCTGGTGGGGGGAAAGGTGGCTTGGAAGGTGATAGTAGATGCAGGTTGGGGGTGTTGGTGATAGATCGGAGCAGAGAGTGGAGTGGATAGGTGGGAAGGAAGATGGACAGGTGGAACCCAAAGCATCTAAAATGAACATCTTACTGACATAATCAATATAAAACAATTTATCACTTCTGTCATTAATATTTTAGTGAGCAACACATCCCTACTTGCAAAGCATATCAAGAATACATTTGGTGGCATTTATATTTCACGAACTCTGCAAAGTTAAAATCAAGTTGCACTAATGCTAAACCTGGACTATGAGGTGCTAAGGGACACAATGACTCAAATAATGGTAAGTTAAACCATTTTTATCCCAATTAAGCCTTGATGTTGATTTTATAAATGCAACTAAAGCATTGCATCAACTAAAATAGCACTATGGCTGCGGCACAAAGTGGATAAATCTCCATAGCAGTAATTTAACATTCAGCCACTCTTGAAAAGTCAACATTATTTTAGACTTCAAAAAAGGATAGAACACAATGTAATTTTAAATACATTATATAGTGAGTTTATCCAAATCTCTTCCCTCCGTTTTCCTTTTGAATATTATGTAAATGATAGGTTCCGTAAAATCTTATAGACAGAAAAAAAAAAGTTGGGAAGATTAGTTCTATGACTTCGATCAGAACGAACACACAATCCACCCAATAATAACATGTATAGGATTAAACTAACTTCATATATGAAACTTTGAGATGGAGCTAAACTCCACCATGTGAAAACAGGACCACAGGGGGACACCTCCCACCATGTACGCAGCAGGTACTCATGTGACTTGACCAACGTTGTCTATCTCATACGCTGCAGGCAAGCTTACCCTGAGGCATGATACCTTGGTGAGACTGAGCAGAGGCTATGGCAACGGATGAATGGATACCGCAAAACAATCAACAGACAGGACTGGTACTTCCCAGTCGGGGAACACTTCAGCACTCTGGGACGTTCTACCTCGGACCTTCAGGTGACCATTCTCCAAGGCGGACTTCAGGACAGGCAACAATGTGGCTGAGAAGAGCTGATCATCAAGTTTGGTACCCATGAGAATGGCCTCAACAGGGACCTTGGGTTCATGTCACACTTCAGGTGACCCCACTACACTACACTCATTCCCAGACAGACTAACACATATCGACACTCTTACAGACCGATATACTCACAGACCCTCTCTCATACACTCACACATAAACTCCTACACACACCTTCTCACAGACTTATACCCCTTTACACTCACACACACTCATACACACCCCCACCCAACGCGCACACACGCACGCACGCTTGTGGGGTGAATTGGCATATGCAGAATTACATTTTAATTTGCTCAAAAACTGCAAGAATATATGTAAGATTCTGTAAATCCCCTTTTTAGATTAGAATCAGTCTGAACATTGGTGCACAGACAGCCTCACACAGGGCACCTCACACCTTCAATGCATTATCTGGGCCAACCTGGCACCTATTGTTAAAGTTCACTTGAGAATGTAACGTCAAGAAAGTTCTGGAATTGACGTATGAAAGAATTGAAACCAACATGCCTATTCTAAAAGATGACAGACTTAACAAACAATCCAGGTCTTTTTCAATATATAATTTCAGTTACATCATACTGTAAACCTTTGCTATAAATTCTATGCCCTACAATCTTATATTCCACAACCACCTGTTGAAGGAACAGCACTCTGAAAGCTAGTGCTTCCAAATAAGCCTGCTGGACTATAACCTAGTGTTGTGTGATTTTTAACTTTGTACATCCCAGTCCAACACTGGCATCGTCACATCAAGGTCCATATTGAGTTGTGTGAAAGCGACCTAAAAAGTGACAGTTCCTTCAACATTGGAATGCAGCTTGTAGCATTGCCAATGCAATTTTGCAAATAAAAAAGCAGTAGTTAATCATTTGCATCTAGACCTCCGGCAGGGTAGATTAGGAAACACTGGTGTCCTCCACCACCATCTTGTGGACAAACATTGTTAATGAAATTTCTCATTCAGAAAATCTGTGTAACGGACTTCTCTTCACCTGACATCAACAACTAAAAGGACAAGACTGCAAACTTAAAGACAGGGAACTCCATGAAAGTATAGATGATTCTTCCACTTCTTAATTACACTCTAATTCTTTCTATTCTTTGACTCCTGTCTCATGAAGCTAACTGAAATAAAGGTTCCACAACGTAGCCTCTTCTGACTGAAATTTGCTTTTTAATTTTGTCTGTGATAAGGGTCCACTCAGTCTAGATCTTCACACATCACAGTTAACTGCTTAATTAAGAATAAAAAAGGTTGAATGTTCAAGACCTAGAAGTTCAAGGCTGCCATTTCTGAAGGTATGCTGAACTATTCTTTGACGGAGATGTTAAACCTATACCCTGACTGCCCTCTCAAATAAAATGTAAAGCATCTCAAAACATTACAAGATTCCTAACTTCTCACCCTGATGTAGTGAGTAACTCTTTTCCTGACACAATAAAGTTTCTCCACCATCTACAAGGCGCAAGTCAGGGGTGGAATGGTATACTTTGCACTTGCTTGCATGAAGTGCAGCTCCAACAACATGTAAGAAGTTGCACACCATCTGGGTCAAAGCAGCATGCTTGACTATGAACGCAGTGCCATTCAGGCCCCTTCGCCACTGACACTCAAAAACAAAAGGGAGTATCATCTTCAAGATGCACAGCAGAAATTCACTAAGGCTACTTAGACATTTCTCCACCCAAATCTCCAGACTATCCATACCCTGCTGTATCCTCTAGCAATCCTCCTCACTGTCCGTAGCTCCCTGAATCTTTGTATCACCAAAAGAGATCATGTTAATTCTCCTCCAAATCATTTATATATTAGATATGTTAAAAATGACAGGGTCCCAGCACTGCTCCCTGTGGAACACCACTGGTCACAGATCTCCAGTCAGAAAAACACCCTTCCAACTTTACACCCTTCAAACCCGCAATCACCACCAACTAGAAAGACAAGGCCGGCAGCTACATGGGAACACTACCAACTGCAAGTTCCCCTCAAATCACACATCATTGACATCCTACTCAATATTTCAATCAATGCTGTGTGATCACTCTGATTGGCCTACTCCTGCTCATATTTCCTATGTTTCTTGGATCGACTGAATAAATGGGTGTAAGTGTTTTTGAAAGAGCAAAATGGGCCAAGAGGAGATTTGATATTGCTTAAAATCTTGCAAGTTTTACATAAAGCAAATAAAAAGGAACAGTTTTCAGTGGTTGAATGATCAAAAAGTATCCACGTAAGCTTACTATGTCTTGTGTTCCCTTGCCATTGACTAGGTATGATTTGAAATACATTTCCTTAAGGGTAGTGGAAGCAGATTCAATGCTAGGTTTCAAATAGGAATCAGATAAATACGTGAAGAGAAAGAACAGGATGAATGAGTGAATAGATCAACTTGACTGTGTTTTGAAAAATCCAGCATTGATATGTTGGACCAAATAGCCTCCTTCAAATATACTCTACAAATCTGTGATCGGGGATGCCAAGTCCAGTACATATGGCTACATTATTCCACAGGATTATATCTGAGAAAAATGTTCCATTGCAACTGTACGATAAATGCATCATGTAAATACAAGCTTTGTTCGTGCAGCCAAACTATCTGTAAGGTTCATACATGAGCTCAGACCATTTGAAATAAACAGCAATAGACTCTAAAAGCTATGAAGTCATGATGTGATGATTCACACAGACTAAGAGAAGTTTGAAAAGTTGCAATAATTCCCCCAATGACTTACTAGTTTATGGCACCACTGGATGTGGTCTTATGCAAAGGTATCTAACCTCATAAGAGACAGCAATTAGAGTGCTACAATTGACTTCAATAACTTGTGGGAAGGACAACGAGAACAGCCGAGGCTCATGAACTCTTACTCTAACATATGCACAGGCATATATGAGCCTCAAGAGAGAAACAGTTTGGGCTTAGCTGACACTGCTAGATTAATGATAATGAGACTTGTGAAATAACGCACAAAATACTGACATTGTCCATTAGAATCAAAAGACTGACCTCTGGAAAAGGGAAAAAAAAAGAAAAAAACAGGAATAGAAACTCTTGATTAAATAGAAGCAACAAACCTGGAATAGTTTGGCAGAAAAAGTGTACTGGAGCATGTGGAAGACTCTGGGAGAGCATCTGTTTTCTCTGAGCTGTCAAAGAAACAATAGCAAATATTAACATATTGTAAAATTAAAAAAGAAATTCTATATAACATATAACTTATGCAACTTAGTTTATATTTGATGTAACACCTAGATAAGCTCAATAAAATACTGCAAAAACCACAAGAGATGTTAATAACCCTGACCAGGGACAGAATTACCATGTGATGTATGTTAAACGACCACATAGAATACTAAGATATGTTCATTTCTCTCCCCTCCACACCAACCCAGATACACATCAACCCAGTCATCTTTCAGATCTGTTTACCTGGGTTAACAAGAGGTGGACTAAGGCTCAGAATCTTAGCTTTGTAAACTGAAGATCCTGATCCATCCTTACACAATGAGAGCACGGGTCTTATCTGACAATGAAATTTGGATCACTAACAGGTATCCTGGCAATGTGAATAATGACATATTCCACAGGCAGAGCTGAAAAGTATGGCGTGGAAAAGCACAGCAGATCAGGCAGCATCTGAGGACCAGGAGAATCAACATTTCTGGCATAAACCCTTCATCAGGAATGATGAAGGGCTTATGCCTGAAACATTGATTCTCCTGTTCCTTGGATGCTCGCTGACCTGTTGCGATTTTCCAGTGCCACACTTTTCGACTCTGATCTCCAGCATCTGCAGTCCTCACTTTCTCCATATTCCACAGGCAGGACAATAAAACAGGGTATTAAAAAAAATTGTTCATGGGTGTATCACTGGGTATGCCAGCACTTATTGGCTATCCCAAATTGCCCTTGAGAAGGTGGCGAATGGTCTTTTTAAGATGCTGTGGTAGTTCGTTGGGAGTGGGGTGCAGGGGCACGAATAATATTATTATCAGGGAGTCTCAGGATTTTAACCCAGAAAAGTAAATAAATGGCACCATAGCATCAAGTCAAGATGGTGTAATGGTGATGACAAGCTGTAATGTTCCTATGAATCTACTGTCTTTGTCCTGGTAGAGTTGAACGAAAAGTGGGAAATACTGAAAATACACAACTTAAATCAAGGGAAACAAAAAGAAGTAGTTCCAGTCTGATATGACTCTTCAGAAATGATCATTTTGTTCATCTCTCCACGGGCGCTGCCAGACCTACCATGTTTCCCTAGCACTTTGTTTTTATTGTAGGCAAAATTAACAAATGAGACTTGAATTAATACAATCCAAATCCTGAGCCTGCATCCTGTTATCCCACCATTTTTCATTTCTGCTCCACAGGTAGGCTCTGCAGTGAGTCTCCTCTAGTTACAACATCACCTGAAAGCACCCCCCCACTAAATGAGATCAGTAATTTGTATCATGGCAGACTGACAGTGTAAATCACAACAACACTCCTCTGGAAAGCTTTTCATTTTTTCACTGTAGTTTTTTATATAGTTTCCAATTGAATGTAGGTCATTGATGGCAATCAACCAGCTCACTTTTGAAGTACCCAGGGTAAGTCACCATCCAACAATCTAATGTACTTACCCTAACTTGTCTGGGTAGATGAATATCGGAGCAGGCAGACGGCTTCTACCCGTAACAAACCTTAAGAATCGACTGCGATCCTCTGAAAAATAAATTAGAGAGGAAACAGAAAAAAGAAGCATTGCCTGTTTTTCCCCACAATTGTCAAAAAGACTTTAATCTTTGTACTGCTATACTTAAACGGCAAATAGCAATGAGCAGTTTAGTACAACAGGCCATTTGTGCAAACAAGACAATGTCTACTAACAATACAAATCACAATTTTGTACTTTAGAGCAGTATTAAAACAAATCCCGCTCAACTGATTCATATTGGCCTGGATATGATATTCAAATCCATAGCTGTTTGGGGCACATGCAGGCAAAAATCACACAGGGTTTTAAATGAGAAAAAAAAACTTGTTTACATCTTCAAATAAAGAGAGTATCAAACTTGATGGCTCCCCCCAAAATGTTGGCATGTCTGAAAATGTAACACACTCTCTTATTGCACTGCAGTGAGAGTCTGGAAAAGGTGCTCAAATCTCTGGTCAGAATACTCAAACCCCAGAGCACAATGTCCATGATAGCTATTATTGACCAGTAATTGTTATTTGTGTTTTTTTAAGGTGCATGAATTTCACTAAATTTCAATATGCTCGTAGTGTAACATTTCAGAGGTAACAAAAGTGCTCCAACGTCTTTTACCTGTCACACACAGTGATAGCCACTTGGTCTAATGATCAGAATAAATCTTATGTTAGACATGATACAAAATTTCCTCTAATCTTCAAACTAGAAAACAGGTAGGTATTACTCAGACTACGGACACTGGAAAAAGTTGGTTTAACCAACTAACAAGTAACTCTAAATGAGGCCACTTACCATTTGTGAAATTTGTGAGCGCTTCCCAAAAATACTTGACTCTGGTATCAGACTGCTCCAATTCTTCAAAGCGAGCTAAACAAAGAGAATAGAACAAACTATCGCACAAGTTTCTAATTCAACATTAGTACTATTTAATCAAAGTTTAAGTGTCTATATAGCTATCATAGCAGCACTACAGGATATAGGGCAATTGGGGTTATTTCAACTGAGGCTTTAGTTTCAGTGGAAATAATCCCTGATGCTCATAACTGATTATCACAGTTAGGTCATACAATATATTTACTCATGCCTTGCTAAATTAACAGGTCTGCTCCAAACAACCTTAGCTTTCACAGAATGATACTTCCTGAATTGAAGAGACATGGATAAAGGTTGATTTGTGGCATCCCAGAGAGAGACAGGAAATCAGTTTACCTTCCATATTGTGCCACATCAGATATTCCTGCTGTGATCCGTGCCATCTTTGCAAGTGCAAAGTAGAGGCTCGATATCGCAGTTCATGCATAAAAATATAAATTGTGGGAAAAAAAAGTGCATTTTCTAGTAGTTATTTAAAGAGCAGCAACATAAAGGAATTGGGAGCAATTCACTCTCACTCTGATTCAGCTCAAGGTGTGTTGTATTGGGTATCTAAAATACAAAGCATGGGTAGCAGTTTTTATAAGTTTTAGGAGCAATACTGCAGTTCACTGTGCAAAATAATCAAATGTAGAGTGAATGTATTTGGATTAAATACGTACTGCAAATCAGTTTGAAGAGAAACAAACATATATTATATCAAGTTAAGCACAATTTAAAAAAAAACACATTTTTATATCCCTCTTCCTACTTCAGGGAGTTTCCTTTAAACACTTGTTTTTTTGCTGTTGGAAGTTTACACTGTTTATTCATGATAGCTAAAAATGATGCAAAAAAAGGTGATTCTCCAAAAAAAAAGCAACTACCTTCACCATGTTATGTAGAGCTTAAGTGCAGATAACCATCACTGAGTGAATTGCTCAATCATGTGCAGAACTATGGAAAATTTATTACCTGAATGATTGATCTGCACTATGTTTTTCAGAGCAAACTTTCCAGACTTTGTGCCTGCAGCTACAGCCAAGATCACAATTACAAGGCATCAATTCTGTAAAGATCTTATTGTATTTATTGTACCTCTGATTAACATATAGGACAAGCACAAAGTATATATGGGAGATGCAAGTTGTCCAATAATTACAATATTGAACCAGGAGATACTCCTTCCCAAGCAGAAATCTTAAGATATGAATCACATTTGAATTTCTCTTGGTTACTTGATTTGTTGGGTGGGAAGGAAAACTGTACTGGGAAAAGAGGAAAGAAATCCCTCCACTATCTTTAGGACCTCACTACCTCCACATTCCTTAACTTGGAAATATTGCAACCTTGTTTCATTATTGATCAATCAAAAACTTGGAACTAACTCCATACTAAACAGTTCATGGGAGTACCTTCATTTCATGGATTAAATCAGTTTAAGAATTGCAGTGATTAAAACCAGACCCAGGTGGATCTCACTGACTAAGAGATCCTTGATTTGGGGTTGTTAATGTGGGCCAATCAGGGAGCCCTGGTTGACAGATATAAACACGGGATCTAGGTGGGAGGGGCGGGAGCTTGCTGGGTCTGTATTGTCTGCACTTTTGTATGTAACGGTATTGTCTAATGTACAAATGTCATTGTCACTGTCTTGTCATATGTGGAACTGGGATTTGAGGTTTGTCCTCCTCTCCCTGTAAAATGGTTGAACAGTAGGGTTCGGGGCCTAGCTTTGCTGCTCCTCTCCCTTGTAAAATTGCTGTCTTTTGTGTACAGCTGTCAATGTTTTTTGTAAACTGTTTTGTAATTTGTTTAATAAAATAAATATAAACAGAAGATTCAGAGCCTCTTCAGTTTAGGGGACTGACTCTTTGCTGGTTGGTGTTACAGTCAGTATGTTACTGTTAACCTGGTCCAATCAGGAAAGCCCTGGCTGACTGATATAAACAGGAGATTCAGAGTCTTCTCAGTTTAGGAACTGACTCTTTGCTGGTTGGTGTTACAGTCAGTATGTTACTGTTAGTTTCTGCTTCCTTTTTTGGAGGGGGAAACCTGATTCCTGAACTGGCTGAATTATTTGGCCTGTTTGTTAACTGGCATTCCTTTTAGTGAGGACTGATTGTTAAACTCCTGATGCACATAATGTGTTTCAGGTGTAACTCAGTTCTCATTAGGGGGTTGTTGTTTCACTGGTTGGTTACAGCCTGTGTGTTACTCTTTTCTCTCCTTTTTTCTCTTTCTGAGAAAAGGACAATGTTAATTTTGTGGTAGGGCATAGCCCTTGGACTGTAGTTTTCTTTGTTTTTTGTATGTGTCTTCACTTTTTATTGGTGTTTTGGACTGAGTCCTGTGGAAGACATGCATTTTACCAGAGGAGCTGTTCCTGTGGGGAGGCCTAGGCCTGGACTGGGCCTCTGAAGATTGAACACCTGTATGTGTGCTGGGAGGTGAGCAGTTGCTGTATCCTGGAGTTTGGGAGAAGACCTTTCCTTCAGGAGTGGACCAAACCCCTGTGAGTTAACTGCACCTGTACTATGTACTGTGTTCTTGTGAGTGGGCCTGGCTCTCCAAGGCTGGACCAGGACTCTGTTGAGACTGAACATCTGTGCTATGGGGTGTGCATTTGCTGCGTCCAGGAGTGGACTCTGCCCTTGATTGTGGACTGTTTTTTAACAACGGATTCTGCAGTTTGGAGCGGCCTCTAATTCTGACATTGCACATTGTATACTGGAGTGGACTCTTCCTGGAAATGGATTCCATATCTTGAAGACTGTATAAATTTGGACTGTGTACCAGAAGGGAGTTTTTTTTTTTTTTTTTTGTAACTAACTGTATTGTGGTGTTTCCTGGGTCTATCACCCGCACTGTCTTGCGTGTCCCTGGGTCTGGCAGGCCTTGCTGTGAGCTGGGAGGCTCATGGGTCGTCCTGAAAGCTGTCACCCCGAGAGCCGGAGGGTGGGTAGGCCATGCTGTGAATCTGAAGGTTGGTAGGCTGTCCTAAAAGCCGGAGGGTGGGTAGGCCACCCTGATGCCAGTCACCCCGAGAGCTAGATGGTGGGTAGGCTGTTCTGAGCACTGTCGTCCCGATAAGGGGTAATCGGGACGGGCTGTCCTAGAGGTGGTCGAAAGGTGTCAGAGCAGCCGAGAGCCAGAAGGCAGGTAGGGGTGGGCTGAGATCCGGAAGGCTTGTGGGCTACCCTACACGCTGTCGTCCCAGGGAAGGGGACGGGCTGTCCTAGAGGTGGCCGAAAGGTGTGCCAGGATAGCCCACTGGTCGGAGGTGCAACGAGGTGGGTGAGAGCCCAATGGTACCTAGGGGCAGACCGAGAGCCAGAAGGCGGGTAGCCGTCCTCGGCGCTGTCACCCCGGGCAGGTACCGGGGCGGGCTGCCCCAGAGGTGGTCGAAAGGTGCTGAGGGTGGTTAGTGAAGCCGGAAGGTGGGTAGGCCGTCCTGACTGCTGTCACCCTGGGCGGGTACCGGGGCGGGCTGTCCTAGAGGTGGTCGAAAGGTGTGTCAGGGCGGACCGAGAACTGGAAGGGGCATGGGGTGGACCGAGAACCGGAAGGTGGGTAGGGGCGGGCTGCCTTAGAGCGGTCGGAAGGTGGGAAGGGCGGGGGCTTGCTGGGTCTGTATTGTCTGCACTTTTGTATGTAACGGTATTGTCTAATGTATAAATGTCATTGTTACTGTCTTGTCACACGTGGAACTGGGATTTGAGGTTTGTCCTCCTCTCCCTGTAAAATGGTTGAACGGTAGGGTTCGGGGCCTAGCTTTGCTGCTCCCCTCCCTTGTAAAACTGCTGTCTTTTGTGTACAGCTGTCAATGTTTTTTGTAAACTGTTTTGTAACTTGTTTAATAAAATATAAAAAAAAAATAAACACGGGATCTAGGTGGGAGGGGCGGGAGCTTGCTGGGTCTGTATTGTCTGCACTTTTGTATGTAACGGTATTGTCTAATGTACAAATGTCATTGTCACTGTCTTGTCATATGTGGAACTGGGATTTGAGGTTTGTCCTCCTCTCCCTGTAAAATGGTTGAACAGTAGGGTTCGGGGCCTAGCTTTGCTGCTCCTCTCCCTTGTAAAATTGCTGTCTTTTGTGTACAGCTGTCAATGTTTTTTGTAAACTGTTTTGTAATTTGTTTAATAAAATAAATATAAACAGAAGATTCAGAGCCTCTTCAGTTTAGGGGACTGACTCTATGCTGGTTGGTGTTATTAAAAAAAATAAAATAAAAATAAACACGGGATCTAGGTGGGAGGGGCGGGAGCTTGCTGGGTCTGTATTGTCTGCACTTTTGTATGTAACGGTATTGTCTAATGTACAAATGTCATTGTCACTGTCTTGTCATATGTGGAACTGGGATTTGAGGTTTGTCCTCCTCTCCCTGTAAAATGGTTGAACAGTAGGGTTCGGGGCCTAGCTTTGCTGCTCCTCTCCCTTGTAAAATTGCTGTCTTTTGTGTACAGCTGTCAATGTTTTTTGTAAACTGTTTTGTAATTTGTTTAATAAAATAAATATAAACAGAAGATTCAGAGCCTCTTCAGTTTAGGGGACTGACTCTATGCTGGTTGGTGTTATTAAAAAAAAAAAAATAAAAATAAACACGGGATCTAGGTGGGAGGGGCGGGAGCTTGCTGGGTCTGTATTGTCTGCACTTTTGTATGTAACGGTATTGTCTAATGTACAAATGTCATTGTCACTGTCTTGTCATATGTGGAACTGGGATTTGAGGTTTGTCCTCCTCTCCCTGTAAAATGGTTGAACAGTAGGGTTCGGGGCCTAGCTTTGCTGCTCCTCTCCCTTGTAAAATTGCTGTCTTTTGTGTACAGCTGTCAATGTTTTTTGTAAACTGTTTTGTAATTTGTTTAATAAAATAAAAAAAAAAAAAAATAAACACGGGATCTGGCCACCCGGGTGTTTTCCTATCTTCCTGGTGGTGGAAATTGAATAAAGATTGGTGCACTTTGTGTCTTCCACTGTGTCTCACACCTGCACACACACACCATGGGTGCTGGGGATAAAATAAGTACTACCGCACTTAGGTGGTAGTGTGGGGTTAAAAAAGAAAAAAAAAAGAACAGGAGTGGCACACGGAGTGAAATTTAAAAAAAAAAGAAAAAAGAAAAAAAAACGGGATCTACCACCAAAGCTATACTAAATCTACTCTAATTCCATTTTTCAACACTCCGCTTGAATGTTTGACATTTAATGACATGAATTATTTGTGCATATTTGCTTTATAACCCTTCAATTCAATTAAATCCTGTAGTATTGTTCACATAAAAAAAAAATAAACAGGGGATCCCTGGTGTCCTTGGAGAAGGAGCACGCGGTGTCCACCAACACCCTGGAGTTGTTCAGGGAGAGGTGGGCGCCGCAGGGAGTGGAGTGCATCATTTCTCCCTCCAACTCTATTTTGATTTAGTCCCTACCCTCCCCTTCACTGTTTTGATCACACAGCACTGCCCTTTGATGTGAAGGGCAGTGTTTGTCACTGGCCACCCGGGTGTTTTCCTATCTTCCTGTTGGTGGAATTTGAATAAAGATTTGTGCACTTTGTGTCTTTCACTGTGTCTCACACCTGCACACACACACCATGGGTGCTGGGGAAAAAATAAGCACTACCGCACTTAGGTGGTAGTGTGGGGGTTAAATTTAAAAAAGAAAAGTAAAAAAGAAGAAACAAAAAAAAAAACAGAAATGTTCCCCTCTTCCACGGTTACGAAAGAAACATAAACAGGGGATCCCGGGTGTCCATGGAGAAGGAGCACGCAGTGTCCACCAACACCCTGGAGTTGTTCAGGGAGAGGTAGGCGCCGCAGGGAGTGGAGTGCATCATTTCTCCCTCCAACTCTATTTTGATTTAGTCCCTACCCTCCCCTTCACTGTTTTGATCACACAGCACTGCTCTTTGATGTGAAGGGCAGTGTTTGTCACTGGCCACCCGGGTGTTTTCCTATCTTCCTGGTGGTGGAATTTGAAAAAAGATTCGTGCACTTTGTGTCTTTCACTGTGTCTCACACCTGCACACACACATCATAGGTGCTGGGGAAGAAAATAAGCACTACCGCACTTAGGTGGTAGTGTGGGGGTTAAATTATAAAGGGAAAAAAAAAATAAACAGGGGATTTGTCACTGGTTCCCTGGCCAAATGGGTGTTTTTCCGAGTGGTGGATATACAGAATAAAATTTTTAAAAGTATATAAACAGAAAATTCAGAAGGTCTCCTCAGTACAGGGTCTGGTTTTGAGCTGGCTAGCCAGAGCCCCTGTACTGTGCACATGTAAATAAAGGGTGACCTGGCGATGGGAAACTGGCCTCTGTGCAATTATTTCAAGAATGTAGCTCACCAGCGATCTGCACAAGGGCAATGAAGGTTGGGCAATAAATGGCCCCTTTTAAACAATGCCCATCTATGACAATTAGTTTTTAAACATGGTGTGGATGGTACATTCAAAATTATCTGCAGCTAGTGCCATTTATCCTTTATGCTGAATGGTCTGTAAACCATGAAATCTGAAAAAAGAAAACAAATAAAAAATAATCTCAAAAACAAAGGCATTTTTTACTTACTTAAACGTTTGAGAGCTTCCACTGTAATTTCAGGATCACCACAGACTCTCTTTTCGACCTCCTGCCAGGTCAGGAGGTCAAGTACAGCTTGGGGAACCACTTTTAGTAGACCAGCTCTCATTGCTTGAATCTGAGGCAGGCGAAAAAAATATCAGCCACAAGCACTGGCCCCTAGAGATTGTAAATAGGCTGTGCACATCTGGATGCAAAAACACAGCCAAATATTTTGAAAGGCGATTTTCATTTGGTTGAAGCTGCAATAGTTTTGTCATCTAGTGAAGGAGGTAAAAGGGTAACAGACTTCCTTATGTAAAAGTAACAATTAAAATTAAACAGGTCATCAAACCAGGGCAAGGTTTGTGCATCTGTCATCAAAATCACAGAATTAACATGGTGCAGAAGTAAGCTATTCAGCCCATTGTGTCTGCACTAGCTCCAAGAATTCCGACTGAGCACAAAGCTCATATCTGCTATTTTTCCAAACTGCTTCAAAACAAGGCTGTCTGGTTCTTAACCTTTATGAGTGGGAACTGCTTGCCCCTATCTACTCAGACAGGACTGCACACGATTTTAAAAGCTTCTATCAGATCTTGCTTAGCTTTCTTCTGAGCATCGTGGATCAGTGGTTAGCACTGCTGCCTCACAGTATAAAGGACTTGGGTTCAATTCCACCCTCGAGCGACTGTGTGTGTGGAATTTGTCTCTATGGATTTCCCACAGTCCAAGTTTGCACATTAGGTGAATTGGCTATGCTAAATTGCTCAGTGTCCAAGGATGTATAAGCTAGATGGATTCGTCATGGGAAATGCACGGATACAGAGATAGGTTAGGGAGGTAGGTCTGGGTGGGATGCTTTCTGGAGCGATATGGACTCAATGGGCTGACTGGCCTGTTTTCACACTGTAGGGATTTCATGATTCTAAAGATAACAGGCCTAACTTCTCCAATCTGCCCTCAAAGTTTCTCATCCCTGGAGCCAGTCTTGTCGAATTCTTCTGCACTAACTCTAATGCGTTCACATCCTATCTAAACCACATAGTGGCCAAAACCATAGACAATAAAATAGCTGAAGGCTAACTAATATCGTATAAAGGTTCAGCATAACCTCCCCGCTCTGGTACCCTATACCTGTTAAAAACTGATTTCTCCATTTGTCCTGCCACTTCTAATCACTTATGCACATACACATCCAGATGTCTCTGCTTCTGCACACTTTTGAAAATAATATATACTTTTAAAAAAAACTGTCTCTCCATGTTCTTCTCATTAAAGTACATCAACCTCAAACTTCTCTGCATTGAACCCCATTTGCCATCTACTCACTCACTCCACCAACTTGTCAACGACCTTCTACACTGTCCTCCTCACAGTTTATAATACTCCTAGGTTTTGTGAGCCATAAACTTTAAAAGTGTCAAGATCGAGACTGCTTACATATACCAGAAAAACAAGGGATCATATCTGACCCCTGAGGAACTCCAGTGTATCCTTCCTCCAGCCCCAAAAACATACCCATTAACCATACTCTGTTTTCTACTTCCCAGGCAATTTTGTATCACTTTGCTAATGTACACATTACTCTTCAGCTATAACCTTCCTCACAAGTCTATTGTATTGAATATCTCTTGGAAGTCTACGTATTTCGCACCAACAGCATTGTCCTCACCAACACTCTGCTGCAACTTCAAAAAATTCCACAAAAAAATAGTAAAGCAATTACAGGTAGATATGCTCTCTTTAATCAATTCACATTTGTCCATGTAACTATTAATTCTTTGCAAAATAATTGTTCTTGAAGTTTCTGCACTAATTAAACTAACTCCAAATATAGCCTGCTTAAAATAGATTAGAATTAGAATGTCTGCCTGATCTGATTTGAAATATGGTGTACAAGATACTTATCAATAAAAGTACAACAAAGACTTAATCATGTTTCAGCACTGAATCATTATACTACTTCCTCCTCCTGTTTTTCTATTTATTCTGCAATGTTTGACTCTATAGCTACCTGGTCTTTGTTTTCTTCTAGTTTTGCTTTTTGAACCAGTTGAATGAACTCCTTTCGATCCTCATACTGGACAACGGTGTTGCTGCCATCAGGTTTCAGGTCCACTACAGAGTGATCGCTAAGTACAGTGGTGTAAGTGAGATCATTCCCAAATTTAAATTCAAATGTCTCCTTGTCCATGCTCTCCATTGCCTCCAGCAGTTTCACCTGCACAGAAAGAAAAGGACTGGCTTCAGTGTTTCAAAGCTTGTATGCAACATTGCTTCGATTAACTAGATACATTAAAAGGAATACTGCACCTCACTGAAATCTTAATACAATTTTACTATCACCGATAATCTGCAGTTTACAGTGCATTTTGCAGTTGGAATGTGCTCCAGCTAACTAGAGCTATACATAATGTGCATTCGTACAGGCTGAGCAGGCTGTAAGTACATATTCCTACCAGGTAGCAGCATATTTTTTCAGGCAGAATACAATAAACAGACAGTATAAACGATTCGGATTTTTAAAAAAATGCTGAAGAGAGTCATGTGCTCTTTCCACTCTTCTTGAATGGAAAAATATTATGTATTAACAATGTGAGAGACACTTTGGGGAGTAGGGAGCAATGGTTGAGGAAGAGGGGGAAGAGGAAGATAGGTAATTAAAATAAGAAATGGAAGAAACTAAACCATTTTATTGGTAGCTTTTGGTTAAAAACTCACAGCTGACAAAGTTTTGTTGTTTTTATACCTTTCTATCCTCCTCGATGCCCAGGTTCACAGTACAACTCCAATTCCTTCATATTCTACCCACTCTCTCAAACTGTGAGAAGTCCATTACTTCTACTACCTGTGTTGCTTGATAAGAAAGTACTACAGAAACTATCAAAAATGTCAGCACAAAAAAAAGAGTATTCAATCTGTACTGACAGTAAGAAAAAAAAAGACCATTAGCAGCAGTAATGATCTGGTAATGTTAACAATCTATGAGCTGGACAGAAAAAAATGTGACTGAACAAATATTGACTTGAGGGCCAGCAGCACTCACACACCAGTTATTTACTTGTCCCCTCCCTTTAGATACAGCTTAAAATCTCTGACCAACCTTTTCATTACCTGTATTAATAATTGCTCATGGTGATTTAGTATCACGTTTTATCCTATAATGCACCCATATTAAAAAATCTGAAGGTGCTTTAATGATGAAATATATAAATGAAATATATAAACTAGAAGGAGAAAGTGAGGTCTGCAGATGCTGGAGATCAGAGCTGGAAATGTGTTGCTGGAAAAGCGCAGCAGGTCAGGCAGCATCCAGGGAACAGGAGAATCGACGTTTCGGGCATAAGCCCTTCTTCAGGGCTTATATAAACTAGAAGGCAAGGTTGAAGGTGAAAGGAGAAAGATTTAAAAGGGACCTAAAGGGGCAACTTTTTCACACAGAGGGAGGTGCATGCATGGAATGAGCTGCCAAAGGAAGTGATGGAGGCTGGTACAACAACAACAACATTTAAAAGGCATCTGGATGGGTATTTAAATGGGAAGGGTTTAGGAGGGAAACGGATCAAGTGCTGACAAATGGGATTAGATTAATTTAGGATATTTAGTCAGTATGGATGAGTTGGACTGAAGGGTCTGTTTCTGTGTTGTACATCTCTATGATCTCTAAGTTGTTGTTTTTGACACACTGCAAATTTCCTTTTACACAGGTTATCACAACCAGATGTGCAAAGGACTTACCTTTTCCCATGTTAAGATTTAAACCAAAGTTTCAAAGATAAAGTGATTTTTATTATCTCATTTTTCATGTAACCAACACAACTATTATACTAAACTGTAGTGGATGTCATGAACTACAATAGCATGTTGCAGGATGAACTTCTAGCAGATTGCATTCATCATATTGTCAATAGTTGTCAATTGAAAGAGAGAGAGAGAGAGAGACAAAGAGAGAGAGAGAGAGAGAGAGAGAGAGTTTTGAATTATTTACAACTCACCAAGACAGAGTCCACAGCAGCAAAGTCTTTCGACCATCTCACTTCTTCTCCTGCTAGTTGTTTCCATATCATTCCAGGAAGAGCCAGCACCTGGCAAACATGCATATAGTTCTCATTAGGCTTGAAAGTACTCAAGTTAAAAAGATGGATTGTGCATATTCCTTCTGTTATGATCCCAGCTGATGTTACCAGACAAGTCAGATCGCTGACTGAAATATGGCTTAGTAGATCAAATATTGTTTTGTTTTTATTTAACAAGGTGGCCTTTCACTGAAAGATAAACAAATTTAACTATAAAAACAGGAGATAATTGCTCGAAATAAATGATAAAACAGAACAAAGCTATTTACATATAATAATGAGAAAAATTTCAACAGTAAAATATTCCATAAATTAATAAATTATATCTCAACATACCTTTACAATAGAATCATGGAGTCAGAATGTTCATGAGCGAAAATCTAAATACTTAATGTACAATACAGCGCAGGAACAGACCCTTCGGCTCACCAAGTTTGGGCTGACTCCTAATCCTTATTTAGGACCACTACTTATTAACCATACGCAGTATCTGTCCCTCTGTTCACCTCATATTCATGTGTCTATAAAGATGCACCTTAAATGTTGCTAATGTGTCTGCTTCCACCATCTCCACTGGCAGTGTGTTCCAGGCACCACCATCCTCTGGGTGAAAGATTTTCCCTGTACTCTCCCCTAAACTTTCCCCTTCTCACCTTGAATCTGTGCCTCTTGGAGTTGACCTTTCCAGGTTTGGAAATACCTCTGACTATCCACCCCATCTACACCTCTCACAATTTGGTAGACTTCTATCAGGTTGCCCCTCAGCCTCCATCTTTCCAGTGAAAACAAAGTTTATCCAATCTCTCCTCACACCCAAACCCCTTCAGACTTGGTAACATTCTGGTAAACCTTCTCTGTCCCCTCCCTGAAGCATCCATGTCCTTCTGGTAGTGTGGCAACCAGAACTGCACACAATATTCCAAAACTTTAGTTAGGCCAAATTTGGACAGCTGTAACATAACTTGCCAACTTTTATATTTGGTGCCTCAGTCAATGAAGGCAAGCACATGCCATATGCTGTCATGACCATTTTATCTATTGGTGTTGCCACTTTCCAGGATCCATGGACCTGTATGCCCAGATCCCTCTGTATGTCAATGCTGTTAAAGGTTCTGTCATTTGTTGTATAACTCACACCTGAATTTGATCTTCTAAACTGCATCACCTTGCATTTGTTAGTATTAAACACCATCTGCCATTTCTCTGCTCAAATCTGTAATCTGTGTTTCTTTGTATCTTTTGACAATCTTTCTCACTATCTGCAACTCCATCAATTTTGGTGTCATCTGCAAACTTACTAATCAGACCATCTACATATTCCTCCAGATCATTTATATATATTACAAACAAGATAAGGTCCCAGCACTGATTCCTATGGAACACCACTAGTTACTGATCTCCATTCCAAAAAGCACCTTTTCACTACTACTCTCTGTCTTCTATGATCAAGTTTTGTATCCACCTAGCCAGCTCACCCCTGATCCCATGAGACTCTACCTTTTGGACCAGGCTGCCATGAGGTACCTTATCAAAATCCATATAGACAATATCCACTGCCTTCCCTCATCAATCATTCTTATCACCTCCTCAATAAACTCATTCAAGTCGGTGAGACATGACCTTCCCTGCACAAACCCTTAAATGTTATAAGTGCTTCTGCCTTTACTACCCTTTCCACCACATCTCCTCTAAACCTTCTGCACCGTACTTTAAAATCTATGCTCCCTAATCATTGATCCTTTCAAAGGTTTCTTCATGTTTACCCTCTCTGTGCCCTCAATTTTATGCATCTCAATCATGTCCCCTCTGAATCTCTTTTGCTCAAAGGAAAACAATCCTAATCTGTCCAATCTCTCTTCATTATCAACTCTTCAACCCAGACAACAGCCTGATAAATCTACTCTGTACCCCCTCCAGTGCGATCACATTCCTTCTATAATATGGATTCCAGAACAGAGCACAATACTCTACGAGCTGTAGCCCAACCAATGTTTTATACAATTCGCACATTATCTCCTTACTCTTAAACTTTATGTCTGGACTACTAAAAGCAAGTATAGTATATGTCTTCCTAATCACTTATATCCACATGTCCTGATACTTTGAGGGACCAGAGTACATGCAGACCAAGGTTCCTCTAATCTTTGGTGGTTCCCAGGGTCCTACCATTCATCACTTAATTCCTTGCCTCGTTCATCCTGCCCAAGTGCATCATCTCACATTTCTCTAACTCGAATTCCTGATCAGCCCGCCTATATCCTCTTGTAGTCTAAGGTGATCTTCCTCACAATGTACCACCCACCAATTTTTGTATCATATGCAAGCTTACTGTTCAGTCCTTCTACATTCAAGTGCTCAAGTTCAGCGGGGCACTCCCTTCTCTATCAAAGCTATCAGTTTGACTAATTGCAGTTTTCAATTCTTAGTTTGATAGACTTTTCCTTGTGTATTCACACAACAGCGCTTCAACTTTCTCAGTTTCAAATAATCCCCTCAGGGTTTTAATGAAACACTTCCTGAGGAACGTTTAAACTAAACCTATGCACTGAGACAACCTTTTTCTGAATTGATTTCTTGCTCCAGGAACACTGTGCTCCTATATCTCACTTCATTCAGGATTGTTGTGAACTGAAATGTAGGGTGTTTTCCTTACATTAAAAAAATCTGATTCTTTCAACTGAAAGCAGGCTAATGCTTCTATGTTTACTTGTACAATTTTTCCAATGCAAACAAATTTCCATTAGCATTATGGGAACTCTCTCTCAAGCACACTGTTTTCTGTAAAAAAAGACTCCAGGAACACTGAATTAGCTGAATCAACTTATTAGTAAATCCCCTCATATACATGATAAATTTTGATAAACTTGATAAACTTTGATTTCCTTGCTGAATAAGAAACAATCTATCTTGGCCCTAAAAAAAACTTAATAACACTGCCTCTGTTGTCTTCTGAGGCAAAGTGTTCAAGGTCACAAAACTCTCAGAAAAAAACTCTCACTTCCATCCGGAACACCATGGATAATGTTCACCAGACAGATCCCTGGGATTATCCCAGGAGAACTGGGCATTTATTCACTGAAATTCCAAAGAACGAGACATGATCTCATTGATATACACAACTTTCCAAGTCAGGGAGCTGCATGGAGTCCGACAGTGTGGAAATACACCTTTCTGTCCAACTCATCCACGCTGACCAGATATCCTAAACTGATCTACTCCCCTTTGCGTGATGCCTAAATTTTAAAACAGTGTCCCTTAGTCTTCGACTTAGTAACAAAAGGTAAGATCCTTTCCAAATTTACCTTGTTAACTCTGTTCAGGATCAAGTTACCCTTCACTGCTCTAAACTCCAGTAAAATCAAGCCCAACATGTGTAATCTACCTACTTGTTACAGGTATCAGTCCATTTAACCTTCTCTAAACTGTCCACAAATCATTTAGATCCTTCCTTAAAGAGGAGACCAAGACTGCATACAATATTTAGGACATGGTCTCATTAATGCTCTTTATATCTGAAAATTAACTTCCTTTTTATGCTTGATTCCTTTTGTAATAAAAGGATAGTATCCCATTAGCCTTCGTGATTATATGTTGTATCTACAGCATCTTTTTGTAACACAAGCACTGGAACATAAATCCGTCCATACCTTGGAATTTCATAGTTGCTCTCCATTGAAATAATAGTCTGCTTTTTAATCCACCTTATCAAAGTGAACAACTTCGCATTTTCTTACATTACACAACCAAACTCATTCCCACACTCCGAGATGTAGGACTCTGTCTCCCACCCCAGAACTGGACCCATGACTTCCTGATCAGTAATCCAGAAGGACAGGGGATAAACACCTCTTTCACAATAATCCTCAACACTGGTGCCCCACAAATCTGTGTACTCAGCCCTTTATTATACATTTTATACACTCACGACTGTCTGGCCAAATTCAGCTCGAACTCCATTTACAAATTTGCTGATGACACTACTGTAGTAGTTGGATGAAACAATGATGAAAGAGTAAAGAAAGAGAGACAACTTAGTAGCATGCTGTAAGGACAACAGATTCTCCCTCAATGTCTGCAAAATGAAGGAGCTGGTCATCAAGTTTAGGAAGCACAGTGGCTGACGTGTCCCGTCTCTATCAATGGTGCTGAGGTAGAGGTGGTCGAGAGCTTCAAGTTCCTAGGAATAAATATCACCAACAATCTGGCCTGGTCCATCTATGATGACACTGCAGTCAAGAAAGCATACTAAATCCTCTACTCCCTCAGAAGGCTAAGGAAATTCAGCATGTTCACAACAACACTTACCAATTTTGGTAGATGCACCACAGAAAGCATCCTGTCCAGTTGCATCACAGCTTGATATGGCAACTACTTTGCCCAAGACTGCAAGAAATTTGAGAGTTGTGAATGGAGCCCAGTCCATCACAAAGACCAGATCCAATGAGTTTGTCTACACTTCCTGCTGCCTCAGGCAAGCAGCCAATATAATCAAGGACCTCTCCCAGTCTAGTTATACTCTCTTTCATCAGGTTGAAGATACAAAAGCTTGAAAACCCATACTAACATATTCAGAATAGTTTCTTCCCCACTGTTATCAATCTTATGAACGGACTTGTCATTTCTTAGAGTTGATCTTTGTCTGCACATTCTCTGTAGCTGTAACAGTATATTGAACAGAATATACTGTTCAATTACTCTGTTCTACTTTGTAAAATATGATTTATCTAGCTGGTACAAAACAATACTTTTCACTGTATCTCTGAAAATGCACGTGACAATAATAAATCAAATCAACTGACAGATTTCTTTTTGCTCAATCATTCAATATATTTATTTCCATCTGCAAACCCCAGAATTCTTTATATCATACTTTCCTATGGTGTTGCTCGCAAATTTAGCTATCATGCCTTTGTTCCCCTCAATCAGCTCATTGATGTAAAATGTATAAAGCAGACAGTTCAGCAAAGACCTTTGTGGGGACTCCACACTTCACATCCTGCCAATTCAACAAAGAGCTGTTTATGTATTGCATTTTCTGCCAGCAAGCCAGCCTATCTTCGATTTATGTTCATCTGTTTTCCCATGGCATGAGCTTTTATTTTCTAAAATAAGCTTTGATGTTGCACCTTATCAAATGTCTTCTGGAAATCCAAGTACAGTATGTCTATAGACTCTCTTATCCACAGCTCATGTTACTCCTAAGAGATACAAGATATCCCTGAGGGATATTAGCAAGCGAGAAGGGGTTTAATGGCAGTTGAGGACAGTTAACAGTCATCATTACCAAGACTACATTTAACTTCATTTTTCTTATTAATTGAATTCAAATTTTACCTCCTGCTGGGTCGCTGAAAATTAGCCTGGGTTTTTCGATTACAAGACCAATAACATTATCACTATGTCACCAATACCCCAATAAACTATAGACTCCAAATTTATAAGATTCTAAAGACAATTATTGAGCCAAATAGCATTGGCAGCAACGTGAGGAAGCTACTGCCAAGGTGTATCCAAGAAACATACGTCGTAAAGTTCACAAATTAAAATGAAGGGGGAATACCTATTTCAAAGGACATCAACAAGATTACAAAGAGTAAAAGAGGGAAAATGGTAAATAGGAACAATTAGCATCACTTCTAAATTAGAAATGATAAAATCATACAATCTTCCCCCAATTAGAATTATGGTGCTTTGCCGCAAGGTAGAATCTAGTTAACTAAAGGTGAAAGCTATAGAAACCACCCATCACTCGCTACAGTTCTTCTATTTTGTAGAAGCTTGTAATTAATGTATGTCTCGTAGTGCCATTCTTTGGTTGGGAAAACAGGCAAACAACATATTTCCTGATCTCTACCAATGCTAAATGAACCTTAAGTGTGAACTATGTCCCTTTAATTAGCTCCTGAGGTTATGCAAGTGCAGTATGGAGAATAGCATCTATTAAAAAAAGCCCATGTTTTACTATTCCGAACACAGCTTGCTTCATGTTCACTATTGCAGTCACAAAATCAGCTGATAAAAATTACATACAAATTGCTAGGGCCTGGCTGCAAGATGTTGTGGGCTGGGAAGAAGAAATGGCGTTCAAAGGGAGTGGGAGAGGAAGAGGGGGAGAGTTGGTGGCTGCAAGGCAGATAGCAGGAGTAGATGGACTGGCTGCCAGAAGTGTGCTAAGTGAGCAGGAAAAGTCTGCAATATGGATAAAAGGAAAGCTGAATCTGAAAGGGGCTTAGAGAAAAGGAAGGCTGCACAAGATACAGTACAGATTTAAGCCTGCCAAGAAAAGGAATACTCAACTGATTAGGAGCCAGGAAAACTTGTAATCGAAATAATAAAAATTAGTACAAATAATTGAATCTCTAACTTAAGACTGCATATCTTCAGAAGCTACTTTATATGGGTTTAAATATAGAGGGGGAAATTTTAAGGAACAGTATAAATTGTTAAAATTGACCCTGAACTGCAGTTAAAAAAAGGAACTAATTTTTGTGAGTACATGATAGAAACAGATTAGTTGTGACTTCATTTATCTTTATGATTGGTGATAGACCTGCGTAAAAGTGTCAGATGTTTTGACAAAATATCCTTGTCAAATTATGCTGAACATAACTGAACATATTGTTAGATACAGAGTCAAGATTACAGTGATGCTGGAAAAGCACAGCTGGTCAGGCAGCATCCGAGGAGCAGGAAAATCGATGTTTTGGGGAAAAGCCCTTCTGACATATTGATAGATACCTCTAATGCTGCTGCTGTGTGAAACCACATATCAGATATATCAACACAAATACAAAAGATATTGTTTTTGTGTGACTGTACCAATAATAAAGGAGTTAGTAAGAATGAAAATGGAACCCGAGAACCAAAATGTAACCACATCAATCGTAAAATAGCCCTTGAAGAAAACATACTTTGCATCCTGCTTTGAAATGCAGAGATACTTTCGGAATACCCGCAACTTCATCTTACAATGACTTACTTTGGACTCTTATCCTCTCAGAACCCATCACCTCAGCAACATAAATCGCACAGGCCTTCTAACCAGACAGAAATGCTAATTAGCTATCCTTTTGACTTCAGTTATTCCAAATTCAGTTTATCTTGAAACTAAACAGTTTAAGTGTGTAAACATTTCCAAAACCTCATAAATCTAACACCTTCCTGGAATTTCGGAAACTAACAGTCTATTCACTGTTTACATTCACATTTTACAAAAGCATGAAACATCTTCCCAATCAAATAAAACTCAAGTGTCTCTTTAATCTTAAAAGAAGCAAGCCCCGCCAACAGAATTCAAAACAGGCATTTTTGTTTCATTCATTCATGGCTGGGCTAGCATGTATTACTAATCCATAAAATGCACAAGAGAAAGTAGCGCTCAGCTGCCGTATTGAATATGTGAATAAAATCAAAATACTCTGAGAAACGTTCTGGACTCTAAACATTAACTCTGTTTCTCCCTCCAAAGACGCTACCTGACTTGCTGATTTTCTCCAGCTTTCTGTATTTGCTGTCTTATTGAACCACTGCAGTCCATTTGCTTTAGGTAGACCACAATCCAGTTAGGGAAGGATAATCCAAGATGTTGAACCAATGAAAGAACGGCAATATATTATCAAATCAGGATTGCTCATGGCTTGTAAGGGAACTTGCAGGTGGTTGCATTCCCATGTATCTGCTATGCTTGTCCTCCTAGATGACAGTAGTTCAGAGATTTCCTCCATTTCACCCTAAATTGAACAATCCCAGGAAACAGTCTTATAAAACCTTGCATTTATAACAAAATGATTACCAAAAGCTCGCGTCCTCGCAATGCAGCCCCCATCAGCTGGCCTATCCATTCATACTTTCCAAATTCTTTGCAGGATGGATTGGGAACATATACATCTCGTGCTTCTCCAGTACTGTTACCCTTGGGGAAAGGAGAACAAACAAAAATTAAATTTTGTTTAGTCTCCACGAAAGGTAACTCCCAAGATGCAGTTACTTGAATTTTATATAGCCAACATACAGCAATTTTTACTAGGACTCTTCTAAATACATCAACAAAAGCAGAAAATTATTAAATTGTCACTGTTGTATCTCAACTTATTTTGTATTTTGTGATTTTTTTGTTGTGAATTTTGCCCTCAAGCCAAAAGGTGCTAAAGATTGAAACTGAAAGTTCACTTCCTCAAGACCAAATACAGTAATATTTCACAGTCAGTGAATTTTGATGGAAGAAAATAACAATTTCTGTATAGCAAGATGCCATAAACAGCAATGACATTAGTAAACAATTAATCTTTTTTGTAACATTGACAGAGCTAAATATTGATCTAGAAACAAGACATTCTTTAATATCACTTAATTAACAAGATCTTTTATATTTACCTGAACAGCTATATCACAAGACCATTACAGGCATGAAAATATTGCAACACTTTAAACTCTTCTATAAAATGGACTCAATTGCTTTCAAAATGGCTCCTCCATGTCATGGGACTTTGGCACTAACAATGCCCGACAGACCTGAAACTTAGGCAGATACCTGACTGAAATACGGACAATCACAGCCATGTATGGAGTTCACAAGCTTCTTTACGAAGGATAAACCATCAACAAAAAGGCCTGTGATATACCAGTTGGTTCATTTTCCTGTTTCATCATGGACAATAGGGATGTCAAAGTTCAATGGGTTTTCCATATGAAATTAATCTCACTGCCCCTTCCTTGAATTGTGATGGTTCCACACCTCAAACAAATGACTTGAAAAGCTATAAAACAGGATTCATATCAGCCTAATATCATCATATTTAGAAAATAACTTGGGGCTTTTAACAGGTTAAATGTGTAAGGCAGCTGTATTTTGCATTTGATTTGAAGAGTTACAATAGGAGTTATATAAATTTGTGCATGGGATTTGGAGGTACTGGCTCAGCCAGCATTAACTGCCATCCCTAATTGCTCAGAAGACAGTTGTGTCAAACAGACTCCAGTGGGTCTGGAGTCACATGTAAAACAGACCAAGAAAGGATAGTATATTTCCTTTCCTAAAAAGGCCAGATGGGTTTTCGTGACAATCGACAATGGTTACATGATAATTCTTTGGCCAGCATTTTTATTCAATTCAAATTTCATTATATCTGTTTTAATGGAATTTGAACCCATGCCCCCAGAATATTGTTGTGGTTCCTGGATTATCCCTACACCATCACCTCAAACAGTTTTCTGTTGGAGATTACTCAAATTGGGACAAACTGCATGGAACAGGAGCACACACTAATCTCATACGCAAACACTTAAGAAAACAAAGTCTGCCCATGAAACATCTCAACTAAACGATAGCAACTCTGAAAAACAGGAATCTCCTTTGCATTGCACTAAATAATGAACCTTGATTAAATCCTTAAATCCTGGAATTGGATTTTAATCCACAATCTCCTATTCACCAAAGAGTCAAACTGCTATATAATTCTCAGGACTTAAACATCCATTTTGAATTTGAGGCAAAATCACATTACCTTAGCCTCAGCAAAATTGAATGTTGGTTTCTGGGATAGGAACACAGACCGCCAAGTAGCAACTTTTCCTCCTTCTCTTTATCACTAAAAAAGCAGCGAGTTTTGAGGAGCTCAGGTTGAGGTTTTGGATGTAGGTTTGCTCGCTGAGTGGGAAGGTATGTTTTCAGATGTTTTGTCACCACACTAAGTAGCATCATCAGTGAGCGTCTGGTGGCATGGCCCGCTTTCTATTTATGTGTTTAAGTTTCCTTGGGTTAGTGATGTCAATGCCTGTGGTTATTTTTCTCAGGGGGTGGTAAATGGGGTCCAAGTAAATATGCTTGGTGATAGAGTTCCAGTTGGAATACCATGCTTCTAGGAATTCTCGTGCATGTTCTTGTTTGGCTTGCCCTAGGATGAATGTGTTGTCCCATTCAAAGTGGTGTCCTTCCTCATCTGTATGTAAGGATACTAGTCAGAATAGGTCATGTCTTTTTGTGGCTAGTTGATGTTCATGTATCCTGGTGGCTAGTTTTCTGTCTGTTTGTCTCATGTAGTGTTTGTTACAGTTCTTGCAAGGTATTTTGTAAATGACATTAGTTTTGCTTGTTGTCTGATTAGAGTCTTTCAAATTCATTAACTGCTGTTCTAGTGTGTTAGTGGGTTTGTGGGCTACCATGATGCCAAGAGGTCAGAGTAGTCTGGCAGTCATTTCAGAGATATCTTTGATGTAGGGGAGAGTGGCTAGGATTTCTGGACATGTTTTGTCTGCTTGTTTGGTTTGTTGCTGAGAAATTGATGGACTGAGTTCATTGGGAACCCTTCTTTTTGAATACACTGTATGGGTGATTTTCCTCTGCTCTTCGTAGCTCCTCTGTGCTGCTGTGTATAGTGATCATTGAAATAATAATCAACTAGCCACAAAATGACATGACCCACTCTCAGTAGTATTGTTACATACAGATGAGGAAGGACACCTCTTCGACTGAGATAACACATCCATCCGAAGACAAGCCAAACAGAGACATGCACGAGAATTTCTAGAAACATGGCATTCCAACCGGAACTCTATCAACAAACACATTGACTTGGATCCCATTTACCACCCCCTGAGAAAAAGAACAGGAAATGACATCACCACAGGAAATGATATCACCAACTCAAGGAAACCTAAACACATAAATAGAAAGTGGGCCCTGCCACCAGTGCTTCATCCGGAGGCTCACTGATGATGTCACCAACTGGTGACAAAATGTCTGAAAAAGAACCTTCCAACTCAGCAGGCAAACCTACATCCATTAACAAAGCAATTAAGAACCTGACACCAGGCTCCCCAGCCAATTTGCACTGATAGGGCCATTTAATCAGAAGGATTATTTCTGATTATAGGAATTGTGGCAGATTTCAGAAACATTCAGCAATGCTTTTAATTTTCAGATTGCAGAATCCACAGGAATGGTTAGCTGACCAGTAAAAACCCTCCTGCCCCCACCAAATGGAGCTCTCAGTTAGTGGAGGATTCTATTGTGTGATTTGAGGGACTGCAGAAAGTCAGCTTTCCCAAGGACAGGGAAAAAAAGAGAAACCTCTATTCTCTAACAGAGTAGACAATACAAACTTTCCTTTAGACCATTTTCCTTTTTGACACCTGCCTTTACGACCCTGCACAAAACCTGTCCTTCTGCTCTTTGCACACAAACTAATGTAAGGATTCATAACTTCTGCTTTCTCTCCATGCAGAAACAGGGAAGAACATAAAACTTGACAAGGGGATTAAATATATGGCTGACAGGAAGGAAATCCAGTCGCAAGCACTTTTTGAATTATACTCCTCCTCATTCATTTGGAAAGAGGTCTTGTTCGGGGAGGCTGAGGCACTCTGTTGAGAGATCCTGAGCTCCTGAGGCACTGATACTCAGATATAATCGCAGAGCTGAATCTCTTGTGTTGATGCTCTCACCCCTTTCGAACTAGAATTTGGTGGTGATCATGATTAATGCGTGAAAATCTTTATGATTGAAAAGTTTGGCAGGGCTAAGTTCCCATTCTTGAACCTCATCAGAAGTGAAGGTTTGGACAGCAAAGTTTGCTCTGCTACCTTGAAAGCTGCCAGCAATACATGAAACATATTTCTCCATTTTTTCTAACTTAGCATATTCTCTAATCTCTCAAACAAGAGTTTCAAGAGAGATAGAAAAATCGGTTGATATAGATAAGGTAAGCAAGAGATTTTACAGAGAGTTGCATTATAAGTCAATGTCTTCAAGAAGAAAAAAGAAGTCTTCAATTGTTTTCTTCAGTTAGATTTTAACATACCTGATTAGATGTCCTTACAAAAAAGGGCAAAGGCACTGGACTGTCCCCAGAACTTGGGCATAGCTCTTCAGAAATATCAGAGAGGCTATCGCGGAATCCGCCACCTATTGTTTAAAAAAAAATTGGACTAGTTAAAAAAAGTTTTTATAATGTTAAATAATTAACCTTGGATTAGATTAATCATCATTTATCAAACTCATTCGAACATAGTTCACTGATTTTCCAATATCAATTGCACATCAGTACTCAGTGATAGATCATAACTGTTATTACTTCGCTGAGGATGTTATGATGCATTAGTTAAAGAATTGCTTACTAAGTCTGGAATGACAGTTAAAAGGGCACAACACAATAAAATTCTTAAAATTTTATACTGCCATAGACAAACATGCATGGCTTATGTTATTATCCAAACTGCTCTATAAGATTGCCTTCTAATCATGACTGGGTATCCTATACTTCCTATGCAGCTCACTGTGACCCAACATTATCTCAAGCAGGTTTATAAAAGCAAGCATATAAAAATCTTTAGAATAACATTTCAGCTCAACAGCACATGCTGGAAACCTTAAATAAAAACAAATGACTTGAAATACCCAGATTAACTGGCGTCTATTGAGAGACTAGGCAGAGTAAACTTTAAGGCTGAACAGTGCTTACCTTGGTCAATTATGCCTTCAGAGATAAATTTACATTCCCACCACTGGTCATAGCGCGCTGGCCATCTTTGGATTTAAAAAAGAATTACAAGTGTAAAGAGTATTCTTGTGTGGAGTTCTGAAATGTTAGTAATGGAAAGGGTACTGTCTGTATTATGATGTTATTGAAGCTAAAAAGATAAGTAACTTTGTCCAATTACAGCTTTAATTGTTAAGCTTATCAATTAAATATTTCTAAACAAAGTGACTAAGTTCAAAGAGTTTGTTACAAATAGCTCTAACTGTACGTGCTCCAATGTGCTTCATGCGATAAAGCCTTACTTCTATTATTTCCCTTCACCACAATCAAGAACTACAAAGGGCTGAAACAACCTTCAGAAACATTAGTTTTATGTCCTCGAATGATTAATTTAAAGAAAATTCTGTTGAATTTTATGAAATTAATGCAACAATTGACTGCATACTTTCTGCACTTCATGACCAAATTGCCGAATGGCAGACCATGGAGGGAAACAGAGTATCATTCGTGGAGTTGAATAATCATCACGATAACAAAATGCAGAACAATGTAGCCAACCATCCCATATTCAATAGTCACATTTACAATACACAAAACTTGAAATCACAAACTAGACCAGAGACTTCAACATAGATGCATTTTTAAACCATCGAGTTTACACCCTGGGTTCAAAATCATTTCCAAATCAATTCCTGTGTTGGCATTAGCGTTCAACACATAATGGTCCTTCTAAAATCTAAAAGTAAAAGAAATTTTAAAATTTATTGTGTCCAATTGCTGTTTCATGGATTACTTTAGTTTCCCTTTTTTTTTTATAAGTTATTTGAAAATGATCTTCTTCAATTGGTTGGTCACGGTTGTGCAATAGTGTAAGTGAATGTACGGGCGACCCCCATATCCATGGAATAATTTTCTGCGGTTTCAGTTACCCGTGCCTGAACATTCAAGGGAGCATTCCAGTAGCTGCCGGGAAGGTAAGTTTCCCATTTAAATGAATGGGTTCACTCCTATCTGCAGTTTCGACCTACCATGGTAGTTCCTGGAATGTATCCTACTGTATTTCCAAATTTAATACCCTCACATGCTTGCTTCAATTAAGAATGCACAGATATGTAAACGCAATCTCAAAGCAAGGTGGAAGTCAGAGCAAGGGGATTAAATATCCGAAGCTCCATTCCATGATAATGCAATAATAAACTCATTAGAATGCAGGCCTTTAACAGCGTTCAATAAAGAAATGGGTTTCAAGGCAGTAAATCAAATGATTTAGCCCTGTTACAAAGTAGAACTAACAAAGCCAAATGACCTGCAGTCCATTCAAGTTGGTCTGAGCACAAAGAAATAAAAATGCAAGGCAGGGAAAGCCTATATAATTTATTAAATAAAACAAATATGTACGGTACTTTTGAACCGAAGTACAACAAAAGCTTTGTAATTCTGGTGTATGCACAAACTGACCTATACACAACAAATATGATGGAAGTAACCTGCAGTAAATAAACAGGTTTCTATTCCTGCCATCAGAAAATCCCTAGCCCTCATTCATTTTGGAATCTCTCGTAGAAGACTTCATATACAGAATATTTTGTCTCCCAAACAATACCTGTAATCTAAGGGTTTCTCGCATTTGTCCGAAGGCTTCAAACCTTCAAACATCTGTAAAACAAATACGTAAAACAATGCAATTTAACGTGGTCTGAATAACTTGTACTCAATTTCACACAGATTTCATGACTGAAGTTGAGTATAATAAGAAAGAAATCAAAATAAATCCCATTGTTAATTATTTGAATCAGTTACACTTCACAAAGAACAATTTAAGTCTTTGCAATGCTGTTTGAATGACATAAAACTATTTTTTTTATTTAACAGAAAGAATGAAAGCTTTTCACTTTGTGGGGGTGGTTTTGGAAGTGGAAAAAAGTAGGGAAATGCAGGTAATTATGGATTGAGGTCGCTCAGTATTCTCTCATTTTTGGTGATTGTCCTCATCTTGGTGGGAGCTGCAATGGAAAGCACAATCTGCTTCATACAGTAGGGAAACTAATTAGGCCAAATGAGGGTGGCTTTCTGGAATTTTCCTGTACTGAATCCAGATGCTAATTGGAGATTGCCTCCTCGTAGTAGGCTTGAGAGGGGTGGGGAGGCCCTGCTTGTGTGGGGGAAAAAAAAAGAGACATCAGGACCTCCTCGATGACCTCGAGAATGAAACCACGTATCGAATGAAAAAACTATACCTCCTCCATGGCCATGACAGCAATGACTCATTATTTTTAAGTTTTATATAGGCATCAGAAACTGCTTACATTTTGGTGTGCCCTCTTGCTCTTTCTGTCTCCAAAACACAGGCTTGCATCAGACATTCTGAGTAGCTGCCCTGATCATTTCTCCATCCAGTCTCCTTAACTGAATACAGAGGAGGTCTCTGAATTGGCTGCCTCCCACATTGCGGGTGAACATCAGATACTAAAAAGATCTGCAAATGGTCCCAATGTAGGATTCAATGTTAATGGAAGAATTTAGTACAAGATTACAATTTTGATTTCCCATTGTTCCTGCCCTTTTGTAAAAGAGTGACAGATGTGCACTTCCACCTTCCTCAGGCCTGCTGCTGACTCCAGTTTGATGGCACAATCTGACTTGGTGACCTGTCAGGCTCCAATAGTTGCCTGTGATGATGCAGGACTTTAAGTCGTGCAGCAGCTGAAAGGCAAATCTAGCAGTAATGAACTTAAAATGTTGGGAGGTCATCAGGAAGACAGCATTGAGAAAGCAAAGGTGAGCAGTGTTGTCCAGCACCTTGAGAAGGATGCATCTTATGAGGGCATAAAGGATGGAGGTGGTTAAAAAAAAATGCTATCTCCTCACCAAATTAGAAATACAAGACAGAAAATTACATAATTAACAAAATAAGTGTGCAACCTATAAAACTGAATTATTCATTTATCTGTTTCCCTGTGGATATGATGATTTTTTTTGTCATCCGTGGCCAGTTTAGACTTTGCGATTTATCCATAATCATTACCTAATCCCACATTTATCTGTCCATCAGTTCCTTTCTCGAGGATACCTAATCATTTCTCACAGTACTGTCTGAAACTTTCAGTGCCTGGCCTCTCTATAATGTGCATAAGTTTGCACACCAACAATTCAGTTAGCCTTTGAATCACCTGTGTCCCACTTGCCTTAAAAAAAAAACTGCCACCTTTTAAAAAAAATGTAGTGGTACTGGTGACTTACTAGCCCAGAGGTCTGCATACATTTTGCTGACAAAAATGAATTAATAATGCAAAGGAGATACAGGCAAGAAAGAAGCATGGCTCATGAGAGGTGTGCCACTTAAGGCAACAGAGCCTTTGCTTCAAAAAGCACGTGAAAGGTGGAGAGACAGCAGCTGAGACAATATCAAAATAATTGCCCAAGAGCTAACAAATTTCCTGAAGAGTCATAGAGATATACAGCACGGAAACAGACCCTTCGGCCCAACTTGTCCATGCCGACCAGATATCTTAACCTAATGTAGTTCCATTTGCCAGCACTTGGCCCATATCCCTCTAAACTCTTCCTATTCATAAACCCATCCAGTTGCCTTTTAAATGCTGCAATTATACCAGCCTCCACCACTTCCTCTGGCAGCTCATTCCATACACGCACAACCATTTGTGTGAAAACGTTGCCCCTTAGGTCTCTTTTATATTTTTCCCCTCTCACCCTAAACCTATGCCCTCTAGTTCTGGACTCTCCCACCCCAGGGAAAGACTTTGTCTATTTATCCTATCCATGCCCCTCATGATTTTATAAACTACGATAAGGTCACCCCTCAGCCTCCGACGCTACAGGGAAACAGCCCCAGCCTATTCAGCCTCTCTCCATTGCTCAAATACTCCAAACCTGGCAACATCCTTGCAAACCTTTTCTGAACCCTTTCAACTTTTGCAACATCCTTCCAGTAAGGAGGAGACCAGAATTGCACGCAATATTCCAAAAGTAGCCTAACCAATGTCCTGTACAGTTGCAACATGACCTCCCAACTCCTGTATTCAATACTCTGACCAATAAAGGAAAGTATACCAACTGCTTTCTTCACTATCCTATCCACCGGTGACTCCACTTTCAAGGAGCTATGAACCTGCACTCCAAGGTCTCTTTGTTCAGCAACTCTCCCTAGGACCTTACCATTAAGTGTATAAGTCCTGCTAAGATTTGCTTTTTCAAAATGCAGCACCTCATATTTATCTAAATTAAATTCATCTGCCACCTCTCAGCCCATTGGCCCATCTGGTCCAGATCCAGTTGTACTCTGAGGTAACATTCTTCGCTGTCCACTACACCTCCAATTTTGGTGTCATGTGCTAACTTATTAACTGTACTTCCTATATTCACATCCAAGTAAGTTATATAAATGACAAGAAGTAGCGAAGAAAAATGTTCTAGATCACTTTGAGCAGACATACCTGTGTGAACACAGCATTCTTACAAGAGGGATCAAGGGAGGGATTATTCCGGTGCTCCATAGCAACTCGCCGATTGATGTAGAGCTTTGGCATGACATTGGGCTTGTTAGTCTCTGAATCCTTGAGGCATTGTGTAATCAGAGCTGTGCGCTGTTTTGATAGCAGAAGGAACTGCTTGATATGCTGAAACACAAAATGCTGGTATCAATCTGTTATTTTTAACAAGTGCTAGGCAGAGGTTGGTTTGGTTACATTTTGCACATGCAGCAAGTAAATATCCAACGTCCTGATTTAATGAGCAAAAGTGCTCCTGGTGTCCTGATACCCACTCCATCTCTTTCAAAATATCAAAAAGAAGGTTACATCTTGCATTATCTGGTCTTTCTTTTCATTTTTTACTTCTGCAATCTTGATTCTCGTAAAGTAGTTACATATTTGCCAGCAAAACAGTAATTACAACTCAGAAATAACCCAATGCTTGCAAAAAAAAATCCGACTGCCCAGGTGATAGGATGAGGCTTAAATAAATGCAAAACCTTTCTTTAGAAAAGTAAATAATTTCAGTGCTGCATGCAGGTCCAACTTACATACTTTGGGTCACATACAACCTCTGAACCTGCAATTCAACTGCACCAACTGTGGCCTAATTGCACATAAATTTTACACTTTTGTCCTGTTTGAATTTTACAGGCCTGGAGGCTTGAAAAGGGCTGCTCTTCGCAAACTCTATTTATGTAGTGAATAAACTCTAGATTAAAACAAGAAAAATTTGCTTGTGCAAGCAGCATGAGGAAAGAGGGATATGTGGAAATTAACTGGAACATCGATGTAAACTTTCTACGTGGCACTGGAGAAAGTAATAGCTGTTAACTATTCATTTGTCAACACTTCCTATGTTGCAAACATCAGTATTGCATTCCAGCATACAAGATAATTGCTATTTGGAATAATTTTTAAGCGCCAAACTCCAGAAAGGACTGCTTTCCAAGCAGTCTTGGAAAGCATATAATTCTGGTGAGTCAAGCAGAATGATAAAAAGATTGCAAAATCCTGGCTTATATTTTCTTCAGTAACTCACCTTTAACTGACCAAATGACCCAACTGTGTGATCCCAGGCTGGAACAAGATAGTGAATAAGGCTGTCCAAGAGTTTAAGGAATCTGGAGAACAATAATGCAACTCATGAACATATCAGGTTGTTATGGTATTATCCTTGAACATTTTTTTAAATTAAAGGCTTGATCATAATCGGAAAAAAATTAGAACATAATCTTTCTTTTAAATCATTCTATTGTTCTACCAACTTATTCCTATTCAATTCTATACAATTATTCCATTCCACTCAAATTTTACCTGGGAATGCCGAAAATGGTCAGCCAACAGTAAGAATAATTGATTCTTGTTAAATTATAATGACCTCTTATAAATTGCAACCATTCTTATTACTTTAGTTACCTATAGTTTCTTATTTTGAAAGTTGATTTTCAAAGTCAAAGTTGCATTGCAGTGTTGCTTGCTTGCAAAATGAAAGGCTTGTCAGTACAGTTGTAGTGCTGGTTTTGAAATCACACGATTTTTCTTTGAAAAACAGCCACCCTATCAGGCACTTGGATCGTCATTTAATGGGTTGTATAAAAGACAATGCATCCAACAATACATTGGAGAAGTATACCCTACACCTCTGAGGTATAATTTCTTTTGAAAGTGTTTTACACACACTTTTAATTGTACAGATCTTAAACATTGCGAAAAGAATACAAATTGAAGCTTTTTATCTTGCACACACAGGACCCAGTTCTTCATAGCCAAAAGCAATTTGTACATCACTGCATCTTTTTCACAGAGGAAAATGGGCTATGGAGATTACCAACCTGCTGCAATGCCCATGACAACACTGACTTAATCAGCATCTACCCACTTGATTTAAAGTTCAATTAATTAAGATAGACAGTTAACAATTTCTGTTTTATCTCCGTAGCAACCAATCAGTACCCTCTGCTCATGCAGTGTAAATTGGTGTTCCTTCTCAAAATTTGATTTCTTGCATTCTAGTCCTGAAGTATGCAAAATGAAAAACTTCAACTTTGTATCCTTTTTAACAATGATTAAATTCTGTACTACTAAGTAAATATTTATTCTATAGAATGCCATATTCTATCAAAATTATAAGTGAAAGAAAGGATTAATACAGAAAGGATTAATAAGGATCCACCATGGGTTAGTACATGCCATTTATCAATGCCACTTTTGAACTAATTGCTAGATTTAGCAGAACAAAGTTGAGGGAAAGAAGGAAAGCATACTTTTAAGTGAACTTATATGTAAAGATATCTTCAAGTCTATTAGTTATTAACTAAGCACAGCAAACTTTAATTTAACTGGCACCTCATGAACCAGCACTCTCAATAAACCGGGATAAATTATATACCTGATGTTTACTACATTATCATGATCTCCCCGATGTTTGTGTAATAAGTTGAGAGTACAAGTGAGAAGGCTCTCACTCGCACTTAAGTTTTATTTAAGGCAAAGTTTCATTATTACTTAAGTGATAAACAAAGTCTAATGTTGATGTGCATACCCCTGCATTAAGTTCCTATTACGTAGTGTGTGTTTTTACATTGATTATGTGGACCTCTTGGTCAAACCGAATATTTGATCAACTGGCACACTCCTGGTGCCATAGATGTCAGTTAATAAAAAAAATTGCTTGCAATGCCATAAGAAGAATATACTTTTAACTAAAGTATTTGACTACGCCCATCACATATTATTTTGTCCTGCTTTAGTTTACTCTCTGACCGAGCTGATAATGAGGTAACCTGATTTGGAGTTTCTGAATTCTGCCTTTACGTAATCCTTCAAAAATCTTTCAGCCAGTTGACAATGGGAAAAATGAAGACTTTCTTACATTCTAGAACACAGTCAAACTTTATCTGTTCAAAATCTCTTCCAATGCATCAAGTTTTTTTCCAAATTTGCTGAATATAAGTTATCAAAATACAATTTATCAAAATGCATTAACTGGAAGTAAAACTGGATGTCAGCATGCATTCTTACTTCAAGGAAGTCCAAATATAGATACATACCTGTGGATTACTACAGCTCTTCTATATAGAATGTCAGGATTATGTCCCTCAAGCCGTGGATAACGGACTAGGTTTGCAGCTTGAAACATATCAACGTTTAGTCCTAGGTCTCTTTCCCTCGAAGATCTGATCTTAATGCCATGTAGTCGGACATCTATTCCTCCTTCTATTGGAAAATGTTAAAGAAAGACTTAACATTCTTATAAAAGCACAATTCACTTGCATCTGCTTCACAGTGGAAGATTACCTTTTTGGACAGTTATTTTGAGGCAATTTGTTCATCAGAGGCAGGAATCTGTTGTTCAGTAAGAAATTGCGGCAATGTTGCCTGTACAATTGATTTTTACTGAATGCCCAGGTGAATACGTACTATTTGTGGGGAAGAGCAGCTAAGGGAACTACAGTTGGTCAGAGCTGAGAATTATCTTTTCCTTTTCCACTCTTAGTGGAGGCTGATGAGGGGCTGGGAGGATTCATACTGACAGGTACTATCTGGGTGTTATCAAATCATACAGTATGGAAACAAAGCCTTCAGTCCAACTAGCTCAAGCCAACCGTTTCCCAGAATAAACCAATCCCACTTGCCTGTGGTTTGGCCCATATTCCTCCAAACCTTTCCTATTCATACACTTATCCAAATGTCTTTTAGATGTTGTAATAGCAATGTAAAACGATTCTCCTGGGGTACTCTAATAATTCAGATAATGAAGTGAAGTGTTTACTCAACCAATTCAATCCTACAGGCTGTCTACATTTAAACACACGATCTTCAAAGCCTCACCTTTTTTGGGAATGCCAGTTTAGTCAGCATCTCTCACCAACAAGTGAGACATTTGTCAATGTGATGAACATTACCTAAATAAGTTACTGTTGTTACAGAGAATCTGGCAATAATTTACAGTGGTATTACTTATGCTATTCCTGTCAAGAAGAAAATCTCGTACTTCAAATGCATACAGGTGACTTGCAACATCGTGACTTCACTTTTCAATCACAAATCTACCAAAAGCAGCAAAGTGATTGACACCAAAGTCTCAGTCAACTTCAGAGTAGCTGCGAGAGAAGATAAGAGGGTGTCTTGTGTTTTCCTTGTTGTTCTCTTACTTCTTAGGTAGTCCCCAGTGTTGAATGTGACTTGGTTCCATTCTGGAAGGGATGGGTTCTGATGTGGATGAATAATCCAATCATGCCTCAGGTGAGGCAAATGGTGTTTCAGGAGGCAGGTGGGTGAGACACTCCAAATTCTGTATTTCTGCTGCTTGTATTTGGCCTCAAATTGTTCAACGCAGTGACATGCAAAGTGGTTGGTGTCTTTGCGAATGTATGTTTTCTAGTTTGCGTGGTCTAGGACAAGCAATTCCCACATGTCGGTGGCAATGTTGCCTTTGTTTAGGCAGAATTGTGGGCTGTCTTTGTAGTGTTGCTTCCTGTGCCCTCCTAGTGATAACGTAGCATTGCAGAGCTTGGAGCAGAACACTTGTTTAGGGAGTCATGTGTCGGGTGTATTGACAATGTGCCCTGCCAATTGCAGGCCAGTCGTGCATGACCACTGCCCCAATACTAGTGATATTGGCCTGGGAAAGGCGATCATGTCGGTATGCCTATCCTGCTAGTGGACTTATAGGATATTGTGAAGATAGTGATAACTGTCCTGCGATTTGAAATGACTACTGTACATGGTCCATGTGGGGTGGTGTGTGTGTGCACACGCATATATATTATACGACTGGTCTGTAAACCCTGTGAGCTTGGTGCTATGTATAAAGGTCTCAGATGTCAAGCACTGTTTCTGAAGCATCTGAAGGCTGCACTGGCCCATTAGAGTCAATGTTGGATTTCATCATCAACGTCTGTTTACACCAACAGGAGGCTCCCAAGGGATTTGTTGTACACTGAAAATTATGTCCATTGTGCCTCTTGATGGACTGAAGACACATGGAGACTCAGAGGAGTGTTTCTGCCACTGGGATAAGGCAATTGAGGAGAATTCTCACTATAACCTTTCCCATGGCAGAGAGTAGGGAAATCTGTCTGTAATCTTCACAGTTGAACTTGTCTCCTTTCTTGAAAGTGGTCACAATTAGTATTCCTGACATTTCCCGGCATTACCTCTTCCTTCTAGAAAAGGGAGACGAGGTTATCGATGCATACCAAGAGTGCCTCTCTGCTGTATTTTAGTATTTCATTGGGGAATTCATCTGTGACAGAAGGCTTGTTTTCCAGCTGTTGAATTGCTTTTTCAATCTCAGGGCTGTTGAGGTGTGCTGAGTTGGCAGCAAGTAGTGTGGTCAGGGATGGTGCATTTGCATTGAAGGCTGCATCTTAGTCAGCAAGTCTTGAAGTGCATTCTCCAGTGGGTGCTGATGGCCTTTGTGAAAACTGTCCATTTGTGGCTCTCATCAGAGTAGGTCCCAGGGTACTTGGACTGTAGATGATTTTGATTGTGTAAACAGCATGACTGTCAGAGGGGTGCTGAGTCTCCTGTGCTCTTTTCACCCGTCTATTCTTACGTCATGGTTATTTCTTGCATCTTGGCATTTAGTTGCCTGTAGGCTTGTACCCTCTTGTTTGGATTTTTATAAAGCTGCCACTTCAGGACTGCATTGTGTTTACAATCTTGGAGATCCTGGATCTCCTAATTGCTCTGTTCAAACCACTCTTGATGCTTCCTAGTTGAAAGGCTGAGCATGTCCATACAGATGCTGCAACAAGGTACTGTAGGTATTCCACAGCTCTGGCACATTGGTGATCATCAGGTTGACTGGGAAGCACCACATCAGTAGGTCATTAACATTGAGTCTCTTGTGGCAGAGTTTTGTTTCGGGACCTGGTTGAGAATGGTAGAGTGGATTAGTTGGTAGTCATTCCAACAATCATTGGCCCCTGACACTCTGTCGGTGATGTAGACATATTTGCAGTTCCTCATTTAAACACTGACGTAGTCTATTAAGCGTCAGGGTTTGGAGCGGGAGTTGTTATGAGGTCATGAGCTTGTCTGTCTGACAGAACAAGGTGTTTGTTTTGATAAGGTCATGGTCTAGGCACTTTATGAGGAGGAGGAGGATTCCAGTGGAGTTTGTGTTCACTACACGTTCCTGGTCTAACACAGCTTCCCAAAGGTTTGGGTACCTCCCAACTCCAGGATCAAAGTCACTGATGAGAAATAATTTGTTTCCCTTAGGGACGTGGGACAACATTTCTTATATAGTCTTCATGTCTCTGCTATCATTCAGGCAGGTGGTGATGGGAGTCCAATAAATATGAACTCAATGTGGAAACAAATCACACTTTGTTCTCCTTCAGCAATATTAAAAATATATAACTCACTTTCAAAACGCTTTCTCACTGTTTTTGAGCACTTGGTTTTGGTATTGCTGAAGGATATATGCCATTGAAACTCTATTTTGCACACATTAAAAGAGATTCAGGAACGCCAAATTTCAAAGGCCGTAAAAATTTATACAGAGTCGGAAAAGAATGCCAATTCATTGAAAAGTAGATTCTGAATGGCCAAGGTATTTCCAATGGTTAATGCTCAAGCGAACATGTCACCCAGGGCTTTGTTTATTTCAAAGAAATCTGCATTATTTGGATTTTTTTTCCTGCAGGGGCCAGGTTCCTGCATGTGGAATAATGAAGATGGGGGAAACAATGCTTCCCTTGTACATTCACCATGACAATACTTTGGCTAATTAGAGGTGACTTGCCAACTGAAAGGGATAAATAATTTCACTTAGAAGTTTTTTTTTCGTAAAAATGTGAGCAGAGCTGAAAAACAGTAGAAATAGAGATTCAGGTAAAGATAAAACTAGGACAGAGCGCTAGGGCTGGGAGCATGTGATAGAAAAAAATGCAGGCTAGGCTGCACAACTAGCAAGAAAAAGATGGCCTTGGATGGATGTCTGACGGATGCGTGGATTTGATTATGGGCTAGACAGATGAGCCAATAGACTATATTGCAGGTCTGACCTGCGCAAATGGTATAACCAAGTAGTTTTACAACCTTGTGCTCACTATCTGGCCAGTATGAATGGGTGGCAGTGAGTAAGGGGAAGAGACAATATCACTACTAAACTGACTATTTTGGATTTGGACGAGGGCTAAAAGCAGGGAATAAAAGGGTTAAATAATCTGACAAGAAAATGCTGGCAAAGTCGAAGAATCTATGACATCATCAGACTTGGGTGAAGGGCCAGATCAGGGAGCAAATATAGTAACAAGGAGGTAGCCTAGACTGCATTGTTCAGCAGTTTAATTTAGATAAATGCATATTGGGAAAGCAAATCTTAGCAGGACTTCTACACTTAATGGTAAGGTCCTAGGGAGTGTTGCTGAACAAAGAGACCTTGGAGTGCAGGTTCATCGCTCCTTGAAAGTAGAAATAGGATAGTGAAGAAGGCGTTTGGTATGCTTTCCTTTATTGGTCACAGTAAAGGAGTTGGGAGGTCATGTTGCGGCTGTACAGGACACGGGTTAGGCCACTTTTGTAATATTGCGTGCAATTCTGGTCTCCATCCTATCGGAAAGATGTTGTGAAACTTGAAAGGGTTCAGAAGAGATTTACAAGGATGTTGCCAGGGTTGGAGGATTTGAGTTACAGGGAGAGGCTGAACAGGCTGGGGCTGTTTTCCCTGGAGCGTCAGAGGCTGAAGGGTGAACTTATGGAAATTTATAAAATCATGAGGGGCATGAATAGGGTAAACAGACAAGGTCTTTTCCCGGGGGTTGGGGAGTCCAGAATTAGAGAGCATAGTTTTAAGGTGAGGGGGGAAAGATATAAAAGGGATCTAAGGGCCACTGCTTTCACACAGATGGTGGTGTGTGTGGGGAATGGGCTGCTAGAGGAAGTGGTGGAGACCAGTACAATTGCAACATTTAAAAGGCATCTGGATAGGTATATGAATAGAAAGGGTTTGGAGGGATATGGGCCGGGTGTTGGCAGGTGGGACTAGATTGGGTTGGGATACCTGGTCGGCATGGACGAGTTGGACTGAAGGGTCTGTTTCCATGCTCTACATCTCTATGACTCTAAGGATGGGCCTTGGATGGATAAAGAACAATGTCTAATGTATGTACCTCAGGAACTTAGTGAAATGACACCAGAACCTCTGTTTAGCACGTGAGAGCAAATTGACGAGATTTGAGTTGAGTCAGGATATGTATACATGATTTAACGTGTGCACAAGGAATGAGTATGATCTTCAAGTGATGATTTGGAGATCCCGGCGTTGGACTGGGGTGTACAAAGTTAAAAATCACACAACACCAGGTTATAGTCCAACAGGTTTATTTGGAAGCACTAGCTTTCAGAGCACTGCTCCTTCATCAACCAGCTGATGAAGGAGCAGCGCTCTGAAAGCTAGTGCTTCCAAATAAACCTGTTGGACTATAACCTGGTGTTGTGTAATCTTCAACTAAGGTTGGTTTTCCTATGTACATTTGTATAAGAGACTGTAACCTGTAACAGAGTCTCATGCTGACGTGTCAAATCACACCATTACACAATAAATAAGCACCCTTTTCTCATGCAGCGTAAATTGTGATTCTATCTGAAATCTGGTATTCTTGCATCTTTCCTAATGAATGCAAGATGAAAAGTTTTGAAAGTATGTTTCTTTTTCAGCAATAGACAAGATTTGAACTATCAACTGACTGTTTTAGCCTCTCAAATTGTGCAACACTATCATAATATAAATTAGCTCATCTTACCATGAACAGTCCTGGAGTTTCTTTTACACTAACCTTCCCTCCTCAATATTGTTGTCATTCAGGCAGATACTATATTCATAGCTTTAAAGCAAATAAACAAACAAAAAGCAGCCACAATTTTCTCTTTTGTTTTCCCTTTCTTCTCTGTGTTATGCATTTCAAGATTTGACAGGAAATATGGCTACTAGGTCTTAGAGATTCCAGAAATGTCATTTAATTTGAATCCTACTACCCCTGCCATCTTGACACACTAAGGATGCCATGGAACAAAACATAGAAATCCATTAACTATAAGAGCCCAACTTTATTTTTAGCTGAACAGGATCACTGTCCGTTTAATCTTCATTTCCCGGACAGCATTTTATTATTGCTTTTCGGTTGGCCATCAATTTCACTCTCCTCTCTTCAATAAACTGGAGGACTTACCTACACATTCTATAATCCGGATTTCAATTACCGGAAGGTGAACCATCATATCCTCCAGAATACACAGATCACCAACTAAAGTTCTGGAAAAGAATTGAAACACTTCATTTGTCAAAAAGGTTCAAATACTGTAAATGTTGCAAGTTTATTTCTAGCACCTTGAGACAATGAGCTCGAATGTTGAAAGGTACTAACATTTTTAAAGTTGAAAGGTTACCCACTTTTCGTAGAAATCTTAATGGAGGTAGAAAATGCCCACTTCTACTCTCTTTATTTAAAATCCATTACTGTATAGAATTGAAACCAATTTTTTATCCTTCACATTGTAGTGAGCGGAGTAAGCCAAAGTAATGACTGAACAATTCTTTCGAGCACACCTCTAGGGGCAAGGATTTGGGAGAGGAAGAGACGAGATGAAGAATGAAGCTGATCATGAACAGAGGTGCTTCGTGCTTGGAAAATAATTACAAAGGGAATGGAAAGGGAACAGGAAATACAATAATAAACAAACATTTATCTGGAATAGCCCAGGTCAAAGTAACAGCAACAACACACAAGCACTGGTGATGATTACCAGTATAACATTCAAAACATTATTGTAAATATAATTGCAACAGGCTTGAAATACAAAGACATTCATGTTATAACTGGGATTCTCGGGCGCTCTTGTTTACTATAGTCAGTTTTAAAAAAACAAATTTGACAGGTAAATATTATCTTACTCTGTATTTTTTGATACTTACTCATCAACTGTGATTTCGTTCAACTTCTTTAAATTATCTCGATCACCACCAAACACGTGAATTATTTTTGGCATGTAGTTATCATCTGTTGCATCTACAGAGATGAATAGCTTTCTACGAAAAATAAGATGTATTCAATTAATTATAGCAAAATAATCCCTTGGTACTTTATCCATGTACCAGCTGTTCAGGATAATTGAATTTCACAAGTGTATATTTTGTAATTAACCTCATCTGCATATTCAAATAGGGCCTAATTTGCTTACATGAACAGTATCTGATAAAGTAATTTGATTTTTTTGGTTTCCTTTCCTTGTTAAAGTCTTTCCATGATATACATTTTCGCCACCTCAGAAAGAAACTGAGGAGAGCAGCTTGAATAAGGATGTTTCAATTTGTACACTCCTTCCTCTTCATTTAATGATAGGAGAATCCAAGGTAGGGCTGAGGTGAACAAAAGGATTATCACTTTGGTTACCATTTGCTTTCACTTGTGGTGGAATGCAATGGAGCAAGACTTCATGCTGTCATGGATTCCCTCCATCAATACAAAATTCCTTTCAACATACAGTGAAGAGAGTGTATAAGAATCAAGTGGGATGGGGAAAGAGTGGGAGAGAGAAGTGTTTGCAAGAGTGAGTAAACAGCACAGAAAGAAAATGAGAGGATCAAAGGTTCTGCATAATAGATTAAAACAAAAGTTGGAGCATGTAGAGTCAACAGGCAAGTCAGCAAAATGGTTGACTGGATAACCGCAAGATAACTGCAACAGACCGGTGAGCCTGACCTCGGTGGTGGGCAAGTTGTTGGAGGGAATCCTGAGGGACAGGATATACATGTATTTGGAAAGGCAAGGACTGATTAGGGATAGTCAACATGGTTTTGTGCGTGGGAAATCATGTCTCACAAACTTGATTGAGTTTTTTGAAGAAGGAGCAAAGGGGATTGATGAGGGCAGAGCAGTTGATGTGATCTATATGGACTTCAGTAAGGCATTCGACAAGGTTCCCCATGGGAAACTGGTTAGCATGGTTTCATCTCACGGAATACAGGGACCACTAGCCTATTGGATACAGAACTGGCTCAAAGGTAGAAGACAGAGGGTGGTGGTGGAGGGTTGTTTTTCAGACTGGAGGCCTATGACCAGTGGAGTGCCACAAGGATCGGTGCTGGGCCATCTACTTTTTGTCATTTACATAAATGATTTGGATGCGAGCATGAGAGGTACAGTTAGTAAGTTTGCAGATGACACCAAAATTGGAGGTGTAGTGGACAGCGAAGAGGGTTACCTCAGATTACAACATGATCTGGACCAGATGGGCCAATGGGCTGAGAAGTGGCGGATGGAGTTTAATTCAGATAAATGAGAGGTGCTGCATTTTGGGAAAGCAAATCTTAGCAGGACTTATACACTTAATGATAAGGTCCTAGGGAGTATTGATGAACAAAGAGACCTTGGAGTGCAGGTTCATGGCTCCTTGAAAGTGGAGTCGCAGGTAGATAGGATAGTCAAGAAAGCGTTTGGTATGCTTTCCTTTATTGGTCAGAGTATTGAGTACAGGAGTTGGGAGGTCATGTTGCGGCTGTACAGGACATTAGTTAGGCCACTGTTGGAATATTGCGTGCAATTCTGATCTCCTTCCTATCGGAAAGATGTTGTGCAACTTGAAAGGGTTCAGAAAAGATTTACAAGGATGTTGCCAGGGTTGGAGGATCTGAGCTACAGGGAGAGGCTGAACAGGCTGGGGCTGTTTTCCCTGAAGCGTTGGAGGCTGAGGGGTGACCTTATAGAGGTTTACAAAATTATAAGGGGCATGGATAGGATAAATAGACAAAGTCTTTTCCCTGGGGTCAGGGAGTCCAGAACTAGAGGGCATAGGTTTAGGGTGAGAGGGGAAAGATATAAAAGAGACCTAAGGGGAAACTTTTTCACGTAGAGGGTGGTACGTGTATGGAATGAGCTGCCAGAGGATGTGGTGGAGGCTGGTACAAATGCAACATTTAAGAGGCATTTGGATGGGTATATGAATAGGAAGGGTTTGGAGGGATATGGGCCAGGTGCTGGCAGGCGGGACTAGATTGGGTTGTTTCCATGTTGTACATCTCTATGACTCTATAACAGAAAGCGAGGTAAGTAATAGCTATTTATAGTCGCAAAAGTTATGAAATTTGGTCCCACAAGGTTCTGTGCTGGGACCAGAGTTATTTGTTTTTATATTAACAATTTACAATTTAGAACCAAGAACAGGGAGAACATAAAATATACAAATCACTAAGTTGTGACATAAGAGAACAAGGCCATTAACGAAAACCAAATAATACACGAAGGTTTATTTCAAGAGGGTTATAATTGAAAAGTAGACACATTATGGCAAACCTCTAATGAACTTTGGTTAGACTACACCTTTGTGTAAAGTATTTATTATAATATTATAATGAGAATAGATGTGTGAAAGATTTACAAGGTTAATCAGGAAAGCAACAGCAAGCCCATTCTCTTTCTTCTTGAAAAGAGAAGGTATGGATGGCCTACCAGAGGTATTTAAAATTTAGAAAGGTCATCATCGATTAGATACAGAGAAAACACTTCCTATTTTTATGTACGTGTGCATACGTGAGGGGTAGCAAGATAAAGGACCATTAAAAAAGATGGTCTTAAAGAAATCAAATAGGCATCTCAAGAAAAAAAATTGCCTAGAGAATGGAACTGTATCACAGGGAATAGCTGATGTACAGTATAGCATGCATTTATAAAATGGAAATTAGGTAAGGGGAGAAGGGAGGAAAAAGTTACAAATGAGGAAGATGAGAAAAGTTTTGAGTACAGCATAAACAAGATCATAAACAGATCAGACCTAAAGACCTGATTTATTGCTGTGAATAAAAAGAAACAACAAAAGAAAAGTTATGAAAAAAGGGGAAAAGGGGAATACATAAAAGTTTTCTCTAAGCTCATTTCAGAATAGCATCCTGAGAGACTTGGGAAGACCAAACTTGCCCTTCCTCCCAACTTGGGTGCAGTGCAAGCGTAATTGCAAACAGAAACTAATTAAAACAATGTTTGATCTCTTGAAAATATATTCATATGAATTAGAATTTAGCTCTAACCTTATTCTCTGGAACATACACTTCAATCATAGATTCATTACAACTCTCTAGCCTAAGATTCAAGCCCTCTTTTCCTCAGGCTATAAATTAGCCCTAAATTTAGAGCATTTAAAGCATTTTCTTTTCTCTTTCACGAAGTAGGCATTTCAGGCAAAGCCACCATTTGTTGCCCATCCCCAATTGCTCTGGAATGAAATGGCTTGCTCGGCCATGAGAGAAAACAATCAAGAATTAACGACATTACTTTAGGTCTGCAGTCAGATGTACATCCAACTGGATAAAGATTACTAATATCCTTTAGGGAAGGAAATATGTTAAGTGGATGGAATTTTACAGCCATAAATGATACTTTCACAATTACCATCATGGAGACTAGCTTTTAATTGCAAATGCAGAGAAGTACGATGACAATCAATTTAAGATTATTAACTGGGCTCATCAGTGTGGTGCATTTGCATGTACTGGAAGCTACATATCAGGACTCTATTCTTTGCAGTCGGAGAGAGACAACGTACAGGCACTGCATCTGTTTCAACTCAACAAAATAGATGACTGCTATTTGCTAGTTCATTCCTCAGGGAAATGCCTTGACCAGAGTTGACCTGCCTGATTTAAATTGCAAATAAAGTCTGGCAATTAACTGACAGTTTACTAAGTGATAATTTCTCTATTCTCATACCTTGACCAGAGTCCATTTGCCAACCAATCAGCATTCTCATGCAGAATAATTGCTGTTTTTCCCCTTAAATTGACATTTGTATGAATTGGCCTGATGACAGCAACATGAAAAGCTTTGACAAAATGAATCTTTTCTCAAACACTCAAAATTCAAGATTTATTAGTTAAACTTAAATTCCACCAGCTGACTTGATGAGTTTTGAACCAATGCCACCAGAACATTAGTATAGGCCTCTAGACAACTTGTCCAGCGACTTTACCATAATGCTACCATCTTCCCAGAAGATTAAGTAGAAAGTAAAAATCTTACTTTATTATAGTGCCTTTCTTCATATATAATCGAAGCCAGTGATGGCCCTGATTCCCCTCACTCTCCCAGAAAGTATCATTGTCTCCATCAGTCAAACACCACACATTGGCTTCATCCTGTTAAAAATAAAATTGATGGATGCAAAAATCATCTTCTGGAAATAAGGATGTTCCATCAAAACATATCAAAACTCTTCAGTTATCTATTGGCTCAAACAACACTGCTTTCAATTCAAGAAAACAGACTGACTTTTAAAGTTGATTCATATTTAAAACAGGTCTGTATCACTTTTTCACATTTCAGTGGATGCAAATCACAGACAAGCTACACTGAGCTTAATGCTTAAACAGTAGAGTCATAGAAATGTATTGCACGGAAACAGACCTTTCGGTCCAATTTGTCCATGCCGACCAGATAGCCTAAATTAATCTAGTCCCATTTTGCCAGCACTTGGCCCACATCTCTTTAAACCCTTCCTATTCATGGACCCATCCAGATGCCTTTTAAATGCTGTAATTGCACCAGTTGCCACCACTTCCTCTGGCAGGTCATTCCATACACGCCTCACCCTCTGCATTAAAATGCTGGCCCTCAGGTCCCTTCTAAATTTTTCCCCTCTCACCTGAAGCCTATGTCCTCTAGTTCTAGACTCCCCCACCCCAGGTAAAGACTTTGTTTATTTACCCAATCCATGTCCCTCATGATTTTATAAACCTTTATAAAGTCACCCTGCAGCTTCCAAAGCTCCAGGGAAAACAGCCCCAGCCTATTCAGCCTCTCCATATAGCTCAAATCCTGGCAACATCCTTATAAATCTTTTCTGAACCCACTCAAGCTTCACAACGCCGTTCTGATTGGAGGGAGACCAGAATTGCACACAGTATTCCAAAAGTGGCCTAAACAATGTCCTAAACAGCTGCAAATGACCTCCCAACTTCTATACTCAATGCACTGACCAATAACAGAAAGCATTCACTTTTGTGGCAAAAGGCTTCTTCAACAGGAAGAATTTTGAGTAAAGGTTACCGAGAAAGATGAAGCATCAATGCTGTCCACTAGATGTTTGACACTGCCCAAGATTTCATCTTCTTTTCCTATGCGATCATAGAAGTAATGCACCAAATCCTCGTCACACTCAAATGTCCAAGTGGGAGGAACATACCTGTATCCAGTAATACACAATTAGAACATCAGGATAATCACATTTCATACTAAAAACATTTCTGATCAAAATGAGCTCCCAATCTCAACACTGCAGTTGTAGGTGCGCAGCAAAAGGATTGCATCCATTTACTGCAAAAAGAAAAAAATAGTGAAAATGATGTGACACAATAAGCTGCCCCTGTGAGTCTTCCAAGGAGAACAGCAAAGGCATGGAAGTCAACCCACTCTTCTGGTCGGAGACAGTATCATGACAATAGCAGAGATTTGAGAAAAAGAGAAAAACAAAAATATCACAGGTGTACTTTACTAAACAAAAGAATCTTGGATTTTCTATGGCCATCGATTATTTGCCTTCCAATCCAAAACAATAACATGTGGAAGCTTTCTGCAGGACATCTGCCAGCCAGCTCGTTTTGTGAAAGGAAATAATGTGGCAACTGATTATGTCACAAGTAGCCTTGTGTGCAATTAAATTAATTAATGCGCTACTGAGGAATTTTAATTTTCACTGTGTAAATTTGCATTGTTTTGAAATCAAGCTGTTTGTTCATATTGTGGTACTTTGTCATCTTTTTCACAAGTCATCTAAACTATTAAAAAGGTGTGTCACAACAGTCAGAATAGGGAGATTCTTTCTTCCCTGTAGGCAGCATCCTGGTCAATCCTCATTCTACCACAATGCACCAAAATAACAAGCCAAATTTTTAAAAAAATTACTTATTGGGACACAAATAAACTGAAAAACTATGTTGTTACCTCAGCCTTTCCACTGCAGCATCATCTCTGTCTGCGATCTTGGGTTTTTCACCCAAATAGAATGAATATTGTGCATCAACCACCTGTTCCCATCTAAAGCAGAAAATAAAAATCTCTATTCAGAATAAAACTTTAAATAGTTGTGAAAGCATAAAAGAAATCTTTGCACCATATATTAGAAGACAAATTTAAAACAATATGAGTGCATGTATTAGGTGGAAATTTGTTTTAAAAAAACTACAAATTTTCACATTCATTATTGCCATTACATCTAATTGTGTTGTTAAAAAAAAATTGGTAAAAAAAACAAATATTTCTGCAAAGTGAATAAGTTCTGAACTTTCTTCATGGATATCATTTAAATAAGCAGCACAAAGCAATAAAACTGGAGATTTCAGTACAACACAGTGAAAATACTCTGAATATGTTTACAAAATTATGAGGGGCATGGATAGGAAAAATAGGCAGAGTCTTTTCCCTGGGGTCAGGGAGTCCAGAACTAGAGGGCATAGGTTTAGGGTGAGAGGGGAAAGATATAAAAGAGACCTAAGGGGAAACTTTTTCATGCAGAGGGTGATACGTGTATGGAATGAGCTGCCAGAGGAAGTGGTGGAGGCTGGTACAATTGCAACATTTAAGAGGCATTTGGATGGGTATATGAATAGGAAAGGTTTGGAGGGATATGGGCCAAGTGCTGGCAGGTGGGACTAGATTGGGTTGGGATATCTGGTCGGCATGGACGGGTTGGACCGAAGGGTCTGTTTCCATGCTGTACATCTCTATGACTCTATGTTGGATTTGCCAAAGAGAGAAGCAGAGTACACAAGCATAGCTGCAAAGTTGAACAGCATACATTCAAACAACAATTTGCAGTTACATAGCACCTTTAACCTAGCAAAAACATCCCAAAGGCACTTAACACTTACCACCTCTAACTTTGCAATAGAAATTGCTTAATCTTTGAATTTCACAATATGAGCTTGCATTTAAACAAGAAATTGTCTAATTACTACTTTGAATGCAAACATGCAAATTAGGAGCAAGAGTAGGCCATTCAGCCACTTCAGCTGCCTTACCATTTGATAATGAGCCTTCAAAAAATTGAATCATTTTACAGACTGAAGGCTAGGATAGAGCTAATCTTAATCAAATCACTAAGCACTAAACAAAACATTTATTACCTGGGATAGCAGATAAGCCACGAAGTCTCCAGGGCTCACAAGGATTTCTCACGGGACATTTAAAGATGCTCTGCCTTAATGGGATTTGTATGTGAAATAATTTCAAAGCAAATGCCAGAGAAGCTCGGCAGTAAACATGTGTCCTTCTATGACCAGGTTCCAGGGTTTTAATTGGTCAGCAGGTGTATTAACATGGCCTGCAATTGACTGACAACAAATGGCTGAATGTTTATAACAACTGCCACTCAGATTGGTCATTAGACTCTGATGAGTTTACATTAAAAATGATGTATAAGCTATTGTTCTTTAAATTTTTATTCACCATTGGTCATAGTTTTGCAGTACACTTGTAAAAACCAATAGGAGTTCCTCAGCCAATACACGCAGAAGGATGTTTCTAAAATCTGACTGCAACTTGAAATAAAGGTTTTTGTTAAACTAAATCTTAAATATTTGCTAAAGAACCAAACAAATCTTTAAAGCCTTCAATGTAATGGTTCATTAAAGAACCTTTTGGGGCTTGGTGTCACCAAACTGACCTACTTTTGCACATTTTGGACTGAATCAAGCAAGTCAATTTTCAAACAGGGTGTCAAAAAAGGTGGGCAAATGAAGTTATCATTTGTTATCAATTTATCAAAGAGACATAATTCACACACCAATTGTTTACCAAGATCATATTGTTCATGTAAACTGCACCTCCACCAACCTGTTGAAGGAGCTCATTAACTTCTATGTCACTGAATTTAAGATCAACCATTCAGCTGCTGGGTGAATTCCTTGTAGCCTGTGGACCATCGATCCAATCCTCCTTCAAGGATCTCCCTTCCCCCACTCTTACAATAACTCACTAATTTCTCTTACCTCCTCTGCTCATGCCCCTAAGCTTATCTTGACCTTACTACTCAACTAAAGTGCTGTCATCCCCACCCGAAGTAAACTTTCTCATCTGACTTCACTTCTGATTTCCACACTAGATAGTGCCAGAATAGAACACTATCTTTACAGCACTATCCCAACCCCTTTCAAATCTTTTAACTAAAACGCAAAGAAAAAATATTCTAGCCCCCTCAATCTTTGCAAACTTGTACTTTGCAAGTGTAGAGAGATTGAGGACTGTTTAAGAGGCATTGGTAGTTTCAAACAGGAAAAAGAGAGTATCATCAGAGATGGTGAGCAGCAATTTAATTGGTAGCAGAGTATCAATTGATCATTGTTGCCTTCTGCAGACTGAGAAAGAAAATTAGCAAAAACCCTGTCATTAATGCACATTTAAAACATTTTCTACCTAAAGAAGGAGATGTCACAGAATTAAGTCATATTGATCAGATTAATTGAATTATAGGGTTGTACAGCAAAGACGTCCGACAACACATTAATTCTACACTGACTCTTTTGACAAGCCACCCTGTTAATTCCGCTCCCTGCTTGGTCCTTATATTCCAGTGCTTTTTCTTCTCCAAGTACTTATCCAAATTCCCTTCAGAAGGTTACTACTGAATCTGTTCCATTGTTCTATCAAGACAATGCATTCCAAATCCTGACTGCTTGCAGCGTAGTAAAGTATTTCATGTTGCCTCTGGTTCTTTTGCCAATCGGAATGTGTCCCCTTTTGTCAAACCTTCAGCCACTGTATCGGTTTATTTTATTATCCCAGAGTAGGGTGTTTAAGTAGTAAGACTGTGCCAACACTGTGTTTTTGAGCAAAGTGTGTTGTATTTGTTTTTAGGTAATTTCTGGGTCTGTAGATTATTAAACAGCAGCAATGCCTTTTGGTAGGGTGATGTGCTCTTCCTATCTGATGTGGGAGATCAGGAATAATCTGAATATTCCTGGAGACTATGTCTTCAGGAAGTATGTTTGGTTGCGAATCCTATCGGATGACATGGGTCAGCTGCAGCAGCAGTTAAAGGCAATGAGGAGTTTACCAGAGCAAGGGAGTGAGATGGATAGCTGTTTCAGGAAGGCAAAGACACCGTAGATACAGTCAGATAGATGGTTGACCACTAGGAATGGTAGGAGAGGTAGCCAGGTAGTGGACCAAAACAATAATGACAGAAGAGAAAAAGCTGAGACTGGTACACTAAATAAGTGCAGCAAGTCTAATAGTTAAGGCAGACAAGAACTTGGCAAAGAACAAGGTAAAATTGATAAATAAATGCATTTATTTTAATCAAGAGGCCTGATCAGTAGGGCAGAGGAACTCAGAGCATGTTTGGGAATTTGGGACTGGGTTATCAGAGCTATTACAGAAACACAATTCAGGGATTGACAGATTAATGTTCCAGGGTATGGATGCTATAGGAAATTTAGAAAGGGAGGAAAGCGAGCAGTAGGAGTGACGTTTTTAGTTAGGGATAACATTTTGGCTGTGATCTCTTGTGAGATCATTAAGTGAAGTTATATTGAGTTGAACTGATAAATAAAAAAGGAATAATCACCCTGTATTGCAAGTACCCCAAAAGTCAGTGGGAAATTGAGAAAGAAATGTGTAAGATCTCAGATATCTGTAAGAATAATGGTAGGGGGTTTTAACTTTCCAAGTATACAGTGTTACTATCATTGTGTTAAGGGGTTGAATGGGGACAATTTTTTTTAAGTGCGTACAAGAAAACTTTCTTATTCAAATTGTGGGAGAAAGAGCAATACTTGATACTTGACCTTCTGTTGGAAAATAAGGCACGGCAAATGACTGAGGTGTCAGTGGGGGAGCACTTTACTGCCAGTGATTATAATTCTATTAGTTTTAAAATGGCTATGAAAAAGGATAGAACTGATGAAAAAATTAAAGTTCTAAACTTGAGTAAGGCCAATTTTGATCGAATTGGAAAGGAATTTTCAAAAGTTGATTGGGGGAGGCTATTTGCAGGTAAAGGAATGATTGGGAAGTGGGGACCTTTAAAAGTGAGAGAATGGGAATTCAGAGACTGTATTTTCCAGTCAGTGTGAAGGGCAAGGCTGGTAGGTGATTGGAATGCTGGATGATTAGAGAAATTGAGGCTCCGGTCAAGAAAAAAGGAGAATATGTCAGGTGTCAACAGCTGATATTGAGTGAATCCCTCGGGGAGCAGATGTGCAGTAGGAGTATACTTAAGAGGGAAATCAGGAGGGCAAAAAGGGGACATGAGATAGCTTTGGCAAATAGAGCTAAGGAGAATCCAAAGAAATTATATAAATAAAGGGCAAAAGAGTAGCTATGGAGAGAATAAGGCTCCTTAAAACTCAACATGGCCGTCTATGTGTGGAAACACAGGAGATGAGTGAAATACTAAACAAATATTGTGTGTCTATGGATATGGACATGGAAGCTAGGGTACTGGGGAAATAAATAGTGATGTCTTGAAAAGAGTTCATACGACAGAAGAGAAGGTGCTAAAGGCCTTAAAATGCAAAAGGGAGATAAATACCTGGAATCTGATCAGGTGCATCCTAGAACTGTGTGGGAAACCGTTGTTGGGCACCTGAGAAATTTATATCACTGACAGCGACAGGTAAGGTACCAGCAGACTGTAGGGTGGTTGATATGGTGCTAATAATTAAGAAAGGCTGTGAGAAAAAGCTAGGGAGCAATAGACTAATAAGCCTTATGTCAATCGTGGGCAAGTTGTTGAAAGGGACTCTGAGGGACAGGATCCATTTGGAAAGGGAAGAACAAATTAAAGATAGTCAACATGGTTTTGTGCAAGGGAAACTGTGTCTCACTAACTTGACTGACCTTTTTTTTGAAGAGGTGACAAAGGAGATTGAAGAAGGCAGAGCGGTAGATGTTTGTCGATATGGACTTCAGCAAAGTTTTCAACAAGGCTCTATATGGTAGACTTGTTAGTAAGATTAGATAACATGGGATCCGGAGAAGCTAGCCAATACAAAGTTAGCTTGAAGGTAGGTGACAGAGGGTGGTGTAAGCGTTGCTTTTCAGACTGGAGGCCTGTACCAGTGGTGTGCCACAAGGGTCAATGCTGGGTCCACTGATTTTTGTCATTTATATAAATGATTTGGATGTGAATATAGGAGGAATGGCTAGTACATTTGCAGATGACATCAAAATAGATGTGTAGTGAAGAGTGAAGATGCTTATCTCAGAGTAGAATGGGACCTTGATCAGATAGGCCAATGGCTGAGGATGGCAGATGGAATTTAATTTAGATCCATGTGAAGTGTAAGGCAAACAAGGCCAGGACTCATACAATTAATAGTTGTGCCCTGAGGAGTATTGGCAAACAGAGGCCTAAGGGTGTAGGCGCACAGTTCCTTCAAAGTAGAGTCTCAGGTAGACTGGATGGTGAAGAAGGCTGGGAGAAAGTGAGGACTGCAGATGCTGGAGATCAGAGTCGAAGAGTGTGGTGCTGGGAAAGTACAGTTGGTCAGGCAGCATCCAAGGAGCAGAAGAATCAATTCTTTGGGGACGAAGTCATTTGGCATACTTGTCTTTTTTGGTTAGAACTTTGAGAATGAAAATTGGGACGTCATGTTGCAGCTGTACTGCACATCGGTAAGGCAACTTTTAGAATACTGCATACAATTCTGGTTGCCTATGAGAAGGATGTTGTGAAACTTCAGGGTGCAGAAAAGGTCTACAAGAATGTTGTTGGAGTTGGAGAATTGGAGTTATAGAAAAGAAGCTGGATAGACTGGGCTTTTTTTCTTGGAGTATCAGATGCTGAGTCTTAGAGGTTCATAAAATTGTGAGGACCATGGATAGGCTGAATAGCCAAGATCTATTTCCTCAGGTGGGGGTGCCCAAAACCAGAGGATATAGATTTAAGGTGAGAGGGGAAAGATTTGAAAAAGGGCCTGAGGGGTTACTTTTTCACGCATCATTCACTCAGCTCAAGGAAGGAGTATGGCGTTACTATTGGCCCAGTGTATCTGGGTTAGTCAGGCCAAAAGATTTGGTCAGTGTTTCAGCTTCACAAGAACAATTCAGGGAACTACAATGTACGAGTGAAGGACAGGATTGGATTCAGCTGTCATGTTTGCCCCAGTGTTCAAACAGCCTTCCTCAATATTTTGGCTCATATAGAAAATCTTCAATGAGATGTTGGCTGCATTCTTGGAACTACAACCAGAACATAAGCTCTTAAGTGTGAATAACAAGAGAACAATAATTAAAGCCTCAGCTTGACTTACTCATGTCTCAGTTAGGATGTCGTGGGATTCAGTGCCTCACATTTCTGGCATTCTATTCAACCCAGAGCTAAGCTTCGAATCCCATATTTCTCCAGCTCAAAGACCAGCTTCTCTACCTCTGTAATAACAAAAGATCCTACCACAACCAATCTTTTGCTGAAACCATATTCATTCCTTTATCACCTTCAAATTGAGTATTTCTTGTTCACCCAGCAAGTGTCATGTTCTCTATAATCTATAGCTGTCCACATCTTACATACTCATAGTCCCTACACTCAATGATCTACATGGCCTCCAGGAAATCATTCACAACCTAAAAATAAGCAAACAATTTCCTTAAACTTACAATCAGCAGATCAATTCATGGCATTCCCTCTCTAGTCCAATAACAGAAAACCTCCCTCCAAACCAAGGTGCCATTCCTTTTAGATGCATAGAAGTAAGGTGACAGAAGGGAAGGAACATTAGGTTTAGAGGGGATTTGAGGAAAACATTTTCATCCAAAAGCTGGTGGGAATTTGGAATTCACTGTCCGTAAGGATGGTAGAGGCAGAAACCCTCATAACATTTATAAATTATTTAGATGTACACTTGCAATGCCAAGGGATGCAAGATAAGTGCTGGGAAATGTGATTAGAGTAGTTAGGTGGTTGTTTTTGATCGGTGCAGACTTGATGGGCTAAAGGACCTTTTTCTGTGCTGTTGACCGCAATCATTTTCCGTATATCCCACAAAACCAGTTATATGTTCAGCCAAAGGTTCATGATCCAGAATTCCTTCCCCAAACTCATCTTGTCTAACTACCTCTGTGCTTACAAGACCTTATTTAAAATTCACTCTTTGACCTAAGGTTACCATTGGTAATATTTTCTCCTTTGTCCCAGTGTCCACTAATGTTGAGTTGTATCTTTGTCAATGTTTGGGATGGTTCTCTATATTATAGTTGCTTTTTATTTGCAAGCTCTTAATGCTACATATCCATACAAATACATACATATCATACTCATTACTGTTATGTTAAATTAATATTGCACGATAGCATTTTAAAAGTTACCTGTTACATGGCCTGTAATCATAGCCAAAAATCTGGTGCTGTTTCTGAAGCCTTTCGGGTGTTTCCACTGGCACAAGTCGCTCGCCACCTTCAGGCTGCTTACACAGAAGAATCCAGCCTTCTGTTTCTTGACAATTGTTATTGTATTCTTGTAATTGCTCCTAAAGCATCAGTGAGACATTGAGAGATCATATAATTGATCCATCATATAAAAACATAACATTACAATTCCAAAACTAAGGATTGCAATCAATACAGTGAATACCTCTGCCACACTTTGTCAACTCAAGGTCATTATAATTATGTAGCTCATGCTCCAGGCCTTTCCCTGACATGTATTTATCTTTTCAGTTAAGATCTATCCTACAGAGGAGGTTTCAGGTCATTCACATCCACCAACCTGTTCTGAAAACATTGCTTATACTTTGACAGCTGCAATATTCTAAAACAACATTGTAAATAAAACAACCTGCAACATTCTAAACAAGAGAGAGCCAATTTGCCCCGTAACTTAATATCAATGGATTCTTTAAAAATTTTCAGGATTGAAATCCTCACCAAATACTATTTAGATCTTCTCTGAGCCATATTCAAATCTGTCACTCAAATCCATCCATTAGATTTGGGATATAAAAACATATGAAAAATGAATAGAAGTAGACAAAATGGCCCTTGAGCCTGTTTTGCCATTTCGTAAGATCACAGCTATTCTACTTGCATTTTGAACCCCATGTTCCCACTTACCATTGATAATTTTGATTTCCATGTCTAATAAGAATCTATCATTCTGAAGAATCATAACTGACTCAAAACTTTAACTTTATTTCTCTCTCCATAGATGCTGCCAGACATGCTGAATTTCAACAGCATTTTATCTCCAAAATTCTAATTTTCAGCAACTGTAGTACTTTGCTTTTATATAAATTAAGCAATTTTTAAAACATTCGCGTGTGCTATACTACAGTTCGATATTGTTGGTACTTAATGATATAGCTTCTTGCTCTACTCAATAAGTACACTTATTTAAAGACTTGTGGCTCACTATAGAAGTGCACCACTAAGCTAATACCTTAACACTGTAAATGCAATGATCACACTAACCATTACTTGCTTTGTATACAATTCATTTTTGAAATGACTCAGCACTACAGAAAAGGTTCGATGAGAGGTGCTGGTATCATCATTATGCTTTACCAAAATCTGTCATCTATCGGTGACTTTGGTGAGCCAACACAACAGAAATGTTTTTACCTCACTCACTGATTTACTGTTCAACACTTCAAACAAAGTCCAGCACACTACTAAAGCCATTTACAAATGAAACAATCATAAAATGCAGATGAAGCTACACTATGAAATGTACAATAGTAGAAAAAGTCCCCGATATGACAGTAAGATTATTCTACCATGACAATTAAAAACAAAAATCAGAAAATGGCTCCCAAGAAACTCACCTGATTCAGCTTCACCCATAGGCCATGGCTGTTGCAGTATTCCTCTCCTGTTGCTTTGATGCAGGTCCCTCTCTTTAATTCAATATCAAAGAGTTTCTTGCGCTGAGGCTGAGAGGCTAACTGCCAGATTGAAACAATGTACTGAGATCGCCCAACGACAGTACTAGACAAGGTGGAGTCTTTCCAAAACTTATACAAGACTTCTTTGGGGACATAACACAAGGCTTCTGGCAAAGGTTTACTGTTCCTGAAGCAATCGATGCACTCAATCAGAAACCTGATTCTTCCTGAAATCTGATGCGGATTGTCGGGATTCATTGCAATCTAAAATAAGCAAAATAATTTGAATGTTGATACGTCACTGCTAATGTGACCTATACTCTTATCACAATTGCATTTCAGTCAGGAAAAGTAATTTTGCAGGGAGGTTCTTTTTACAGTGTAACTCCCGAGATTAAGTAGCCAATCTCTTTCACTTTACAGAGCTCTATAATGGCCTCTTATAGATTTTACTCATTTTTTTAAAAAACAATCATAGAAAAATGTGAAAGGTTATACAAGAAATAAGATGAGTAATAAACTTGATTAATACTCTGAGGTAACACTGGAAATGGAGAATTGACGTTTCAGACATTAGCCCTTCAGGCAGATTCCTGATGAAAGGCGTATGCCCGAAATGTCGATTCTTCTGCTCCTCAGATGCCGCCTGACCTGCTGTGCTTACCCAGTACAACACTCTTGACGCTGATCGCCAGCATCTACAGTCCTAACTTTCTCATAATACTAGAAATGGCCAACTGCAGTAGTAAATAGCAGAAAATGGTGGAATGAAAGAATGCATAACTTCAAAGACATAACAAAAGTGGAGAAACTTAGCAGGTCTGGCAGCAATCAAGAGAGAAAAATAGAGGCTTCATATTTTGAGTTCAGTGATCCTTTGTCACAACACTTGGTTGATCCCCAGTATGCAGAGATCGTCTTATGAGCAAAGTTGAGCAGGTTGGGACTCATTGAAATTCAGAAGAATTCGGCTCTTAAGGGATTTGACAGGGGAAACTTCAGGAGGATATTTCTGTTCATGGGAGAGGCTAGGACAGAGGACATAGTCTCAGAATTAAGAGTTGCCAACTTAAGACAGGGATGTGAAGAAATTATTTCTCTCAGAGGGTTGAGTGTCTTTGGAACTTTTTGCCACAGAGATTGAAGGGAGCAGAATCCTTATATATGTTTAAGGTTGAGATGGATGGATTCTAGATCAGTACTGGAAGCAAGGGTTATAGGGAAAAGTAGGAGAATAAAAACGCTATTGAACTGGCTGAGCAAGCTCAAGGGGACAAATGGCCTACTTATGTTTCAATTTCTTATGGTCTTATCAATGGTAATATGTGCACAAATAACATTAAGAATTGCAACAGATTTCACAAAAGTATGAACTGGAGCATTTTAAAATAACATATACATCATAAAAGTTGGGAAAAGGAGAGTGATTCAAGCAAAATTGTAAAATCTCAGTTTTTAGATCATCTAACTCCTCCCCCCCCGTCCTGTTGTCACATAACAAATTCTTGATCACGGATAGTTTAAAGAAACAAACTAGGCAGTGAAACACTAACACAACACTGGGTTGTCATGAGAGCAACACGGAAGAAAAATAAATTACAGGGGCACTAAAATATTTTTTAAAAATAACAATTTTCTTTGAAAAGCGTTATTTAAAAAGGGTGGGCCAATTGGAGGGGAAGAATTAAAATTATGCAATTGAACTTTCAGGGTCACATCCAACCAGATTTGGGAAACATAACTGAATAAGGCAGTGCTAAGAGTTTGAGGGAGGAATAGGTCAAGGTCCACTATAAACAGTTCAAGTTGAAATGATATTCCACATCTGAAAACTCAGATTTCAGCAGATTTACATGGATTATGTTCAACATCACTTTACATTCAAAGCTGAATAATGGGCTCCCTCAGCTGTTTTCACAACATGATCAGCATTTATTTCAAAACTCGCCAACTTCCGTCTCCCTGCTGACATTGCTAACAGTTACCCTTCAACTTGACATTTCCTCATCTATCCGCCCCATTTCAAACCTCTGAACGCCCCCCACCCCAGACCACACCATGACTGGACTTACTTTACTGACTTCCCCTCTGCTTCCTGACGCAGGCGCGCTGCGGCCCCCTCCCCACGGAGGTCCTTCCGAGAGATCATGTGATCTTCCCGCCCACCGCCCCCAGCCAGAGGGCCGGCGCTAATTGGCCGGACGGGATCACGTGGGTGGAGGCCTGCCAACATGGCGCCGCCCGGGGCTTGCAGGGTAGGAACAGCAAAGGAAGACTAGGAGCCTGAGCGACATGGGGGACGGCGATTTCTTCGAGTAAGTAAGAGCGGGTGTTTAAACAGCAGGAGCCGGGGCACGCTGTAAAACTCCGAGCGGCGAAGTTTCAATCCCAGCAGTGGACGCTGCAAACCGTCCCGCAGAGAACTCGAGTCAGTCACCGGGCATTGAGAGTTTTACACAACTACCCGAACGTCAACAAAACGGTTAACTTAATAAACAAAAACCATCTCACTGTTTAAACAATATAACTCTCAAGGTGGTGATGACCACTCCGAGAAAATCCCATAAATTAGTTTTGGGCTGTATTCCCATTAAAGCAGCCAACCATCCCCTTCACGGTGAAGTTATGTAACTGCGAAGAGGCGTCGTGTAACCATGATCTTAACCATGACAATCGTATCGTATAAATGTAACCCGAATGGATTCAATAGTTAATGTTTGTAGTCGGCCGGTCAATGTTTATAAACATTGACTGTAGAAAATGTCAGACTTTTTTTTTAAAAAGGCATGTTTTTAATGTGTTTCAAATACGGTGAGTACGACCTTCCTGATTGACATTTCCTGTATTGGCAGACTCCCTATGTATTTTATTGTGTTGTTTACAATGCTGTGCTGCATTCAAAAGCCACGATATTTGCATGATGATGGAACTTGAATGACAGACTTTGCCAAATATGATCTTGTAATTAATTTTCTGGTCTTTCAGCAGATGGCGTGTTATCTTCTAATTTGAAGGAATGATTAGAAATTTGACAAGACACCACTTCATTTCATAGTTTATCTCTGGTCCTGAGGATATGATTATATCACAATATGCAGCTTTTTATTCTGTCCACTATAAGCTTTATCTGTGGATTTAGTTTAGTATTGCACATCTTGTGCCAGTTAGAGGTAGCATTAGTGATCATCAACTGACAAAATCCATCATTGTGATGATGGCATTTTTATGTGATTTTATTAATGTAAATTTATTTGAAAATAGTTTGATTACTGGGTAATTCCCTATATGTTTCAACTCTTAAATTATGCCTTTCATTGGTGTAATTCCAGTAATTACCCACCACCTTCTGCTTCCAGGGATAAATGACTTTGCAGTTAGCTGATATGCAACACACCCTTATCTGAAACAAAAGATATCCTTATTTTCTATTATCAGCATACCAGACAACTGTTTTGATAGATAAGATCAGTTTGTTGTAGGCTGGATGCTTCTTGGAAATGCTCAGACGCAATTCAAGTGCACAAACATATCCTTCAAAACGGAAGGAGTCTCTTCATGGTAAAACTCTGTCATAATGTAACAGAAAAACATCTCAGCATATTCTGGTCTTTAAGTTCACAAGTTTGTCAAGTGTATTGTCACATTCACTTTAAATATGTTGTGAAAGTGTTAGTCGGAATTAAAAGGGAAGTGACATGTTTTTAATTGGCAGCCTCCCATCTTGTGAGGTGGTGGCTTGTGCCTTGATGGTCAGCTCAGTGTTGATCATCTCCTGAAGTCGCGCAGGAACTCCACTCTGGGTAGTCTTTTTTTTCTGGGCTCATTTCTCAGTCGGCTGATGTTTTCATTTATCCTCACTTCTCATGCCCAGTTGTCTGCAGCAGTATCCATGATCTTCACTACTTGCTTGTAGATGTCCTTGTAGCAGAGGTGAGGATATCTGGCAGATTGTTACTCAGCCCCAGTTCACCATACAGAAGGTCTTTGGTACACAGACAAGCCATCTGTATACTTCAGCTGAAGGAATCTTAGAATTCTTAAATCAGCTAACTACAGAGGTTACTTTGAGTTAATTTATGTTGATATATTTTTGACTTCTATATTTATGATTTGGGAAAAAAAATCAATCCAACATTTCCTACTCAAAGATTTTAAGCATTTCCAAATGGGTTTTCCTTTTTATTAACTGCATAGGGAAGTTTGTATGATGTCAGATATTAAACATGTAGCCTTGGAAGAAGTGTCAAAAAATTACTTCTGAACTGCTTGACCTAAATAATATTTTTATATAAAACTCTTCCAATTATTGCATTTGTACAGAAGTGTGACTAATTGTATGTTGGTACTTTAATAATACAATGATCATATGCGTGAATATTGTGTCAAAAATTTAGGATTTATTCAAAAGTCTTGTACTACTTATTTAGTCCTTGAATGATGTTTGGCATAATTTTGAAGTACAAAAATTAATTGTATACATTGCAAATATTATGAAGTCTAAATATAAGTTTAAATGTAAGGACGAGATACAGGCTAACGTCAAATTGTTATGTGGAGGAATAGCATGGAATCAGACAGAACAGAAGAGGTGCTTCAGTGCATCGCATCTGTACCCCCAAAGCTATGCTAAATCTACATTAGTCTCACTTTCCAGCACTCGCCCCATAGCTTTGAATGTTATGACATTTCAGGTGCTGATCCACATAACTTTTTAAAAGTTGTGAAGTTACCACCTCAATTGTCCTCCCACGCAGTGTATTCCAGATCCCTCCATCCTCCATGTGAAAAAATATTTCTTCAAATCCCCTCTAAACCTTTTGTCTTTCACCTTAAAATTAAACCCCTTGTTATTTACCCTTCAACTAAGGGAACAACTATTCACCCTGTCCATGTCCCAAGTGGTTTATACAACAAGGATTCTGGATAATCCAAGATCGAGAATGGGAAAAAAGTTGTGGTTGTATGAACTGTTCCTTTTTAAGGTATTTTTAGTGTTGGAACTGATTTCCTCGAAATCTGGGAATGGTAATTACTGTTTTATAAGCTGTTGCATTGTTTTGGAATTTTGAGGGAAAGAAAGATCAAAATACCAATACTTTAAAATGGAGGAAGGCAGACAAAGGCAGTAACCACATGGGGAGTGAATCAAACAGAAATGAAGCTGCAGTGAATATGTATAGCTGTCAGTTCTGATTGATTTCATGAATCTGGACATCAGAGTCGAGTAAGAAAAATTAACAGCAAAATTCACAGCTCACCTTGGAGAAACCTGTGTGGGAGAGCTGAGCAGGGGAGCAGCTAAGTGACTTTTCAAAAGTGTAACCTTATTGTATTTTTGTTTGTAAATCTACAACAGTGAATAGAGTTTTTTTTGATATGTTTTATTGAGATCTGTCTCTTGATTAAACATTAAAAATATAAAACATAGGTACTAGGTTAGCCTGGAGCAGTATTTTTGACAGCAGTAAGACTCTTTCCTGAGGCTATGAATTAAGATGTAAAGATGGCTTTAGTAGAGTGATGTGCTCTTCCTGTTCGATGAGAAGAGTTTCTATGTTACTGGTGATTATGTCTTCAGGATGTGTGATTGGTTGCGAATCCTGTCGGATCACACGATCAGTTGGAACGGCAGTTTGAGGCAATGAGTTTACAGGGAGGCAGATTGTTCAGGAGTCTCCTCTGCCTAACCCCATCTCAAGGAGGTATGCTGTTTTGGAAAATATAGGGTGTGATGGACTCTCAGGAGAATGTAGCACTGGCAGTCTCTAGTACTGAGACTGGCTCTAATGTAACAAGGGTTAAGCCAGATTTCAAGCGATCAGTTGTGATAGGGGATTATCAAGTCAGAGGCACAGATAGACGTTTCAGCAGCCAACAATGAAACATCAGAATGGTGCGTGGCCTCCCTGGCATCAGGATCAAGATTGCAGAATATTCTCAAGAAGGAGAGAGAACAGGAGGTCATTCTACACCTTTGAACTAATGACACAGGAAGAGAATGGGATGAGATTCTGAGGAGGTAGTACAAGAAGTTAGGCAGGAATTTAAAATGGAGGTCCTCAAGGGTTGTAATATCTGGATTACTCCCATTGCTATGGACTAGTGAGGGTAGGAATAGAAGGATAGGGCTGAGGAGCTGATGCTGGGGAGAAGGATTCACATGTTTGAATAATGGGAATCTCTTCTGGGGTAGAAATGACCTATAAAGAAGGGCAGATTGCACCTGAATTGAAAGGGGACTAATATACTGGGAAATTTGCTGGAGTTGCTCAAGAGGATTTAAATTTGTAAGGGGAGGACCCAGGGAGATAGTGAGGAAAGAAATCAATTCGAGACTGGTATAGTAGGGAAAAGGAGCAAGCCAAGCAGTCTGAGCAGACAGGAATAAAGCAGAGAGCAAGGTAGGACTGATAGACCTCATTCATTGAAGTAAATGCAGTTTAACAGATAAGGCTGAACTCAGGGCATGTTAGTGTAATGTTAAAAGATTAAATTGAACTATCTCTCTGGGCATTAATGTAATAGTAAAGGGTTAAACTGCACTGATTCCACATTCTGGAAGTGGGTGGGGATGACATTCATGCAGGAATGCAGATCACTCCCACTCCATTTAGACAGTCATTTGCTACTATTATCAAAGTAAACTATCATTCAGTCCCTTCCATTCAGAAATAATTTCATAGCCGTCCTCCGAAGCTAGATATGTCGCACCTGCATTGTCTTGGGGAAATCATGAAGTCAGGAAATTATTTGCATAACGATTCCCCAGGATTATGGCATGTACATGTGCATTTTCTCCAAGGATGACCTCACCCTACCATTGTACCTAGGGTAACATGGTTATGGGGTGGAGGAGGGGGTGGCTGGAGTTACCATGAGCATTACCAACTGACCTGTATAAGGGAGTTGTTTTTTTTGTTTGGGGTCTATTTTGACTTGACTTCTCACGCCTGTGAAGAGGGTCAAAGGGGGTCACCTAGCTTGTACAGGTTGTAATAAACTTTAACTGCTTGCAGAAGTTGGAATGCCTGAATTGCATCTCGTGTGTGAAACCTCAGGAAAAGCACCTAACAATAGCAATTACAGAGATGTGGCTCAGGAATGGACAAGACTGACAGCTTAATGTTCCAGGGTATAGACGCTATAGGAAGGATAGAAAGAGGGCAGGGCAGAAGGGAGAATGGCGTTTTTGTTGAGGGATAACATTATGGCTGTGCTTAGAGTGGATATTCCTGGGAATACGACCAGTGAAGTTATTTATTTCGGTGGAACTGAGAAATAAGAAAGGGATGATCACCTTATTAGGATTGTACTATAGACTCTTTCCCCAATAGTCAGTGGGAAATTTGAGAAATAAATTTGTAAGGAGATTTCAGTTGTCTGTAAGAATAATACAGTGGTTATGGTAGGGGATTTTACCTTTCCAAGCATAGTCTAGGACTACCATAGTGTTAAGGGCTTGGATGGAGAGGAATTTAAGTGTATACAGGAAAATTTTCTGATTCAGTATATGGAGGTACCTATTAGAGAAGGTGCAAACCTTGAATCTCTCTTGGGAAATAAGTCAGGGCAGGTGACTGAGGAGTCAGTTGGGGGATCACATTGGGTCCAGTGACCATAATTCTAATAGTTTTAAAATCGTGATGGAAAAGGATAGACCAAATCTAAAAGTTTAAGTTCTGAATCAGAGGAAGGCCAATTTTGAATGTATTTGGAGTGGATGTTTACCGGTAAAGGGATGATTGGAAAATGAGAAGCCTTCAAAAATGAGATAGTCAGAGTCCGGGACAGTTTGTTCCTGTTACGGTGAAGGGCAAGGGTGGTATGTGTAGGGAATGCTGGATGTTGACTGAAATTGTGGTTTTGGTCGCGAAGAAGGAGGAAGCATATGTCAGGTATAGACAGCAGAGATCAAGTGAATCCCAAGCAGTGTATAAAGGCAGTAGAAGTATAACTTAAGTGGGAAATCAAGAGAGCAAAAACAGAACGTGAGATAGCTTTGGCAAATAGGGTTGAGGAGAATCCAAAGGAATTCTACAAATACATTAAGGACAGAATGGTAACTAGAGAGACAAAAGGGGTCCCTTAAAGATCAACAAGGCTGCCTATGTGTGGAACCGCAGGAGATGGGGGAGATACTAAACGAGTATTTTGCATTAGTGTTTACTGTGGCGAAGGACATGTAAGATAGAGAATGTGGGGAAATAAATGTCAATATCATGACAAATGTCCATATTACAGAGCAGATGGTGCTAGACAGCTTACAATGCATAAAGGTGGATAAAACTCTGAGGCCTGATCATGTGTACCCTTGAACTCTGTGGAAAGCTAGAGAAGTGATTGCTGGGCCCCTTGCTGAGATATTTGTATCATCGATAGCCACAGGTGAGGTGTCGGAAGACTGGAGGTTGGCAAATGTAGTGCCACTATTGAAGAAAGGTGGTAAGAAAAAGCCAGGGAACTATAGACTGATATGCCTGATGTCGGTGGTGGTCAAGTTATTGGAGGGAATCCTGATGGACAGGGTTTACATGCATTTGGAAAGGCAAGGACTGATTAGGAATAGTCGAAATGGGAAATCGCGTCTCATTGAGTTTTTTGAGGAAGTAACGAAGAGGATTGATAAGGATGGAGCAATAGATGTGATCTGTATGGACTTCAGTAAGGAGTTTGACAAGGTTCCTCATGGTAGCCTGCTTAACAAGGTTAGATTACATGGAATACAGGGAGAACTAGCTATTTGGATACAGAACTGGCTCAGAGGTCGTATACAGAGGATGGTAGTAGAAGATTGCTTTTCAGACTGGAAACCTGTGACTGGTGGTGTGCCACAAGAATAGGTGCTATGTGTACTGCTTTTTGTCATTTATATAAACAACTTGGATATGAACATAGGAGGTATGGTTAGTAAGTTTGCAGATGACACCAAAATTGTAGGTATAGTGGACAGCAAAGAAGGTTACCTCAGATTACAACAGAATCTTGATCAGATATAGTGGCAGATGCAGTTTAATTTAGATAAATGCTTGGTGCTGCATTTTGGAAAGGCAAATCAGGGCGTGACTTGTGTACTTAATGGTAAGGTCCTGGGGCATGTTGCTGCATGAAGAGGTCTTGGAGTGCAAGTTCATAGTTCCTTGGAAGTGGAGTTGCAGGTAGATAAGATAGTCAAAAGGTGTTGGTATGCTTGCCTTTATTGGTCAGTGCATTTAGTATAGGAATTGGGAGGTCATGTTGCGGTTGTACAGGACATTGGTTCAGCCACTTTTGGAATACTGTATGCTATTCTGGCCTCCCTGCTATAGGAAGGATGTTGTGAAACTTGAAAGGGTTCAGAAAAGATTTACAAGGATGTTGCCAGGATTAGAGGGTTTGAGCTACAAGGAGAGACTGAATAGGCTGGGGCTATTTTCCCTCTATTGTCAGAGGCTGAGGGGTGACTACAGAGATTTATAAAATCATGAGGGACATGCATAGGGTAAATAGACAAGGTCTTTCCCTGGGTGGGGGAGTCCAAAACGAGAGTGCACAGGTTTAAGAGAGAGAGGAAAGATTTAAAAAGCACCTCAAAAACTTTTTCACACAGAGGAAGATGTGAGTATGGAATAAGCTACCAGAAGTAGTAGTGTGGAGGCTGGTACAATTACAACATTTAAAAGGCATCTGGGTGGGTATATGAATAGGAAGGGTTTAGAGGGATATTGGCCAAATGCTAGCAAATGGGAGTAGATTTATTTAGGTGTCTGGTTGGCATGAATGAGTTGGACCGAAGGGTCTGTTTCCATGCTATATGATTCTCTGACCTCTTAAATACTCGCTCCTCCTCCTGTTTTGCTCCAAATAAAACAATCCAAGCTTATCCAACTTCTCTTAAATAAAGTGCACCACCCCTGACCAGATCCTGGTGAATTTCCTCTGCACCCCCTCCACTGCAAACACACCTTTCCTTTCATGAGGCAACCAGAGATGCACATTGTATTTCATCTGGGGCCCAACTAAAGTCTTGTACATGCTCATTGATAATCATAATTACTTGCTGTTTTCTGAGAGAGTGAGATGGGGAAATGCAGAGAGGGGAAACATGATGAGGAGGCTATGGCAAATTTTGAATCCCTACAGCAACGGAGCACTTGCTAGAGCATTAGCTTTGAAAGTTAAAATTTATCAATTTCACCTAACTGTTTGGGATAATCTATAATGACATTCAAAGATTTCACTCCCCCCAATAAGCTGCTTGTAGCAGAGGCTTGGATCAACCAACTCATTTTCTCTTGTCAGCAAAGCTATAAGCTTGTGTCTATAAGCTTTTCTCTAGAGGAGATCAACCAGCATTGATGAGCAATATTTCCATAATCTGACACTAATATATAATTATCTTAAATGAGAACAGACCTCCTTAAGATATGACTGGAATATATTGTCTGAATATTTTTATGCTATTTTTTCTCAGTACATTGATCTGAATGCTGTAATGTTTTTTCCAAGTACAGAAAGTATAACATGATGCACATTTTACAATGAAGTGTGAGAGCCCAAGAGTAAATGTTGTTGAGAATGTGTTTTACTGGAAATCCATTTGTTATTAACACTGACAACATTTTTATCTACTAAGTTATTAAATTTTAACAACTTGTGTACGTACTTAAGTTAACATTTATCTGAAAGTGATTATTGTTTAATTTTTAGCTCTGAAAATTTTCCTCCACTGAAAAATGACACATTCCTCAGAGCAGCATGGGGAAAGGTAACTGACTATGTCCCTGTCTGGTGTATGAGGCAGGCAGGAAGATATCTCCCGGGTAAGTATCAGAAACATGAATCAAAATAGATATCTCATTCAGAACAACACACATGAGATCTTCTCATTGATTACTGTTGTTGGGTCTGACCTGGCACCTGCACTTAAGCCCTAACCTAATTAAACTGGATTTGATGGTTTTTCTGAAGACTTCATGGTATCCCATAAAACCTGACATGAACATTTCTGTAAAGATCTAACAATAATTTTGCTTTCACTTTGGACCGCTTAATGAGGATGGGGCAACAGATCTGGCGAATTTTGAGTTTTTTATGATTTGAGCTGTGCCGTTTGAGAGAGAAATGGAGCGAAGATGTTACACAAGTTATGGCAGAATATCATTCTCTTGTTTTTCCATCTCTTGCTGGATCACGCCAATTAGTTCTTAGCACCCCTAAGTGGCTGCTTCACGACATCCTGAAACAGTCACAAAGTAGGCAACATGTTCTTTTGGCTACTCAGGCCCCTGTTATTATGGTAAGCCTTCTGTTCTCCTTATCCATTTGGACTATCTCCCTCCTGGTCCAAAGTGCTCTTGTCAGCATTTTGATTATCTTGCCATTGTTCCCAAAACTTGGCCAGTCTCTCGTTGAGTGATAAATTGACCACTAGGTGGTGCATAGAAAGGATCATCATTTCCTGCGGATATTATAATCAAGACTGGATACTCTCCATTTAGGAAATTGCAGACACAAAACCAGCTCCCATTGTTCCTCCCCACACCTCTTCAGATAGCAATATAAATTGAGAAGTGACATTATAAGCTGTGATGGCATTGACCCTGGAGATCTTTTAGTTATTTCTTGGTGATTGAATTCCTGTATTAACTGTGGACACTTCTGTCCCTTCCCGCAGAATTCAGAGAGACACGAGCAACTCAGGATTTCTTCACAGCTTGTCGCACTCCGGCAATTAGCTGTGAACTAACATTGCAGGTAAGTTGTTCAAGCATTTAATGGACTTTAGATTAATTCCAGCAGTTGAATTAAGAAATCGGACAGTTAAGCTCCAATTATCTGAAAACAATTGGAAAAACAGCTGAATTGAAGGGAAGAGAAAACAGTCTTTCCCATCCTTGGCTACTGCAACAAACTGGGAAATGATATGAAACACATTACTTCAGCCAGATGTTTAACTAAATATCTGTAACATCTTTTGTACCATTGTACCTTGCAGCATTACTGCATTGTTACAGGCAGAAAGCCCTCATTCTGCACATTTAAGGTTAGTGTGAAATTCATGCATTTTTCCTGAAATCCTGTACATCGTTTTGATTTGAATAATCATCTAATGCCGCCTTCAAAGCCTCAGTTGAATTGCCCCCTCACATAGCCAGTCAGTGCATTTCAGACCTAAACCAGTCTGAAAAAGTGTTACTCACCTTGCAATTGCTGTTTTTGCAAAACAGTTTAGAACTGCACCAGTTGGTGCTTGATAATTTTATGAACAGTAACAATGTTTCCCTACCAACTCCATCCAGACCCTTCGTAGTTTTGAGAACTTCTAACCAATCTTTAGCCCTGTCCTCTTCCGAGCACAACAGTCCAATGTTTAGCACCCAGAACAATACTCCAGCTGAGCTCTAACTGATATCCTCAATAGGTTCATCAAAACTTCCCTGCTCTTCTATTGTATTTCCTTGTTCCTGAAGCCAAGAATACTGTGTGCTTTATTAACAGCTCTCTACCTTTCCTGGCAGACAAGTAGTACATGCTCTTGAGCAAATGGGCAGGTATCATCTGTAATGCAGTGGAAGTATTATTATTTCGTAAGTCAGCTGTTCTTTCAAGTCTGACTGAGTGCTGCACTGTTGGAGTTGCCCACTTTCAAATGAGGTGTAAAACTTGAGATTGTGCCTGTCCCTTCGGGCGGACATAAAAGATCCTAATGTGCCATACAATATTTATTGCTCAATCAATATTTTATGTCTTTCTAACCAATCTCTCTCTCTCTCTCTCTCGCGCTCTCTCTCTCGCTCACACGCGCTCTCTCTCTCGCTCACACGCGCTCTCTCTCTCGCTCACACGCGCTCTCTCTCTCGCTCACACGCGCTCTCTCTCTCGCTCACACGCGCTCTCTCTCTCGCTCACACGCGCTCTCTCTCTCGCTCGCGCGCTCTCTCTCTCGCTCGCGCGCTCTCTCTCTCGCTCGCGCGCTCTCTCTCTCGCTCGCGCGCTCTCTCTCTCGCTCGCGCGCTCTCTCTCTCTCGCTCGCGCGCTCTCTCTCTCTCGCTCGCGCGCTCTCTCTCTCTCTCGCTCGCGCGCTCTCTCTCTCTCTCGCTCGCGCGCTCTCTCTCGCTCGCGCGCTCTCTCTCTCTCTCGCTCGCGCGCTCTCTCTCTCTCTCGCTCGCGCGCTCTCTCTCTCTCTCGCTCGCGCGCTCTCTCTCTCTCTCGCTCGCGCGCTCTCGCTCTCTCTCGCTCGCGCGCTCTCTCTCTCTCTCGCTCGCGCGCTCTCTCTCTCTCTCGCTCGCGCGCTCTCTCTCTCTCTCGCTCGCGCGCTCTCGCTCTCTCTCGCTCGCGCACTCTCTCTCTCTCTCGCTCGCGCGCTCTCTCTCTCGCTCACACGCGCTCTCTCTCTCGCTCACGCGCGCTCTCTCTCTCGCTTGCGCGCTCTCTCTCTCGCTCACGCGCGCTCTCTCTCTCGCTCACACGCGCTCTCTCTCGCTCACGCGCGCTCTCTCTCTCGCTCACGCGCGCTCTCTCTCTCGCTCACGCGCGCTCTCTCTCTCTCTCGCTCGCGCGCTCTCTCTCTCTCTCGCTCGCGCGCTCTCTCTCTCTCTCGCTCGCGCGCTCTCTCTCTCTCTCGCTCGCGCGCTCTCTCTCTCTCTCGCTCGCGCGCTCTCGCTCTCTCTCGCTCGCGCACTCTCTCTCTCTCTCGCTCGCGCGCTCTCTCTCTCGCTCACGCGCGCTCTCTCTCTCGCTCACGCGCGCTCTCTCTCTCGCTTGCGCGCTCTCTCTCTCGCTCACGCGCGCTCTCTCTCTCGCTCACGCGCGCTCTCTCTCTCGCTCACACGCGCTCTCTCTCGCTCACGCGCGCTCTCTCTCTCGCTCACGCGCGCTCTCTCTCTCGCTCACGCGCGCTCTCTCTCTCGCTCACGCGCGCTCTCTCTCTCGCTCGCGCGCTCTCTCTCTCGCTCGCGCGCTCTCTCTCTCGCTCGCGGCTCTCTCTCTCTCGCTCGCGGCTCTCTCTCTCTCGCTCGCGGCTCTCTCTCTCTCGCTCGCGGCTCTCTCTCTCTCGCTCGCGGCTCTCTCTCTCTCGCTCGCGGCTCTCTCTCGCTCGCGCGCTCTCTCTCTCTCTCGCTCGCGCGCTCTCTCTCTCTCGCTCGCGCGCTCTCTCTCTCTCGCTCGCGCGCTCTCTCTCTCTCGCTCGCGCGCTCTCTCTCTCTCGCTCGCGCGCTCTCTCTCTCGCTCGCGCGTGCTCTCTCTCTCGCTCGCGCGTGCTCTCTCTCTCGCTCGCGCGTGCTCTCTCTCTCGCTCGCGCGTGCTCTCTCTCTCGCTCGCGCGTGCTCTCTCTCTCTCGCTCGCGTGCTCTCTCTCTCTCGCTCGCGCGCTCTCTCTCTCTCGCTCGCGCGCTCTCTCTCTCTCGCTCGCGCGTGCTCTCTCTCTCGCTCGCGCGTGCTCTCTCTCTCTCGCTCGCGTGCTCTCTCTCTCTCGCTCGCGCGCTCTCTCTCTCTCGCTCGCGCGCTCTCTCTTTCTCTCTCGCTCGCGCGCTCTCTCTCTCTCTCTCTCGCTCGCGCGCTCTCTCTCGCTCGCTCGCGCGCTCTCTCTCTCTCGCTCGCTTGCGCTCTCTCTCTCTCGCTCGCGCGCTCTCTCTCTCTCGCTCGCGCGCTCTCTCTCTCTCGCTCGCGCGCTCTCTCTCTCTCGCTCGCGCGCTCTCTCTCTCTCGCTCGCGCGCTCTCTCTCTCGCTCGCGGCTCTCTCTCTCGCTCGCGCGCTCTCTCTCTCTCGCTCGCGCGCTCTCTCTCTCTCGCTCGCGCGCTCTCTCTCTCTCGCTCGCGCGCACTCTCTCTCTCGCTCGCGCGCTCTCTCTCTCTCGCTCGCGCGCTCTCTCTCTCTCGCTCGCCGCGCTCTCTCTCTCTCTCGCTCGCGCGCTCTCTCTCTCTCGCTCGCGCGCTCTCTCTCGCTCGCTCGCGCGCTCTCTCTCTCTCGCTCGCGCGCTCTCTCTCTCTCGCTCGCGCGCTCTCTCTCTCGCTCGCGCGCTCTCTCTCTCTCGCTCGCAGCGCTCTCTCTCTCTCGCTCGCCGCGCTCTCTCTCTCTCGCTCGCGCGCTCTCTCTCTCGCTCGCGGCTCTCTCTCTCTCGCTCGCGCGCTCTCTCTCTCTCGCTCGCGCGCTCTCTCTCTCTCGCTCGCGCGCTCTCTCTCTCTCGCTCGCGCGCACTCTCTCTCTCGCTCGCGCGCTCTCTCTCTCTCGCTCGCGCGCTCTCTCTCTCTCGCTCGCGCGCTCTCTCTCTCTCGCTCGCGCGCTCTCTCTCTCTCGCTCGCGCGCTCTCTCTCTCGCTCGCGGCTCTCTCTCTCTCGCTCGCGCGCTCTCTCTCTCTCTCGCTCGCGCGCTCTCTCTCTCTCGCTCGCGCGCACTCTCTCTCTCCGCTCGCGCGCTCTCTCTCTCTCGCTCGCCGCGCTCTCTCTCTCTCGCTCGCACGCTCTCTCTCTCGCTCGCGCGTGCTCTCTCTCTCGCTCGCGCGTGCTCTCTCTCTCGCTCGCGCGTGCTCTCTCTCTCGCTCGCGCGTGCTCTCTCTCTCGCTCGCGCGTGCTCTCTCTCTCGCTCGCGCGTGCTCTCTCTCTCGCTCGCGCGTGCTCTCTCTCTCGCTCGCGCGTGCTCTCTCTCTCTCGCTCGCGCGCTCTCTCTCTCTCGCTCGCGCGTGCTCTCTCTCTCTCGCTCGCGCGCTCTCTCTCTCGCTCGCGCGTGCTCTCTCTCTCTCGCTCGCGCGCTCTCTCTCTCTCGCTCGCGCGCTCTCTCTCTCTCGCTCGCGCGCTCTCTCTCTCTCGCTCGCCGCGCTCTCTCTCTCTCGCTCGCGGCTCTCTCTCGCTCGCGCGCTCTCTCTCGCTCGCGCGCTCTCTCTCTCTCGCTCGCGCGCTCTCTCTCTCGCTCGCGCGCTCTCTCTCTCTCGCTCGCGCGCTCTCTCTCTCTCGCTCGCGCGCTCTCTCTCTCTCGCTCGCGCGCTCTCTCTCTCGCTCGCGCGTGCTCTCTCTCTCGCTCGCGCGTGCTCTCTCTCTCGCTCGCGCGTGCTCTCTCTCTCGCTCGCGCTGCTCTCTCTCTCTCGCTCGCGTGCTCTCTCTCTCTCGCTCGCGTGCTCTCTCTCTCTCGCTCGCGTGCTCTCTCTCTCTCGCTCGCGTGCTCTCTCTCTCTCGCTCGCGTGCTCTCTCTCTCTCGCTCGCGTGCTCTCTCTCTCTCGCTCGCAGCGCTCTCTCTCTCGCTCGCGCGCTCTCTCTCTCTCTCTCGCTCGCGCGCTCTCTCTCTCTCTCGCTCAGCGCGCTCTCTCTCTCTCGCTCGCGCGCTCTCTCTCTCGCTCGCGCGCTCTCTCTCTCGCTCGTGCGCTCTCTCTCTCTCTCGCTCGCGCGCTGCTCTCTCTCTCTCTCTCGCTCGCGCGCTCTCTCTCTCTCTCGCTCGCGCGCTCTCTCTCTCTCGCTCGCGCGCTCTCTCTCTCTCTCGCTCGCGCGCTCTCTCTCGCTCGCTCGCGCGCTCTCTCGCTCGCTCGCTCTCTCTCTCGCTCACAGCGCGCTCTCTCTCTCGCTCGCACGCGCGCTCTCACTCTCGCTCGCGCGCGCTCTCTCTCTCGCTCGCGCGCGCTCTCTCTCTCGCTCGCGCGCGCTCTCTCTCTCGCTCGCGCGCTCTCTCTCTCTCGCTCGCGGCTCTCTCTCTCTCCTCGCTCGCGGCTCTCTCTCTCTCGCTCGCGGCTCTCTCTCTCTCGCTCGCGGCTCTCTCTCTCTCGCTCGCGGCTCTCTCTCTCTCGCTCGCGGCTCACTCTCGCTCACGCGCTCTCTCTCTCTCGCTCGCTCGCGCGCGCTCTCGCTCGCTCGCGCGCGCTCTCTCTCTCTCGCTCGCGCGCGCTCTCTCTCTCTCTCGCTCGCGCTCTCTCTCTCTCTCGCTCGCGCGCTCTCTCTCTCTCGCTCGCGCGCTCTCTCTCTCTCGCTCGCGCGCTCTCTCTCTCTCGCTCGCGCGCTCTCTCTCTCTCGCTCGCGCGCTCTCTCTCTCTCGCTCGCGCGCTCTCTCTCTCTCCTCGCTCGCGCGCCTCTCTCTCTCGCTCGCGCGCTCTCTCTCTCTCGCTCGCGCGCTCTCTCTCTCTCGCTCGCGCGCTCTCTCTCTCTCGCTCGCGCGCTCTCTCTCTCTCGCTCGCGCGCTCTCTCTCTCTCGCTCGCGCGCTCTCTCTCTCTCGCTCGCGCGCTCTCTCTCTCGCTCGCGCGCTCTCTCTCTCGCTCGCGCGCCTCTCTCGCTCTCGCTCGCGCGCCTCTCTCTCTCTCGCTCGCGCGCTCTCTCTCTCGCTCGCGCGTGCTCTCTCTCTCGCTCGCGCGTGCTCTCTCTCTCGCTCGCGCGTGCTCTCTCTCTCGCTCGCGCGTGCTCTCTCTCTCGCTCGCGCGTGCTCTCTCTCTCGCTCGCGCGTGCTCTCTCTCTCGCTCGCGCGTGCTCTCTCTCTCTCGCTCGCGCGCTCTCTCTCTCTCGCTCGCGCTCTCTCTCTCTCTCGCTCGCGCGCTCTCTCTCTCTCGCTCGCGCGCTCTCTCTCTCCTCGCTCGCGCGCCTCTCTCTCTCTCGCTCGCGCGCTCTCTCTCTCTCGCTCGCGCGCTCTCTCTCTCTCGCTCGCGCGCTCTCTCTCTCTCGCTCGCGCGCTCTCTCTCTCTCGCTCGCGCGCTCTCTCTCTCTCGCTCGCGCGCTCTCTCTCTCTCGCTCGCGCGCGCTCTCTCGCTCGCGCGTGCTCTCTCGCTCGCGCGTGCTCTCTCTCTCGCTCGCGCGTGCTCTCTCTCTCGCTCGCGCGTGCTCTCTCTCTCGCTCGCGCGTGCTCTCTCTCTCGCTCGCGCGTGCTCTCTCTCTCGCTCGCGCGTGCTCTCTCTCTCGCTCGCGCGTGCTCTCTCTCTCGCTCGCGCGCTCTCTCTCTCTCGCTCGCGCTCTCTCTCTCTCTCGCTCGCGCGCTCTCTCTCTCTCGCTCGCGCGCTCTCTCTCTCTCGCTCGCGCGCTCTCTCTCTCTCGCTCGCGCGCTCTCTCTCTCTCGCTCGCGCGCTCTCTCTCTCTCGCTCGCAGCGCTCTCCTCTCTCTCGCTCGCGCGCTCTCTCTCTCTCGCTCGCGCGCTCTCTCTCTCTCGCTCGCGCGCTCTCTCTCTCTCGCTCGCGCGCGCTCTCTCCTCTCTCGGGCTCGCTGCGCGTGCTCTCTCTCTCGCTCGCGCGTGCTCTCTCTCTCGCTCGCGCGTGCTCCTCTCTCTCGCTCGCGCGTGCTCTCTCTCTCGCTCGCGCGTGCTCTCTCTCTCGCTCGCGCGTGCTCTCTCTCTCGCTCGCGCGTGCTCTCTCTCTCGCTCGCGCGTGCTCTCTCTCTCGCTCGCAGCGTGCTCTCTCTCTCTCGCTCGCCGCGCTCTCTCTCTCTCGCTCGCGCGTGCTCTCTCTCTCGCTCGCGCGTGCTCTCTCTCTCTCGCTCGCGTGCTCTCTCTCTCTCGCTCGCGTGCTCTCTCTCTCTCGCTCGCGTGCTCTCTCTCTCTCGCTCGCGCGTGCTCTCTCTCTCGCTCGCGCGTGCTCTCTCTCTCTCGCTCGCGCGCTCTCTCTCTCTCGCTCGCGCGTGCTCTCTCTCTCTCGCTCGCGCGTGCTCTCTCTCTCTCGCTCGCGTGCTCTCTCTCTCTCGCTCGCGTGCTCTCTCTCTCTCTCGCTCGCGCGCTCTCTCTCGCTCGCGCGCTCTCTCTCGCTCGCGCGCTCTCTCTCGCTCGCGCGCTCTCTCTCGCTCGCGCGCTCTCTCTCTCTCTCTCGCTCGCGCGCTCTCTCTCTCTCTCGCTCGCGCGCTTCTCTCTCTCTCCTCGCTCGCGCGCTCTCTCTCTCTCGCTCGCGCGCTCTCTCTCTCGCTCGCGCGCTCTCTCTCTCGCTCGCTCGTGCGCTCTCTCTCTCTCTCGCTCGCTGCGCTCTCTCTCTCTCTCGCTCGCGCGCTCTCTCTCTCTCTCGCTCGCGCGCTCTCTCTCTCTCGCTCGCGCGCTCTCTCTCTCTCTCGCTCGCGCGCTCTCTCTCGTTCGCTCGCGCGCTCTCTCGCTCGCTCGCGCGCTCTCTCTCGCTCGCGCGCTCTCTCTCTCGCTCGCGCGCTCTCTCTCTCTCTCTCGCTCGCGCGCTCTCTCTCTCTCTCGCTCGCGCGCTCTCTCTCTCTCTCGCTCGCAGCGCTCTCTCTCTCTCTCGCTCGCGCGCTCTCTCTCTCTCGCTCGCGCGCTCTCTCTCTCGCTCGCGCGCTCTCTCTCTCTCTCGCTCGTGCGCTCTCTCTCTCTCTCTCGCTCGCGGCGCTCTCTCTCTCTCTCTCGCTCGCGGCGCTCTCTCTCTCTCTCGCTCGCGCGCTCTCTCTCTCTCGCTCGCGCGCCTCTCTCTCTCTCGCTCGCGCGCTCTCTCTCGCTCGCGCGCTCTCTCTCGCTCGCTCGCGCGCTCTCTCGCTCGCTCGCGCGCTCTCTCGCTCGCCTCGCGCTCTCTCTCTCCGCTCACGCGCCGCTCTCTCTCTCGCTCGCACGCGCGCTCTCACTCTCGCTCGCGCGCGCTCTCTCTCTCGCTCGCGCGCGCTCTCTCTCTCGCTCGCGCGCTCTCTCTCTCTCGCTCGCGGCTCTCTCTCTCTCGCTCGCGGCTCTCTCTCTCTCGCTCGCGGCTCTCTCTCTCTCGCTCGCGGCTCACTCTCGCTCACGCGCTCTCTCTCTCTCGCTCGCGGCGTGCTCTCTCTCTCGCTCGCGCGTGCTCTCTCTCTCATCGCTCGCGCGCTCTCTCTCTCGCTCGCGCGCTCTCTCTCTCGCTCGCGCGCTCTCTCTCTC